>NC_134237.1:118955645-119693145 GCF_965152275.1 Natator depressus | reverse complement strand
ATGGGTCCTACACATGCCTATCACAACATGTAATATACCCCATCCAGTGCACTAAATGCCCCAATAGCAACTATGTGGGTGAAAGCAGACAACCACTGCATTCGTGAATTAACTCACTCAGGTAAATGATAAAAGACCAAAACACCCTATCACTTGTGGTGAACACTTTTCACAAAGCGATCACTCTATATCTGATCTGTCAGTCCTCGTCCTCAAAGAAACCTGCAAAACACTTTCAAAAGGTGAGCCTGGGAGCTTAAATTCATAACTTTGCCAGACACTACAAATCATGGACTGAATAGAGACACTGGATTTATGGCTTACTACAACAACCCGTCCAAATCCGAACCAACCATGGTAGATGCAGACATCTAATGCACAAATGGAAAATCAAGGACTCCCCCAGCATGTGAGTGTGGTTCCCCATGACAGACATTCGAACATATCACTACCTACTGCCCAATGTATAAACATGAAGGAGGCATCACTGCAATAAATTCTGCTACTCCTGATGTGGCAATTTGGCTCCGTCAGCTTCAGGTAACATTGTAGTTGCTGCTCTGTACCAGCCATACGAAAGAAGAGAACAATCTGTAACCCACAAATAACATCCCCCCCAAATGCTGTCTCCCCTTCTTTTCCTCCTTATGACTGGAGCGGTGTTAATGGACCACTTCATCTTGAATGGTCCCTTGAGATATGTGCTAACTAGGTATGCTAAACAATCCGTTCCACCTTGTATTTAGCTGTGACGCTCTGAGTTAGTTTCCCAGACCTGAAGAAGAGGTCTGCGTAAGCTCGAAAGCTTGTCTCTCTCACCATCAGAAGCTGGTCCAATAACAGATATTACCTCACCCACCTTGTCTCTAAAACCCACATATTACACCACCGGGCTAGTGCATGGGGACCTGAAAGTCAAATTGATGAGACCGACTATAAATAAAAATGACATGGTTTCATCTGAGGTATGTTGTCCCAGCCATGAGAAAAAAGTATTTGTACAACATAAATAACCAAACAAATTGGAGCTTTAAAATTCTTTCAGTTTTAATAATTGAAGGTGCTGTTTATAACCTATGCCGGAGCATTTGTTATATAAAAGTCCATGTTTTTTTAATCTCAGAGTGTCCCTATAGCAACAGGAGGTAACATGGTCTTGTTGTTAAGGCATTATACTTGGGAGCGAGGAGTTTTGGGGTCAGTTCTTGGTTCTGCTACAGAAATCTTGTGTGACTTTGGGCAAGTCATTTAATCTGTGTCTCGGTTCCACATCTGTAACATGGAGAAAATGCTTTCTATCTTTCATCCTTTGTCTGTCTACTCTAGCTAAATTGCAGGCACTTCAGAGCAGCATTTATGTATGTATACACTGCATAGAGCAATGGGTCTTGACCCCCTGAAAGGGACCTTCAGGTAGTACTGTAATATAAATAATATCACGCTGACGTCTGAATGACAGGCCATTTATCAAAGAGCAAAAATAGGGCCTGATTCTTCAATCCTTACTCATGAGAGAAGTCCTTATTCACACTAACCTTATTGATTACCATAGGACTCCTCCTATGAGTAAAAACCATGGAGAAAAGTGTGCCGATCTGGGCCCATGTATAGAAACTGAAGCAGACAATGTTTTGCCCCCATTTTATAGAGTAAGACTTGCAGTCATACTTTACTCTCATGTTACTGCTGCTGTATATGATCTAAGAGACAACTCACATTGGGAATGGTTCTCCTGGGAATAGCACTGTAAGGTGCACGTTGTGTTTAAGAAGTCTCTTACCTGAAAGTTTATAGATTCAGCAGAGATGGGGTTAAGCTATAGTGTAGCCATAGCCTAAGTCGACATAAATTATGTCGCTCAGGGGTGTGAATTAGCCATGTCCTCCTGAGCAATATAACTTATGCAGGCTTAAGCGTCAGTGTGGACAGTGCTATGTTGACAGGAGAGCTTCTCTCGCTGACATTGTTACTGCCTGTCATAAATATAAAGGGAAAGGTAATCACCTTTAAAATCCCTCCTGGCCAGAGGAAAAATCCTTTCACCTGTAAAGGGTTAAGAAGCTAAAGGTAACCTCGCTGGCACCTGACCAAAATGACCAATGAGGAGACAAGATACTTTCAAAAGCTGGGAGGAGGGAGAAAAACAAAGGGTCTGTGTCTGTCTGTGTGATGCTTTTGCCGGGGACAGAACAGGAATGGAGTCTTAGAATTTAGTAAGTAATCTAGCTAGATATGCGCTAGATTATGATTTCTTTAAATGGCTGAGAAAATAGCTGTGCTGAGTAGAATGAATATTCCTGTCTGTGTGTCTTTTTTTGTAATTTAAGGTTTTGCCTAGAGGGATTCTCTATGTTTTGAATCTAATTACCCTGTAAGGTATCTACCATCCTGATTTTACAGAGGTGATTCTTTTTTACTTCTATTAAAAGTCTTCTTGTAAGAAAACTGAATGCTCTTTCATTGTTCTAAGATCCAAGGGTTTGGGTCTGTGGTCACTTATGCAAATTGGTGAGGATTTTTATCAAGCCTTCCCCAGGAAGTGGGGTGCAAGGGTTTGGAGGATTTTGGGGGAAAAACGTTTCCAAACAACGTTTTCTCAGGAACCCAGATAAAGTTTGGTGGTGGCAGTGAAAGTCCAAGGGCAAAGGGTAAAATAGTTTGTACCTTGGGGAAGTTTTAACCTAAGCTGGTAAAAGTAAGCTTAGGAGGTTTTCATGCAGGTCCCCACATCTGTACCCTAGAGTTCAGAGTGGGGAAGGAACCTTGACACTGCCACTTGTAGAGGATGGAGAAATTAAGCTGATGGCAGAACTCTCTCCCGTCAGCTTAGTGTGGCTATACTAGAAAGCTTGCAGCTGCCCTGCTATAAGCTCTCTAGAGTATCCAGAGCCTTAGATCAAAACCCTGGATCCATGAGAACAGGCAATTAAAATGGGAACCTTGAATCTTACTTGCAGCACTGCCAATGGGACCCCTTGATATAATCCCTAAGGGTCTGAATTTTTCAGAGGTGCTGGGCACCCAGTGCTTTTGCTGACCTCCTATTTAGGGAGCATGCCTGTTTTGAAAATCAGACCTTAAGGCTCCTTCCTACTAGATGCTGATTGCTCCTGTGAGGGGCTAGGGAGAGCAGAGGGGTAATCTGTTTTTCCATCCTGTGAACATTTTCAAGATGTCAAAAAAAAAAAAATTTCCCATCCTGAATGGGACAAAGAGTCAAAATCATGAAAATATTTGTGAAACAAAAATCTGGAAAAAAGATTGGCTCAGGTCAGTCGAAATACTTTGATAATTTGAAAGTGTTTTATTTCAGTTTTGAACATTTTAATTATTTACTATAATTAGCTTTAATTTGGAAACAAAAAGTCATTTTCAACTGGAAAAAACAGAATTTTCCATTTTGAAAATGTCCAAACAAAATGATTTGATGGTTCAAAACTTGTTTCAAAAGGCAAAAAAATTGTCAACCAGCTCATACCTGCAAACAATTTTGGTTACATGAATCAGCATTTTCTGACAAAAAAGCAGTTCACTGGAAAAGTCCCAACCAGCTTTAGTGCTGAACACCTTCCACTCCATCTGAAACCCGAGTGTTGCACTGTGGTAAGCACGTTGGTAAGTTACACACTCTGCATGAGTGTTCAGTACCTTCCAGGACTGAACCATAAATATGTATGGCCCTAATTCAGCAAGGCGCTTAAGCACATGCTTAAAATTAAGCACAAGTAGTTCTTACTGAAGTCAACAAGACTACTCAATGCGATTAGAATTAAGCATGTGCTTAAGCACTTTGGTGAAGCAGGGGCTAAGTTCCCTATAATGTCGTATTTGTTGTGTTTTCTTGTCTAGTTTTGTTCTCTTAGATGTGTTTTCATTCTCTTCAGATCAAATGAAAGAAACAAATTTGCTTCAAGCTGTTTTATAATCCTCTCAACATTTCTTGGCTTGATGGTCCCAAAATATGATGAAGTTATACTTTAAGCATGAATCATGATTTTACTTTTCATTCATTTTATGATAACTTTCAGTTTTTGTATTTTTTCGCCAGGTATTTTTTTTTTAAGTGGGCAGCGAGCATTCACATAATACTTTGAGTTAAAAAAATGAACCAACAATACACTCTGTTTTAGGTACTTATATATCCCCATTACCATAGTAGCTGAGTCCTTCAGAATCTTTAATGCATTTATCCTCATAATACTCTTGTAAGGCAAGGAAGTACTATTACCTCCATTTTACAGATAGGAACCCAGGCACAAAGAGACTAAGTGACTTGTCCCAGGATACACAAGAAGTTGGTGCTAGAATAAGCAATTAAACCCAGTTCTCCTGAGCGCTAGACCAGTCCCCTAACCACCAGACCATCCTTTCTTAGCTACAGAGATATACTGAAGTCTATCAAAGATTTCAAACAGGGCCCAAATAGATTGTGGGGGGGTGGGGGAGGGAAATAGCAAACAAAGTCAACAGCATATGGTAGTATCTTTACCACTCGTTTGCAAGGTCTCTGTACACGAGTAGGTTTGTACTGTTTATTGAACTTATTTAGCATGCATGTATTCACCAAATTCTAAACCAAATGGTTCAGATCCAGCTTGCTTGCCTTATTTATATAATTAGTCCCCTGAAGTCAGCAAGACTACCTTTCTGAGTGGGGTGAGAAGGATTTGAAGATTTGAGGTGGGTTGATATGGCTCTGAGGATTTGACACTAATTGGTGCCTTTGAGATTTGGCTTTGAAGAGCACGGCCAAGGACTGACTCGTGGGTGGAGTTACTGAAATACCTGCTTGGTCCGAGAGTGGCTCCTTCCAGGTAACAATTGAGGCATATTGGTTTGGCACTGGGGAATCGGCACTACAGATACTGCATTTCTTTGGTGGATGTCATGCACCACTGCCATCAACCCAGGTTTTTTCACAATCCTGAAATGAATTTTTCAGAAGAGGAAATATCAGAACCCAATGTCCTACACATAGACAAAAATTACTATAAGGCTCAGAGCAAGATCCTGGCCCCTGGTCCAGTGGCATTTCCTCTGCAGTTGGCTATCCCCAGCTGGAAGAACATCCCTTTGGAGCTGTGTACAGCTGGGTGTAATTAGAGTAGTCTAAAGGCTACTCTAACTTACACTAGAGAACGGACCATTCCATAGCTTGATCCAGGAGACACAAAGGTGGGCAAGTCATCTTTGCCCTCATCACAACACTGGTCCTGTGCCAAAGTCAGCTGGGTCAGACCAAAAAAATCTGATCATAGCATTTAAATTTTGAGTATGAGAAGAAATGAAAAAATGAAAAAAAAATCAAGAAAATTTCCCTAAATTAACATTTACTTTTTCCTGCCTCAGCATGTGGGGTTAGACTGGTCCCTGCCAGCCCTACATTACTATGCTCTAGAAGCCTTAAATATGTAAAAAGCCATCATTGTGACAACATTTGTTTCAAAGATATTCAGCTTTTCCCTAATTTTCACAAGGCAGAGATTGTTATATTGCATATATTTGTTTTGCATTTTTTAAAGTTGCAATATGGAAAATGGGGATGTTGTTAGCACTTAATCAAGCAATATCGTATCTGATCATTGTTGACTCAATCCTTTATAAAGTAACTCAGCTATAGACAATAAAAGCCACTCCTGTTAGCATCAAACGTATCCTTACTGTTTACATTATTCCAATGTGCCTTTGGTGCTCATGAGCGTGAAGGATTATTAAACAGGCTACAAGGAGCAAGCATAGTACTTGCTGGTAATACACAAACATCTCCATTCAGCTCTGTCAACACAAGCTCAATCTTAAAAGCCATATGTTGCTCTAAATTCAGAGCCCCCACTGACACTAACGGGAGTGGACACTGAATTCCAAGGCCAGCTCACCTGAAATCTGTGGGACTAACCATGTGAGCAAAATTATGTTATTATTATTAAAGCATTGGCAAATTCACTGCTTCACTAAAGCACACAGCAATTTCAATTACTAAAGCACTGGTTTTCAGCACTGAGAGAGAGACACTGCCCCAAGAACTTGTAATCGAAAAGACAGACTCAGAGAAGACGGGATGTTCAGAAGAAGAAGTAACATATTCGTTGCGGTTGTGCTTATGTTATTAGCTCACATCTTCTGGACAGGTGCCAAGGTCTGGGGTCTGAGAGAAGAAAACAGCTCAACATGCCCTGTTATAGCCTTTGGCTTGTCAATGACCACAAGGGAACATCACGTTCTGAACCTGATCCCCAGATACCAGAGATTAATAATAGTCTCCTGTGCCACTGAGTTCTTCCAGAGAACAAGACTTATTTCCTAAACTTAAAAAGCCCTTTCAGCTCATTAAGCGCCCAATCCTGCTCCCATCAAAATCAGCTGGAGTTTTGCCTTAAATAGGAAGACCAGGCTCTAGAAGAGTATTACCCTTAATTCCACCTATGAAGGTGCACCTCACAATCCGATCTGTGTATTTCAAGCTGATCTGCAGATCTAAACGCAAACACAGTGCATTTTTAAAGATCAGTTATAAACCACCTTTCCAATCCATTCCAGCTAAAGTGCAGAGGGAGAGCCAGACTCTGTTTTTTGGGGGGGAAGCAGCATGCTAGATTTACAAGGCTTAGAACGAAATCCCGATAAATAAAAATCAAGAAATTCAACCCCCCCCCTCCCCCCCGCGCACCCCTTTGCAAGGTCCCACAAACTGCCAGCGCCGTCCCCGTTACTCACAGAACACACAGCTGGGAGATGAAACGCCGCTGTGGTCCGCTTCATCTCCCGCTGGGCTTCCTACCCCGAGCTGCGGTGGGACGGGCACTGTCAGAGCGGCCTCTAGCGGGCACAGCATTGACCTGCCGCTTCACACGCCGGTGTGCGGGGCGCGATCGGACCCGCAAAGTTAGTGCTGTGACCAGAAAAGACAATACAGCACCGAGGGCTGGCTTGGAAACGGCGCCAGGAGGACAGACTCTAGCCACTGCATCCCCCCCATGGCGGGGCGCCGAGGGGCGGCAACGCTGGCTGCAGAGTGAGGCGGAAGTATTGGGGGGTGGGGGGAACCCAAACAAAAACCAACCCAAGGCGGGTCCGCGCTAACGCGATGGAGCGGCCGCCGGATCGCAGCCGCCGCGTGTCGCCCCCTTCCCCGGCTGCAGCCCCGGGCGGCGGAGCGGCGCCTGGGCGCGACCAGGCAGCAGAGGAGGGCGCGCTGCCAGCCGGCTTCGGGGGCTGCAGCCTGTAGCTGCCAGCGAGCGAGGGGCGGGCGCGGGCTGCAGGCAGCGGCTGCTTCGGTGCTGGGACGGAGCATGCTCAGATCGCCCGGGCAGGCAGCTGATGGGGAGCCGCGTGTGAGATTACAGCGGAGCGAGCGGGCAGCTGCGGCTTCGCGCCGAGCTCGCTCCGGCGCGGGGCGAACGGAGGAGGCGCCGCCGAATGGGATTGCCGCCGCCGCCGCCGCCTCGGAGCTCTCCGCGCAAGGGGCACTCGCCACTCCGCGGTGCTGGCTCCCTCCTGACCCGGGAGAGCGGCGCGGAGGGGGGGTAACCTGCACCCCTGGGCGCCTCCTGACCTCCGCTGCCCGCCCCGGCAGGATTACAGGAGCAGGGGGAAAGCAGAGCCCGCCTGGTGCCGGCCGTTCCTGGGCTCGGCCATGTGCCTGGGTACTTAGCAAGGAGGAAAGCCTACAGCCGGGGGAGGGGGCAGGATATTTTGTTTGGGGGGGGCGGAGGGGAAGCCCCGCTCTCCAGCTGGCTGTGTGACAGAAGGAAGCAGCCTCCTCCCCCGTGGTGGGGATGAAGGCACCAACTTGGAGAGGCAGCCCCAGTGGCTTGGTCTCCGGGGCTGGGAGGTTGGCCCCCATGGCTGAATAGGACCCTCCCACTCCCACCATGGATCTGCTGGTGCTGATGAACATCAGTGTTGGCACCCCCAATGGCTCCCTTGCCTTCCCCTCCTCTTCGCCCCTGCAGCAGCCTCCCTCCCACTACTCCCCTGGGGCTGTGGCCAGTTTGGCAGCTGTGGTGGGTTTCCTGATCGTCTTCACCATCGTGGGCAACGTGCTGGTGGTGATCGCCGTGCTGACCAGCAAGGCGCTGCGAGCCCCGCAGAACCTCTTCCTGGTGTCCTTGGCCAGCGCTGACATCCTGGTGGCCACCTTGGTCATGCCTTTCTCCTTGGCCAACGAGATCATGGACTACTGGTACTTTGGCAAAGCGTGGTGCAACATTTACCTGGCGCTGGATGTGCTGTTCTGCACATCCTCCATAGTGCACCTGTGCGCCATCAGCCTGGACAGGTATTGGTCTGTCACCCAGGCGGTGGAGTACAACCTCAAACGGACCCCACGGAGGATCAAGGGGATCATCCTCACTGTCTGGCTCATCTCAGCTGTTATCTCCTTCCCCCCCTTGATCTCCGTGTACCGAGACCCCGAGGGGGACCTCTTCCCCCTGTGCAAACTCAATGATGAAACCTGGTACATCCTCTCTTCATGCATTGGCTCCTTCTTCGCCCCCTGCCTGATCATGGTGCTGGTTTATGTCCGCATCTACCGGGTGGCCAAGCTGAGGACCAGGACCCTTTCTGAGAAGCGCACGGTGCCTGAGGGCTCTTCCCTGTCTGAGAATGGGCTGAGCCGGGCCCCTCGGGGCTGCACGTCACTGAGGATGCAGCCAGGGGAGAATGGACATTACTCGGTGCACCAGTGGCGCAAAGCCTCAGAGCTGGAGGACATTGAGCTGGAGGAGAGCAGCACTTCAGAGAGCAGGCGGAGGCGGAGCCGGGATGAGCACCCCCGCAAAAGCAGTAAGAGCCAGTCCTTCTCATATTCCTACTCCTCCAAGCGCTCCAGCAATCGCTCCAGGGATCTCTTCTCCTCTCACCGCCGCAGGAAGCGCAGCAGTGTCTGCCGTAAGAAAGTCACCCAGGCCCGGGAGAAACGCTTCACTTTTGTGCTGGCTGTGGTCATGGGGGTCTTTGTGGTGTGCTGGTTCCCCTTCTTCTTCAGCTACAGCCTCTATGGCATCTGCCGGAAGGCATGTGAGGTCCCTGAGACTCTCTTCAAGTTCTTCTTCTGGATCGGGTACTGCAATAGTTCCCTCAACCCGGTCATCTACACAATCTTCAACCAGGACTTCCGCAGGTCTTTCAAACACATCCTCTTCAAGAAGAAGAAGAAGAATTTTTTGCACTGAGCTGGAGTGGAGGGGAAGGGTCTGCACTGACCTTGGAGTGGAGAGGAGAGGGGCCTGAGTGCTGGAGTAGAGTAGTGAAGAAGTGGGGGATGTGAGTAAGGGTGTGAGTTCACTGACCTTGGAATGGAGTGAAGTGGGGGTGGGGGAACCAGTGTTTGAGTTAAGAGGGATAAATGACGGAGGGGAGGGGAGATGAATTTGCATTTTGACCTTGGAGGGGAACCATAAAGAAGAGGGTGGGACATTATGTTTCAGGCATGATGACCACTGTAAAGGTCTCTGAGGTCTAAAAGCCAATCAAAGATGGGGAGAGGGAGGGATGGATTGGTGGTGGAGTGGGAGATTTATTAGCAGGTGTTTATTAGCAGTTAGAGAAGCTGGGACTTGTGCTGGACTCATCCCAGGAAGAAACCAGGTTTTACTGGTGAGGTGGGGGACAAGTGAGAAAGAAGATGCCAAGTAATAGCCACTGACAGTCTTTGATAGTCTGAAAGGATTTAAGTGTTTGCCAAAAAAAATTCTAAAGAACAATCCAAACTCTTTTCTAAATAAACCTTTGTACTCTAAACCTTTCTCAATTGTGGTTTTACATAGGGCTTAAGTGAAAACAGGTACTTGGGGCTTTCTGCCCTCTAGTGGCCCTTTGCATATACCCCTGAGAGTTTCTCTTCCTCTCTCCCTCAATACCCCTCAAAAGGGGCTAGTCTCAGGGGCTGAGTTTGGGTTCTGGTCTCATTCTCACATGTGCAGTTGACGGCACCCTGCTGTGCAGCTGTTCAAAGGAACAGCAATCCCCACACCACAGATGCTTTAAATCCTTCACATTTACAATCTTAGGGCAAATTAAACCCATTAGATTTACTTTTTAAAATGAGAAACAAAAGCAGCCGATGATCACTGAGATACAAGAACACATTTCTGTGGATGGATGGCTGTTCCAATCCTTTATTATTAATCTCTCATTTTTCTATTTGCACTTATAGTTTGAGTCCGAATTTGTGTTTTGAGCAATGATTAAAACAAACACTCCCCCCCCTCCAGGGATTTATGAAATCCCATAACTGCTGATGGGTAGGATGAGAAACAGGATGGCATCTGTGCATTCATCAACAGATTTCCAATTGCCTGTAAGACTCAGCCAACATTTAAAGAATCGAACAGTCCCTCTCCAACTGTACTGCTGCAAGGTGCGTCTGTCTGAGGGAGGAAATTCTGCTCTGTCTTATTATGCACATCATTCCCTCCATAGGCAGTAGGATTTGGCATCTGCCACATAAACCTTTCCCTAGTAAACAACTCCCTGAAATGGAAAGAGATCTAATCTAATACGGCAGGCACCTTGAAGCATCCAAATCAAATCTATAGCTTTGATTCATGAGATATCCACTTCCTTGCTGGCTGTTTTACAGGAAGGTGTCAACAGACCCTCTTTCCTTGGGATCCCTATGTCAAAAATGATAAACCAGTAACTTAGGCTGTTTTATCTGCTTTATATTATTACTGCTCAGTTCACTTAGACTAATCTTGGGCATAGATGCAGGTCTTCAGTGGTTCAGGTTTAGGTGTAGATTTAATAGACTGTTTCCCTTCAGGACTAACTCAAATGGCAGTTTTGCCTAAGTAAAGACTACAGCTTGTGGCCCACTGAGTTTGAATGGTTCAGCTGAAAACCAAATTGGGACATTTTCAAATTCAGGCTCTTTAACCTATAGCCTTTTGGGGGAAATAAGGATTCAAGTGATGAAAAGATTCAAACTTGGTTTAAATGTTCACACTCTGAAAGAAGAGGCATTAAGACTTGTTTTGAAGGGCTGTCCCACCTTTGCAAGCTACTGATGGTTAGATGAAAGCAGCCGTCTTGATGCAGGGCACACACAAGGCTGCTAATATTAGAAAATAATGGAAGTGGCGGAGATGAGAAAAATATAAGCCATTTTCCCTTCTGTAAAATGGAGAATTCATTTTAAAATGGTATGAAGGGGCGGTGAGGCAAACTCAGGTAGTCTGAGGGCAGCATGAGATGGCAGTGTGGGGCTAAATAAGTCAATAAACTATATAATTGTCAGAACAACCAAAGCAACACATGGTAAATATGCTACCTCGGAGATGCTGGAAAGCTTCATTAAAATATCCATTCTCACCACCAGAAAGGTTTGTATTTGTCACTGGGTGCTCAGGTTGGAGTGGCTTCTCACTCTGCAGACACATTTCACTGTTGCACTCCTAATTTTTAAATCAGATTGGCATGCCGTAAACAGTCATTTCCCTGTGTTTTTCTTTGTGAAAACAGACGGAGTCTGAAAGAGAAAAGATGGTTGACAGTTAAATTTGAGTGGGGGTGAAGTATGGATGGAACAGAGGACATATGCCTTAAAAGTAATTTCTTTGCCATAAAATCATTTTAATTGCTTGGAACGTGTAACAAACTGTGGCTTTATTTTCTGGTTTTTTTGCTTTTACATAACTGAATAAGGAAAGATTTCTGCAGATGCTGACCATCTGATCTGTACAGCAATGCACTTGAAAGCAGGGCATTTCCCTGTGGTTTTATTTTACCTTTATTTACAATTACTCATTTGACTGAACTCCCCCAAAGAATATTAATTTTTTTCTTTTGACTGATACATAGACTAATATTCACCCTGACTGGCTTAAAGATGTACCGCATAAGTCCATTTGTAAGTATATTTTCCTACAAATCAGTCAATAAAGTGGATTTCTATGAACGTTTTTTTTTAATGTAACTATTGAATATATTTCAAATAATTACAATAGGAACCAATTTATTTTTTTATGTACAGTATTCTGTTATCACTTATTGTGATGATCAGCATGTGCCTGTTAATATATTGTGTGTTAATATTTCATAAAAAGTTTACAGCTTTACAATTTACCCTGTAGTTGTGCTTCTACTGAAAGGGGATTTGTGTCCTTTAGCTTTGCATAGAGGAATCTTTGATCAAATCTGCTGAGCTGGTTAAAATATTCCCACTCAGTTATTCAATAGGAATTAAATATTCCTGTAAAGCCATAATGATTTTAACTACAAGCACCTGACCAGTGACTTATACTTGTTCATTTTCACTTTGCAGAAAAGTCCCCTCCAGTCTAGTGTGAGAAGTTTATATGATGTTTATAAAAAGTCTGTTTCCTGACCAGTGTAACTATTGCAGGATTGTAAGTTACCACCACAGATATCAAACAGACCTGGTTAGGATGAGAGCCCTGCAGTCCTTACTCAGGCAAAACTCCCATTCACTTTGGAGGGAATTCATTCATTTTGCTTGAATGAAAACTGCAGAAATAACCTCCATTTGCTACAATGGGCTTTATGCACAGGTGGTTAGCAGCATCAATTCCTTACATCAGTATCTAAAATAAGAATCTGGCCCCTAATTAATCTGTGTGATCTCCATTTAGGATTTGATGCAAAGACCATTGAAGTTAATGCAATCTTTAAAGTTCATGATCAAGACTGAGGGTGAGATTCTGATAGCCTTACTCACACTGACTAGTAATCTCATTGACTTCAGTGGAGCTACCCATGGATGAAAGAGATACTCAGTGTGAGCAACATCTCCATAGATAGATTGCATCTGCTCAGTAGATGCGGTTGATTGTGTAAATAATTATCCATGAATATTTACTTAATTATTGATGCAAAAAATTCCTCAGATAAATCACTGTTCAACCCTGGGATAGAGAGAGTCAGATAACATGAACAATGATTTACTTCATTGGTTGAGCAACAGACTCCACCTCACTTCCTTCAATAAGCCATATAAAGTTTATTTGATCCTCTCAACTTCTCACGGAACTAAGATGTTTGTCTTTTGGTTTCTGGCACTCGGTACTGTTTAGAGCAGCATCATAGAGGGGGAGTGGTTTTGTTCCATTTGTGGGGCACTGTTGGTAAAGTCAGGGTCATGGTATGTATTCCAGAAGCACGTTTCTAATACTGGATGCCTTACATTCAACTCTGTTTTTACTAACCTTAAACTCTGACCATGCATGACTTACAGTATTAGTGGAGACTAGGCCTAAGTCGATGTAAGTTACGCTAGTTAAGTTACGTAAGTTAAGTAACTTAAGCAGACATAACTTACAGCGACTTAAAGCAGTGTCTACCCTGTGCTATGTTGACGGGAGACGTTCTCCCATTGACATAATCCACCTCAATGAGAGGCAGAAGCTATGTCAACTTACTGCGTCTTCACCAGACCCACTAAATGGATGCCGCTGCATTGATTGCAGCAGCACCCATTTAGCGCTTAATGTAGACAAGGCCTTGCAAAGATTTACGTGACCCGAGGAGCTAGAGTGAAAACGAACAAAAGGGTTTGCAAACCAAGTGCAACATGATACTTGTAATATCCTTTGCAATGGACAAGCACCATGAAGTGAGCTGTAGCTCTCGAAAGCTCATGCTCAAATAAATTGGTTAGTCTCTAAGGTGCCGCAAGTACTCCTTTTCTTTTTGCGAATACAGACTAACACGGCTGTTACTCTGAAATGAGCTAGATTGTGACCCAGCTATGAATATGAGGTCATGAGTAGTTGAGCTGCCCTAGGAGGAGCCCTATGGCAGGGAGCAAATTACTGCAGCCCTGTATAGATTGTAGTTTACTTCCTCCTCCTTGCACCAGCTCAGCTCTGCTGGCCAACACATTGAGGGGAAGACTGAGGGGGATGCTACTTCCTCTGCCTCCTGGGAGGGGAAGTAGCATCCCCACAAAATCTTCTCTCCCTCGCACCCAGATCTGTGATCTAGGCACACCACACTGTAGCTGGGGTGGAGCCTCAGACCCATTGTACTCCCCTGCACAGCTGCATAAAGGCCAAACTTGCACTATCTACCTGAAATGAAGACAAAACCAAAATGTGGTGCCTAGAGTTTCATGACACACCAGCCCATCGGAGTCAGCAATGTTACACTAGGGCTGCATGTGGCCCACTGTTTGCAAAACATCATTGATCCATACGATGGCCTATGAAATCTCTGCTGTGAGACAGAAAATAGAAGACATTCCCCCAAATAGGCCAAATCCTGTCAGAGAGAGGAAGACTGAACCTACACAAGTGTCACTCTGCAGTGGGGGGGGGGGAGGGGGAACATGGCTAGACAAGGAAGGAAGGGTCAAGGGAGAGCAGCTCTCAGTGGTGTTATACGCTGCCACTGTGTAGAGATTTCCCCATGCAAGACAATACTAACTCTGTCTGACGTAGTATGGTTTGGAACCCACAAAGGTAATCACTTCACCCTCAAGGAAGTGTTGGGGGCATACACAGGCAGGGCACCAGTGGCTATATGGCTCTTGAAGGAACCAGGCTACCATAAGGAGGGAGAGATGATAGATAGTCCCTAGAAAACAGGAAACACCAGGCCTTCATCTGAATGCCCGACACATGCCCACTCCATAAGAGTAGACAACTGTGCTACTATTCTTAAGAGGAGGAGGTGGAGTTTCTTGGACCTTCTGTGAGTTTTTATTCCTTGGGCATAATCTGGGTACATGTTCACTGTGAGACATACTCAGTTAACTCTTTCAAACCAAAGTCCTTGGATTACAACAAAGAACATTTAAGCCCTTTACTATATTTTATAGAGTATATTTTTCAATTTAATTATACAAACCCTTCCCCATAGTATCTGAGTGCCTCCCAAATGTTTATGGGGTTAGCCTCAGAACACCCCTACAAAGTTGGGAAAGGCTATTCCTATTTTACTGAAAGGGAAACTGAGTCACAGAAAGACTAAGTGACTTGTCCAAGGTCACTTAGGTGATCAGTGGCAGACCTGGGAATTGAAGACTGGTCTTCAAAGTATTAGACTAGTGCCTTGTCATAAGACCAGACTTCCTTTCATTTTTCAGCTTTTATATATGTATTTTGAAAAACTGAAATTGACACAAAATAGCATAATTTTTTTATCTTTAAAAGATTACATTTATGCTATTTTTACATAGGAACAAAGTGCTTTCTTGTCAGTATAATTCAGCTTTAACACAAATTTTCTCTATTGTTCTGCAAAATCTAATGAAAAGTAACACAATTACTTATTCAATTTGTCTTAAAGTATCAATTCAAATGCATTTTTAAAGGCCCAAATTTAAGGTATAGCCATAAAGGTATTTCCCTTTCTTCTGCCTTACTGTCAATTAATTGTATGAGTTATCAGCACTTCTGGGAACAGCATTTTTTCCCCTGTGTGCTCAGCTGATTCAAAGAAAGATATACATCAGCACAATGAGAACAGATAATGAGGATTTGTGTTTTTCTGAATTAGTTCCATTAGATCTTCCATCTATAAATTAAAACAGGCCAATAGGAGTGGCTGTTGTGGAATATTTTCTAGCAAGTGACATGGTCAGAGAAACAAAAATCTGAATGGTTCTGGCAGTTCTGCTGAGTATTTAGGGACCTTCATCTAATAAGTAGTACCACAATATTATGGATTGTATTTTAAAATTAAATATCACTACAGTAAGAGTTGTTCATGTTCTCTTCAGTGTTTGGGGTATGTTTGCTTTTAGACTCCGAATATCCTTACTGTAATTGAATGTTTATCCACCAACAGGCAAACTGACCAACTTGCCAGTCAAGATTTTCAGGGTGGCAAAAGATATGTTGCTTGTCAAGCTAAAGACCCCATAAACTCCTATTAAAGTCAGTGGGAAAACTCCCATTGGATAGGATCCCAAAAGTGCTTCAGGGGAATCCTGATTTCTGATTCACAGCTGAAGTGGTAGTAATAAAAATATGTTTTTCATGTATATAGAATTGTTCTTACAAGAATTGTAAAGCTTCTTTTCAAAGGTGCCTACATTACCTACGTTTTCAGGAAATTTCAATTTAATACTTTAAAATAGGTAGATTACTTAGAGCAGACACTTGGTCAGATTTCTATCTGCTTTCTGAATTATTAATTTAGGGTGAAATCCTGGCTCCACTGAAGTCAATAACAAAACTCCCATTGACTTTGGTGGGAACAGGATGTCACCCTTAGGGTTTTGTGCAAATGTTATTACAGCAATGTAATGTGCGTTTATTTGTATAGATCTAACAGAGAAGTAAATCTACTGAGAAGGAAGCTGCAGCACACAGGTTCAGTTACTTGCAAACCAGTGTACACTGCATTCTGAGGTGTGGCTGCAGTCCATGTAGACGTACTCTTTGTTCCAGAGAGCTTTGATAACAATAGTGATGAAGCCATGGCAGTGAGGGCTAGCTGCTTGAGGACATACCCAGGACCTGGGACAGGCTTGTATGGTTTTTGCTCCTGTGGCTTCGCTGCTATTGTTAATCAAGCTAGCTAGATCAAAGCTAGCTGGGGTACCTTGTCTACCTGTGGTGCAGCGGCACCTCGGATTGCAGCGCAGACATAGTGGCAGAGAAGGGAATATAATCTTGTCACTGACTCCCAGGCTCCTACTCTTTATTATTATTTGTATTATAATAGCCTCAAGGGTTCCCAGTCTAGGATGAGGGTCCAGCTTTGATAGGTGCTGTACCAACAAGTAATAAGATAGCCCCAAGAGCTCAGAATCTAGATTTACTACAAAATACAACAGGGGACAAACAAGGAAGGGACAAAGTACCAGTAAAATGAACACTTTTTTGGATATTAGGCAGTAGTCTCTGGTCACTGCCTACCTAGCCATTGGCTCATGCTGCCTTCCTGGTGATTTTAATATTTAGCAATAAGGCCCATCACACTGGTCGTCCATTAATTAGTCCAGTAAAGAAAAGTAAAGCTACTAGAGGGATGGGGAACTCCAAGGTTAAGGTACCAAACTAAAACTCAGATAACCAAGGTTCTGTCCTATTTGGGCACAGACTGGCTGTGATTTTACCTTGTGTACCTTGGTGCCTCATTTGTAAAAGAGACATAGCACTTCCTTCTCCGAGGTGAATTGTGAGGGTAAACTCTTCAGTATTTGCAAGATGCTCAGACAGTATGATAAGCTATGCAAGTACCTAGACAGTGGAGTCACTTTGAGGACGCTAAGGGCCCTTAATTCACTCTCAGCCCTTATAAGATTACAATGGAGTGTTTTATTACCATTATACATTTGTTGTATACTGTTTTAAAGATGTTTTATAAATATGTCTGAGAGTGTGGATTCAGTGAAGTCCATGCTTGTTTGTTTATACCCTGGTCAACTCTGAGAGGTAAAGACCTTTAGTTAACCAATCAGTTGCCATTGTACCACTTGGTATCTCAGAGGCATGGTGCATTAGTGTGGCAACACAACTAGGAGTACAGCTGGTTGGAATTTTCTGAGGGCATGTTTCTCTGCTGCAAAATGCTGCTTCAGCAAAATCAAAAATGTTCTGCTGGAATGCGTCCATTTTGCCGAAATTCTGATGGAAACCAACTAGGCTTCCTGTCTGTTCACCTGCTCACCTTCTGTGCAGCCCATCCAGCCCTGGGAGAGGGGGCTCCCAAGCTTGCAACTCCTTAGCAGCCTGGGCTCCCGCAGCCTGCAGGCTCCCAGCTCTTTGGAAGCCTGGATTGACGGGGCTTTCATGCTCCTGGCTCCAGAGCATCCCAGCAGGTAAATTGCCCCACAGTCAGGGCTCTCAGAGCTTCTGGGGTCCCCAGCTCCCCCACCTTCCTTGGTCCACGCTCCTTGGTGGACTGCCAAGGAGTCAAGTCTCCCAGAGCTTCCAGGCTTCCTGGCTGATGGGCCGCCAGGACTCTGGGCAGCTCAGGGAGCCTCGGAAATGTTTTGAAAAGGTTGATTAGACAGACAAGGTGGGTGAGGTAATATCTTTTACTGGACCAATTTCTGTTGGTGAGCGAGACGAGCTTTCGAGCCACACAGAGCTCTCTCACCAGCAGAAGTTGGTCCAATAAAAGATATTACCTTTCCCACCTTGTCTCTCCTACATCCTGGGACTGACATGGCTACAACTACCCTGCATACATTGAAAAGGTTGAAACAAATATTGCCTTGGCTTTTTCTAAATGAACATTTGAAATTCTGGGGCTGCAGGAAATGCTGAAATTTTGGTTTTTGTTCCAGAATTTTGTTCAGAATTTCCCCCGGAGCAGAAATTCCAGTTTCTGGCCAGCCCCAGAGATGAGCTGGGAGCTACTGAGTTCTAATCTCACCCTCCACTCTCTCCATGGGGCCATGGACAGGCCTTCAATCAGGCTTCCAGAACTGCCAGGTTTGATTTTGTCTCAGACCCCCAATTACTAGAGTATCTGAGCACCTCACAATCTTTGATTTATTGTCCTCCTAACACCCCCAGTGAGGTAGAGAAATAGTAGCATGCCCATTTTACAGATGGGAGGCTAAGTAACTTAACCACGGCCATACAGGTAGCCTGTAGCGGAGCAGGAACTTGAACCAGGTTTCCCCAAATGCTAGGTTAGTGTCCTAGTCAATTGACCATCCTTCCTCTCACTTGCTGAGAGGGGACTAGTTCCCTCAGTTCTACCCGTGCCTTCTAATGCTTGCGACTTTCCCCTAACCTCTAAGAAACACTGCCTCTCTGGTGATGTCGAATTAAACAGTACCACACAAGAGAGTGGTTGTTACTTTAGCCATGATCAGTAGAGCAAGCTGAGTGAGCTAACAAAGGGAGGTGCTCAGTACCTCATGCACCCAAGCTGCTGCTGTGTCCTGAATTTTTACATATATTAATGTGTCTTGCCCAAGCAGCTTTGTCAGGAAGCAGGATGGACACCCTACAGGCAGCAAACAGGAAAAAGAATCTTTGTGCACTGACATTTGGCCAGCTGTGTAACTCTGTGTGGATTTCAGATAAGGAGAAGAGAAATTTCTCCTTTCTGACCATATAAAGGAACCCTTCAAATCTTGAATGTCAAGTGAAGATTTTACACAGAGGAAATTTCCTAGTAGTACCTACTGCCCTCAGATATGCACAGTCAACTTCCACCAGATTCAGTGGGAGTTCTGTGCATGCAACTGAGAGCAGAGCTTGTCCCTAAATATGGTTATTAAAAGGGAAAAACACCAAGTAAAAATAAAAGTCACGCATGGTAAATGTTGACTGAAAAAAAAAATCTTTCTGTGACTAGCTCACTGGAGGAAAGGCTCAACAGTAGCTCATCTCCAGTTTGGGCTGTTTGTCATATAGATTGAAGCTGCCTTCAAGGCAGTTGCAAAGAGGGTCCTACATTCTGTATTTTGTTGCTGCTAATTCAGGACAGACCCTACCATTTATTTGTTCTCCCATTCCCCTCTGTACCCTTTCCCTCAGAGGAGGAAAAAACTCTAACACTGCAAAGAATGATTTTACATGACCACAAAACACATATTTTACCCCCCATTTTGAATGATGTGAATCTGAACATTAGAAGTAAACATGATAGGAACCTAACCATTCAAAAATGTGTGGTCACAAATAAATCTAAACTCCAATTAACTAATTCACTACTTGGTTAATGGAATGCAACACCCCTGAAGTCAGAATGCCTGTGAATCCCAGTGGTGGGTTTGGCTCCAAGCCTTTTTCCTTATTTGTCTGTAATGTGCCAAGCACACAGCTGGCACTTAGTACGTAATAAAACCAAAACCAGTCAAAGGCACCTACTGGAACTAACAAATCTGTCAATACTATAGACTGCTGTTGGTTCTCTGCAGAGATTTTTATTATTTGTAATTATCATAGCACCTCTGAGCTCCAGTCCGGGACCAGTCACAAAAATGAGAAGGAGGAGCAGGTAGTGGTGTCCCTCACCCCCATTTATGCCCAACAGCCTAGGATGTGGGGGCACAGGTTTGAATCCTTGCACTGGAGCAGGGACTTAAATCCAAGTCATGCCCTGCTCCCCGGTGAATGCCCTAACATACTGGGTATTCTGGGGTGGGTTTCTCTCAACCTCTCCTGTTGAAGTGGTTCCACTTGATATAAATAAGTTAAATAGTCATTGGGTCAAATAGAGAGAGATGGCACGAGACTGACTCTATAGCCTGGTGGTGAGGGCACTCACCTGGGAGGGGAGACACCTGGGTATCTATCCCTGCTTCAGTGAGTTCCCTAACCACTGGGCTATTGGGTATAAGTGTGACACCACCTTTCTCCTCCCCCCCCCCCATTTTGTGAATGGCACCTAAGTCCTCTTGTGAATCTAGCCCTTCATTTTTAAATTTCTTTTGCTGTTAAAAAATAATTAAAAATGCCCCAAATCAAAATAAAATGTTTTGTTTCAGATCAAGTGAAATATTCTGGTTGAGCCAAACCAAATTTTGATTTTTCAGAACATCCAGCAAACTGAAAAGTTAGTTATTCATCCAGATTGACTCAAAAGTAGTGAGGAAATCACTATGTTTCCATGCCTACATCTGATTAAAGGCTCAACCGTGCTAAGTTCTGAGCACTTCAATGGGAACTGAAGGCACTCAGCACCCCTGGATTTCAGTGCTGAGGGTGCTTAGTATTTCTCAGGAAGCGACAGCCTCTTTGCAGGATCAGGTACTTACTCCCCACATTCAGAATGCTTACTTGCTTCCTGAAATTATGGCCCTGTTGTCGCATCTGGAAGTGCAAATTCCCTTTTCCTATCAAATCATCAACTCATTTTTTACAACTTCAGCATCGGTGGTGCCCTAGGACACAAACATCACAGTAATATATTTCTAATGGTCGGCTAGCTGGCTGGCAATAAATACGTTGAGTAGGTGACTGTAAAATAACCCTAAAGAAGGGATATAGTCCTTCATTTAGTTTTCAGGAGCCAACCATATAGGTAATATTTTCATTACCTATATGGTAGCGCTCAAGAACAACAACGATTTACAGGGCCAAAGGTGCTGTGAAGTCTGAGAAGAGCCCCTCTGTAGCTGCTAGGCAGGGCAGTGGCAGCTTCTGTGCAAAATTGAGCTCTGCCTATGTGAGGGATTGGGCCGGAGAATGAGCATAATCATGGTTCCACTGGCTAACCCTTCCCCTGACCCCAGATTCCTCCCTTTAAATCCAGATTTGTTCCTGGATTGAGCACAGTACCTATCCCAAATTCCACAACTGCTAGCAAATATTCTTTATTCTTTTCATCACCACCAGCCATTCCTCCTTTCCACCCTCTCTATTTTGCTGTTAACAACCTGCAGTAGTGCTTACATCGATTCACATCCCTGCCTGGCTTCTCCCCACCTTTTAAATGGGTCAGTCAACAGAAAAATCTTGGACCATTATTAACACCAAATAGTACCTCACACCACAAATGGTCCTATTTATTCCAACTGCACTAATGATGGAACAGACAGTACTCAGAGCGAGTAAGGGTGCTGAAACTGGACCCAACATCTTTAAGCCTTTGTAATGTACGCCAGCAAGCCAGAATGCTCTAGCCAGACTCTTCAGCCATTGCTTGTCAATTAAGAAGCTGTATGAAGGCTGGAATAAAAGTTCTCTTGCTTTTGAGCCACTAATTCAAATTGCCTGGATGGTGTGGCTAGGGCATTGGACTGGGACTCAGGAGATGTGGGTTCATTTCTTGAATCTGCTCCTGGCCGGCTGTGTGACCCTGAGCAAATCACTTCACATCCTGGGAATTCTGATTGTCTATCTGAAGTGGGGACAATGATACTTCCTTTCTTTGTAAAACACTGGGAGACCGATGGATGGAAAGTGCTATATAACAGCCAATAGTAGTAGTATTCTTTGATTGGATATCAAGGTATAATTTATTTGTAAAGAGTAAATCTGTCTCTCTCTCTCTCCTTTCCAGTTTCCTTTGGTTTTGCTTTAAGTCATCGTACGCATTTTATGCCTGGAAATCTGCCTTGAATCTTGCGGGAAGTGAAATATTGAAATGAAATGAGGACAATAAGAAGGGGCAATTTTAAACCTAATTCAGGAAATTCAAGGTCCCTTTTCAAACATGATGCAGGCCATTATTTAACTAAGTTTACCTGAAGTCATATATTCTAATTGTCTTGCTTAATGCTCATTATGAGTCAGTTACTCTGGGTATCTTTAGTCTTGAGAGCCTCTTTAGATTATCTGCAATTTCTGGTAGTAAATTATACATACAAGAAAGCTTATGTGGCAGAACCAAACCAGCTTGAGCCACTACCCGGAAACTTGGAAAACTTAATGCAACTTCCCTAGGTGTCCTTAACAGTCAGAATTTCCCCACTCAGAAGCACTCTGTGTAAAAACAAGGACATCTTTATTATGGAGTGAATGGACACAGTCATAAACTTGAAAAAGCTCAGCTCTGCACCCAACTGGTCCTAGCAAGTCGAGTTATGTTTCTAATCATATGCCTGGGTGAAAGTGTGTTATTTTTTAAAAAAGGAGATATGAAAAATGAGGTAGCTCGCTACTACTGAAGCAAAGGTTTGTTTTATATTTTTATCTTCTAAAATGCAGTTGGCAAGATGAGAATTAAAAAAAGGAATGTCATTTTTCAAAAGAATCTGAAGGCAATCACAGCGAGGAAGACATTTATATTAGACCCAGAGGGAATGCCTGCTTTTTTACATAACAGAGATGGGTTCAGGTCACAAAATTCATATCTAGAATCCAATAGTGAACTCATCAAGTTCAAGGGTGTTTACCCCTAGGGTTTTGTGTAGGTCTCTCTCTAGACTCTAGTGAGATTTATTGATCTGATTTGCTAGGATGTGTTTAGTAGAGAACAGAAAGATGGGCACCATGGCTCAGATGGGTAGCAATGTGGTCAGCTACTTCACTGATGGGCGCAGAACAAGATGCTCAACAGATAGAAAATAAATTGCAAAGAGTGATGGAAAATTCACGTGGAAGAAAAAGCAAACAGGTTCTGTCCTCAGGGTAGAGTATATAGAGCATCCACATGACAAAGGGCGTATCAGTCAAGGCCTTGGGAAGACCTTGTTCCAATTGCTATGTCAGCACTAGAGATGATTTAGTTTGAATCACAATGGTATGTGTATGCTTCAAGTGAACAATGCTAAAATGCTTTGAAATGTATCTAGTTACTCCAGTAACTACAATAGTAGATTTTGGTTTATTTCATCTTCTCTCTGGTATGTTTCATTTATCAACACTGATGAATTCTGCTATCAAAGACAATTTCCAGCTGGCTGTAGAACAGATATTTAATTGCTCTCTCTAACTGCATTCTGTCCCTCAATAGAAGTTTCTGGATTCTCTTGTATTTAAATAGATAGTGGGCCAAATTCCCTGCATGGGTAACCCATGGACTCCTGCTGGCATAACTCTATTGGCATTCTTCCCAGTGTATCCCACTGCCATTGTAGAATTTTTTAAAAATGTCCCATTGTCAGAATCTGTAAAAACCTTCATAAAAATAATACAACATTGAACTTTGATGTCCTGGCTAAACTCCAACTCAAGCAATTCCATTCTATTACCCAAATCCCTCCTGCAGGTTCAGTTGGATAGCGTATTGCTTACCTTCTCTCCTGAATTGTTCAGAAGTATTGCTTTGAAAGACTGCAGGACTGGACCTACAGGCTAGATTGGCACAGTCTTTACTTGGCTGTATGGGAGAATGTGGGAGATAAAGCTTCCCTTACATGGGCTGACTAAGGACTGCTGTGATTCCTAGGGAGAGGAATGGTGCTCCTCTGGCACTCCTCCTATGAGTGAGTGGGCAAGAACTGTAGCGAGTGGGGAGCGGAAGGAGCCCTGTCTCTGTCCTGCTATTCAGTCAGAACAGCTGGCCTGATGCATGGCAGGGAGTAAGGTACTCCATGACAAGGGACTAAATAGAATCATAGAATATCAGGGTTGGAAGGGACCTCAGGAGGTCATCTAGTCCAAGCCCCTGCTCAAAGCAGGGCCAATCCCCAACTAAATCATCCCATCTGGGGTGGGAATAATAATTTATTCCCCTCTCAGACCAAGCAGGGAGCGGTAGAAGAAATGAGACCGAGTCACAATTCACTCTCCGGTCTGCTCCAGAGGTGGGGCAACTTCTACCTGCTTCCCATTACTTAAGGGAGATTGCAAATTTACAAGCCAGCCCTAGGCTGGTAGAGCAGACGCTGTGTAAAACTGTTGTTGTTTAAAATCCATCTGAATGGATAATGGTGATGCAAGAAGATGATAGCTTGTCAATATACTTTCCCTCATCATAGAACTTTGGCGCATCACTGATATTGCCTTTGATTTCTTAGCATGGGGAATTACTTACAACACCATAGGGAAGAAAATTGGTAATGAGGAACTGAATGACCTGTCAGTGCACTAACACTTCAAATTCCATCCCATAGTTTTTGGGGATGTGTGGTGGGAAAGGTGGCATTTTCAGAGCTTGCATATCATTTTAGAACACAGAACGATATTAGAGAGACAAGATGGGCGAGGTAATATCTTTTATTGGACCAACTTCTGTTGGTCAGAGAGACGAGTTTGTGAGCTACATCGAGCTCATCTTCAGGTCTGGGAAAGGTATGAAGAAGAGCTGTGTGTGGATTGAAAGCTTGGCTCTCTCACCAACAGAAGTTGGTCCAATAAAAGATATTACCTCACTCATCTTGTCTCACTAATATCCTGGGACCAACACAGCGACAATTACACTGCGTGCAAAACAATTACCTTGTGTGGGTACAGTACACAAAGCATTAAAGAGACTGCGTGAAGTGATGAGAGGAACATCCATTTGTGCTTAGCAAGAGCAGAACACCACATGTGAGTGGGCGAAAACAACATTCAAATGTTGTTGTAACCAGACTCAAAGCTGCCGGAATGATTGTTCTTGACTTAAAAGGAAATGAAAAATAAACACAGGAGGGATGACATCAGATTAAGGTAATTAAGGGTAAGCAAGGTGAAAGCTTAGACCATTTCACTGAATATTTTATCTGACACTTAATACAATCTAAACTTGACAGGCCTTTAGAAACACAGAGAGACCTTTGCATTTCTAAATATGTCAAATGCTGAAGAACTAAATTACTTTCTTGATAAGGTCCATAAGACATTTCTAAGTAAATAGATTCAGAGACTTACCTATAGGCAACATCACAATTAAGAGCTGTATTCTGATCACTTTTGCATCAGTGACTTACTTACATCATAGAAACATAGAAATGTAGGACTAAAAGGGACCTTGATAGGTCATCTAGTCCAGTACCCTTGATAGGTCATCTAGGCAGGACTAAGTATATCTAAACTGTTCTTAAACACCTCCAGTGACGGAGATTCCACAATCTCCCTCAGTAATTTGTTCCAGTGCTTAACTACCCTTAAAGTAGGAAGTTGTTCCTAATGTCTAACCTAAATCTCCTTTCCTGTAATTGAAGCCCGTTGATTCTTGTCTGTTCTCAATGGATAAGGAGAACAATTTATCACCTTCCTCTTTATAACAATCTTTTACATATTTGAAGACTATTATGTCTCCCCTCAGTCTTCTGTTCTCCAGACTAAATAATCCCAATGTTTTCAATCTTTTCTCATAGGTCATGTTTTCTAGACCTTTAATCATTTTTTGTTGCTTTCCTCTGGATTTTCTCCAATTTATCCACATCTTTCCCAAAGTGTAGAGCCCAGAACTGGGCACAGTACTCCAGATGAGGCCTTATGTGCTGTTACATGCCTGTTTTCTGCAAGTTCAAGATTGCATTATCAGTCCAGGGTCAGATGCATCCCCAGTGAAGATGGATTCAATTAAAGGTGCACTTAATTGAATGTTTAGAAATGGTCCTGATGTAACTTTCACTTTTTACTGTCTATGGTGTCATCTATGTAATCTTAGTAAATCCTCATTTTATAGTCCCACTATAAGGGTCCATCTAATGAGAACAATCTAAATGATGGATATTTTCCTTAAAAAGCCAACTCACAGTGAAAACACCAGGAGTGCTGGTCTTCACTTGGGACTAGTTTGTGCATACTGCACATACCTCACAGTAAGGGCAGTGCAGAGCCACATCACTGCTCCAAGAGACAGTATGCCTCTCCAGTACACAGGGGCAGCACACACACACACAGCTCCGCTTCTTCAATGGGCACAGCAGACTCCACCCTACAGCTTTGCTACCAGAACGTTGTGAAGGAAGGTGGAGCCATGGATCTGTCTCTTCCCCACCTCACTTCCACTGAGTTCCTCTTTGCCCCTCAGAGAGTAGGGTGGGAGCAGTCCCTGTGCTCCCTTCAGTGCTGCAACTGGAACTGAGTAGTAAAGTGGTCATCATGGGCTACCCCAGACTATGAGATGGAGCCATGATCCAGTTCTCCTTACTTCCTGCTTGTCAGTGGGAGTTGTCTCCCTGCCACCACCATACAGTTTGTTTGTGATGCAGTTGAAAAAAGCAGTGACTTTCCCAGCCTACAGTCCTGTGAGTAAAGTGTAATTTTTGTTGCAGTGAGAAGTCCCTTTACAAAAATCCTACCTTGTCCTTCCTTAGTCCCTGCCTTTTCCCTGTCCTCCTATGTACAGATCAGGCAGGATCTGTCCTTTGATGCCTATTAAACAGCTGTAAGTATAGTAACTTTGCAATAACATACAATTGTTCATGCACACAAGGTCCTGTCTCCCATCCAATGGCAAAAGAGAAGCAGGATCAGCCCTCCCGCATCACGAACGACATTCATAGAACCAAACAATTGGACAAACTGAAAAGCAAAAGTGCCCCATATGATTCATATACAAGTGGGAATTAATGTATAAAAAGAAAGCATGCAAGACCACATTTCCAGAGGGGCCTCATCCTGGCTTTCATGTGCACTTTTGTGAAGTCCCAGTGCTTGCAGACACATTTGATAGAATCTAACATCTGTCTTTGAAGGTGAGAGAAATTGCATGTGCAACACTCATTTGTCCAAATATGGTTTCCATGCATAAAGTGTATCATTTGCAAGTACAGGTGCTAAGTTTCCGAAAGTGCTCGTTTTGGAGGATTTGGTCCACAGTATTCACTGTATTTTCAATACAGCCATTGCAGGAAAGAACAACCCTACATGAAATGGCAAAGCCAAGTTCTAAAAGCAAAAACTATTTCACGCCCTACATTTTCCTTCCTCTGCCTTCTCCTTTGTCCTCCATATGCAGGGCAGAGACAGTCATGTACAGTAGGATCTTATTAAAGAAAATAGTGCATTCTTACTTCATGGCCTTACTGTTCCTGTTTGCATCCACACAGACTTCACTTACTGAGGTAATGAGCTAAGGTTATTAAATATTCTTTGGTTTTGAGATTATTGCCTTGCACTGTCAGTGAATGTATGCAGAAAGGTCATTTTCCAGTCTTAAGCCTAAATAATTCATTGCCACAAGATCAAAGTATGTGTTATACTGCCCCCATTGATTCATTCTCATTCCACTTAGCACGCTTTCCCTTTGATTTGATAATGCTCAGAACAACAGTTGGAAGCCAGCATGGGCAGCATCCCAGAGGGCTCATTGTCATGTTTATTGTTGTTCTAGTCCTCCTCCCTCCCCCTCATGTACCCATTTACATTTGAAGAGTAAACTCTATACTGCATATATAAATGCAGGAGAAATCCAAGCTGTTCTATTCATGTAGCAGCATATACAACAAAATTATGCAATATGGAGTCACCTGTGTGGTTCCAAAACCAAATTCATGAAGTAAAATTTGTTACCAATAAAAACAAAATACAAGTTCAGTCTTTTACAGTGGACTTACCACAGACAGGAGTATGTACTGCTGCAGCCTGCTAAAAATTTAGCTCTCCCATAGGGTTTCATTTGTTGCCATCTCGTGGCAGTGAACAGCAGCTATAAACCTTAAGTTTGCTTGGTGAACTAGGAACAATAGCCCTGATTCACCAGTACATTTTTCTTTGAAGTCAGTGGAGTTATATAGACATAAAACTGGTTCACACAGCAGTGAATAAGGCTCAGATTCTGTCTGTACATAATGTGCATAGAGAAAAGAGCATAATTAATTGAATTCAGTTCAGTTATTCTAGTTTCCAATGCCCAGATTTTTAGATGTACTCAGGCAGGTAGGTATCTAGTAGGATTTTAAAAAACACCTAAACACCTAACTCCCATTGATTTCAGTCCCTAAACGCTTTGAGGCAGGGACTGTCATTTACTGTATTTTTGTACAGGAGGCCCTGACCTGGCTGAAGCCTCTAGATGCTAATGCATTAAAGATGATTCAGAATAAGAACGCAGTGTTTACTACAAAAGGTTCACACAGACCAACTCATTCTGCAGTTGTGCAATACTGCATGTTGGGGTTGGAAACATTTTCTGCTGTCACGGAGGTCTTCAGCAGACACTTTTCTGTGAGATGTGATTATCCTTTTAATATTGTTGTACCTTTTATAACCGTAGGGGTCATTAATGCTCATAAAAGTATTCAGTTCATCAACATTCTGTGGAATACAATGCATTATGCCACAAACTCTAAGCTTACATACATGCTGTACTTGCTGAGCTTTAAGATACGCACATAGCAAGCTACTCCAAAGCTCTATCTACAACCGTAGAGGCCTGTTACATGCCTTGTTTTAGCCATTTTCTCTCTGACAAATACTTAAAAATATTCTTCTGAGTGGGATTTTTATAACTACCTCTCCAGTGGTTTAGCTAACTATGTTCTCTTCTTAAAACGGAGTTTCTACTTTCTAAACAAATACAGCCAATTAAAAAAAACTTCCAACAATTACTTGTTAGAAAACATTTAGCATATCGTATTTAAACAGCTCGAATTAAAAGCTCCTGCATTATGTTCATTATCATATTTTAGTGTGAAACAGCAGCTCTTTTTACTGAGATTATAATCAGATCCTTTATGTTAACCCTTATAGAAAATGTCCAGCTTTTAAACTACTGTTTATACATATTTTAAAGCTTTCCCACGTACATTTTCTCCCTACTAGGTACGGTGCTTCTGGGGTGTTCAAAAGGTTTCTTGGTACCAAGGAAATTTCCCAGAAGATTATTATTTTCTTGTCTACAGGACCTCACAGTCCTGCAACTCAGCCTGGCTTAACACAAGGTAAATCTTATTCTGCAATAATGTAATACATAGAACAGACTGCTATCTTGATTAGAGACAGATAACAGTGTCTCCATACTTCATGTCAGAACCCTATTTTTAGCCCCCACCCTCTTATAATTTTGACTATCAAAACTAGCTTGAAAATTACCAGGTCGAATGTGCAGGAAGAGCTCTCCAGTGTACTGGATGTTGCAGGGCAGTCTGCATTGCAGCTGAGCCAGGTTGCCTCCTCCACGGCACTGCCAGTTCTGATCTAGTGACTGACCCATCTAGATCAGGGGTTCTCACAATTTTTTTGGTGGCCTCAGAGTGCGGCCCACCATCTCTTGCTGGTGGCTGCTCTGACAATTTTTCCTAAAATATTTAATTAAGGTTAGGAAAAACAAATAAATATGCACATATACATGTCCAAATCATTGTAATTTATTTATATAGGATTTTTTCCCCCAGACTCAATAAAAATAATGTACACTTGTCTATTCTTTACTGGACCTAAACAGAAACACAGATAAGGTTCTTTGTGCATTCTTGTCTTTTTTCTGACATCTTTTGCTTTTTTGGTTGCTTTTTTAAAAAGACATGCTAGTTACTAAATCTTCTATGAAAAGTGAAATTAATAAACATACAAATATCACTTTTCACAGCAGACTTACTCAGCCCCAGCAAGCCTAGGGACAAATTAAGCCCTGGATGGGGAGATGGATGTGCAGGCAGTGGGGACCAGGGGGACTGGTGGGGGGAAGGAGGGGTGTCCTTGGGGCCAGAGCCCACCACTGTAAGGCCAGGGAATGGACCTGAAGCCCCATGGCTGGAGCCTGCCACCCAAAGGAGAGCTCTTCCTGCACATTCGACCTGGGAAGGTGGGGAACTCATTGACTGCCTGCTCCTCCAGCTTGTGTGTCTCCAGAGGTGGCCAGGGCCCAATCACTGCTGGTGGCCCTGGGGGAGGGGTCTGCTGCTTTGCCCCCTCCCCCCACCCGCATCACCCCCCTGGTGGCTGCAATTGAGAAATGCTGATCTTGATAATGTTGATAAATGCAATGCAAAGTAATGCACATTGGAAAACATAATCCCACCTTACATATAAAATAATGGGGTCTAAATTAGCTGTTACCACTCAAGAAAGATCTTGGAGTCATTGTGGATAGTTCTCTGAAAACAACCACTCAATGTGCAGTGGCAGTCAAAAAAGCTAATAGAATGCTGGGCATCATTAAGAAAGAGATAGATAATAAGACAGAAAATATCATATTGCCTCTATATAAATCCATGGTATGCCCACATCTTGAATACTGTATGTGGTTGTCTCATCTCAAAAAAGATACATTGGAATTGGAAAAGGTTCAGAAAAGGGCAACAAAAATGATTAGGGGTATGGAATGGCTTCCATATGAGGAGAGATTAATAAACCTGTGACTATTCAGCTTGGAAAAGAGATGACTAAGGGGGGATATGATTGAGGTCTATAAAATCATGCCTGTTGTGGAGAAAGTAAATAAGGAAGTGTTATTTACTCCTTCTCATAACACACAAACTAGGGGTCACCAAATGAAATTAATTGGCAGCAGGTTTAAAACAAACAAAAGGAAGTATTTCTTCACACAATGCACAGTCAACCTGTGGAACTCTCTGCCAGAGGATGTTGTGAAGGCCAAGACTATAACTAGATAAATTCATAGAGGATAGGTCCATCAATGGCTATTAATCAGGATGGGCAGCTGTTTACGAGAAGCTGGGAATGAGCGACAAGGAATGGATCACTTGATGGGTACCTGTTCTGTTCTTTCCCTCTGGGGCACCTGGCACTGGCCACTGTTGGAAGACAGGATACTGGGCTAGATGGACCTTTGGTCTGACCCACTAGGGCCGTTCTTATGTTCTTAGATAACGGTCACTATTTCAGTACAAGAGGCGTGCCTGTGCTAGGGATATGAAAGTCCAGGATTCAAACCCTGCAAAAGACTGATGTTGTCTCTACAGTTACATATGATGGAATGTGTTTTATATATTTAATTCACAGCATGAGGATCCATCCTTTCCGAACAGGGTTATGATTAAGTGCTAGCAGTCAACGGCTTGCACATTGTTAAGTCACTGACATATAACTACCCCGATCACCTTCAAGAGACTGTCCGGGTCAAAGCATTCACCTTTAGCTGTTAGTACAGTTTTCAAGGTTACTTTGTATGTAAAATAGCTGCACTTAAGGAAGGTTGACACTCAGGTTCATCTTTCAAGGTTCTGTTGCCCCAGGTAAGGAGTTCCTAACTTGGGGGTTTCCCAGGTCAAAACCTGGAGCAGGAAGAGGGAGCTGTGTGTTGAGCAACTATATTGGAGTGAGGGACCAAGAGGCAAAGGGACCAAGAAGGCTGCTTTTTGGTCCCCGAGGTGCTGTGGCTGAGATGCCTGCAAAAGGGAGTTGTTCACATGCAGCGTGTAGCTGCGTTTGTTAGAGGAAGCACGGCTTGTGCACATTTTACAAACAAATCCCAATAAGAAAATACCCTGACTCTGCACATACTATTTCACCTCCAAATGGGAAACTGACCAGTAAGGCCACATCATCTGCTACAACTTGGCAACCACAGTTAAAATCTAGTCCAATTTGTAAATTGCGGCACTGTGTACCACAAAACCCAGCTTTTAACCATTTCAGGCCTTTGCCATTTTGATGGCTTGTGTCACATGTCGACATTTGGTCCAATCGTGTTCCAACCACACATCTTATTATTATTTGTATTGGGATAGTGCCTATGAGCACCAGTAATGGACCAGGGCCCCATTGTGCTAGGTGCTGTATAAACAAGGAATACAAAGTCCCTGGCCTGAAGAGCTTACAATGCAAGTATAAGACATAACTCTCTCAGGATTATACAGTTAGCCTGTAAAGGCAGTGCCTGAAGGGGCTGATACAACCTTCTCCCTACTGCTGATTCCTCCTTTAAGCCTTGTTGGCCAGCATGCCTTTGGAGTGGTTTAAATGTTACTGTAAAAAAAGGGGAGAGTGAATGATTCTGTGAGTTGTAGCATGTGGTGGAGTTTCTTTCTGTTTTCCCCTGTGTACTGAAGTGACTGATTTGTGAGTCATGTTGCCTTATGGTGCAGATCATTTTTGATTCCATAAATCACAGAAGTATAATTTAGTCAGGAGGAGATAGCACAGCACATTTTGTATCCCTATCTCATGGATATATATGAAGTGGAAGAATATTTTAACTATTTTTAAAAGCAAACGGTGTCTCTCTTCTGAAATCTGATCGGCTCATTCTGTATGCTCAGCCATATACCCCAGAACAACAATCATAGAATATGACTCACAAACAACCTCAGATGTTGACTGAGAAAACTTGACTGCCAGTGCAGAAGCAAACTCCACGCTGGGGCTATTCATTTCCAGGATGGCCTGCGAGCTTATGGCCTGCAGAATGAGGAAGACTGCTTTTGTATCCAGATCGAATGGATGAAGGAGAAAAGCCAGGCAGAGGATGAGAATGCCAAGGCTGAGTACATGAACCCAGATGAAGAGGATCCAAGAGCATGATGACTAAAGATGAGCTGATTTTTTCCCTAATATAGACTGGGTTACTTCATGCATAACTCAGCAATAGCCCCAAATCCCATGATCTTGACTTGTCCCAGCTGCCTGGATTGAAATTAGAAATCAAAGTGTCCATAGTGTGTGTTTTTCTGTGCTGATGATGCGATATTGGGAACATTTACATGGTGTTCAGAAGTAGCAATGTTTGGGAGACTAGTCTAACATGTGAGTGTCTGCCAGTAGGCAATTGGCGGAATTTGGATATGAGCTCACATTGCAGTAAAATATTAAAAGATGTTGTAGCTATGAATACCAATAATCAGGAATGTGATGTCATGGTTTCTTTCCTTTCTTTTTTTTTTTTTAAACAACTTCTCAGATAATAGCCTTGAAATGGCTTCTCAGAGTGGAGTCTATTTTCTTTTAAATATTAGCAGCTACAAATCCAGAGAGCATCACTGCCTATAGTGCCCGAAAAATTAGAATAATTTTATTTGCAGATTGTTCCAGTGAAAGGTAACAAGGAAGTAGAGGAACTGTGTTCCTACTTTTTTATTGTTCAGATTGAACTACAGTGGCTGAAAATGTCATAGCTTTTTGTTGTATCTTAGCCTCTTGTGATCTATGGACGCTACCCTGCTTCCTGATTTACAGATTTTTTGTAACTGGATAGAAGTATAATAATTGTGATCTGCAATAGCATATTTATCTTGAAGTGTATAATATGTGGGGCTGATAGCTCTGCCTATTTTTAAGGTTGACCAACACTTCCCATTATAGAACCCTGTTTTCAGTTTCTTATAGCTTTGCCAAACTTTAACAACTGGGGCTGAATTTTTCCATTCTGGGTATCTGCCACATGCTAAACGTGTTTAGAAAGATTCACATAGAATGGGCCAGCCATTTCTGAGAATAAGATTAAGGGGGGAAATGTTGTTTTGCCTATGTTAAATTCTAGAGACTTTTTCTTTGTGAAGCTCGAGGGCCCATGCTTTGGTGAGGGTCTTGAAATTTCACAGGGGGTAGTCTTTGTCAGGGATGTGCATATCACGACTGCACCAGTATTTCCCTCTGTAGTCCAGCAATAGCACTCATTCTCAAGCTTCCAGCTCCCAGACTGTTGCTTCTCCTGGGCAGAGGCCAGCATCTCCCTCCTTCCTAAATGAGGTATTTCCAGGCTGCACTGCTTTCTGCCTACACTGTGATCTCCCCAGCAAACTCAGAATGCTTCAGCAGGTTTGCTTTACTATTTTCCTCAAAGGTGGTGAACAGTGTAATTGCCACAGTTAAGTTACCACACAGGTCTTTCTAAGCAAGCACATTTATTCTTAAGGTAAAACCATTGCAGAGAAAACACACTAAAATAAAAAAGAACCTAGCCACATTTAACTAAGCTTATCAGAGATCACCCTGACTCCAACAAGGAATCACTGCAATGAACAGTCCTCCAAACCCCACAAGAGGTTTTCCTGTGGTTACAAGTTCAGAACCCCTTTTGCTCAGGACAAGAATGCTCATGACTCGGAGTCATTCCTTTATCTAGTCTAGGTGTTTGAAGAGACTGAGTTGGTTGTCAGTCAGACAATGGATTTCTACTTGAGCCTCAGCTTCAAGAGGATGGACCCATAGGTGGGTAATTTGCATTCCCCTCCTCCTAAGTATTTCCTAGGAAACCACTCAACTAACAGTTCATTCTTGTCTTAGCCTGTTGTTTAAGATTTCTTTGAAGCTCATTACCCTTCCCAAGGTTTATGTTAGTCATATCTCCTACACAAGTTACATACAATATCACAATAACACATAAACATTTGTATTTTTAGTACAATGAGCTCCTCAGATAACTTAAACTTAAGTCAGTAAGATTTGCCTAGAATATTGCAAGAATTACCCTCTCTGTCGCTTTTTTACTGTTCCTGTACAAATCTTCCTAAATTAGGCCAAGTTAGAAGCCTTTGAACAAACTCACAGTTTGTACATGCTCAGTAGAGACTTCTTTGATTTAGCAACAAAAATCTCCAAATATTCCATCTTCACTAGCATGCTCTATCCCCTCACAGCTCTGAATACTGATGAGAGTGTGCATACACCATCCCCACAGAGAACTGAGCATGCTGAGAAGGAACAGGTGGGACTACTATAAAGCCAGGAAGTTGGCAACAGAAGAGGGGAAGTAGATATTTCCTGGGAGAATGGAGGTGTATTTGCAGCTACTGAGTTAAGTAGTTGCTCATCAGGAGGTAGGAGTTTGAGCTGGTAAACCCAGACAGGTGGGAGCTAGAAGATGTAGGAAGAAGTCTAGGAAAAGAGCAACAGGGTCTGAGAGAGAGCAGCTCACAATCCCTAGATGAAGGGTTCCTTGGACTGGAACCCAGAAAAGAGGGTGAACCTAGATTTCCCCTAGCAGCTACTGGGGGAAGTAGTGCAGATTGGGTAGTAGAGCAGAAGGCTACCAGGGACAGTCATCTGAGAAGACTTTGATGCCCTGGAGGGGGAGGACTGTAGTGATATAACTAGAGGACCAAGCTCTGAAGACTGCATCTTGAATTGCTGTGTGGGATGACCAGATGTCCTGATTTTTGGGTCTTTTTCTTATATAGGCTTCTATTACCTCCCACCCTCTGTCCTGATTTTTCACATTTGCTGTCTGGTCAACCTATCACCGTGTGTGAGAGGGAGGGGTAGCAGGGCATGTGAACAAGGGGCAGAAGGGGGTGTCCACCAGGAGGAGGTGCTCTAGCAGTGAGTGGACTTTGACATGCCTACACAGCATGGAGGAGGAAGCCGTCTCCTTCCAGTGCAGAAGGCACATGAGCCACACCAGGAGAAGGAAAAAGAGTATATTGGACAAGGGGAGGCTGGGACTGGTTGGGCAAGGAGACTGGGACAAGGAGCTGCATACTACCACAGGAATGTAGTTTTTGGAGAATGGCCACTGCAAGTTCTGGTAATTATTTTCTTGTTCCAAACATGTAGTGTGGTGAGTATCCACATCATTGCATTTCAGTATTGAAATATGCCACTATGGTTATCATCTGGTTCCCCTATGTGAATGGAATGGTGGCCTGAAGTGGCATCATTACTGGAGTATCTTGTCTGGTTCTGGTGTCTATGCTTCCAAAATGGATGCTGACAAATTGAGAAGAGCTCAGAAAAGAGCTGCAAGAATGATTTGAGGTCTAGAAAACGTGCCTTATAGTGAGGGGCTAAATAAACTCAAACTATTTTTCTTACCCAAACAAGGTCAAGAGGTGACTTGATTCTTCCACATGTAGGCACCTATTGACTTCATTTTTCTGAACATAAATGGCTCTTTAAGTTAGCAGAAAAAGATATGAGATCCAAGACAAAGTCAGACTGGAAACAAGGCACATTTTTACAAGTGAGGGTAATTAACCATTAACAAGGGATGTGGGGGATTTTCTATCACTTGAAGTCTTTAAATCAAGATTGGATGTCTATGCTATCACTCAAAGAGAAGTTATGGTCTTGATGCAGAAATTATTGGGTGAGGTTCTTTGGGTGTTATGCAAGGAGTCAGACTAGATACTAATGGTCTCTTCTGACCTTAAAATCTACAGACATGATTTTATCATGGTAAAGTAGGCGATGGACTGCATAACAAGTGAGCAATTGCTGCTGGGCAATCCCAGTCAGAGCTTTGCACACACTCAGACTCTCTCTAGCATTGCCAAATGTCTACTATAGTTACAGCAGGAATGGCATGAAGCAAACTGTTCCAACTTTCTGTGCTCCCCTCTGATGACTCAGGATCTCGCCTGAGCAAAGTAATCCTAATAGTTAAAATGGTTCATCAGCACTGCTGAAAGCACAAAGATCAATAAGGCTGAATTCAGTGGGGTTTCAGAACATACTAAAAAGGCTTTCCTGAACTGGAACCTAGCTGGCCAGTTGTAGAAACAGCCCATGGAAATATATTTTCCCCTAAGGTGTTAGTGTTGCTATTTGCCTGATAAACAAAGTGTACTTCCAGGTTTATTACGCTAAATCATGATAAAATGCCACTGATATACAGCCATGATGTAATCACCTTGAAATGACAGAATATGCACTTAAAATGAAGAAGGGAGAAGCAATAGGTATCTGGCTGGTGAATCTTGCCCATATGCTCAGGGTTTAGCTGATTGCCATATTTGGGATCAGGAAGGAATTTTCCTCCAGGGCAGTTTGGAAGAGGCCCTGGAGGTTTTTTGCCTTCCTCTGTAGCATGGGGCACGGGTCACTTGCTGGAGGATTCTCTGCTCCTCAAACTCTTTAAACCACGATTTGAGGACTTCAATAGCTCAGACATAGGTGAGGTTTTTCGCAGGAGTGGGTGGGTGAGATTCTGTGGCCTGTGTTGTGCAGGAGGTCAGACTAGATGATCATAATGGTCCCTTCTGACCTTAATATCTATGAATCTATCCATGAATAGGTATTAGATAAGGAATGGGAAAGGGCTTTGAGGGAGTTCTATATTTTGGGGTGCAGCTGAGCGGGAGGGTGCACTACTGCAGACCAGCCAGCTTTCATGCAATTAAACTTGTATAGTCCAAAACCAACTCTTTATTTCCCTCCCCTCCCCCCAACCTCCACAATCTTACCGGGCTATTGGCTTCTGAGCTGGAGCCAACTGCTTAATCTGAGGCTTCGATGGGGACAGGGGACTTTGTGATCAATAGAGAAGCCGAGCAGAGGGTCTAGAGGACCAGCAGAGTTGATACAATGGGCTACTGCCCCAGAGTCAGAGACTATGGCTGTGCTGAGAGGGTCTCACTTCTCTAACTGTTTTAATGGAGCTGCATAATAACAGCAAGCTGTGTCCATTGTGTAGAGTGTCAGAAATGCAAACCGTGGCTTCTGCTTTAAAGTATTCCTGTCATCTGTTACTTTTTTTTTAAACCTTTTATGTCAGTGAAACAACTGCAGGAGCTCTGTGAAGCTTGAAAGCTTGTTTCTTCCAACAACAGAAGTTGGCCCAATAAAATATTACCTCACCCACGTAGTCTTTTATATTTTGATTCACACAATTATATCCCAGTTGTACAAGATCCATATAGTTTCTTCAAGCTTCGAATTTTTTTGTTGCAACACAGCCAATGCCTCAGGCCGCTGGCCAATAGGCACAAACCCATTATGTCTGACCATGGGAACTTGTTTTTGAAACTCAGGGCCTGGAAAACCATGTGAATGAGTAGGGTGACCACACATCCTGATATTAGGGCCTTTATCTTATCTAGGAAACTGTACTCTCCACCCCCACATGTGTGCACACAGATTTTTCACACTTGCTATCTGGTCGCCCTATAAATGAGTCCCAATGCAAAACCGCCCTAAATCCATTTCAGATTGAAGTTGGAAGGGATCATGTGCCTCTACTTAAAACCCACTGATCATTTTCAAAGAAGGGCCAGGAGCCAGATAATGATAAGAGTTTGGGAGGGAGAAGAGAAGGGACTGGTGGGTAGCAGTTGAAGAATGTAACAAACACAGGACGATTAATTAGCTTCTCTCATGCTGTAAGTAAAAGTCTGTGTGATGCTTTTTAACATTTCTGAAATTTCAAGATTTTAGAAAATCTGTAAAGTAGTTAGAAATGATACTTCCATTTTTCTCCTCTGGTGGATCTCCATTACTGTTTTCCTCCTTTCATCCTAGGGCACTAGCACTGAACACCAATGACAGATTTTGGTGCAAATCCTACCGGACACCTTCAGACAACTCAAAATACTTGGTATATTTTGGGAGACAGGGGATTTAGCATTTTGACTCATGCAGTTCTAGTCACTTTTAATGTCTTTCTTAAAAAATGTAATCACCGGCAGCTGGGTCATTTGACTTTAGAGTTCTGAGGACACTTTAAAGTGTCTTTTTATTTTAAGCAGAACTTCAGGGACTAGCTGAACAAAGTAAGGCCTGATTCAGGCCAGAACCTACGCATGCATTTGTGTCCCACTGAAGTCAATGGAAGACTGCGCACCTCATTGCAGGAGCATGGCATTGCTTTTAAAGGTGTTTTGGGGCAATAAGGTCATCACTTCCAGTGTGCTGATAATATACCTCTTCAGCCTCTGTAAGAAATTGGGTTATACATATTGATTGAGACTACTTTACAAAGTCAGATTGACCTTGCTGCCACAAACAAATCATAATGGAAGTGCTTAATTCAATTTTTAAGCAGCAATGCAGCCTTCAGAGAAAGCTTTTAGTTCCTAGGTAAGTTGACAAATTTAATTTGGGGATTTCTGGCTTAGGGACATGATATTTTGATTCCTGCTATTAGTTCTATATTATGTTTGTTTCCCTGATATTCATTTTACTGACAGACTTTGTAAATTGTGGAGGTTGATATTAACGTGGTGAATTTGCCCCTAGAGTCATGATACACTGAACTACTTAAGGAAGGGTGGTTGTATAGTTGTAGCACAAGACATGGGGTCCGAGTCTCTTCTCATGTACACTGGTGCCAATGAGGGCTAACTTTGCTGAAGCCAACAGAGTTACACGTGTAAAAAACCTGGGTAAGTGGGAGAACAATAAGACCCCACTGAGTCAAGGGTTCTGAGTTCTACTTCTGACTCTGCCACTGACTTGTCATGAGACCTTGAACACCTCCTGTGCTTTTGTTTCTCCATGTGTAAAATGGAGAACAAAACATATCTGCTTCCAGGAGAAGGATTAGAAGGAGAAACACCAGGGAGATGGAGGCATGAATGAGACTATGGGGGTCTTAAAAGTGGAGGTAAGGAGCTTGATGTGATTCAGTGAAAGACAAGAAAGCAGTGAGGAGTTGAACTGGAGGAAGGGGTCTACCAGAGTGATGGGAAAGGGAGATGATTTCATAAGGTTCAGAAGAAAAGGATACAGTGCCTGTACATGTTCAAGGGTTTTTATCAATGGGGATACAGGGAAGAATAGATTTGTGTGATATTATAGAGAAGGAAATGACAGGACTGAGAATCTCCATTAGCTCAAAAGGTAGGTGCTTGTACAAGGAGGATTTGAGTTCTATACCTTAGTGTAGAGCACCTCATTGCGTATCCTATTCCTCTTTTCTCTCTAGTTGAGCAGTTCTGATTCCACCCACTAGAGGGCAATACTACACATACACACCTGTGGTTTATTACACTATTTAAGGCAATGTAGTTCTATACTGCCTTATATTTTCAAATCACACCCATACATTCACATTACCTAACAAGTCTTCTGAACACCACTAGGGAAGCAGGCCAGGGAATATTCCCTCTGTCTGAGAGCTAGGGAAATGGACACTGAGAAGCAAAGACTCATCAGGTCTTTGACAGCGCTGGGACTAGAACTGTTGCTCAGCCCATTAGGCTGAGCTACCTCTCCAGTTACAAAGACAAATTGGAATGTTGATTTTTTTTTTTAACAACTAAAAGGACATTTTTCACAATAGTTTTCACCAAAAAAGTCCTAATTTTGGCCAGCTGTAATCAAAATTCACATTAGTCTATAAACTATTTAAAAAAAACAGAAGAGAGACCCAGAGCTCAACATGGCCCAGTCTCAATCCTGATGGCTGATTGTAAGGTTGCTTTTCTGAAGTTTGTCCTCTCTGGGTGAAATAATTAATAGCTTGTTCAGAGTGCCAATTTTCTGGTCTGAGCTATTTATATAGGCCGTACATTACCCAATTAATGCTGTTTCTTAATGTTAGTTATTTTGGATGAGACCAAACAGTAAAATCAGTAGTTCAGTTTCACTTGCTCACATAGGGATAGGGTTTCCTCTAGCCATAGGTGAAGTATTAATGAGATATCAAGGAGCACATAGAGAAAAGAAAAAAAACTACAAGGCCAAGTCATTAGCTGGTATAAATCAGCTTAGCTCCATTGATGTGGCCTGACAGTCTGTAAGATAACAAAAACGAAGACAAAGGGTTCTGCAACGCATGGCGTCAAGGGACGCTCCAACAGCATGGGCTTGATCTTGCTCCCATTGAAGTCTAAGATGAACTCCCATGGGCGCAAGACTGGGCCAATGTGCCTACATATCCCAGCTCTTTAGCTGCAGGGTTACAGTGGTGTGCCACTGTCACAGATCTAGCTGAGCTCACCCTATTTGCTGTGAGGGGATCCAAACACCGGATCCTGTGTGCCTTAAGCCTCTGGAGTCTGAACAGAGTCCAAGCAGTGTCCCAGCTAGGGGTCTCTAAGCATACCTTTGGGGTGCAGATCCTCTGTCTAGCACCGCCTTCTGAGGACAGCTGGACCGGCCCAAACCCTGGGACCAAGGCCGACTAGGCAGGCCATGCGTCCAGTTCTAAGCAGGGCAAGCCTTTTTCTATAGTTTTGTCTCCTGTCTGGTACTGAGACAAAACAGGACATAGTTTTATCCAGTATCACGGGTGGGGGATGCCATTTTGAAGAGCGTGCCTCTCTGCCCCTGCTGGCATGACCTTGCACATGCTATCCTCAGTACGGTGTAACCTTGCATGCAAACCATGCTGGCAGGGGTAAGTTCATGCAGGTGGGGGCAGGCCCATGCTGTTCCCAGAAGTACCCATATGTCTGGTATTCTGGGGGATGCAGCAGTGACCACCCTAGTGCTGATTTCCCAGATTCCCCTGTAACTTGAACACCTCCTCCCACAACTCCAGCCATGCGAGTGCTCTGGATTTACAGATTACCTCTTGAGGGGCCCATGATACATGTATCACAAAACACATATGCAGCCTTTGCACAGGATTCTAACACCATTGCTCTTTACTTGTTAGCATGAGAGAGAGATAATTTATACCAAAACTATAAACCATGCAAGCATTTCCCTGCCTCATTCTTTAGGCTGTTAAGGTCCTCTGAGGGGGTACAGGATCTTTTTGCCTCGTGGCTTGACTTCTGAACCATACAGCCTCTTCCCTCCCCTGGTCAATTTATTTTTTCTGACCTTGTTGGGTCTCACAGATAAACTCAGCCCCCTCCATCTATGAAAGCCTGCCTGCCTGACCATCTCTTCCCCTCTCCTGCCCAAATTTTATCTCGTCTCTCTCTCTCTCTCTCTCTCTCCAAAGACTTCCCCTATGACTCCTTTTAAAACCCTTGCTTTGTCACTTCTGTCCCTTTGTTCTGTTGGGGGATTTTCTGCTTTCTCCACTCCCGCCCCTCCCTGTAGACAAGCTGGAGAAAATAACTTCTTTCAGCCTCAGCCAACCCATTGTCATTCAAGTGTTTCTACCTGAATAGCTGAGCAGTTAATGTCTATTGACAAACCATTGTCCCTGGTCTGACAGATGTGCTTACAGCCTGTCAGCACTTATACAGAGGCATTCATGATACAGCAATTTTCCACAGAAATAACTTTGTAATATGAAAAGGAGGACTTGTGGCACCTTAGAGACTAACAAATTTATTTGAGTATAAGCTTTCGTGAGCTACAGCGCACTTCATCGGATGCATCCATAACAAATTTGTTAGTCTTTAAGGTGCCACAAGTCCTCCTTTTCTTTTTGCGGATACGGACTAACACGGCTGCTACTCTGAAACCTTTGTAATATGGTAAATTATACAGAGTTCCCAAATTATCACAACACTTTGGTTTTTGGTGGCGCTTTTCTCCATACATAAAATATACCACACTTGCTCCAGCAGTCCCTGGATTCTTCCAGTGTGAAGCCACCTCACACTTTATTGTGCCTAGCACTATAGATCTAGCACAATTGAATCTATTCTGAATACAATGCTAGAAGTACCCATGGCAACTGGAGCAATGTAATTTTACGGGCAGGCAGTCTTGACACTCGGGTAAGTGTGATGAGTTAGGACTACTGAGTTCTATTCCCATCTCTCATAATCCTTTTATGTGAACTTCCACAAGTCACATCGGGACTCATCCTGCAAAAACTCATTACTGTCAGGAGTTCCATTGAAATGGCAGTAAGATGTGTGGGACTATTCACAGCCGCAAACACTACACGCTGAAATACTTTACTCCGCTTCTCAATGTACTCAACTCCAAAACGGCTATTGTGAGGTTTACCTGCTTCACAAGGGTGCTGTGAGGCTTTAATTAAACTTTGCAAAATGTTTTGGGATCTTTGCATAAAAAGTTCGGGTATTTTGTGTACAAAGTATTTTTCCTTCTAGCAAAATCTTGTGGTATTATCAATTATTTGTATTGTGGTAGCTCCCAATGGACATAATCAGGATCTGAGCTCTGCTGCGTTGGCTGCTGGACAAACACGCAAATAAGACAATCCCTATCCCTATGACTCATAGATGAGACAAGATGAAGCAAATGAGTATAACAAATAACTGGACAATGAGTATGTCATAAATATAAAGGGAAGGGTAAACACCTTTAAATCCCTCCTGGCCAGAGGAAAAACCCTTTCACCTGTAAAGGGTTAAGAAGCTAGGATAACCTCGCTGGCACCTGACCAAAATGACCAATGAGGAGACAAGATATTTTCAAAGCTGGAGGGGGGTGGGGGGGGAACAAAGGTTCTCTCGGTCTGTATGATGTTTTTGCCAGAAACAGAAAAGGAATGGAGTCTTAGAACTTAGTAAGTAATCTAGCTAGATATGCATTAGATTCTGTTTTCTTTAAATGGCTGATAAAATAAGCTGTGCTGAATGGAATGTAGATTCCTGTTTTTGTGTCTTTTTGTAACTTAAGGTTTTGCCTAGAGGGATTCTCTGTCATGAATCTGACTACTCTGTAAGGTATTTACCATCCTGATTTTACAGAGGTGATTCTTTTTACTTTTTCTTCTATTAAAATTCATCTTTTAAGAACCTGATTGCTTTTTTTTTTTTTATTGTTCTTAAGATCCAAGGGTTTGGGTCTGTGTTCACCTATGCAAATTGGTGAGGATTTTTATCAAGCCTTCCCCAGGAAAGGGGGTGTCGGGTTTGGGAGGATTTTGGGGGGGGAAAGACGTTTCCAAACAGACTCTTTCCCGGTTATATATCTGTTAGAAGCTTGGTGGTGGCAGCAATAAAGTCCAAGGGAAAAAGGAAAATAGTTTGTACCTTGGGGAAGTTTTAACCTAAGCTGGTAAAAATAAGCGTAGGGGGTTTTTCATGCAGGTCCCCACATCTGTACCCTAGAGTTCAGAATGGGGAAGGAACCTTGACAGAGTATCACAAATAAAAAGGAAAGGACAGGCAGGATAAGGGAACAGTAATAAAAATATGCATTTACATAGGGCATGGTTGTGTAGAGTTAGATGGATTTGAGTTGGTTCATTTGCTTTTGGTATGCAATTTGGTAAAACCTATAGACTGCTTTTTGCTTTTCCAGATGTACTTAGCCAATATTACTTTTATCTTTGGCTACTGTGTTCTTTTATTTCAAACCCCTTCAGAAGTGAGTTTTCTACAAATGTTATCATCTTGGCCATTTCATTAATAAACTGGATATTTGTAATACCAAGATTAGATTTCCGTGTGTCTAATTTTAGTGAAGTCATAGCTATCATACCTCCAGAACAGCATGATCTATACTGTTTACAATTTGGGCATTGAACTCCCACCCTGACTCATGTATGTAATTTGTGTTTTGTATCCCTTGTTAAGGAATGCAGCTCCAAGGTCATAAAGCAGATGGACATTATCTAAATATTAATTATCTTATGACCATCAATAAGATTTATGGCCCAAATGTCTTGGTTTGCTTAATTTTGATGACTACCTTATTAATACAATACTATATCATTGTTACCAGGCAAAAACAGGATTTTAATTTCCATAAAAAGTGTGTAGGAGAATCCAAATTTGCATTTTCTTTATGATGTTACACTTTTTCATTCTGTGCAGCTTGAGCGAACTGTGTTTTCTTTCATTGTTCTACACTTCCTTATCCAACAAGAACACTTTGCATTTCTCTTTAACGCACCAAATCTGAAACAATAGACAATGCACGGCAATCGCTAAACCAGAGGAGAAGAGATGGTACTTGAAGTTTAGCATTATAAATGTTTTAGGATGAAAAACAATGTCGCTAATCTCCTATTACTATTTGCTTATATCTTTTTTCATATATGGGAAATGTCAGGCTCTCTGTGGGCACAGGGTTCTCTTTGCATTAATGCACTGAAGTCAGTGTAGCTGCACAGAAGGACGGGGGCTACCTAACCAGAGCCCTGATTCACTTAACCTCTTACATCAGTAAGCAATTTGTCTTATGCTGATTTGATGATGACTTGATAATAAATCCTGGCCCTATTTAAGTGAATTAGAGTGTTGTCACTGACTTAAAAGGACCAGGATTTCAACACGTGGTTCCATTGTTTTATATTTAAAAGGGGGAGGGAAACCAAACAAAAAACCCACAACAGCACCAGCAAATGAAGTCTTCTGTAACTGAATAGCAGATTCTACCCACATTGGCTAAACTGATGTTAATTTGATAGTTTCAAATTATGTCAGAGAATGATGACAAATCCTTAAAATCTCCTGCTTCAGTTTGCCAGCAGTGTTACTTGTTTTGTAGTGTAAGCATCATGTTTCCCTGGCACTGGCACAAAAGCCAAGTGTGACAAAGCTCTGTCCTTGCCTCTGTGGGTCCCACGTTTCCTGGCAGATTTCGCTAGCCTCAGAGGCTCACTGTGACCCTCCACGTAACCCTTCTTTCTCTAGAGACAAGGGTCACTGTCTACTGAGCCATTTTCATCATAAGCCAGCAAGGGAGGTGAGGAGAAGTTATTCTTCCTTGCACAGTCTCTGTTGTCTCCCAGTCTCATTGATTAATCAGGGGGCAAAGGTGGGGGGGGGAGCCCGGGCCCACCCTCTACTGCGGGCTCCAGCCCAGGGACCCTAATAGTATCAGCTATGGTAGCTGACCTTTTAGAAACAGGACATGTACAATTCCCTGGGCTACTTCCCCACAGCAGCCCTCAATTCCTCAAGCTCCACTTCACCCTTGTGCCTGATATGGTGTGTACTGCTCAGTCTCTCCAATAGCACAACTTCCTCCCACAGCTCCTGACAGCCACACCCACCTGACTGACTGGGAGGCTTTTAACTAGTTTCAGCCAGCCCCTGATTGGCTTCAGGTGTCCCAATCAACCTAGCCTTCTCCCTGCCTTCTGGAAAGTTCTTAATTGGCCCCAGGTGTCTTAATTGACCTGGAGCAGCTTCCATTTCACTTAACCTGGTACCAGGGATTTGTTTAGCCTGGAGCTAATATATCTATCTCCCACTACTTTTCTATAGCCATCTGGCCTTGCCCCGTCACACAAGATGCCAGCTAATGTACAGATCTTTTTCAGTCTGGTTAGAGCAAGTGACAGCTGGGTGGGTGGAAGGTGTCAAGTTCTTTGCTCCTTTTCATATTTCTGTTTTAAGAGATACGGAAGGATGTAGATTCAGATCCTATCAGGAGGTGGAGACTGGAGGAGACAATCCAGATTCTATTTCCCCCATAGTATGGGGAGTGTCAGATTACGCAAATGGCAACCAAATAGTTTACTAGATTCACGACAAACCCAAGAGATGAAAGTGACAGAATATTATTTTCTAGCAGCATGCAAAAACCTCAAGTGTTCACATAGCCCAGAATGCATTCCCCAAGAAAAAGCAACAAGACTAGCAACAAGAACCTAGGATAGAAAATTTAAAATGGGACAGTAATCCAAAGTCCCTTCAAAAGGCAAGATTTTTACAATATTACAGGCTTTCAGGCCACTCTGCTTCTATCAGACTCTCAAATGGCCCCAATCTCAGGGGACAGAAAAAGAACAAAACAAGGGGTCTGATTCTCCTTTTCCTTACACCAGTTTTACATCTATGTAAGTCAATGGACTTCAGTGGAGTTACTCCTAATTTGCTACAGTGCAATACAGATGAGAATCAGGCAGAAGAACACTAGGAAGATTAAATAACGGTGAATCCTTCATTCTACTTCCTAGTTCAGACTTCGGCGTTAAGGACATAATGGACAAGCTTCATCACAGGGGATCTTAGTCTTGTATATTATATGAATATTTCCATTCCCATGGCAGGACTCTTTCCTTAGATTGGATACACCATGAGACAGGTTCTCAGCGCGTGTCAATGGACAATATTACATTGAGGTCAATGGAGCTGTGCCCACATACACAAGCTAAAACTCTGGTCTTTAATATAACAGCAGGTGTAGTTTACACAAGACTTTTAAATTTTCTTTGGAACAAGTCACCACAGCCCATAGTGCAGTGCAACTCACAAGGTATCTTTTACTTCTTGTTCAGAGGATAACAATGTGGTAGGAGACGGGGAGGATTAAGATGGCTAAAGATTTTGTCCCTGAAAAGCTCATACCCACTCTGGGGGCAGGTGGCTTTCCCTTACAGCTTTAAAAAAAGGCAAATAACCCCACACAAATGTATTATCTTAGAAAATCTCAAGATTTTTGGCAGTCACACTCATCAGCTTTGAACCGTACAGATGTGGTCTCCTCATCTCAAAAAAGATATACTAGCATTAGAAAAGGTTCAGAGAAGGGCAACTACAATGATCAGGGGTTTGGAATGGGTCCCATATGAGGAGAGACTAAAGAGACAAGGACTTTTCAGCTTGGAAAAGAGGCGACTAAGGGGGGATATGATAGAGGTATATAAAATCATGAGTGGTGTGGAGAAAGTGAATAAGGAAAAGTTATTTACTTGTTCCCATAATATAAGAACTAGGGGCCACCAAATGAAATTAATGGGCAGCTGGTTTAAAACAAATAAAAGGAAGTTCTTCTTCACACAGTGCACAGTCAACCTGTGGAACTCCTTGCCTGAGGAGGTTGTGAAGGCTAAGACTATAACAGGGTTTAAAAGAGAACTAGATAAATTCATGGAGGTTAAGTCCATTAATGTCTATAAGCCAGGATGGGTAAGGAATGGTGTCCCTAGCCTCTGTTTGTCAGAGGGTGGAGATGGATGGCAGGAGAGAGATCACTTGATCATTGTCTGTTAGGTTCACTTCCTCTGGGGCAGCTGGCATTGGCCACTGTCGGTAGACAGGATACTGGGCTGGATGGACCTTTGGTCTGACCCAGTATGGCCATTCTTATGTTCCTATGTTTAACCCATGGAGTTGGCAATACTGTGAGAGGCACTACATGAAAACCTAAGATAGTGCAACAATTCTATTACATTTTGTAAGACCAAAAAAAATTATGCACAGTCTCAATGTTTATTTAAACTACTTAATATTGTTCCTTTAACTTGTGTTTTATGGGTTAAGATATTATTTTTGGTTGTGAACTACACCATACTAGAATCTAGATAATTTTGTCACTTTCAGGCCGGCCTAAGCAGCTGGGCAGCCAATTGATTTTTATAGTGTTATGAGTGAGAAAGCAAGCAATTCACAGAATGGATTTGGGCCAAAATATGTTTTCATTCTGCACTAGATATTTTTCCTTTAGCTATTATTCACCATGAAACTAATAGCTCTGAGATCTTGTTGGATAAACTCTGTAAAGCACATCATTTTGCTTTCCTTGTGCCTGGGACAGTTGGTTCACTGATCATGAGAATTTTTGGAATTTGTACTAAAAGTGATTAATCCATACTGAATTCAATATCTGAAGCAGGATTGTGCATATATCATATTTCAGCCTAGGGCCATCTCTGTACAAGTCCCTGTGTAATGCAGAATCATGTTCTCCTGTTTTGTGTGGAATTCAGCTCTTGAAGGTATACCCCAAAAAGGATTTTTCAGAAACATTCTGTGTGGCATAACCAGTTTTGTGTAATCATAATATACATTGGTTTTTATTCATAATGAGCTCCAACCAAGATTAGGTCCCTATTGTACTAGTCACTGAAGAGGCCGAGTAAGAGAGAGACTCTGTCCTGAAGAGCTTACAATCTAAATAGAGAAGACAGACAAATATCACTCACTCTATTTTAAAGATGGACAAGCAAGATATAAAGAGATTAATCTTAAAATCATAGGACTGGAAGGGACCTCGAGAGGTCATCTAGTCCAGTCCCCTGCACTCATGGCAGGACTAAGTATTATCTAGACCAGTGGTGGGCAACCTGCAGCCTGTCAGGGTAATCCGCCAGACAGTTTGTTTACATTTTCATGACTGCCCACAGTTTCCAGTTGCCGTGGTTTGCCATTCCCAGTAGGAGATCTTGAGTGATGCCACCTCTGAAGATGAAATCTCTTCCTCTCGCACACTCAGCAGATAGTCACTTTTTCTGCCTCTCATTTCAAGAAGGTGCTCAATTGCTGTGGGGATGGGCAGCAGTATAAAACCCTCAGAGAGGTCACTTCTAAGCAGTGATATAGCCATATACAAGAGGAAGAGGTTGAATTGGGTGGTTAGCTCTATCCAGGCCCCAGAAAAGCTGTTTTACTGCTTCCTCTAAACCCTGTTGAACATGACTGAAATGTTACAGAGAGAGAGGGTGAGTGAGGTAATATCTTTTATTCGACCAAGTTCTGTTGGTGAAAGAGACAAGCTTCCGGGCTACCCACAGCTCTGGGTAGCCTGAAAGCTTGTCTCTCTCAGCAACAAAAGTTAGTCCAATAAAAGAGATTGCTTCACCCACCTTGTCTCTCTAATATCCCAGGACCAACATGGCTACAACAGCACTGCAACCATGACTGAAATGTGTCATTTAAATCAAGTCATTACTTTTATGAATGCATCAGTCTTTATTTTATGAAGTAAATATTTTGTTGCAGCTTCATGTGTTATGACAGGCTACTAAATCCTCAAATTATTATACTGAACTGTTCATACATCAGTATTTCATTGTCGTGGCAAGCTGTATAGATATGCAGTTCCTGGAGCAGAATCTGCCATATTACTGTGAAAAGGGATGTAGCTTTATTCAAATTAGGGTTCACTTGACGGCACATTTATATTTACATTTTGTTTTGCATAGTTATTCTCAGAAAACCATGTCAATATTAATATAAAATATTCCTGCATTTCACAGTATGGAGCTTTTAATTATACCACACATAGCCTGTACAATTACTTATTCACTGTTTGTAGGACAGCAAACCATAGTAATAATGGGAAAAGCTCATCTTTCACCCCCACACTGGAATGTCAGCAGCTCTGGGTTGGCACAGGTGTTTCTTTTACAGAGAACAAAAACTTCTCCACAACAGTGCCTACTAAAGAATATCCCCAACTGAAGCAATGGCAGCACTTTGCTGAAAAAATGTCATTACCCAAACGAATTTGGCCAGGACACTCAGGCTAACTAATAGCACTTGCTTAGATTAGTATTTAGGAGCGCTGGGTATTTAAGTCTGTATTCAGCTTTTAAAAATATACTCATAAATACATACAATCCTCCCCGCTTCTGAACCTTAAATGGATCTTATTGAGGTTGCAAAGTGAAGCATTTGAAAGCTAGGCAATGCCAGATTTACCATGACCCATGCAACCTTAAGTCTGTTCCCTTGTGTGCCCATTCTGTGTGCTGAATGTGGCCGTGGTCTCATGGAAAAAATAGTATCTGATTATGTATTTAAAGACAGTATGCCAATGCCTATGCACAGAGGGGAAGAATTAAGTGTTGCCTGGGCAACCCTAAATCAAGCATTCCCTAACTTTTGAATGTTTCATTTTCCAGTCTAAATAAGATGATTTTAACAGGTTGTTGTTGGCAATTTCCTAGATTTTCTAGGGAAGGGAAAATACAATTTTATTATTACTCCAGAGGGAATTCTGTGCCAAAAAATTAAAAATTCATTGCAAAATATTTTAAAATTCTACATATTTTATTTGTTGAGATAACACAATATAATCACACCAGTTTCAATTATTTTGGCAATTTATTTCAAAATACCAGTCACCAAGTATGTCTAAAATAAAGATTCAGGAAATGTTTTTTGACAAATAGATTCCTTACTAGCCATATTAATAATGGAAACATTAGTTAGACAACCTAAATCTAGAAGTTGCTACCAGCTCCCAATTGTAAACTATAGCATATGGAAATAGGGTAGTGGTGACTCTGACCATTTTCTATGCTTTTGAAGACAGCAGAACGCAACCAGAGCAGCAGTGTTCGATGTAGCTTGCAGGCCTTGCACGATGCCTATCTTCATTACACACTGTTATTTGCATGCATCTGTGGTTCCTTCATATTAAGTTTGTTGTGTAAAGCAAAAGACCCAACAAATCCAGACCCATCATTTACCCTACATCAAATCCAATAAACCTAAAATAAACTAAAAGTTCCATGGCATCTTTGCTTGTTTATAGTTGGTCAGTACCTTGATTTTCCACCTCATCCAAATGATGGCGGGAGGCTTTCAAAAGTACCCATGAGATCTGTACTCCTAAATGCCTTATGCAATTTTCAAAATCTCCTCAAGGAACACATCGCTCTGCTCTGCTTCCTCACCCATACTGGGCATTGATTCAATACAAAAGCAGCCTACTGAATGGTAAATCTTTCTTCCTGCTACACCCTGCCAATTAAGCTTATTTTCAAAGAGGATATTTTAAGCGTTAAGTTATTTTGCAATACAGCCAGGTGTATTTAAATACACTTTTGAAAGCTACAGCTTAGGTCTCAGATCCAGAACTGATGTAAACAGGCATAGCTCCACTGGATCTGGTTCTATGTATAGATAACCTGTGCCATTCAATAAATATCCCAGGGTTATTTAAGGTATAAAAGCAGCATCTAGCCAGGTCTAAATGAAGCCGACATCACAGTTAAGTCCTGTAACTTACTTACTTTTACAACTAAGAAAGGTAAATCAATTTAGATTTCAGCATGTGTCTAAATCCTATGAATTGTGCAACTAAGAATAAAATCAGACACTTAATGTTGATGAAAAACCTCTTCCAGTTTAGTGTCTATACAGTATGCATCTTGGAGTTTGTAAGGGATCAGCATGCTAGATTATTGTAATGTCAAACTTAAGGCCCAGTCCTACCCTACTGAAGTCAGTGGGAGTTTTACCACTGAGGTATGTTTACATTGGGAGAAAAGACCCAGGGCACAGCTGCAGCTGGCCTAGGCCATCTGACTTGGGCTCTTGGGTCTCAGGCTGTGGGGCTATAAAACGGCAGTGTTGATGCTCGGACTGGAGCCCAGGCTCTGAAACCCCATGCCGGGGGGGGGGGGGGGGTTCCTCAGCCCAGGCTCCAGCCTGAGCCTGAACATGTACGCTGCTATTTTGAGCCCCATACAGCCTACGCCCTTCGAGTGCAAGTCACCTGACCCAGGCTCCGAGATTTGGTGCTGTTTGTTTTTTATCCCCATGTTGACATACCCTGAGTTCCACAGAAGCACACATACTTATGATGCTGTAAAATAGTAGCAACAGAGTTTATGGATTGCTCACATGTACCACTGTGAAATCACATTAGCACAATGCTAGCATAAAGGCAGTTCATGGCAGGGGGTTCGTACACAGATCCATTCTTAGGCATAGAACCCACCTGCAGTATCTCCACAGCATATAATGCCTCATCCTGTGAGACAAATTGTTTTTCATCCTTGCCACTGGGAATTGCCACAGGTGGTTTAAGTATAATATTCTTCTATCATTACTGCCCCATAGTTCCTGTGAGGTGCTGAGCATCCTCCCACAGAAATTGCACATTGCAGCAGAGCTTGTCAGATCACATTCTGGTAGGGACGTAAGGAGCTGGCTTGAGCCCAACCCACAAAAGGAACCAAGGTCTCTTTCCAGGCAGTTTTATGTTCCAGACAAAGGCAAAAAACCACAATACCAGTTCCTCGGCCCACCCGGGGCTACAGCTCCTAGGGGTTTTCCCCTCTTTTCTTCAATCTGTCCCTCCTTCTTCGGGGTCTGCTGCAGGATTCTTCTGTGCTCTGAGCACTGCCTCCCCTCCCAGGGGACTCCCTACTCCTGCTCCTTCCTTACTGACAGCCCAGATCTCTATAGAGAATACCAGTCCCCTCCTCAGTTGCACCGGATCAATGAACAGGGCTGGCTGGCCTCAGGCCTGTGGCCCTTAAAGGGGCAGACCCCCCTGGTATACGGAAGTTATCTGGTTATAATGTCTTGTACAGACCCATGGGTGCCTTTAAATCAATCAGCCATGGTAAGCTAGAATGATGGTTGTCTAAAAAGTTAACCCAGTAAGTGAGGATAGTACAATGGTCTAATCATCTGCTGTGAACTATCTGAAGTACCTGTAACCACAGGTTTAAATCAAGTCAGGATTGACTCAAAACTTCTTCCTTCCAAGACAGAGAAAACAAATGTGTAGTGTAGGGGGCCTTTCAGATGAGATCTTAAAATGCAAGATTAACTGTGGGTCTGCTTTTCTTGGGTGTCAAATTCTGCCCTTCCTTAACACCGTTGGCAACTTAACTGAGTGCAAAGGGATATAAATCAGGGTAGGATTTGGCTCTTGTGTGTTGTTTGCATGAGTGTAAATGAGAGAAGATGCAACTACATAAGTTCCTACTAAAATACTAGCTAGTAGAATGCCCCTGTGCTTTTACTCTGTGGTTTTGGTAGTATGTTTTGTGTACAGTTTGAGAAAGCTACCCTTATTTGTCAACAGAAGCTGAACAGAAAATGGGAACACCTTTTTTCAAAAATATTTTCTGACCAGCTCCAGTTGCCAAGATGTCATCTTAAAGTCACATTTGTCTGTATTGTACATCGTCCCCTAAATATACATGTACATCACTGCCTTAGGATGCTTGTGTCATCCATTCCAGCCAAGAGAAGTGTATTCATTTTGCCCTCTGTGGCTGCAGATTATAACAAATGCTAGCCCTAATATTGCAACCCAAGAGTGAGTGCCACTAAGCCTTACTCACTGTATTATGCTTACCACACCAAACTTTTCTTGCTTGCTTGTTTGCGTCTTTATCTGAAACCAAAAATAAATATTAGTATATTTGTACTGTGTACACTATTAGTATATTTGTTTTGTACCAAAACAAAAACAATCATTCAAATAAACAGTCTACTTCAGTTTTATTGCCTTAATAAAACAAACAGAAACAAAACCAAGTGTAATGTGTTCATCATAAAATAGGATCTTTTAGGATTATAGGAATTTTATGCATGAGAACACTACGTTTAAACAAACAAAATAAATTATATATACACCAGCATTTCAGCTGTCAGAACTTGCTTCGATTATGAATATTTCCTCCAAGTTTAATTCTTTAGACATCTAAATATGTGAGTTTGGATCATACTTGATCTTAATGTTCCATTTATAAATAGTTTATAATAGGTTAATATTTGTTAAATGGCTAATCTAGTTTTAGATTGGAGATTAGAATCATAGAATCATAGAATATCAGGGTTGGAAGGGACCCCAGAAGGTCATCTAGTCCAACCCCCTGCTCGAAGCAGGACCAATTCCCAGTTAAATCATCCCAGCCAGGGCTTTCTCAAGCCTGACCTTAAAAACCTCTAAGGAAGGAGATTCTACCACCTCCCTAGGTAACGCATTCCAGTGTTTCACCACCCTCTTAGTGAAAAAGTTTTTCCTAATATCCAATCTAAACCTCCCCCATTGCAACTTGAGACCATTACTCCTCGTTCTGTCATCTGCTACCATTGAGAACAGTCTAGAGCCATCCTCTTTGGAACCCCCTTTCAGGTAGTTGAAAGCAGCTATCAAATCCCCCCTCATTCTTCTCTTCTGCAGACTAAACAATCCCAGCTCCCTCAGCCTCTCTTCATAAGTCATGTGCTCTAGACCCCTAATCATTTTTGTTGCCCTTCGCTGGACTCTCTCCAATTTATCCACATCCTTCTTGTAGTGTGGGGCCCAAAACTGGACACAGTACTCCAGATGAGGCCTCACCAGTGTCGAATAGAGGGGAACGATCACATCCCTCGATCTGCTCGCTATGCCCCTACTTATACACCCCAAAATGCCATTGGCCTTCTTGGCAACAAGGGCACACTGTTGACTCATATCCAGCTTCTCGTCCACTGTCACCCCTAGGTCCTTTTCCGCAGAACTGCTGCCTAGCCATTCGGTCCCTAGTCTGTAGCGGTGCATTGGATTCTTCCATCCTAAGTGCAGGACCCTGCACTTATCTTTATTGAACCTCATCAGATTTCTTTTGGCCCAATCCTCCAATTTGTCTAGGTCCTTCTGTATCCTATCCCTCCCCTCCAGCGTATCTACCACTCCTCCCAGTTTAGTATCATCTGCAAATTTGCTGAGGGTGCAATCCACACCATCCTCCAGATCATTTATGAAGATATTGAACAAAACCGGCCCCAGGACCGACCCCTGGGGCACTCCACTTGACACCGGCTGCCAACTAGACATGGAGCCATTGATCACTACCCGTTGAGCCCGACAATCTAGCCAGCTTTCTACCCACCTTATAGTGCATTCATCTAGCCCATACTTCCTTAACTTGCTGACAAGAATACTGTGGGAGACCGTGTCAAAAGCTTTGCTAAAGTCAAGAAACAATACATCCACTGCTTTCCCTTCATCCACAGAACCAGTAATCTCATCATAAAAGGCGATTAGATTAGTCAGGCATGACCTTCCCTTGGTGAATCCATGCTGACTGTTCCTGATCACTTTCCTCTCATGTAAGTGCTTCAGGATTGATTCTTTGAGGACCTGCTCCATGATTTTTCCAGGGACTGAGGTGAGGCTGACTGGCCTGTAGTTCCCAGGATCCTCCTTCTTCCCTTTTTTAAAGATTGGCACTACATTAGCCTTTTTCCAGTCATCCGGGACTTCCCCCGTTCGCCACGAGTTTTCAAAGATAATGGCCAAGGGCTCTGCAATCACAGCCGCCAATTCCTTCAGCACTCTCAGATGTAACTCGTCCGGCCCCATGGACTTGTGCACGTCCAGCTTTTCTAAATAGTCCCTAACCACCTCTATCTCCACAGAGGGCTGGCCATCTCTTCCCCATTCTGTGATGCCCAGCGCAGCAGTCTGGGAGCTGACCTTGTTAGTGAAAACAGAGGCAAAAAAAGCATTGAGTACATTAGCTTTTTCCACATCCTCTGTCACTAGGTTGCCTCCCTCATTCAGTAAGGGGCCCACACTTTCCTTGGCTTTCTTCTTGTTGCCAACATACCTGAAGAAACCCTTCTTGTTACTCTTGACATCTCTTGCTAGCTGCAGCTCCAGGTGCGATTTGGCCCTCCTTATATCTTTCCTACATGCCCGAGCAATATTTTTATACTCTTCCCTGGTCATATGTCCAACCTTCCACTTCTTGTAAGCTTCTTTTTTATGTTTAAGATCCGCTAGGATTTCACCATTAAGCCAAGCTGGTCGCTTGCCATGTTTACTATTCTTTCGACTCATCGGGATGGTTTGTCCCTGTAACCTCAACAGGGATTCCTTGAAATACAGCCAGCTCTCCTGGACTCCCTTCCCCTTCATGTTAGTCCCCCAGGGGATCCTGGCCATCTGTTCCCTGAGGGAGTCGAAGTCTGCTTTCCTGAAGTCCAGGGTCCGTATCCTGCTGCTTACCTTTCTTCCCTGTGTCAGGATCCTGAACTCAACCAACTCATGGTCACTGCCTCCCAGATTCCCATCCACTTTTGCTTCCCCCACTAATTCTACCCGGTTTGTGAGCAGCAGGTCAAGAAAAGCGCCCCCCCTAGTTGGCTCCCCTAGCACTTGCGCCAGGAAATTGTCCCCTACGCTTTCCAAAAACTTCCTGGATTGTCTATGCACCGCTGTATTGCTCTCCCAGCAGATATCAGGAAAATTAAAGTCACCCATGAGAATCAGGGCATGCGATCTAGTAGCTTCCGTGAGTTGCCGGAAGAAAGCCTCATCCACCTCATCCCCCTGGTCCGGTGGTCTATAGCAGACTCCCACCACTACATCACTCTTGTTGCACACACTTCTAAACTTAATCCAGAGACACTCAGGTTTTACCACAGTTTCGTGTGACAGATTGAGTGTGACAGATTTTTATAACTATCTATAACACCTTCTACAGGTGTGCTTATAACCATCTACGGAGCATAGGTGTCTGTGGCATCCATTAATCATCTGTTAACCATTTATAAACAGAAGCTTAATATGCAGTGCATAGCAAGAAGGATGATTTAGTTGGGGTTGGTCCCGTTTTGACTAGATGACCTTCTGAGGTCTCTTCCAACCCTAACCTTCTATCATTCTAAGCACCGTGTATCACTTTGCCTGCTTCACTCGTGGTGTTTTCCAACCCAAACAGTTCAGTTTTATTGCCTTAATGAAGCAAAAAGATGTGATGTGTTCCCCATAAAATAGGAGTTCTGTGTAAAATTTGTCAGCGTAATTTTCAGAAGCACTCAACATTGATTTAAATGGGGGAAGAGGCAAGCAAATGAGAGAAGTGGTAGGCCAACGCACAGTGCTTATAAAAATCCCCTCCCCCAAGCATTTTCACCAAACTTGGGCACTTAGCTAATACAGCAATATTACCCAGTCAATATTCACTCTGGAAGTTCTACTACTGCAATTTATATAGAGACAGCTGAATTTTAGTAGATATTATTATGCACTGTGATGTCTTCTGAATTTTAAAACCCCTTCCATGAAAATAATCATGGAAGTAATCAGTTCCCTTGAAGATATTTTATAACTATTTGCTCAGAGCAGAATAGTGTATACTCAAGATCTGATTCTTAATCATTAACTCGCGTATGTATTTGGGATAGGAGTACTTCAGGGCTGGTCTTGAACGGTGAAATACATTTTACAATATCCTGCTCAGAGCTGTCCAAGATATTTTTAATGGATGGGATGCTTGTAAGAGGATGGTAAAGTTATGGGAAATGATCCAATTGGAATAAACATAACTAAAGGATTCTTTAAATACATAGTTCCAGATTCAGTGCTGTTGCTCAAATGCCACTGAGACAGCATGTGCACACACCCACCCACTTCTAAAGCAGCATTAATAAGCACCCCTATTCTGGCTGGCAACATCCGTACAGTCTCACTCACAAACCACCCCCAATTAAATGACAGGAGCATGAGTAATTTATACAAGGGTATGTGTATGAGTCATTGATGATGTGAGATTATATAGCGACTCCCCAAAATAACCACCCCTAGATTTGCCCATCAATTGCATTATAACTTACACTATACATTTATAGATTTAAGTTAAATCCACACTGCCTTTGCTATATTTTAATCGTAGCCGCACATGTGTGTACTATACAAGTATGTGTTTAGTGGAACTGTGCAACGGTTGAAGGGAATGCAGATGACATGACGAGCCGGATTCTGGTTTCTCTTACACCAGTCGAAATCAGAATTAGCTTCACTGATCTGAGACATCAGAATGAGGCCCAATACATTTGGATTTTTAGGAAGCATTTGAAAAAGTTTTGACCTACTCAAAATTAATTCAAATTAGATAGGAACAACTAAATGATAAACAATAATATACAGAGAGCTTGATTCTGCAGTCTGTACACTGAGTAGTACTCTCTTGGGTTCAATAGGACTATTTACATGAGTAAATACCAATTAAAACAAGGAAGTAATTCAGATTTGGGCCAGGCAGAGGGGCAGCAGACACAGGACACAATAAGGAAGAAGGTATACAGTGGGGTACTTCAAGAATTGCTGTGACATGTGGGTTTATATATGTAAGCAGAGTCAGGATGAGCTCCACCCTGACATCTGGTGGTGAGGTGTGGCAAGTTGTGAAAAAGAACTTCAGGGGCTGATCTCATTTGCATAGGCACACCCACCCCGCCTAGAATGAGGCCATAGCTGCCCAAATGGTCACTTTGGCTGTTGTGGGATCCCCAGTGTCTCTGTTATTGGGGCGGGAAGAATAAATTGTTATTACCCTGATTATGGGAACTGTGCTTGGAACTGTACTTGGCCTTTTGTTATGATGGAGGGACTCACCATCAACTAAGTAGCACTCGCTAAGCAAGGGACATGGGTTCCAAAACTCTGTGAATTGAGAGAGGCTTGAGATAGGCATTTGTATCTGGTGGTGTGGGCCCCTTTGTGAGGGCCTGAAACACCAATTGCACCTCTGTCTCTCTCCACTGTGAAATGTCAGAGCTAATTTTGGGTCTATTAAGAGTCTTGCTACAGGTACTGTGCTGAATTCACTTTGGCCTTATGGTGCACCAGCACTAAGGCTCCCACTACTATGAGCTGAAATCACTCAGCACTGTGTCAAGTAGTGGGGAGCCGGAAGAGCCAGAGTGCAGCGGTGCTGTTCGTGGATAGGCTGGCGGAGTGTTCGTGAGACAGTGAGGTGAGCTGTGCAGAGCGGAGCCATTCATGAGACAGCAGAGTGTTCGTGAGACGCCGAGCAGAGCTGTTCGTGAGACGGCGAGCTGTGCAGAGCGGAGCCGGTTGTGGTGGAGTGGAGCCGTTCGTGAGACAGCGGAGCAGAGCAGAGCCCTGTGGGGCAGTCAGCTTCAGGACACGTAAGGTGCCCCTTACCTCTTTCTCCCACACACAGGCACATTTTAGCCAGACTGGGGAGTAACACTCTGCAGATGAACTTTTGAACTCTGGGGCTGGACTTTTTGAACTTTGGGTGATTTGTGGTTTGCTGGACTCAAGAGACGTTTGGGTTCTGGGACTCAAGAACCCGAGGGAAAGGATGTGGCCCAATTTTGCTGGGGTGGGTCTTTGCTCATGGTTTGGTTAATGAACACTAGTTGTGGTGTTTCCCCAATTTAATGCTGATGTCGTTTACCTCACGTTATTACAGATTCTCTGCTACACCGAGACTCTGTGCTTGCGAGAGGGGAAGTATTGCCTCTTTGAGGTGCCAGGGGGTGTGTAAGATTTTCCCAGGTCACTGGGTGGGGGCTCGAGCCAGTTTTGCATTTGCTTTGATGAGAGGGAACCCCTGTGTACTGAACCCGGCCCTTGCTGCTATCAACTTGGCCTGGCAGAAGGGTTACATATAATAATCTAAAAAGAGGATTCCTGACATCTGCAAAGGACACTAAATTGAAAGGAACTGCAAACTCCACCGAGGCCAGAAAAACACAAAGATGACACAGAGAGAAAAAATAGTCTGTTTTGTGGAAGGAAAAGCTGGGAAGGCAGATTGCAGAACAAAATTTAGGAGAAATATTGTACATGAGTGAGCAAAAGTGCTGGTTGGCGTTCTGAATTTTGATTTTCAATGAACTTTCTTATTTGCTTATTCATGTTCAATTAACTGTTTTCATTTCAATTTGAATTCTGAAGACTTGCCCTGAAAATTTTCAACAAAAAATTCCTTTTTTTGTTTTCGGGGTTTTTTTTTGGTTTTCAGCCAGCTCTAATTTGCAATAGGAGGAAAAAAGTTTTGGGGTATATATATTGATAATCTTATAGGAAATAAATGAACTTGGCTGGGCCACCATGGGTGTCCTAAAATACCCACCAGGGGAGAAGGTATCATATACTGAAAGGCTCTTTAATCTAGCAGAGAAAAACATAACAAGATCCAGCGTCTGAAAGCTGAAACTAGACAAATTCAAATTAAAACTAAGGCACACTTTTTAAAACAGTGACTGAAATTAACTACTGGGGCACCTTGCCAAGGACTGTGGTAGGACCTCCATCATTTGAAGACTTTAAATCAAGACTGGATTTCTTTCTAAGAACATAAGACTGAACAGAACAGGTAATCATCAAGTGATCCATCCCCAGTCGCTCATTCCCAGCTTCTGGCAAACAGAGGCTAGGGACACTATCTATGCCCATCCTGGCCCATTGGTGGACCTATCCTCCATTAACGTATCTAGTTCTAGAAGATATGATATAGTTCCTCCAGCAAATTCAATATTGTGTGGTGGAAATTAGGCTGCATTCTATGACCAATGTTATGTAAATGGTAATATCAGAAAATCATAATGGTCCCTTCGAAATTAAAAATCTATCCACATGACTCTCAGAGCACCTGCTGAATTAGCCTCATTTCATATGTGCTGCGGCTATCAGGGTAAATTCTTTTTACAGGATAGTATTATTAGAAAAAAGTACTGTACCATGAGTGGAAACTTCACAGAATTTCCTCCACGCACAACAGGCTTTTTCCTACCTAGCCAACACTAAAATGGAAGTCGAAAATTACCATCATCAAGTCTGGTCTTAACAAGTGACAATTTATTGAAAATATTTGTAAAGGGATGGAGCTGCATAATATCGCAGATAGGGCTGTTCAAAAATTTAAAACAATTTTTCTATGGAAAACTGAGTTTTTGACCAAAGGAAATTGTTCACAAGCAGTGTCCGTTTTTCACAGAAAACTTTGATTTTTTGTTGAAAACCCAAATGTCTGTATCTACCCCCACCCCCTCACACACAATAATGAACTATTTGGAGTCCATAGAAAAAACAGGTTCAGAATTGCAAACAGAGACTTGGTGTGTATTTTAATACTAGGGTTGTTGGGGGGGTTTGAGTACTCAAACTGATCAACATAAAACGCCTTATTTTACATCATTCCATAAGTCAACCCACAAATCACTCATTCCCATTGATTCTTTCCCTCCCAAAATGAGTCAGTGATTGATCAAGGAGCAAGTGCCTATTATTCCTGCTTCGTCTGCTGTATGCAGCTATATGCCGCTGAATCCTGAGGTCTCGATCTCCACTGTCACATGTAGGCAGCAGAAGAAGAGGCATTGGCAGCATCTGCTGGCAGAACAGTTGTTGAGAAGTGACTAATGAATTTCAACACTTTGAATCATTTACGTAGAACAGCTTGGAGAATGGGCTGTGATATAACAGATGTTTACTGGATTTATTCCTGAAACAACTTACACTTTTTACATTGCAACTTCAATCTGACTCCTATTAAAGTGTGCTTGACTGGATCTGAAAATCCTCTGAATAGGAGCCCCAGTGGGCAAGGTAAAGGCTTCAAAACTAAACTAATTTAAAATCTAATTAGGCACATGTTTGCATCTTTAGGAAGCTAAATATCTTGTATATCTGACCCTTTGCACACCAAATAAGCTATGCATCTAACTCCTATTGACTTCCAATAGGAGTTAGGTGCCTAAACTGCTTAGGCACTTTTAGAAAATCTATTAGGCACGTATCTGCATCTTTAGGCACCTAACTACCTTTGTAAATCTGACCTTAAATCTTTGCAGGATCAGGGCACAGGTTTATGACAAGAAGCAACTGTAGGTAAAATGGACAAGTGGGGTGGCAAAGGAGTAGGATGAAGCAACAGAAAAATGAGCATGTGTACTGTACAATAAGCAGTAGACTCAGCTCACCACGGCCATTGTCAGATGGCGTCAGTACATTTAGTTGCACGTTAGCATTTAGTGATCCAATGTCCTAGCAACTTCAGATTATTATTCCTGGTTTTGATCTGCTGAGATCCTGGAAAAACAGTAGTGGGAGCAGTTAAAGTGTCAGAGCAGGTCAAGGAGTTTGTACAGCGGAACGGGGAAGTTTCTCAGTAGGTTTCCATAGAGCTTGTTCTGGGATTTGAAAGATATACTGGGTTTTGAAAGTGACAGATCTGGACTAATTTGAGAGGAATCCATTATGTTTATTCAATTTAAAAATGCATATTAATTCCAATGATTATGGGCTGATTCTCTGAAATGCTGAACATCCTCAGTGACCACTGAGATACATTTTGAGAAGCAGTGGAAGGTGTGGGTGGCTGGTAGCCTGCAGGATGAACACTTAAGTAGTGTGTGTTGGTCATTAGATGCTGAGAGCGAGTGCTGATTTTTATATGGTGCAGAAACCAGATAATCTGGCATTATGCAAATGAGGCCATTACAGAAAAAATGTAATGACTCTGCAAAATTTTCTGAATGTTTTCTAATTGTGAGAATCATACAGCAGCTAAGAAATCAGCCTTTTTTTGGTTAGTCCTGTTTTCTACATTCAATGAGTCAGACACATTTTTGAGACGCTGATCCCCCACAGTACTTCCCTTCCTCCTCTCCCCGCCCCCCATTTGTTGATTGTGGAATGTTTTTGGCAGAATTCTAGCTGAAGAATTTCAGCAGGGGTTACTTTTTTGTGTACTTTTGTAACCTCTTTCTATCCTCAAGTCCACAGCAAGAGAAGCTCTCGGCTGTTAACAGAGATAGAGGTAAGGAGGGCTGGATTCTCCATTCCGGAGAAGTTCCACTCTGCCCATGAATGAGATGTGGGGCAAAGATTGAATGAAGTCATCTTTGTGCTTCCCCTCTTCAGTCCAGCTAAAGTTAGAACAGCCTCAGGGCTGCTCAAATTTACACTGGTGGAATGGCTGGTAAAGGGCTGTTTTTTTAGCTAGGGTCAACCAGAAATATCCTCTGTGTTGTGAGTTAAGAAAGGGGATGGCAGAGAACACTTAAATTGTCTCTGCCTTGTAGGCTGGGGCTATTCTGTAAAAGGACTACAATATAGAGAGCTGGGCCAAGAGACTTATTTTGGGGTGGGGATAGTAGAAGAAGAGGGAAACTGGGAGATCAGACCTTATTCTCCACTTTCACTGATCTGTCCATTTGAAAACTATTTTATTCAAACACTTTTTCTTTTATTGGATTTTTCACATCCACTTCTCCCTTGTTTTCTGTTCCCTGCCCCTCTTCCCTGTTCCCCCATGTAAACTACTGGATAATACCTGCAGAATCCCTGTTCTCCTAGGTATTATCTGACAAACATGAAATGTGATAACTGGCAAATTATCTCTCAAATCCAGACTAAGGATTTCATAGAATCATAGAAGATTAGGGTTGGAAGAAACCTTAGGAGGTCATCTATTTCATCCCCTGCTCAAAGCAGGACCAACCCCAACTAAATCACCCCAGGCAGGGCTAAATCAAGCCAGGCCTTAAAAACCTCAAAGGATGGAGATTCCACCACTTCCCTAGGGCCTGGTCTACACTAGGAGTTGAGGTCGAATTTAGCAGTATTAAATCGATTTAACCCTGCACCCGTCCCCACGATGAAGCCCTTTTTTTCGACTTAAAGGGCACTTAAAATCGATTTCTTTACTCCACCCCCGATGAGGGGATTAGTGCTGAAATCGGCCTTGCCGGGTTGAATTTGGGGTAGTGTGGATGCAATTCGACGGTATTGGCCTCCAGGAGCAATCCCAGAGTGCTCCATTGTGACCGCTCTGGACAGCACTCTCAACTCAGATGCACTGGCCAGGTAGACAGGAAAAGGCCCGTGAACTTTTGAATCCCATTTCCTGTTTGGCCAGCGTGGCAAGCTGCAGGTGAGTGCAGAGCTCATCAGCAGAGGTGACCATGCAGAGCTCATCAGCAGAGGTGACCATGATGGAGTCCCAGAATCGCAAAAGAGCTCCAGCATGGACCGAACAGGAGGTATGGGATCTGATCGCTGTATGGGGAGAGGAATCCGTGCTATCAGAACTACATTCCAGTTTTCAAAATGCCAAAACATTTGTCAAAATCTCCCAGGGCATGAAGGACAGAGGCCATAACAGAGAACCGAAGCAGTGCCATGTGAAACTTAAGGAGCTGAGGCAAGCCTACCAGAAAACCAGAGAGGCGAACGGCCGCTCTGGGTCAGAGCCCCAAACATGCCGCTTCTATAATGAGCTGCATGCCATTTTAGGGGGTTCAGCCACCACTACCCCAACCCTGTGCTTTGACGCTGTCAATGGATTGGGAGGCAACACAGAAGCAGGTTTTGGGGACGAGGAAGACAGCTCACAGCAAGCAAGTGGAGAAACCGGTTTTCCCAACAGCCAGGAACTGTTTCTCACCCTGGACCTGGAGCCAGTACCCCCTGAACCCACCCAAGGCTGGCTCTCGGACCCGCCAGGTGGAGAAGGGACCTCTGGTGAGTGTACCTTTTTAAATAGTGTACATGATTTAAAAGCAAGTGTGTTTAATGATCAATTTTCCCTGGCATTCTTGGCCAGTATAGCTACTGGAAAAGTCTGTTAATGTGTCTGAAATGTGTTGAAATAGGGTGCTTTTCTTAAGGGGACATTCAGAGGTGCCCATTCCTGCTGGGCTGTTTGGCTGTGGCTGAACAGAAATGTTCCCCACCATTAGCCACGTGGTGGGGGAGGGGTTAGCCACGTGGTGGGGGGAGGCAAAATGTGACCTTGGAATGAAAGCACATGTGCTATGTATGTAATGTTAACAGCAAGATTTACAGTGAAAGAGTGTACCCATTGTTCTATAAAATGTGTCTTTTTAAATACCACTGTCCCTTTTCTTTTCTCCACCAGCTGCATGTGTTTCAAGGATCACAGGGTCTTCTCCTTCCCAGAGGCTAGCGAAGATTAGAAGGCGAAAAAAACGTACTTGAGATGAAATGTTCTCTGACTTCATGCTGTCCTCCCACACTGACAGAGCACAGACGAATGCATGGAGGCAAACAATGTCAGAGTGCAGGAAAGCACAACATGAACACGAGGAGAGGTGGCGGGCTGAAGAGAGGGCTGAAGATGATAGGTGGCGGCAGTGTGATGACAGGAGGCAGGATTCAATGCTGAGGCTGCTGGAGGATCAAACTAATATGCTCCAGGGTATGGTTGAGCTGCAGGAAAGGCAGCTGGCGCACAGACCACTGCTACAGCCCCTGTGTAACGAACCGCCTTCCTCCCCAAGTTCCATAGCCTCCTCATCCAGATGCCCAAGAACATGGTGGGGGGCCTCTGGCCACCCAGCCACTCCATCCCAGAGGATTGCCCAAGCAACAGAAGGCTAGCATTCAATAAGTTTTATATTTTTTAAGTTTTAAAGTGCAATATGGCCTTGTCCTTCCCTCCCCCTCCCTCATCCCTCTTGGGATACCTTGGCAGTTATCCACCTATTTGTGTGATGAATTAATAAAGAATGCATGAATGTGAAGCAACAATGACTTTATTGCCTCTGCAAGCGGTGATCAAGGGGGGAGGGGAGGGTGGTTAGCTTACAGGGAAGTTGAGTGAACCAAAGGGCGGGGGGTTTCAGCAAGGAGAAACAAACAGAACTTTCACACCATAGCCTGGCCAGTCATGAAACTGGTTTTCAAAGCTTCTCTGATGCGCACCGTGCCCTCCTGTGCTCTTCTAACCGCCCTGTTGTCTGGCTGCGTGTAACCAGCGGCCAGACGATTTGCCTCAACCTCCCACCCTGCCATAAACGTCTCCCCCTTACTCTCACAGATATTGTGGAGCACACAGCAAGTAGTAATAACAATGGGAATATTGGTTTTGCTGAGGTCTAACCGAGTCAGTAAACTGCACCAGCGCACTTTTAAACATCCAAATGCACATTCTACCACCATTCTGCACTTGCTCAGCCTGTAGTTGAACAGCTTCTGACTACTGTCCACGCTGCCTGTGTATGGCTTCAGGAGCCATGGCATTAAGGCGTAAGCTGGGGCCCCAAGGATAACTATAGGCATTTCAACATCCCCAACGGTTATTTTCTGGTCTGGGAAGAAAGTCCCTTCCTGCAGCTTTTGAAACAGACCAGAGTTCCTGAAGATGTGAGAGTCATGTATCTTTCCCGGCCATCCCACGTTGATGTTGGTGAAACGTCCCTTGTGATCCACCAGTGCTTGCAGCACTATTGAAAAGTACCCCTTGCGGTTTATTTACTCGCTGGCTTGGTGCTCCGGGCCAAGATAGGGATATGCGTTCCGTCTATGGCCCCACCACAGTTAAAAAATCCCATTGCAGCAAAGCCATCCACTATGACCTGCACATTTCCCAGGGTCACTACCCTTGATACCAGCAGATCTTTGATTGCATTGGCTACTTGCATCACAGCAGCCCCCACAGTAGATTTGCCCACTCCAAATTGATTCCCGACTGACCAGTAGCTGTCTGGTGTTGCAAGCTTCCACAGGGCTATTGCCACTCGCTTCTCAGCTGTGAGGGCTGCTCTCATCTTGGTATTCATGCGCTTCAGGGCAGGGAGTTCCATGAAAGTGCCCTTATGCATGCGAAAGTTTCGCAGCCACTGGGAATCATCCCAGACCTGCAACACTATGTGGTCCCACCAGTCTGTGCTTGTTTCCGGGGCCCAGAATTGGCATTCCATGGCATGAACCTGCCCCATTAGCACCATGATGCCCACATTGCCAGGGCCCGTGCTTTGAGAGAAGTCTGTGTCCATGTCCTCATCACTCTCGTCACCGCACTGATGTCGCCTACTCACCCAGTTTCACTTTGGCAGGTTCTGGTGCTGCATATACTGCTGGATAATGCGCGTGGTGTTTAATGTGCTCATAATTGCAAAAGTGATCTGAGTGGGCTCCATGCTTGCTGTGGTATGGCATCTGCACAGGTAACCCAGGAAAAAAGGCGTGAAAGTCTTTCTTCCCAGACTTCTATAAATTCAACCTAATTTCATAGTGTAGACATACGGTAACCCATTCCAGTGCATCACCACCCTCCTAGTGAAAAAGTTTTTCCAAATATCCAACACAGACCTCCCCCACTGCAACTTGAGACAATTGCTTCTTGTTCTGTCATCTGCCATCACTAAGAACAGCCTAGATCCATCCTCTTTGGATGGAACCCCCCTTCAGGTAGTTGAAGGCTGCTATCAAATCCCCCCTCACTCTTCTCTTCTGCAGACTAAATAAGCCCAGTTCCCTCAGCCTCTCCTCGTAACTCATGTGCCCCAGCCATCTAATCATTTTTGTTGCCCTCCACTGAACTCTCTCCAATTTGTCCACATCCTTTCTGTAGTGGGGGCCCCAAAACTGGATGCAATACTCCATATGTGGCCTCACCAGTGCCGAATAGAGGGGAATAATCACTTCCCTTGATCTCCTGGCAGTGCTCCTACTAATGCAGCCCAATATGCCGTTAGCCTTCTTGGCAACAAGAGCACACCGATGACTCATATCCAGCTTCTCTTTCCACTGTAATCCCCAGGTCCTTTTCTGCAGAACTGCCGCTTAGCTAGTTGGTCCCTAGCCTATAGCAATGCATGGGATTCTTCCGTCCTAAGTGCAGGACTCTGCACTTTTCCTTGTTGAACCTCATCAGATTTCTTTTGGCCCAATCCTCCAATTTGTCTAGTTCACTCTGGACCCTATTCCTACACTCCAGCATATCTACCTCTCCCCCCAGCTTAGTGTCATCCACAAACTTGCTGAGGGTGCATGCCATCCCATCATCCAGATCATTAATGAAACTGTTGAACAAAACCGGCCCCAGGACAGACCCCTGGGGCACTCCGCTTGATACCAGCTGCCAGCTAGACATTGAACCATTGATCACTACACGTTGAGACTGATTATCTAGCCAGCTTTCTATCCACCTTACAGTCCATTCATCCAATCCATACTTTTTTAACTGGCTGGCAAGAATACTGTGGGAGACTGTATCAAAAACTTTACTAAAGTCAAGATATATCATGTCCACCACTTCCCTCAGATCCAGTTATCTCATCAGAGAAGGCAATCAGGTCAGTCATTCATGAATTGCCCTTGGTGAGGCCATGTTAATTGTCCTGATCACCTTCCTCTCCTGCAAGTGCTTCAAAATGGATCCTACATGCTCGGGCATGTAGGAATGAAATCAGGAGGGCCAAATCGCACCTGGAGCTGCAGCTAGCAAGAGATGTCAAGAGTAACAAGAAGGGTTTCTTCAGGTATGTTGGCAACAAGAAGAAAGCCAAGGAAAGTGTGGGCCCCTTACTGAATGAGGGAGGCAACCTAGTGACAGAGGATGTGGAAAAAGCTAATGTACTCAATGCTTTTTTTGCCTCTGTCTTCACAAACAAGGTCAGCTCCCAGACTGCTGCGCTGGGCATCACAACATGGGGAGTAGATGGCCAGCCCTCAGTGGAGAAAGAGGTGGTTCGGGACTATTTAGAAAAGCTGGACGTGCACAAGTCCATGGGGCTGGACGAGTTGCATCCGAGAGTGCTAAAGGAATTGGCGGCTGTGATTGCAGAGCCATTGGCCATTATCTTTGAAAACTCGTGGCGAATGGGGGAAGTCCCGGATGACTGGAAAAAGGCTAATGTAGTGCCAATCTTTAAAAAAGGGAAGGAGGAGGATCCTGGGAACTACAGGCCAGTCAGCTTCACCTCAGTCCCCGGAAAAATCATGGAGCAGGTCCTCAAAGAATCAATCCTGAAGCACTTACATGAGAGGAAAGTGATCAGGAACAGTCAGCATGGATTCACCAAGGGAAGGTCACGCCTGACTAATCTAATCGCCTTCTATGATGAGATTACTGGTTCTGTGGATGAAGGGAAAGCAGTGGATGTATTGTTTCTTGACTTTAGCAAAGCTTTTGACACTGTCTCCCACAGTATTCTTGTCAGCAAGTTAAAGAAGTATGGGCTGGATGAATGCACTATAAGGTGGGTAGAAAGTTGGCTAGATTGTCGGGCTCAACGGGTAGTGATCAATGGCTCCATGTCTAGTTGGCAGCCGGTGTCAAGTGGAGTGCCCCAGGGGTCGGTCCTGGGGCCGGTTTTGTTCAATATCTTCATTAATGATCTGGAGGATGGTGTGGATTGCACCCTCAGCAAATTTGTGGATGATACTAAACTAGGAGGAGTAGTGGATACGCTGGAGGGCAGGGATAGGATACAGAGGGACCTAGACAAATTGGAGGATTGGGCCAAAAGAAATCTGATGAGGTTCAATAAGGATAAGTGCAGGGTCCTGCACTTAGGACGGAAGAACCCAATGCACCGCTACAGACTAGGGACCGAATGGCTAGGCAGCAGTTCTGCGGAAAAGGACCTAGGGGTGACAGTGGACGAGAAGCTGGATATGAGTCAACAGTGTGCCCTTGTTGCCAAGAAGGCCAATGGCATTTTGGGGTGTATAAGTAGGGGCATAGCGAGCAGATCGAGGGACGTGATCGTTCCCCTCTATTCGACATTGGTGAGGCCTCATCTGGAGTACTGTGTCCAGTTTGGGCCCCACACTACAAGAAGGATGTGGATAAATTGGAGAGAGTCCAGTGAAGGGCAACAAAAATGATTAGGGGTCTGGAACACATGACTTATGAGGAGAGGCTGAGGGAACTGGGATTGTTTAGTCTGCAGAAGAGAAGAATGAGGGGGGATTTGATAGCTGCTTTCAACTACCTGAGAGGTGGTTCCAGAGAGGATGGTTCTAGACTATTCTCAGTGGTAGAAGATGACAGGACAAGGAGTAATGGTCTCAAGTTGCAGTGGGGGAGGTTTAGGTTGGATATTAGGAAAAAAATTTTCACTAGGAGGGTGGTGAAACACTGGAATGCGTTACCTAGGGAGGTGGTAGAATCTCCTTCCTTAGAAGTTTTTAAGGTCAGGCTTGACAAAGCCCTGGCTGGGATGATTTAATTGGGGATTGGTCCTGCTTTGAGCAGGGGGTTGGACTAGATGACCTCCTGAGGTCCCTTCCAACCCTGATATTCTATGATTCTATGATTCTATGATTTCTTGAGGACCTGCTCCATGATTTTTCCAGGGACTGAGGTAAGGCTGACCAGTCTGTAGTTCCCCAGATTCGCCTTCTTCCCTTTTTTAAAATAAAATTTTTTGATCAACCAAGGGCCAAGTCTATCAGCAGGCATCACAGGAGCACAGCAGAGGTCCAAATGTGGCTCTAAGGGTTTGTACCTGTTGCCCTTAGAAGGGCCTCTGATCTAAATGAGGGTTTTGCTCTCTGAAGGAAGAGCATAGTAAGGCAACTTGTGAATATCAGTTAGAGATGGTCACAAACACAAGGAAAATGAATACAGTATAGAATACAGAGCATGTTTCAAGCAAACCTGACCTGAACGCAGAAGCTGTTGGTGTAAACATAGTCTGTTGCCTGGAACATACAAAGAATGTTAATCAGCTCCCAATGGCTTACAAAAAGCATTATATCTGACCCAACAACATTGTAGTTCAAAAGGTAATCCTTTCCAGTCCTGTTGCGGTTCAATGACAAGACAGAACAAGGCTTTAAGCAAGCAAGCAGGCTGGTCTGCCAACGGACTGGTCCTGTCAGCTTTCCACCCTCTCCTTTATTCTTTCTCTCCCCCTGCGCATTACATTCTCCAACAGATAAAAGGAATACACTGGCTTTGTTTAACATTCTTATTTACCAATTTCTATCTACTGCATTCCTTGCTCTCGGGCCTTGAGCCCAGTCCTGGGAGGCTTCCCACGGTTCATGTCATCTGGGCGAGATTCCAAGGTTCATGCCCTTGGATGGAGCAGTGTGTGCACTGCTCCTACACAACACTCCGGGTGTGCCCTGAATGTCGCCAAGTGCATGAACCTTGTATGAATCCTACACAGTCCACTGCTGCTTTTGGAACCTATCTAAAATCCGTGTGGAATTTTATCTTTGATGTAGTCCTGTCTCAGATGATAAGGAGGTCTTTTGACTGACAAAGCTTTCAGTGCTTTGGGCAGCTTTACAGAGTATAACAAGATTCTAGTTAGGTCGTTTTCTTAAAGTTTGTTTTTATGAAACTTCCTGACCAGAAAATACTCAATTCTCAGCATTTTTTGAAAAGTTCAGCTTCCAGTGAATCTAGTGAGCATAGCCCAGTGGGAAGAAGCATTAAAATTCACAAGTTTGGAGGACAGCTCGAGATTTCTAAAATACATTATAATTAAGGTGAAACAGACTTTTAGGGCCTTAAGCTAAGTTTACACACATCAGTGTAGCTAAATGACTTGTTTGTATTACAGTAACTCCTGGATGCCTCAAACAAGATCAGGGACTGTTGTGCATGGCCCTGTACAAACACACAGTAAGAAATACGCCCTGCCCCAAAGATCTTATAATCTAAATAGACAAGATAAAACTGGATAGTGGCTTATTATCCCCATTTTACAGAGAGGGAAGTGAAACACTGAGACCTAAAGGGCTTTCCCAAGGTCACACAAGAAGTCGGTGGCAGAGAGAGAAACCGAACCCAGATTTCAGGTCAACTCTAATGCCTTAACCATCAGCTACTGCAATTAACCCAGCTGAAGATCTGACCCTATCATTCTTGAGGGGGAAAAATGCAAAGAGTAGGAGAGAGACAATATGGTTTCACAAGCTTCAAAAAGATATGTCATCAAGTACCCTGTACTGGTAGTGAAGAACTGGGAATAAACCAAACAAAAGTACGGTAAATCAGGTAAGGTATGTGGGGAAGAGTTAATGACAATGGAGTGTAGCAGAGTGAGTAGTTAAAGAGAAAATGGGCCCAGCAATTATAACGAATGAGACAGATGACAACTCCACAATGGCTGAGTTACTAATCTGCTTTTTAAAGATTTCCTTTATCAAGGAAAAAAGGGATGCGTAGACAGCAAGCAAAGAAAAATAACTATTTTCAATAGTAGGTAATTTCATGCTTAGGAAATATAAGCCTATCCATGTTTTGAGCCACAGACTGTGGTTTGCATGTGTGAGTGGGCAAAGGAAGGGAGAATCAAGTGATACACAACAGGAGGGTTCCCCAGCTTCTGTGTGACTCATCCAGAATGCTCTGGGATGCTAGACTGCTATCTGGAGATGAAATTCCAAAACTTTATATAGTCTGTAGCTCAGATTTTTAAAAAGTATTTAGGTGCCTGAAGCTGTAAATGCGCGCCTAATGTGATTTTTAAAAGGGTGTAAGTCAGTTAGGCACATAAGTCCCATTGATTTCAATGGGAGTTAGGCATGTGGTGGGATTTTCCAAAGCACCTAAACAGGTTAGATGCCTATCTGCCTTTGTAGGCACCTAAATACCTTTAAAAACTGGCATCAAGTGCCTAAATCACTCTTGAAATGGGAGATGAGCCCTTAAATCACTTACTTGCTCTTGAAAATTTTAAAGCCCTGGACTTCAGTGAAAGTAGGTGCATCAAATCACATTTCCTTTTATTGAGTATTCAGACTATAAGTTATTGTTGTGACACTGTTCCTGATATACTTGCTCATAGTTATCTTATATATATATATATCCTAGTCAAAATTAGAGTTGGGTAAATTTTTTTCCCATGGAACAGTTTTCCATTGGAAGATGCTGATTCAATGGAATCAAAACAGTCTCCAGGATGTTCCAGGTGCCGGAAGGGCTGGCAGGAAACCAAACTATCCAGGTCCCTGATCTCCCTGCCTAGCTAGTCCTGGCTTGCCTGGCTCCGTAGATTCCCTGGGCTCCCTGGCCAGTTCTCTGGTGACTTGGTGTGTGGGCGGACTTCCCAGCTAGCTCCCTATTTTTTATTTTAATTTTAATCTTCTATTATAAGTTACTATAGAAAATTACCCAACCAAATACCAATTAGAACAATTGAAATGACCAGTTAGAATACCTGTTGAGCAAACCAAGTATCAGTTACTATATTATGGCAATGTAATATTCAAAATGTTTTGATTTATGTACTGTATACTCCCAATTATCTGGATTCCCTTTATCCGAAGTCCCTAGTTATTCAAATCCACAGTTTGTCCCCTATGTAGTTCTATGCTAATTAAATAGCACTTCCATTTATCCAAATGCCAATTTATGGGAACCTTTCAGATGTCCCCCGGGCCATTCGGATACATGGGATTGTACTGTAACATAATTTATAATATAATCTAAAATATAAATTGAAAATCTGGAATGAAAAAAATTTGGAAAAAGTCTCAATTGCCCAAACATCAGGAATTCCAGGTTCTGACCAACTCTGTTCAAAACTTTAGCATTCAGATGTTACCTGTGGGAGGCAATTATTTTTATTTTAGGTATGTGGAAGATTCATATTATAAATTCTTTTCTTTTCTTCCTTGTGAACCTGAATCTCCAGGTAAAAATCAAAGTTGGCATCAGATAAAGTATCTCTCCATTTAACTAACATATACATTTCTTTTTTTTTAAGTCCTTGATAGGCTCTCTAACTAGCAAAAATAAAAAATAAAAAACAAACGATACTGCACCTTACCTTTCAGAATTGTTTGAGAAAACTAATAATAATCAGGCAAGTAATTTGTGTTATCGTAATCTTTTGAGTTGTTGTGTGTATTAATTGACTAAAATAGCTACTTTCTGCATCACTAGCAGACAGATTATTTGATTTAATTACAGTATCTACTTCTTGCAGACTCTTACACAGACCCAAAGGGGCCATTCCATCTATTCCAGAATAATGAAGCCTGTAACAAAACCCAACAATTCTGGACAGCAGGATTTGGTGCAGAGCAATGCTTTTCTGAATCAGGACCTGTTCCAGATGGCACTCCAGCACATGCTTTCCTGACTTAAGCGACTGCTCAAGCGTGTTCCTGAATTGGTGAATCATAGAAGGTTAGGGTTGGAAGGGACCTCAGGAGGTCATCTAGTCCAACCCCCTGCTCAAAGCAGGACCAATCCTCAATTTTTGGCCCAGATCCCTAAATGGCCCCCCGCAAGGATTGAACTCACAACCCTGGGTTTAGCAGGCCAATGCTCAAACCACTGAGCTGAGCTATCCCTCCCCCCTACTTAGTAATGGATTTAATAGGCATCTGATAGTGCTTTTCCCATGTCATTTGTACAGTCTTTCTAAGGCACTGACACATCTAACAGCCACATCAAAAATGTACAGATCTTAGCAAGAATCTTCTGTTCATTCACATTACCTTTTTTAGTCTGCAGCTGGCTCCACTCAAGGAAACAAGGATGGGAGTGGGCCAAAGGGTTTCCATTATAAATTTCTCCCACAAGGGAGGGTCTGATGTATAAGAATCAATACAAGAGTATCTCATTGCACCATCTGGTCCAGCATTGCAGAGCAATTAGTAAACTTTGCCCCGCCAGTAGAATTAGTAAGAGTCGAGTAATGTCAAAGATGCACATATACCTGAGAGGATCAGTTAGGTGCTCCCTGACCACCAATTTCCAATGGAAGTTGAAGGTGCTCAGTACTTCATACGAAGTGCTAAGTGCCTCACAGGATCAGAGCTTTAATAACTATTCATTTGTGGCAAAGCTATTCTACTCTATTCAGTATCGCCTCTGTTTAAGCAAAGTAATAAAATGCACCCCTTTATACTTGTCATAGTGTAGCTATTAATACATTTGCATCTGAATTCTCAGATAATGGTTCTGTGAAAAAATCCTACTGAACTGAATGAATTATATCCTCTCCTTCTATAGGTTCTTGGAACTAGCCTATAGAATTTCAGTAAAGAATTATATTCCTGTTATAGAATTACCTCACATTGGACGATTCAGGAAATCTAGAGAAAGGATATCATTCTCCACTAATTCAGTATATTTTAGAGCAATTTCTGCAGAAGTCTAATGGTTTTATATTTAAGTTCTGTAGGCCTTTTTCATAGAACAGTTTTTGTCGAATTGCAATATTATCAATAGATAGTTCAGTTTATGTATTCGTATGCAAGCTGTGCAATACAGGTTTTGACTTGAAGGAAGTGAAAACTCTCCCTAAGCTTAATTCTCTAATTCTTGCTGCTCAATGGCTGCCTTTATTGCTGATCTCTCTGCTTGGAACTTTTAAAAAGTGTAGCTAGTTTAAAAAACTCCAAGTAGGCATGTGTGCACCTCAGTGCCACCCCCCAAGACCTTGTCTTGACTGGCATACTAAATCTGGTAAGGTCGCAGTAACTGCTAGTGAAGGGTGCCTCTGACCCTTCCAGTGCTTGCCAATAAGTTATGGTCAAATACTCGGCAAAATACTAGACTACAGAAAATGAATGAAGAACAGAAAATGCTTCATTTGGTCCCATTATCATTGTTGAACTGACAGGTGGGAATCAAAGCAGCAGCAGCAGCCAGCTTAAAAAGGATTGTGCCCCCAAACAAACAAGCCCAAGCAGCATCTTTCTCACAGCTCCCCCCTCCCCCTTCTCATGTTTCTCCAGTTGCTTTAACCCCAAAGTCCTCACGAGGTCCATACGGATCTTAGAGGTTCTTCACTAAGTAAATAAAGCTAAGTAATAAGCCTGAATGTCCACTATTCACCCACAGATCTATCATATTAGGCTCCTCTGACATTTCTAACCTTCCCTTGAAGCTTCCCCCGCATCCTACACTGTATTACAACACCCTACTCCCATGCTGTGTGAGAGCAGATAGCCTCCTGCACCTGTGCCATCTCAGAAGGCCTCACTCTCCCCATTGCTTTATGTAGCCTCAGCTCTGCACTATCATGGGGGGGAGGGGGTATGTGTTTTTCAGTAAGCAGAGTTGGTGGTTCTAGATCTTATATTTTTTATCTGGAGGAGTCTCCCAGAACCCTGAGAATCTGTCTTATGGACACCATTCTCTTCCAGCTCTGTAAGAATTATTAGGACTCTCTTTCAAATTTCTTCGTTGGCTGGACAGGATCTTGCAGGCGCTTGAACCACTGTTTCCACAAGGGGCCATGACGCAGAGCTACCAGCCTCAAGAGGGCTATAAAAGATTAGAACACAATCATTTTCTGGTTCTAATCATTGAGTCACTTACTGTGAAATGTCCACTTCACTGGACTGGGAAGTGAGAACTGGATTTTCTGCCGAGTTACTTGCAGCTGTATGAAGTCTTTGTGTCAAATTTTGAGCAGTGTTCAGCTCTCATATCTCCCACTGGGATTACAAAAGAAAGTGATAAGTGTTCAGCACCTCTCAGAATTTGGGCTTTTTGTTGTGAAGTTTGTAGGACTTTTCAGACAGAAGTACCCAATTCTCTGTTATAAATACACCAGCAACTTATATTTTCCTATTTCTTCAGCATAGTGCAGTTTTAACTTTCCTTTCTGGAAGCCAAAGTACCAGTCTCTAGAAAAAGAGAATGTTAGTACTTTGTTTTAAAAACACATTTCTGACGTTCATGGCTATGAAGTACTGGTACAGCTATTACTACATGTACTAGCAATTCAGAGAAATTTTTTGAAAGGAACCTCAGTGGCCTTTGATTGATCTACATCGGAGACTTTATGCAGCAGTCAGTTTTCAATTCTCACTGCTTGCTTTTCATTCATTCCCTCCCACCCCCCACAGTATGGTAGATTAAATAAGGGACCTGCTAACTGGTGCTGCAGAGTAGCTGTTCACTCTGATTCAGATTTTGATATTTTAGGACCTGATCCTGCATTTCTTTCACACTTAAGGGACCCCTTAGCTATAGCTCTAAATGTTTGGTAGGGTTGCAAGGGGGAATTACGCACCTAAATCTAACATTTAGGAAGCCCTGGGATTAAAAAAAAAAAAACCCTTGGCTGCCATCAATTCCAGTAGGCACTTACATTTCGCTGGGAGACGTGCACAGACACCTAAGTCCTGACACTGCTAAGCAGCTCGGTGCTTAGCTCAAGCCAAAACCCCAGTAGGATTCACAAACAAGGCGTTCACTCGCCTATCTTGCTTGTGGGCTTGATCAGGTAGGCATGCATGCCTAGCCTGCAGAAAAGACAGCTGAAGGGGAGGAGGTTGTGGGTCAGAGTCATTCATAGATTCCAAACTCAGAAGGGACCATATAATCTGATCTCCTATATAACACGGGCAGTAGAACTCCCCCAAAATAGTTTTGCCCCCACACCCACTAGTTCGGTGATTAGAGCACTCAACTAGGATATGGAAGACCCAGGTTCAAATTGCCACTTGGCCTAATTTGGAACAGTGGCTTGAACTCACATCTTCTACCCCCTAGGCACATGCCCTAACCATGGGTTATGGGATAGTTTGGGGTGGGGCTCATCTGCTGAAGATGTTCCGTTGTACGAAATATTGAAATGATCGTTGGAACAGAGACAGAGTGAATGACGCTGTAGCCTCGTGGTTAGGGCACTCACTTGGCATGTGGAAGTCTGAGTTTCATGTCCTGGCTCTGAATCAGGCTGAGTGGGTATTTTGTTTCCCAAAGCCTGGGTGAGTGCTCTAGCTATTGACTATAAGGGGGCCACAATTTTCTGTGGCCACCATGAGCCGTACTGTACTGTCAGCTATTAAGCAGCATTCCTGTTGTATTCATTTATATAGAATAAAAAGGCCCAAAGAGTCAAAGATGTTAACATGACCCTGAAACTGTCCATTACTAAACAAGGCTAGGTGTTTGGTATACAAAAGACCTTAGCCTGCTTAGTACCAGGGGACCCACCATTAAAATCATTTTTACTTTTTATTAAATATACAGAAAAACAAGGAAAAACAGTTAAATGTAAAATATTAAGTAAGGCTTTTATTTAAGAACATCCCTTCCTCCCTTTAGCTGGAGAGAGACTTTTAGAAGGAAACATTCCCCTATGCCCCCCCACCCCATTTGAAAGTTTTTAGATGGTATTAAAGATGATAATAACTGTCCTTTTGGGGAAAAGAGAAGTGAGTTGAGAAGGGCTGGAGTTCCCGTTGCTGCTATTACTATTCACATCCTATACTGTTTCCTAAAAGACAAAACAAGACAGACACACACAGAGGGGGAAAGAAAAGAACAGCGATAAAAAATACAGTTTCTGCCTTTAGTGTTGATTTTCATGTCTAACCTCACTGCTGGGGAAACACAGACCCAGCACATAGTCTTATTAGCCACCCCAAAACCTTGCAAACTTGTACCAATGTCAGACTGTTTAGGGAACCACTTTTAGTGCCTTTTTGGTCACAGGCTAACAGCAGTCAGAGGCGACACGTATCTGTGGATAGTGGGTGGGAGGGGGAAAAACTGACCGCCCCACATGTTGCTTCTGCTGCCACACCCTGAACTCACCTCAGTGGGCGGTCTGAAAAGTAGACAGTGGGAAGCGCTGGGAGTCCAGCAGCAGGGAAGGAGACGCAGCCCCATGTCGTGGCAGGGAGCGGGAGCTCAGCCATACACCCTGCTGCTTCCTCCCTCATTGTGCTGCTTGGACACAGGGTGAGTGCCGCCGCCAAGGGGAGCCACAGCCTCCTCGCTGCCCTCCCCCACCCCCATGAATTGCTGCTGACAGCAGCATTGTAAAATATGCAGTCTTGGCCAGCTAAGTCAAACTCTTATTAGACAGAAGGCAAAAGAAGAGGGATAGGAAAGAGAAGAAATAAAGTGGGGAAGGAAAGGATATTGGGCAGGGGGAGAGGAGAAATGGAGAGAAAGAGACAAACAACTGTCATATCCCAGGTGTTATTTGGGATTTAGTCAGAGCCGGTGGAGGTGGCGACGTTATTTATGCTCCTCTCTGGCCCAGCCAGGTCAGGACATTTTTCAGGATCCGGATGAAAAAGAAGGCCCAAAGTCCCAAGACACTGGGGGAGTGGCAGCCATGATATTGAAGCTTGCTCCTTTCCCTTCATTCAGCCAGCCAGTGTTATGGAACCAGCGTCTCCCCCAAAGTCCTTTTTTGAGTAACCGCAAGTGGGAGTGATAGGTGCAATAGCCCATCCTTCATTATTGTGTTCCCCGGTTAGGCCTAATTTCCAACACACCAGTTTTGGTTCTTTGATTTCCTGTCTCGCACTGTTCCTTTTTACTAGACATGGTCTTAACACAGTCCTTGGCCTTGTATTGACTAATTAAGTCTGTCTCATTTTTTAACCTTTTCCTATCAACATTTGTTGTTATATGTTATTGTGACATTTTTTGAACTTTCACTCACATTGTAAAGTTGGGCTCAGAATTAGGGTACATGTGTAGGTCCAATTATTACTACAGTCCCTACTGAGTTTAATGAAGATTTTTGCCTAAAAATGATAGCACATAACATGACCCCATTTGCTTCCCAGTCCAGCACAACACTTAGATATGTATATAGACGTGTTTAACTTTTAAGAGCTTTTCTAGATCTGGGCATTGTACAGCTCCTAAATCCCAGATTGGAGAAGGGACCCAGGAGCATAGGCTTGATTTATCATAGTTTGAGCTCAGAGATATGGTATTTCCTGTGAATTTATCTCCAATCAAGCTTAATCATGCAAAAAAGGGACCATTTTTGTCAGTCTGACACAGACCACACTCTCGCTCTTGAAAAGACTCATGCTGGTGTACTTTTCACAGAAAGCACTGTTGACCTTTGAGGCCTAATTAAAATCCTCCTATGACCACACTTTTCTACCTATATAGAGACTCTTCCTCATTATCTTTTTAGCTCCTGGGAGACAAAACATATTAGAAAAAAATGTGAAGATGTTTTGCTAGAGTGAAAATCCCGGATTGCTTTTGAAATGACAAATACGGTTACCATATTAATACAGTTAGCATAATAATAATAATAATTAATAATATCTAACTTTGTCTAATCTACAGAGGAAGTATAAGTGAGAGACAGAGATGGAAGCACTTTCTCTTGGCAGCATGAATGATTTATTTTTCTTTAGGATGCTAAAACGCTGAAATCTGCACAATGCCAGCAAGCTCCTCACATTGGCCAGAACCACTACTAAAAGTATCGTGGGATGATATAATTGAACCATGTTGTCCTTGGGATAAAACTGGGGAAGAAGAGACTTTCTGAAAATGGATTTTGCGTTTAGGGATTTTTCTGTGATTGTATACAGGGTTTAGTTTAACCCATTTTACTGCTGCCATGCTCAAGCAGTCGAGTGTGAGCTGTGATCACTACAAAAAAATCATGAAAAATAATGACTCACAAGCCAAATCCTGTTCCTAATGGAATCAAAGGGAGTCTTTTCAATTGATTTCAGTTGGAGCAGGATTTGCCCATCATTTTACTGCTGTTTTTGCTTTATTCTCTACAATATTTTGGATGAGAAATAAAACCGATGACTTGAACACTCAATACAGATGCTAACTCTGATGTCATAGCCAAATTCCTACTTGGTTAATAAATGGGACAAATCATGAAGTCCTTATTCAGTAAAAATTTTGACCAATGTCAACAACAACTTAAGAAATAACTTCATGATTTAGCCTGAGTCATGAAAAGCACCACAGAATTTAGGTGGTTCTGGATACAAAGGGCATCGTGAGGCCTTGATGCATCTCTCAGGTGGAGTAGGAGAGAGAACTTCCTAAAACCAGTTCTGTCCCTTTAAGATGACTGGTCTGTTTGAGCCTTCCAACCACAGTTGCCAACTTTCACGCGGTAAATAAGCACCCCGACTTTCACAATAAGCCAAAAATCAAGCTAATCCCATTCCAAAACAAGGCCAAAACAAGCCAATCCCTAAGAATCCCACTCTATGTGACTAGATCCACCAAGTGTGCAGTCTTGGACTGTGGTGGGCCAGCTGTACACACCTGCCTCTTCCCTCCCCTCCCCCCGCGTTTGCCACTGCTTCTCTCCCCTCCACCCCGGCCCCCTTGCCCCTGCTTGCTGGGAGCCAATAAAAAAAAAGGAGCAACAACTACAACAAGCCAAAAACTAGCCAACAAGCAACTCACACTCCAATTAAGCCAAAAACAAGCCTAATTTCTGCATTTTTTCCACAGGTTTGGCATGCCTGCTTCCAACCTCAGTGAACAAAACTCACCATGGTTCAGAGATGCCTTTTGACTACCCTATGGATCACTTTCTTCATTACAGCCACTCACAGGCTCCTGCAGCTTGTCGGATCCTGAATCCATCTCTCAAGGAGACCTTCTTCGTCCATCTTAGCCTCTGAATGCCAGAACTGAACTGTAGCTGCAATTGGACCAGCTAGCTCACTTTCTGTTTCTCCTTGGGCCTGAGTTAACCCTTTCTTTGCCTTCATGGATCATGGGGGTCTAAACAGCCAACCACAGCCACATAGCTATTTTAATCAATGTGCCCCATATGTCCATAGAGCCTCAAAATGTTTAACATATGACAACATACTTGCATCTCAACAAAAGAGAAAGCCTAGTTTAAACAAGTAGGTAATACGTCAGAGGACTATAAAATCAATGAAAACCAAAGGAAATATAAACATGTCTTTATAAAGTATGGAAAAAAGGATGGACTTACCATTTACGGTGATGAATTCCTGGCTGCCACAATGACATTTGTCTCTTTGCATTTCCATCATACAAAGTGTGGTGTTTTAAATAACAGTTTAGAAGGAGTTGTTTAAGAGATTGAATAAATCTGTTAATTGAGGTTTGTGTATTACTTAGGAAGGCTTTGGGCTGGATGTATTACTTCAGTGGCTTCAGCACTGCTATATTGCTTCACATCCATGCTGCAATAAGATGGACAATTTAATAATGTTCCATAATTGATGTATTACAACATTTGGAATTCTAGATATCTGAGAATGGTTACCTGCTTCAAACATTTTTTGAGGCAGAGGAAATACAGTAGACACTTAAAGAAATGTGATGGATAGTTAGATAAAATCTCAATCAAGCCATCATGTGTTTTTGCTTTTAAGTGTCACTTTTGGAATAAATATTTCTTACTGGCAACATTTCTGTTTGCCCTTTAAAATGTGCTTTCATGTAAGGGCATTTTTTCAGTTACAAGACAGGTGTTCTCAGTTTAAAATGTAAGCCTTCAATTCAAATTGGGCTGAAATATCATCAGTGGGGTTTAAAAAAACCCCAAACTATCTATGTGATTGTGCACTATTTCTCTAATGGAAAGGAAATGAGAGCCTGCTGTCTCATGAATATGTATGCTCCTTGCATAAGCAGGGAAGTTAATTTATAGTTTTAAAAAGAAATGATAGCTTTTAAAAAAAATTATCTTCTAGCGAGCACAAATAACAGTAGGAGACAGTGGTACAACTTAATAATTGTGATTACAATTTTTCTAGTCTTCCTAGAGAGATTTTGTAACATAAAGACCTTCCTCCCTGCCCCCCATTTGCTGTTGTAGCTATTGTGCTTTGGATTATGTGTGTTTCTTTGTTCCAAGTTCTCACCTTTAAAAAGCACTAGCTGCTACAGAATGGAACAGCCTCTCTGCTAGGCAAGACTGGTCACTGTGACCCATTGCTCCACTCTGGACATTGACTTTCCAGTGATTAGTGAGCCTAATTTAAAGTCTCTGACTTCATATTCAAAGTCCTCCTTGGGACTCACCCTATTTTCCTCAGAGAGTTCTTTCTCTTCTGCAATCTCCACTATCCATGACAGCTATATTCTATTGGAACAATGAACCTATCAACTAATCGGGGAAGACTTGTGCAGCAAGGCTGTGGGACTCAATCCCAGAAAACATACAAATTACTGTTGATCTTGGCAATTTTGGAACTAAGTGCAAAACTCATTTTTTTTAAACTTAGCTTTCCCACAATAAATTTCTTCGTTTGGGCCTGATCCAACTCTATCCAAGTCAATAGAAACGTTCTTATGGGCATGAAAGGGAGTTAAATTTAGTTCTTACCTAATAAGTAAATTATAAGCAAAACAAGCTATTTTCTCTTACCAACTGCTAAGAACCAAGCAGAGAGGTTACTTCAGTTTGAAATATGTAAGTGTTCAAATACTATTGTTATGGGAACAGTGGAAAAACCCGGATAAACTGACATAGTCTACGGTATGAGCTTGATTCTCCCTCTGATCAGAGGGTTGTAGTTTACAGAAAGGGAGAAAGCTCAATCCAGTGAAGCCCTGGGCCTATGAAAGTCAAGAGGAGTCTTGCATTTAATTTCCATAGGACAGAATTTGGCCCTACATGAAGTTACAACAAAAATAAATCCTACCCTGCTTTCCCCTTGTGAGTAGGGAGTGCCCAGGCAATGTGATGCAAAATGGTTTCCTCACTTTTCTTGCATTCTGTAGAAAAGTGGGCATGGTCTGAAATGCTCCTCTCTGCATGTGAGAATACAGGTAAAGTCAGCGCTGGTTGCTGGCCATTGCTCCATTATGGACAAAGAGTACTTGGGAAATGGACCAATAATAAAGAAAAATGAATGTTAACTTTCTGGTAATAGGGAAGTCCAATTAATCTCATGTTGGTAATATGAATCCAGTAGAAACCTTCTGCCGATTGGTTCTAGGGAGAGGTTTCACTGCTTTGAGAGCCTTATGAGGTACCCAGGATTTCACATAACCTAGCAAAGGACTAGATATTACAGTAGATCATGTAGTAGAAATAACCCATACTGAATTTGAGGAGAAATCACCTGCTCTCCTTTGGTTTCTCTGTCAGAGGAGTGGGTATAGTGCTTCCATAAGGTTAGATTGTTATATAGGAGATCCTCTAAACTCACACTGCGTATTACTTTCCACTTCATTTTCTTCCTGGGACTTGCTTTGCCTTTTTATTTAATTCTTTCATGCAGCAATGCTTGACAGTGTCACTCTAATTACAGCTGCTCTGGCATTTCCATTAAAAACTCAATTTTGAGTCTCTCATAACTTTGGCAGTTCTAATTTAAATTTTGCTAGGCTATGGAATGCATTTTTTCTGCCTGAATTACTGTTTTGGTTTGTAGAACATACCTACATCAACTGTTTTCTCTACAGTTTTCTCTCAGTCTCTACAACTGTCAAAAAATTTCTCATCTTCCATTGACAGATAATTTGTCATTCTCTTACCTTGGGGGAAAAACCAATGTATTTAAGAAGTATTAATTATGAAAATAGTGTTATGATAGATGTTCTTTTAAAGACTGAAATTGATCCTGTTATTGAACTCTGAAATGCAATTAATATATCTATGGTAGCTACTTTTCAAAAGCATTATTGTTCTAATCAACAGACCAGACTATGTGAAGTTTAATAGACGTAGGTCCAAATTCTGTTCTCCCTTATACTGGTACTAATCTTGAATAACTCCAGCGAGCTCCAGTGTAACTGAGAACAGAATTTAGACCATATCACACTTCAAACAGTTCCTTTGAGCCTTTGAATTGCAACATTGTGAGTCCCAGGATAGTGACATTATTGTTCTATATTAATAAACACAGCTATGGCTCCATAATGGTGCCCAGTTTTCAGGAATGCTGAGCACTCAGAATTCCAATGGAAGTCAATGTGCAACACCTCTGAAAACCCAGGCATGAGGTGTCTGAAGTTAGGAACCCAAAAATGGAAGCAGCAAAATTATTGGACGTATTTGGAAATCAGAGTTTAAGGGTATGTCTGTACTAGTCATGGGGTGTGATTACAGCTCATATAGACATACCTGAGAGTTTTAAGCTAACTGATACTGGTAGCAGTAAATCTGTGGCAGCAGAAGCTTCAGCATGATCTAGCTGCCCAAGTAATTACTGAGGAGTCCAGGCAGGCTTGTACAGCCCACACTGTACACTGTCCCACAGCTTTACTACTACGTTGCTCAAACTAGCCAGATTCAAGCTTTAATCTAGCTACCTCATATATGTCTACATGAGCTGCAGTTACATCCTATGACTGTAGTGCAGGTATACCCATAATCTTATAGGCCTTGTGATTCAAATACATTGTCAAGGCAAGTTGTTGGGGGTTTTTGTTTGTTTGTTTGTTTGTTTTTTACTTTTTCTGTGCTACAGTAGAGCCTCGTTCATTCACATGAATGATTAGGAGACTTAATGTGAAATGACTGCATTTTGGGAATTGATCACTGATCTAGCACTTGACATTAGAAGTCAGTAGGATTAGTCACATGATTAAAGTTAAGCACCTCTGTGATGTTTGCAGGATTGGGGTTAGCCAGACATTTACTCATCGACTTCCAAACCAGAAGTATGTCAGAGGACAAGTATTGTACAACCAGATCAAGGTAATTTGACAGAACCATCAGGGTGATGTAGCAAATGATTAGGATTGGCACAGTGATAATCTGCATTAACAATGGTATCTAGATACACCAACTGACAGTTGGGTTACATTGTGCTGGGTGCTGGACCAACACATAGTGCTAGACAGTCCAGTAATTCCATTTAAATTAAAAATTCATGATCAATTTTTAAATTATTTTAAAAGCTGCATTTTCCTGCCATTCTCAAACAATATTAGACCCCCCGCCCCAAAATAAAAAACAAACTTTGCTAACTGGTAAAGGACACAGTTCTGACTTCTCTCTTTTTGATGTTACAAGTGCATGTCCAGTGCATGCTATGCCCATGCTATTCAATGGTGCGTCACATATTTTCATGAATCTAAACAATCAGGTCAAATATGAAAACTGCTATGATATAAAGCTATGTTATTACTGGGAGGTGTGGAAGGGTTAAAGAGTGTAGGGTTAGGAAGAGGGTAGTAACTGGAGGATAGAAAGAAGTCAGGGATTCGGTAGGTTTTGTGAGAAATGGATACAGCATCATACCACATAGGACCAGAGTCTGACACTCTCACTCATACTGAGTAGCACCTTACCCCGAGAATGGGGCCATTCATTTTAACAGGATTATTTGTGGAGTAAGAATCTAGTCCAGAGTATATGGGAACTCTTTGGGGTCATGATGAGCTATTGTGAAAACTGCCAAAAGAAATCACATAAGCATATGTAATAGGTCATTTGTTAACATACATCATCTGATGTCTCTCAACCAAGCAGCATGTCTGACAGCTTTCAGAAAACAGATGCATAAAATTTGACTTTTTAAAAATAATAGTCTTTGTTAAGGAACCGATAAAGGGGATTTTAGGCAACTGTCTTAATGGTCCTGAACCTGCTGCCACTTACACCTGAGTAAATCAGAAATAAGCCCACTCAAATCAGTGGAGATACGCTGGTGTAAATGAGTCAGATCAAAATCAGGCCAATTGACTTCCAAGAGCTTTTTTGCCCAAGTCAGAGCTGCAAGCTCAATCCTGGAGTCAGTAGTGGTAAATTATTAAATGGAATTTATCTGCTGGAATTTGCCATTAGAGAATGGCATTTTCCCTTTGGGTTACATTCTTGCATAACCCTCCAAAGTCAATTTTAACATACTCCTCAAGAGATGGCTCCTTTTAAGCCAGCCTCATCTGATTGCAGAGTGCTAGCTATGGAAGGTATGCTCAGTTCTAAATTTTGGAGGAAAAATTACTTCCACTTTTCCCATGTTGAAAAGGCTCATGTGACAAATTTCCTCAATTTACCACTACTGTTTGTGGGCATGAGGCTGTGGTCCTTCCGCAAGCAAAGCACCCAATGAAATTCTTACTCAGTGTGACTTCAGGACAGGACTCTGTTAAAAGTCACGTTGGATCTGTTCAATCAAGGTTCTTATACCATACCCATCACCACAGTACACAAGCACTTTAAAAATAACAAAAAAGGTATAAAGTGAGGAGCCCTGTCATTCTTCTCTAATGAGTTACAGGGAGTCATTGGATTCCCCTCCCCCATCTCATCTTGTTAATTACTGTGAAAGGACAAGTAAAAAAAAGAGGTGAAAGCAAGTTTCTGGCCACTCACGGCATGTTTGGAAGGGAGTTCCAGAGCCATGAGCTCTCTGCTGAAACACGCTGTGCCCAGTTTTTACAAGTCTCCTCCTTGTTGCTAATAGTTCTATAGTAACTTCACCATCAATCTCTTAACAAGTTTAACCCATGAAACATGTCTTGTTTTCTGCTTCATCTGCTTGTTTTCTGCTTCATCACAATGAAGGCTGCAAGTTACTCTTCTTGACAGACACAAGACAATGTGCGTATAAACTACATCCAACATATACTCTGACTTCTTGACAGATTTCTCAATTGGTCATCATGACCAGGCAAAGTTCCGGATACTTTGTGGTATTACACTCCAGTATCAGTATCCACAATTACCACCGCTACACCAACTACCTCTTGCTTTATATCCTCTAATTTCTACCCTTTTCTTTTAAAGCCAACATTTGCAGGGTTTATTCCTCCTCTTCCACAATAAGAAATAGTACAGAATTTTTATATCTATATATATTAAAATAACCTTCTATAAACCATTTTTCATCTGTAAGACATATATTTCCATCCTCACTAGGGTACTTTTTGATAGGAGAGGTTGTTATGAGAGTGGCCCAGAAATCTGTAAGAGTATGACAGCATCATGCCCTCTAGTACGCCTTCTTTGCCAATTCAGCATATTGTGTAGAACGTGGGGTTTCTGAGGCAGCTTTAATTACCATTAGCAGAATCAACAAGCCCAGGGGTTTTAGCATATCAATCACAGATTGATCCAAGGTGGATCTCTCAAGATCAAGTCAAGGGTCCACAATAGAGTTTCCCATTCTGTAAGCATAGCCTACATTCTTTGTTCCTAAACGTATACATTTATATTAGTTGTATTAAAACACATTGTTTGCTTACTCCCAGTTTACCAAGCAATCCAAATTGCCCTCTATCAGTGACCTGTCCTCTTCATTATTTATCACTCCCCCAATTTATGGGTCATCTACAAACTTTATCAGAAATTGGTATTATGGTTTCTTCCATGTCATTGATAAAAATATTAAAGTAGTTTATGTCCAAGAATTGATCCCTGCAGGAGCTCACTGGAAACAGACCTGCTCAATGATGAATCCCCATGTACAATTCCATTGAGAACTATCAGTGAGCCAGCTTTAGCATCCGTTTAATGTGTGTCATGTTAATTTTATATTGTTCTATTTTTTTAATCAAAATGTCATGTGGTACCAAATCAAATGCCTATTAGTCTAAGTATATTACATCAGCATTATTACCTTTATTAACCAAATTTGTAATCTCATAAAAAATAAGATTTAGTTTGACAGGATCTATTTTCCATAAACCCACATTGATTGGCATTAATTACATTACCCTCCTTTAATTTTTTATTAATTCAGTCCTTTACAGCTCCTCTATTATCTTGCCGAGGATCAATGTTAGACTGACAGGCTTATAATTACCCAGGTCATTCTGTTTACCCTTTTAAAATACTGCCAGAACTCTAGCTTTCTTTCAGTCTTCTGGAACTTCCACAATGTTTCAAGACTTATTTAAAAATCAACATTAACAATCCAGCAAACTCCTCAGCCAGCTCTTTTAAAGCACTTGGATGCAAATTTTCTGGGCCTGCTGATTTAAAAATGTCTAACTTTAGTAGCTGTTGTTTAGCATCCTCCTGAGCTAGTAGAGGAATGGAAAAAGTGTTCCCATGTAATAGGACATTGAATTTTTTTCAAAAATACAGAACAGAAGAGTATTTATTGAACATTTCTGCCTTTTCTGCACTATTATTGATAATTCTATCATTTCCATCTAGTAATGGACCTACTTTTGTTAGGATTCTTTTTTGTTTCATATATATCTAAAAAACTTATCATTAGATCCTGATCATGTAAGTAAAAACAAGCCAGCCAAGCACTTGTAAGAGATTTCTTAATACCACCTCAGAGCACTGGCCTACCCTATCCAGTGTCACATCTCCAGCTGTGGACATCTCTGATGTTCAGAGAACGGAGACACAAAACAGTTCCCAACAAACAGCTGAAGCAAGAGATTTTAAGAACAATGTGACTGGGTGCGACGCACCACTGCGGTGCCTCCTGCTGGATGTCCTGGGGATCAGCTCTGCTAGCCAGTGCACCCTATTCTGGTGGTGTCTCACCCGCCATCACCTCTGCTCCTGGACCCATGTTGCCCCAAGGACTGCGGCGTCCTATTCAGGACACAGCACTTCAGTTGTTTCATACTCGGTTCTCCCCCTTCTGGGGGAACAGCAGTCCACTGTCCAGCCACTTCCTCAGTGGCGATTGGGGGCAAGGACCCAGGCCTGCCGAATACTCCAGATCCAGACCCAGGGAGCCTGTAGATGGCAGTCACGTGCTGTGTCCCCTCCAACCCTTCAGTCTACTTTCCTGGGCCACTTCCCCGCAGTCCCAGCACCTTCCCCGCCCGTGTCTCAGGATCTCAGCATGCCAGCCGTCAGCGCATGCTCACTCCCCAGATCCTGCCCAGCACTGCTCTGTCCAAGGTGCTAGTGTGTTCTGCCTGCAAGGCAGCCAGTCCTCCTCCTGCCCGGCCCTGATTGGCCACTACTTGCAGCCCCTCTCCAATAGGCTGTCTCCTGTACAGCCTCCCTAGGGTCCTCTCCAATTGGCTGCCTGTTGTGCAGCCTCCCTAGGGTTCTATTAACCCTTTATGGGCTAGTGAGGGGCAGACGCCTCATCACAAACATAAAACAAGAACCAGATGGGATCCCTGGAGCAGCCGAGCCTGGCTCCCACCAACACAGGCAATCCTGTTGTTCAGTCCCACTCAAATTTGTCAATCTGCTTCTCCAAACTAAGTAAGTTGTTTGCCATCACAACTCCTATTGGAAGGCTGTTCCAAAACTTCTCTCCTTCTAAATTCCAGGCTAAATTTGTTCATGGTCAGTTTATACCCATTTGTTCTTGTGTTTGTATTGTCCTTTCAAATAGCTATTCACCCTCCCTGGTGTTTACACTCAGCCTTCTTTTTGCTAGGCTAAATACAGCAAGTTCTTCCAGTCTCCCATTGTAAGATAGGCCCTCCATTCCTCTGGTCATCCTAGTAGTTCTTGTTTGCATCTTTTGCATTTTGAATTCATCTTTCTTGAATGTGGGTGACCAGAATTGTACACAGTGTTCCAGATGATGTCTTATCAGTGACTTGTACAATATTATAATACTCTCTCTCTCTCTCTCTCTCTCCTGATTCATCCTCGGATCACATTTGCCTTTTTCACAGCTGCATCACATTGGTGACTTATAGTCATCATGTGATCAACCAGTACTCCTAGGACTCTCTCCTGCTGCCACTTTCAACTGATGAGCCCCCAGCTTATAGCAGAAATTAGCCCCTAAGTGGATAATCTTGCACTTTTCACTATTATATTTCATCCCATTTCTATTACTGCATTCCACAACATTGTCCAGCTGTGCCACTATAATATGCCAATCCTCCACTGTATTGACTGTGGCCCCCGGAACTTTGTGTCATCAGCAAATTTTCATTAGCACCCTCTGACTTTTTGTGCCAAGATCATTAATAAAAATATTTAATATGTATCCCACAATCAATCCTTGAGGAAGTGCGCTATTATTTCAGCGTTTTCGTTGGTGGGGATAGCAGATTCAGAATGGCTTGCTCTGATTGAGGTCATTAGAGTACTGAACAGGTGGGGTGAAATCCTGGCTCCATAGAAGTCAATGGCAAAACACCCATTGATGTCAATGAAGCTAGGATTGCACCGAAGGCCTCTAAAACACAAATGTTTGGGGACTATTTCATTTGACTATTTCACTGTTTCTTCTAAGAGAACAGTAGGCTAAAACTGCATCCCTGAGGCTATCTTAAATAAGCAGAGATGCTTGCCTTTTCCGTAGAGGACGAATCTTCAGCTCATCCAAATGGCATTTGGAAACAAGCACTATAAAGTGGCTTTTAGAGAATGTACTTAGTGCGGTAATGTTTTAACCCCAAGGGCACCAATATTGTTTAAGCCCTATGTCAATAGTTACAGTCACAACTGTTTATATATATTTGTTCACTTGATCATACTTTGCGACATATCCTTTCTATTGGTAACACACAGTGGGCTGATACTAACCTCAGATCCCCGTGTTTTGGTGTCCAGCTAGAATTTTGTCCCTGGTATTTCCTGTATTTAGGACTGTGTTTGTATTTTTCTGATTGGAAATACTCCATCTAATCTTTACAATATAGGAGAAAGACAGTGTGGTGGAGATCATCATTAGGAACAAGTCTTCTCTACTCTATTACTCTGGTTTATTTTCTGGGTGGTCGCATGGACAGGGGAATAGGGCACTGAGTGGAACTCTAGAGATCGATGACAAGCCCCTCACCCCTGGCCAGGTCCTTTGCACCAGGGGAAGGGCCCTCAAAACCTGGTTTAGGCCAAGGGAGGATTTCCCCAGTGCAGGCACTGCAGAGGGCAGCAATAAGGCTGCCTTCCAAAAAGCCCCATTGTAAGCCCTAGGGTAAGGGTTGTGCTGGGTGTGGGAGCAGTGTGTAGGGGATAGAGTCACTGTAAGCAGCACTGTGGCACACATGGCAATCCAGGAAGGCTGCTGTAACTTAAACCTGGCCTGTAAATTAGATGGGGGCCTTTTCAGCCCCTGGAACAATCCAAGATCAGGAGGGCACAAAAGTGCCTTAAAACCACCTGTGCAGTCTCTGTCTCCCCTACCCCAGGGCTGTGAGTTTTATAATAAACCTTTTAGGGTATGTCTAGATGGCAGCTGGGAATAAGCCTCCCAGCCCAGGCAGATAGACACCTGCTAGCTCTGCTGACCTAGTGCACCAAAAATAGTAGCGTGGATGTTGCGGTAAGGGTGACGGCTCAGGCTAGCCATGCAAGCTCAGACTAGCTACCCTGAACCACCGCCCGGCCACAACATTCACACTGCTATCTATACTGTGCTAGCTCGAGCCCCACTTGTGTGTGTCTGTTAATCCAGCTGCATACTCCCAGCTGCAGTGTAGACACATCCTGAGAGCCACAGCACTGAACCTTGCCCCTAGGTTCCATTTTTGGCTCTGTCACTTGCCTGCTGGGTGACTTTGATCAAGTGACTTAACCTCTCTATGCCTTAGTGCCCTATCTGTAAATATGGAGAGAAATGATGAAAGATCTTGGTATTGTTGCTACCTGCCTGTTTTTAATTTGCTTTGCTTTATTCTCCTTCACCCCCACCCCCTGCATTTTTTGTTTAAATTCCTCCTCTCTCCAGTTTCCTTTTCATTTAAGTATTTCCTTTCTGTGGCTCTTAATTCTTTGTCTTTCCTTCAGGAGGGCCTCATCCTGCTCTCACTGAAATCAGTGGAAAAACTCCTACGGTTTTCAGTGGAAGCAGAATAAGGCGCTTAGTCTGCCTCCTTTTCTCTGTATCCATTTCAGGATCTGTGTTATCCATATCCCATATCCATGGGCCTTGAGTGGTTGATTTGAGGGAAGGCTTTGAGCCAGGCCAACTGCTTCGAGCCAGCAGCCTTATAAAAAAAGGCAGGCAGTTGCGAACCGAGGACAGGCAAACAGAGGGAGTTTGCCTGGGAGTTCACCTGGGAGGAGTCCCCACAGAGTGTTTTTGCCTTTTAGCTTCTGTGAGCAGTAAATACAACATCTGAAGAGGCTCTTAGAAGGAAGACATTATTGATAGTGACCGATCAGCTGTTGTGACCTATACAGGATGTTCCATGTTTGAGGATAGAAGCGACTTCGTCTGTACGAAGTGCAAGCTGCTTTCCATATTGGAAGAGAAGGTTAAAGGACTAGAGACCAAAGTATCAACTCTGCATTGCATCAGAGAAAATAAAGACTTTCTGGATAGAAGTCAGCGTTTGGTGCTGTAGGCACAGCATGCTGAAGAATCAGAGAGGGCAGTGCAGAACAGGGAAGAAAATTGGCAGCATGTGACCTCCAGAAGAAAAAAGAGGAGAACCTGTGTACCTCCAATGCAGCTAGAGGTAAGAAACCATTTTCAGGATCTCTTTACAGGTACTATGGCAGAGAATGGTTTGGAAGAATTATCTGAGGGAATGGATCAGAAGGAGACCCCATCGACCGGAAGGCATGGGATGCATTGTCTTAGGGATGGGGGTTCCACAACCACCACTCCCAAGAGAAGGAGACAGGTGGTGGTGGTGGTCAGGGACTCCCTCCAAAGGACGGAGCCATCTATCTGCTGTCCAGACCAGGAGACTCGAGAAGTGTGCTTCTTGCCTGGAGCTAGAATTCAGGATGTGATGGAGCGTCTGCTGAGACTGATCAGGCCCTCAGACAGCTACCCCTTCCTACTTCTCCATGCGGGCACCAATGATACTGCCAAGAATGTCCTTCAGTGGGTCACTGCAGACTACGTGGCTCTGGGAGGAAGGATAAAGGATAAAGGTGCAAGTTATATTCTCGTCCATTCTTCTTGTTGAAGAAAAAGGCACAGGTAGGGACCATCGAATTATGGAGGTAAATGCATGGTTATGCAGGTGGTGTCAGAGAGATGATTTTGGATTCTCCGACCATGGGATGTTGTTCCAGGAAGAAGGATTTCGAGGAAGAGATGGGATCCACCTAACGAAGAGAGGGAAGAGCATCTTAGCAGGCAAGCTTGCTAACCTAGTGAGGAGGGCTTTAAACTAAGGTTCGCCAGGGGATGGTGACCTAAGCCCAGAGGTAGGTGGGATACCGGAAGGAAACACAAGGAGGAGGGTGCAACAGGGGAGGCCTCCTGATTTATACTGAGAAAGTAGAACAATCGGCTAGTTATCTTAGGTGCCTGTACACGAACGCAAGAAGCCTGGGAAACAAGCAGGAAGAATTGGAAGTCTTGGTACAGTCAAGGAACTATGATGTGATTGGAATAACAGAGGCATGGTGGGGTAACTCACATGACTGGAGCACTGTCATGGACGGGTATATAAATTGTTCAGGAAGGACAGGCGAGGGAGAAAAGGTGGAGGAGTTGCACTGTATGTAAGAGAGCAGTATGATTGCTCAGAGCTCCAGTATGAAACTGAAGAAAAGCTTGTTGAGAGTCTTTGGGTTAAGTTTAGAGGTGAGAGCAACAAGGGAGATGTCATGGTGGGTGTCTGCTATAGACCTTCAGACCAGGAGGATGAGGTAGATGAGGCTTTCTTCGGACAACTAACAGAAGTTTCCAGATCACAGGCCCTGGTTCTCATGGGCGACTTCAATCATCCTGATATCTGCTGGGAGAGCAATACAGCAGTGCACAGACAATCCAGGAAGTTTTTGGAGAGTGTTGTGGACAACTTCCTGGTGCAAGTGCTGGAGAACCAAATAGGGGCCAGGCTCCTCTTGACCTGCTGCTCGCAAACAGGGAAGAATTGGAAGGGGAAGTAGAAGTGGGTGGCAACTGTGGCAGCAGTGACCATGAGATGGTCGAGTTCAGGATCTTGACAAAAGGAAGAAAGGAGAGCAGCAGAATATGGATCCTGGGCTTCAGAAAAGCAGAGTTTGACTCCCTCAGGGAATTGATGGGCAGGATCCCCTGGGAGGCTAATATGAGGGGGAAATGAGTCCAGGAGAGCTGGCTGTATTTTAAAAATGCCTTATTGAGGGCGCAGGAACAAACCATCCCAATGTCCAGAAAGAATAGCAAATATGGCAGGTGACCAGCTTGGCTTAACAGAGAAATCTTTGGTGAGCTTAAACACAAAGCTTACAAGAAGGAAGCTCACAAGAAGTGGAAACTTGGACAGATGACTAGGGAGGAGTATAAAAATATTGCTCAAGCATGCAAGGGTGTAATCAGGAACGCCAAAGCACAATTGGAGTTGCAACGAGGTAACAAGAAGGGGTTCTATAAGTATGTTAGCAACAAGGTGGTCAGGGAAAGTGTGGGACCCTTACTGAATGGGGGAGGCAACCAAATGACAAGATGTGGATAAAGCTGAAGTACTCAACGTTTTTTTTGCCTCGGTCTTCACAGACAAGATCAGCTCCCAGACGGCTGCCCTGGGCAACACAATATGGGGAGGTGAGCAGCCCTCAGTGGTGAAAGAACAGGTTAAGAACTACTTAGAAAAGCTGGACATGCACAAGTCCATGGGGCTGGATGCAATGCATCTGAAGGTGCTGAGGGAGTTCACTGATGTGATTGCAGAATCATTCGCCATTATCTTTGAAAACTCGTGGCTATCGTGGGAGGTCCTGGATGATTGGAAAAAGGCAAATATAGTGCCCATCTTTAAAAAAGGGAAGAAGGAGAATCTGGGGAACTACAGACTGGTCAGCCTCACCTCTGTCCCGGAAAAATCATGGAGCAGGTCCTCAAGAAATCCATTTTGAAGGTGGAGAGGAAGGTGATCAGGAACAGTCAACATGGATTCACCAAGGACAAGTCGTGCTTGACCAACCTGATTGCCTTCTTTGGTTAGATAACTGGCTCTATGGATATGGGGAAAGCAGTGGACATGATATATCGTGACTTTACTGTGGGAGACCGTATCAGAAGCTTTGCCATTCTTGCCAGCAAGTTAAAGAAGTATGGATTGAATGATTGGACTATGAGGTGGATAGACAGCTGGCTAGATCGTTGGGCTCAATGGGTAGTGATCAATGGCTCAATGTCTAGCTGGCAGCTGGTATCAAGCGGAGTGCCCCAGGGGTCTGTCCTGGGGCCGGTTTTGTTCTACATCTTCATTAATGATCTGGATGATGGGATGGAATGCACCCTCAGCAAGTTTGTGGATGACACTAAGCTGGGGGGAGAGGTAGATATCCTGGAAGGTAGGGATAGTGTCCAGAGTGACCTAGACAAATTGGAGGATTGGGACAAAAGAAATCTGATGAGGTTCAAGGACAAGTGCAGAGTCTTGCACTTAGGATGGAAGAATCCCATGCACTGCTACAGACTAGAGACCAAGTGGCTAGGCAGCAGTTCTGCAGAAAAGAACCTAGGGGTTACAGTGGACGAAAAGCTGGATATGAGTCAACAGTGTGCCCTTGTTGCCAAGAAGGCTTTCAGCATTTTGGGCTGTAAAAGTAGGCGCATTGCCAGGAGATCAAGGGAAGTGATTATTCCCCTCTATTCAGCACTGGTGAGGTCACATCTGGAGTATTGTTTCCAGTTTTTGGCCCCCCACTACAGAAAGGATGTGGCCAAATTGGACAGAATCCAGCAGAGGGCAACGAGAATGATTAGGGGGCTGAGGCACATGACGTACAAGGAGAGACTGAGGGAACTGGGCTTATTTAGTCTGCAGAAGAGAAGAGTGAGGGGGGATTTGATAGCAGCCTTCAACTACCTGACGGGGGGTTCCAAAGAGGATGGAGCTAGGCTGTTCTCAGTGGTGGCAGATGACAGAACAAGGAGTCATGGTCTCAAGTTGCAGTGAGGGTGGTCTAGGTTGGATATTAGGAAAAACTATTTCACTAGGAGGGTGGTGAAGCACTGGAATGGGTTACCTAGGGAAGTGGAGGAATCTCCATCCTTAGAGGTTTTTAAGACCTGGCTTGACAAACCCTTGCTGGGAGGATTTAGTTGGGGTTGGTCCTGCACGTCTCCTGTATTCTTGTAGTCTGTGTCCCACGCTGATTTATCTCATATTTCTTGTCTCTGCATTGATCATGTTCTTTTCTCCTCCAGCCACAGCTGTAGGTCAGACTCTGCCAACCACCTCTCTGCATAATATAAGGTTTAAGGACTGCAAAGAGGGAAATGAAACTTCTTTTTTCAATCTACTTGTAAGGCTGTATTTTTTCCCAGTTAGCAGGAGGTGCCACCCTTCCAATCCAGTTTAATCCTAGATAATAAAATGTTGTTTAATGAAGAGAAGGATTTTTTTTAGTAGATATGGGGGCACGATTGGATTGCAGTATGGAATTGAAGACACTGTCTTTAGAAGTTTAATCACACACAAAATCATCGGTGCAGGGAAGCAACCCACCAAATGCCATTGCAAGCAGCTCTAACTTCTGTTTTCTTTCACTTGCCTGTCTCGTCTCCTTCTTGCCTTTGGCTGCTACTCTGTTCTCCAAGATGATAGCCTCCATCTCGCTTTCAAATCCTCCAGGGAAAGAGAAATGACACTTTCTTCCTTTTTTAAGGAGGGTATACTTGAATGCATGTATTTGTGTAGGGCCTACTCTAGTTGATATTTAGGTGGCTTCACCAATATGCTAAAATTATCATCCATAACGCTTGGCATTATTTTATTGCATCCTGCAGGAAAGATGCTTTGCAAAATAAGTGTGTTAGCTCTGCTACTGACAAACATGAAAATGCATACCCTTGTTTATTTCCAGAGGACTCTACGGGAGGATATCATTCAGCTGACAGACCACGCCATGACTGGTTGAGTCTTTTCTCTCCAACTATCAGTGAATTGTCCCCATAAGGCATTTTCTCCCCTGGTTTTACTCTCACAAGCAAGTCACTGTGATTTCCAGATGGCTTGTAGAGGAGAAGGCAAGAGGTGAGATGATTAGAGTGTTGGTGCTGACCAATTGATATTTAAGTCTTATACATCCATGACTATCACAGGAAATGAAGGAAAGTTTCTTTGCAAATGCTGTGTTGGAGGCAAAGTCCTATATACACCGATTAATGTTGGCTGTCGCTACTCAGATACAGAATCAGGGTTTCAAACTTGGAGGAATTTTCACGTTACTTTCAACGTAAAGCCACTCAAATGCTGTGATTCCCCAGGAACATCTTCAAGTTGGTGATCTAAGGGCAGTGGATAGTGAGACATGGAGTTACAGGGGATTTTGGTTCTATTAGCAGATATTGTTATTTCTAGGGACAGTCTAAAATATACATGTTCCAATTTGATTACCTTTATTTTTGATACACTTTTATTTATCTATCAGCTAGGATGGGAGCTTGGAATTAAGTCAGAATAAATAAAACATCATAGGCTTGCAAAACTATCCTTAAGATTTGTGAGCTGAAACAAAACATACTCACTTGCCCTTTGAAATGATGATTGATAATATGGGGAAAATATTTTATTTGCCTTTCAAAAAAATTATTTGCCCTGGGCAAGTAGGAGAGTAGAATTTTTTAAGGATGAAATAAACAAATGGGAGTATAAATTATGAATAGACACTATGTTTAATAATATATGTCTTTATTAAATCATGCAAGCACTCATTCTCTTCCACCTAGAATATAGGAAGCAAATGTAAATAGTTTTTCCAGTCAGGGGCCTGAACTCATTGCTTTCCTTCCCATGCGTCTGATTTGCCACTCACTCACACTGGTGTCAATAGGCACTGGCTCTGTAGAAATCAGTGAAAAACACACAGGTCTATACCTATTGAAATAAAAGGTGGCTAAGGCCATGTCTTTATAATATTACACACACATTTAGCATGTAAAGATCAGATATTTGTTGTGGGACAGAATAAATTCCACTTACTATGGCTTTGTCTTTTGCAATGTCAGTATATCTGTGCAAACGCCTGTCCCACAGACTTGAATTCCACAGCTTATAGGCTTTTCTAGTGCTTCTATTACTTACAATTTGTATGTACTGCCCCACATAAAGATGTGTGAGAGAGAACATTTACATGGCTGCAGGGAGGGTCTCTCCCTCTGTTTCAGTCAGACCCTATCCCCACAGCAGCAGGGCCAGCCTAGTATACACGCTTCCATTGACTCCAAGGCCATAGACAGGGCTCACAGAGGACTTAACGGGGCTTCAAACAGGAATGTGACTGTAATGGGCAGTGGGGGGAGTCTGCCACTTAGGGCAGCTGTTCTCTAACTCCTCCCTGTTTCTCCGAACCCCTACCCCCATTTCTCTGCGGCACTTCTGATTTTCAAGGTATGCCCATAGTTTTGTCCTCCCTCCATACCTAACCACTGGAGATGTGTAATGCTGACCACTTAAGCAGCAGATAGTGACCGTCTCATATCGTAACAGTTATTTGCCTATGGAACCCTGGCTCAGGCAGGTCATGTGACTACAGCCTGGGAGTAGATTCTTACCAGTACTCCTCTGTGTCATGCCAGTATTAAATGGAGAACAGAGGCCTATTTACCTACTTCTCTAAATGCTGCTTCTGTGATATAAGCTAACTTACTCAACTAAGGGTGTCAGACTGTAGTGTGACATTACAATGAAAAACACATTTATGGCTGTATTTTTCATTTTCATTACATTTTTGTCAGTAGACTAACAGTCAAATCTGAGTGCAGTCAGTGCAAGGCAAATTGCATGGTGCATTGCTACAACTAGATTATTCCCTATTGACTACCCGATTGTTTCAAGATTTTGTAAACTTTTTTTTCTTTTGGCAAGGAAAAATAGAAATGGGAAGCCTCTAAAATTACAGAACATTGAATGACAAAAGTAGCTTGGTAGGCTGCTGCCTTTCACATGAAGTACAAGGGATTGGAAATAAAAGAAAAACAGAAAACAAAACATATATCCATTATTCTAAAAGTTATAACAAAACTGGTAAACAAACAATGCCAAACTTAACAATGGTCCCAAATGCCTGAAGTACTGAGGTCAGTTTCAGACTCTGATCCTCATGTTTTGTTGCCATTGGACAACAGGACCAGAATTTTCCCTAATAATTCAGTGTCAAGTGATTTGCAAATATTTTCATGTATGTACCCAGCAGATTTGTTGCATTATTATTTGTGTTATTATGTTAGTTCTTTGTTAAATCTAGCAGTTCCATGAATTTTAGCACAAATGATTTCTTTGAATGAAAACAGATACCAAAAATTGTGCGTCTCCTGGTGGAATATTGTGTCCAGTTCTAGTGTCCACAATGCAAGAAGGATGTTGATAAAGTGAAGAGGGTTCAGCGATGAGTCATGAGAACAATTAAAGGATTAGAAAACATGCCTTATAGTGAGTCTTGGCAGGATTAGATTTTTATCTGTAAATGTCCAAATGTTGATTTCACTGTACACCCAAACAGACAAAAAATATTTCCATTAACAATAAATTGAAAATTATAGATAGGAAAATTAAGAAAAATGCTACTTGAGAATTTCAGTTTGATCTAGGGATATTTACTTTGTATATTTTGACATGTGATGTTGACAATCTGGGTGTTAATGGTTATAAAGCTTGGACTTTTAGAATCTCAATGTTTGTCATTAAATAATTGTCTGACCCCACCCCTCAAATTTCCTACAACCATGAAAATTTAAACTTGATAGACAAAATTGCTTTTAAAAAAATTGCTTGTGCCGGCTTTTAAAAAAACAAAAATTCTGTCAATTATATAAAAATAAATTGAATGTTGCCTTCAGTCTACTTATATCAATAGACTCACTGAGCTCTATCTATTTAGCTTAACAAAGAGAAGGTTATGGGGTGACGATTATTGTACCTACATGGGGAACAACTATTTGATAATGCACTCTTCAGTCGAGTAGAGGAAAGGTATAACATGATCCAGTGGCTGGAAGTTGAAGCTAGAAATAAGGCATATATTTTTGACAGTGAGTAATTAACAACTGGAACAATTTACCAAGGGGTGTGGCGCCCATCCTAGGCAATTTTAAAATCAAGACTGGCTGTTTTTCTAAAAGCTATGCTTTGGGGATTATTTTGGGGGAGTGCTATTGTCTTTGTTATACAGGCTGTCAGACTAAATGATCACAATGGTCGCTTCTTGTGACACTTCCTGGGGATATCCAGGGTTATGAGGCACCTCTCTACAACCTGCTGTTAGCGTGAGGAAGTCCTGTCTGTTCCTGCTGTAGGTCAGCACCCCAACTTCACCAGTCATGGACAACACAATCACTCCCCTACAGGCCTTAAGGCTCTGCTGTTACTCTGTAGGTTAGTGATAGGCATGCTCCAGCCCTCAAGCCTTCTGAACATCTCCCTGGAGCGTCCAGCCCCTGGTCCACTGGACACTCTTTGGAAGCAGCGAATTTGTGAATACTGTGAAACAGCACACCCCAGCATACCAGTTCCACCTCAGATCACTGCTCTGCTTAACACACACAATTGTTGTAGCTGGATCAGTCCCAGGATATTAGAGAGACAAGGTTGGTGATATAATATAATTTATTGGACCAGCTTCTGTTGGTGAAAGAGAGAAGCTTTCAAGCCACAAAGAGTGCTTCTAATGAAATCAAGTGGATGTTTTATTTAACAAAGCACAGATATTCAAGTAATAGCAAGTAGAAGTATTGGAAACAAATGGTTCCATATAAAAATAGTCATAACACACATTCTAGAACCTAGTCTTAATTAGCAAAATATTTTCATGTCCTGTAGAGTTTGGCTCACCCAAAAATCCTTCTAGTGCTTTTCAGCTAGGCTGGCTCTATCCCAAATACACTGTTAGCTTACCTCCCAGGTGAAGGATCCAGTATGTTTTCTTGAACCCCACAGATATAACAACTCTTTGACTTTAGTTATTATCAGGACCCCCTGCTATTTGTTTCATCCTGTGAATTTTATCTCAAAGATTTCACAATTTTTTTTGTGCCTGTGGCTCAGTATGGAAATAGGCTTACATTGTGGGGCATAGAATACATAGAAGACCAGCGAGAGAGATAGGTGTCTGCTGCCTCCCTTCTTAAAGGACCATTTCTGAGGTATGTCATCTCCTGGTGATCTGCTTTAACTTCATGACCTTAAGAACATAATTTTTGGTATAGATACATAACTCCGTAAACATTATCCATCCATACATTTTGAAATGATTGTGATGACCAGTGGGCTACTTCTCTTGGTAGAGACCTCACCTGCCACCGTTAGTTGAAATATTATGCATACATCCAACCCCGGGGATCTCTGTAAAAACTATGCACCCAGCAGCAAGAGGTTCCTGGGTCATACTTCTGGCCTTGGAATCTATAAGAGATGGCTATTTGTCAGTCTTTATTATTCTAATGTTTAAAATGTTCCACTCATCCAATCATGATGCAGAAGCAACTATTTATAACTGAAGTGACCAATTACACACCACAAATAGCTAGGTTTCAGAGTAGCAGCCGTGTTAGTCTGTATCCGCAAAAAGAAAAGGAGGACTTGTGGCACCTTAGAGACTAACAAATTTATCTGAACATAAGCTTTCGTGAGCTACAGCTCACTTCATCGGATGCATGCATCCGATGAAGTGAGCAAAGTGAGCTGTAGCTCACGACAGCTTATGCTCAAATAAATTTGTTAGTCTCTAAGGTGCCACAGGTACTCCTTTTCTTTTCACAAATAGCTAGTCATTGAATTCAACAATTTATAAATAACCCATAGGCTGTATTTTGTTTGCATGAACTAGTCAGTGACTATTTATGAATAATGAATGAAGAATACATTTGCAGAAATTAGTAAGCTAATGTACCTACTCATTTGGCCCACAGCATTATAGTATCTGAGCATTATCAAAATGATTCACAATCAGAAAAATATGCAACAAATAATTAAACTAGCTCTACCTGCAAGTGATTGTTCCTCATCATTAAGCAGAGGGGAAAAGTTAATACAATTGTTAGTGTTGGTGGAGAATCTTGTGGCAGAATCTGATTAGAATGAAAGCTCAGTTGTGATGGTTAGAATTACAATGAAAGCTAGATCCTACTTGTTCCATTCAAATCTTATTTTTAACTTTGAGCTATAAGATATATTTGCTCAGGATCATCTCTAAAAGTTCAAAGACCCTATTCACAGGGTGTCCGACAGCTTTATACAGATTTCAGTAACACACATAGATGTTTGTGTGGAACTGAAGGAAAGATTGGCAACGGAAAGAGAACATAAGAACAGCCATATTGGGTCAGACCAATGATTCATCTAGCCCAGTATTCTGTCTTCAAACAGTGGCCAGTGCCAGGTGCTTCAGAGGGAATGAACAGAACAGGTAATCATCAAGTGAACCATTCCCTGTTGCCCATTCGCAACTTCTGGCAACAGGCTAGGACATTTCAGAGAATGGTTTTGCATCTCTGCCCATTCTGGCTAATGGGCATTGAAGGACCTATCTTCAATGAACTAATCCAGTTCTTTTTTGAACCCTGTTATAGTCTGGCCTTCACAACATACTCTGACAACGAGTTCCACAGGCTGACTGTGTGTTGTGTGAAGAAATACTTCCTTTTGTTTGTTTTAAACCTGCTGCCTATTAATTTCATTTGGTGACCCCTAGTTTGTGTGCTGTGAGAAGGAGTAAATAACACTTCCTTATTTACTTTCTCCACACCAGTCATGATTTTATAGACCTCTATCGTATTCCCCGCCCCCAGATTTGTCTCTTTTCCAATCCGAAAAGTCCCAGTCTTATTAATCTCTCCTCATATGGAAGCTGTTCCATACCCCTAATCATTTTTGTTGCCCTTTTCTGTACCTTTTCCAATATATCTTTTTTGAGATGGGGCAACCACATCTGCACGTACTATTCAAGATGTGGGCGTAGCATGGATTTATATAGAGTCAATATGATATTTTCTGTTTTATAATCTATCCCTTTCATAATGATTCCTAACATTCTGTTCACCTTTTTTGACTGTGGCTGCACACTGAGCGAATGTTTTCAGAGAACTATCCACAATGACGCCAAAATCTCTTTCTTGAGTGGTCACAGCTAATTTAGACCCCATCACTTTATATGTGTAGTTGGGATTATGTTTTCCGATGTGCATTACTTTGCATTTATCAACATTGAATTTCATCTGCAACTTTGTTGCCCAATCACCCAGTTTTGTGAGAGTGATCAGAGCATTTGTTACTGGAGGGCTGGGAGGTCCCAAAGGCGGGTGAATGTGTGCACATGGGGTGAAGAAAGCAAGATATTGCAGGTCATCTGGCAGGGAATGTGGCAAAAGCGCTTGCTGAGAAGGAAGCACCCCAATAGTGTGGAACCCTGTGCAACAGCATGCTTAGCACATGCCTAGGTCTGGATCTGAATATTTTTACACAGGAAGTCAATATTGCAGTAGTGGAATGAAGTAGATAAAGGAACTCTTTTGGGGGAAGTTATTTTAAGTTAATTTCTTGGACAATTAATGTAATTGCTTCGACATTTTAATGTAATTGCTTGGACAAAATGCTGGATAGAGAGCAGTTCAAATGGTCTATTTATCCACAGCCAGTGCACAGTGCTAACTTTCTCTCACCATCCCACCAATGCACTTCAGCGAGGGATGGGCAAGCTAGTTCAGATAAAATAAGAACAAACCATTAACCACTCTGCTAATTCTCCCCACCCACATAGGTCCCCCCGCTACCTCTGCCAAGTTATATAAACAAACAACTCAAACCTAGTTTGTGAAGGTCTGAAATATTTGGATAAGGTCCCCTCCCACCCCCATTTTCTAGATTCTGACTGAGACCATGATTTGGAGTACTAAATACCACCAGAAAGGATGTTTTCCTTGCAGTCTTCAGCCAGGACCAGAAGAAGGAATTCCCAGGAACACCATGTGAGTGCCTATTCTTTTAAAATATACAACCCAGCTTTTTGGACAAATCTGACATGTCAAATAAAAATCCAAGCCTTTGGAGACTTATCCAAAACAAATCCCAGTTCCACTCCTAGAATAAGCAACTATAAAGATGGGCATTTCAGTCTTCATGGTGACTCAAGCAGACTCTTTGAATCTCTGCTATGACAGCAAAAATAGGGGTGTCATCTTGCAAGCTCTCCTTATGGGGGACTCCTGTTGATTTTTGTGAAGTGGAGATTTATAGGAACAGGACACCAGTTTCTTTCACATAGACAACTGCCTAGAGACTGGATCCAACTCAGTGAAACCAATGGGACGGACTCTTTCCGTTGATTTCATTTGGCATAGGATCAGGTCTCAGGTGTCAGATGGAAAGGAATTTGATCACTATCAACTTACACTAGGTATAAACTATTAATGAAGAGACTAAACAGTTCTCTATGCCATTACCAGTGTCCAGATACCTTCTTTCTGGGCATGATTTCCATTCCTTGCTGTCTACATAAGATTAAGGTATTAATATACTTTCACTTTTTGTTCAAACTGACATCATTTAAAAGTGAGATTTCAGATAGGAGATTACAAACTTTTGATTGTTCTGCATTAGTGACTAGGACTATAATACAAATGTAGCATTCATTTCTGTATTAATAATATTGCCTGATATTCTCCAGGATGTCAGGTATGCTATTATTAAGATATATTATCTGGGAAGGAAAGAACTCACTTAGAATTTTCAGAAGGCATTTAATTTAACTTCCCATTACAACCACCATATCTTTTCTGAACTGAAGAAAAACAACTGAGGTTGATATGAATATTATTTTAAAATTGCATAGCCTGTAATAACTTTTCTGCTTCAATGGCATCTCTTCCAAGCAGAATCTAAAGCAATGTTAAATTAACCTCTTCATATCCCTTAAATCACACTCAAGTATACCTCTGTGGCTAGCTCTACCATTTTTCCACAAAACAATTTGATGACCAGCACTAAATATGAGAACTCTGGTCATTAGCAACAGTGAATATTTTCTTCTAGAAAAGACTCCCATTAACTACAACAGGAATTAGAACAGGCCTCTGATTACTTGAGAATAGAAGTAAGAATTAAGGGCCAGACTGCCACCCTCTCGGGTTTAGTAGCTTATTAGCTTATTCCTCAAAGGCCCACTAAAAATAAGAAACAAAGTACTAGCCAGTGAAGGTTGATACAATCTGGCCTTAAAAGAACAGCTTGGGCAACATAATATTCTCCTGAACATGCCGTTTACATCTAATGATCCAGATCCTAGATTGTGCCATCGAAACTTTATGCTGCACCTTGTTATTACAGCTTATCAAATTTAAAATCCACTTCTCATGTCACCCAACCTCCTCTCTTTCATCTTCCAACCCACAAGATAGCTGTGAGAGCAATTCCTGAGTTCAGATGAACATTTGTGGAAAATTTAAGATTTGCAGCCATTTTCCTGAATACTCAAACATTAATCTCCTCAAGAATCACAGCAAACCAGTCTCCGACTTTCACTTACAAAATATTTTTGTGAGTGTCTTTTATAGTATCTGACCATCTCAATTCAGAACAGCGGCACCATTCAGGATGAAATCTGGGAGGATTATAGTACCTTAAACCATGATTTGAACCAAAACACAAACATAGAGCCTTAAAACCAATTTCTGGTGGGGTAAGAGTGGAAGCCTATTTTAACACAGAACACACAAGTGGTGAAAGAGATCAGGAAAAGAAAGTCTGTATTTGCTACTGACAAAAAGCATGTTTGGAGGCCCCATTTAGAATGTGTTCTGTTCCATTAAGCTGCAATCCACAATTCCATAAGTCCTCGCTGAGTAGAATGTAAATTTGTGGGCTATTGAAAACTGAATTATGTTTTTGTACTTCTGCCATACTGAAATAAGTACTAAATATCATTGTGATGAACTACCACTATGAAAATACTGCTCAATTGTCTTTGAATCTCACTCATGGTGAAGGTTACTAAGGGAGTTACAAGTTATGCAGTAGAATACAATATATTGAGAAATGGGTTCAAAATATCTGACAACACTTTAATATTATTCTTCCTGTTAGGTAGACATGGACTTCTTTATTTATAGACCGTGGGTGTTTGTTTCTGAATCTATCTTAAGCACATCAAGATGGTGCAATATTATGCTAATGAAACAATTATAAGCACATGCAGCGGACAAGTAAAACACGTGAGTGGAAAAGAAATAGAGCGATTACAAAGTTAGCATCGATTTAGAGAATCCTGCAATATGTTGTAAAAAAGTAGGATGCCAGCAAGAAACTAGTCAAATCATGCTTTAAGCTATTTGATTATTTTAAGCACATTGAGACTAAAGAAATCCATAACCATTTCCTAGGGGAAAGAGTGCATAATGAGCATATTGCAATCATATGCAATCTACAGTTCTTAAACAGTGCTTCTCTGCTGGGGTTAGTATCATTGATCCAACCTAGGAAATGCCAGTGATTTCTTAGAGAAATAATGAAAACAGCCCAGCCCTGGTCTACACTAGGACTTTAGGTCGAATTTATCAGCGTTAAATCGATGTAAACCTGCACCCGTCCACACGATGAAGCCCTTTATTTCAACTTAAAGGGCTCTTAAAATCGATTTCCTTACTCCACCCCTGACAAGTGGATTAACGCTTAAATCAGCCTTGCCGGGTCGAATTTGGGGTACTGTGTACACAATTCGACGGTATTGGCCTCCAGGAGCTATCCCAGAGTGCTCCATTGTGACTGCTCTGGACAGCGCTCTCAACTCAGATGCACGATTGTTTGCCGTTGCTCTGACGCAGGGAGGGGCGACTGACGACATGGCTTACAGGGTTGGCTTACAGGGAGTTAAAATCAACAAAGGGGGTGGCTTTACATCAAGGAGTATTTCAGGCAGGACTTCACGGAAGGTTCCAATAAGAAATGGTGCACCTAAGTTATTGTTCTTATTGGAACAAGGAGGTTAGTCTGGCCTCTGATTGATACATGGCTAGATTTACCTCACTGCACCTTCTCTGTGAGTGACTGCAGTGTGATCTAGAGGAATGAGTCCCCTAGACGGGGGGTGGAGGGGGGGGGTTGCAAATGAGTACAAAACAAATCTGGTCTATTTCTTGTTTTGATACACTCCATCTATCTTTTACATCTTTGGCTGGCAGCAGACGGTGCAGAAGGACTGCATGCCATCCACATCTCATGGCTGCTCGGCAGAAGATGGTACAATAGGACTGCTAGCCATCCTCATCTCTTGCCTGCCCGGCAGAAGATGGTGCAGTAGGACTGCTAGCAATCCATATCACCTGCCTGCTCACCATAAGATGGTTTAATAGGACTGACTGCAGGACTAAAGAGAATGACCTGATCAAGTCACTCCAAATTTAGTCCCTGCGCCCATGTCTGCCCAGGCGCTCCTGATCGACCTCACAGAGGCGACCAGGAGCACCTCGGACATGATGACGACGGCTACCAGTCCTATTGCACTGTCTGCTGCCACAAGGCAATGGGTTGCTGCTGCTGTGTAGCAATGCAGTACCGCGTCTGCCAGCACCCAGGAGACATACGGTGACAGTGAGCTGAGCGGGCTCCATGCTTGCCGTGGTATGGCGTCTGCACAGGTAAGTCAGGAAAAAAGGTGCGAAACAATTGTCTGCCCTTGCTTTCACGGAGGGAGGGAGGGAACGGGGGCCTGACGATATGTACCCAGAACCACCCGCGACAATGTTTTAGCCCCATCAGGCATTGGGATCTCAACCCAGAATTCCAATGGGCAGCGGAGACTGCGGGAACTGTGGGATAGCTCCCCACAGTGCAACACTCCGGAAGTCGACTCTAGCCTTGGTACTGTGGAAGCACTCCGCCGAGTTAATGCACTTAATGCACTTAGAGCATTTTCTGTGGGGACACACACACTCGAATATATAAAACCAATTTCTAAAAAACTGACTTCTATAAATTCGACCTAATTTCGTAGTGTAGACATACCCCCAGTGTGCTACATTTCCCTCAGCCAAAAACGTAACAGCTAATATTGAGAGATCCATCTCTCCAATATCTTTGCTCATTTTTGCTGCTCAGTACAAATTTCTTTTTCTTACTGCAGCCACCCCAACCAGCCAAAAAAAAAAAAAAAGGCTTTTGATTAGGGATAGAAGATCTCTCACCTTCCCTAATTTCAGACTGTTCGTAGCATCCTGAATACAAATGTTTGACTCAGAATGGAACATTGTTGAGTTCTTATTCTGCTTAGCACAGAGAAATCCAGTGGAAAAAAATAGGGTGGAAATAGATCAGAGAGTGGGCAAAGAAAAACAAATCTAGAGAGTTGGTGAAAAAGGATCAGAGAAAGGGGGAAAGAACAATTCTGATCAAGTTTTGAAGTACAGTGCACTGGTCTGAATTCTGCTCTTCAATGCTGCCTTCCTGCCAGCATAACTGAAAACAGATTTAGGCTCACTATGTATACACAGAGGCCCCTTTACCCTGTTCTAGCAAATAGGAGCTCCACTGTGCAGATACACAGATCAACATAGTCCCTGCCCCAAAGAGCTTGCAGTCTAATTTGAAACAAGATACAAGAAATGCATAGGACAAACAAGAGAAAAATAAGGCATTTGTTTATGTGGAGGGATGAACTCAGTGGGTCATAACTAATTTGGGGCCCTATCTGACTCTAAAGGCAAGGGGGGCTTTCCACTGACTTTAAAGGGAGCTGGATCACACTTTTGAAAGGGAAAATATATTTCTGACTGTTCTTCAGTGGTAAGTACACACATTTCAGCAAGAGTGGTGGCTGTCTTGTGATTTCTCACTTAACAGACCTTTTCAAGTGCTTCCATCTTGCCTCTTTTCATTTCTCCTTCTCTGCTTCATGTGGCCCATTCTTTCTCCTTCTCTCTCCCATCTTATTAGTTCATTAGAGGTGCTGTACTATTGCAGAAATATCTGGACACTCCAGTCAGGCACCAGGTTCCCATTGTGCTTGGTGCAATGCAGATTTTTATATATATAAATCAGTCCTTTCCCCAAAGAGCTTATGATCCAGATTGTGGCTAGAGGGACAGATGGAGAAAAACCAAGCACAGGAAGAACATGGTAGCGGCAAAATGGGTATATTTGGCACAGTAAGCAGCAGTCACAAAGGCCTGATGCACAAAAGGAGTTAGTTAGATGTCTAGAAAAATCACCGATTCACAAGGCCTGAGTTAGGTACCTAGGATCCCTCTACAATGAATAGAGAGACAGGTGCCTTAGGATAGGATTCACAAAAGCCAGCACACTAGGCAGGGAGCTGCCTAACCTAGCCAATGGAAGATGCTGACCAAAGGGGCCCGTACAAACCCCATGGCTGTCTTAGATAGGTGCCTCAATCCAGGCTGTAGGGAGGTGCCTAGTTCTGCTTGGGATTCTCAGCCCCAAACTTCTTTTGGTGTTAGGTGCTGATGCTCTTTTAGCAAGAAGCTAGGGGGTGGGGAGGAGAACCTCCTTCATAACTTTGATCCTAGTGGTTAGGGTACTCATCTGGGATGTAGGAGAGCCCCTGTTCAAGTTCCCCCTCCAGATGAGGGGAGAAGGAATCTGAACAGAGATCTGCCACCTTTCACATGAGTGCCCTAACCACTGAGCAATGGGAAACTCTGATGTGGGGCTCCCTCAGTGTCTCCTGTTGAAGCTGTTGCATTATGGATAAATAACTCCTTGGAGATGAGTGCTCTAGCCACCAGGCTATGGGGTCACTCATGCCTGCGCATGCATGCAGAAACCCAGTCACTCAGGCCAGAGAGAGAGTGGGAATACACCTACTGGATCAGGCTCTGCAAGCAATGTAGGCAGCTAAATGCCTATCTTCCCTGGTTTGGGAAGCTGCTCTGGAGCTTAAGTGGGAGATAGACACCTAGAGGGAAGCAGTAGTATGCTCAGAGGCAGAAACTGTGTCACGCTGCAGAGTAGCAGCCGTGTTAGTCTGTATCCTCAAAAAGAAAAGGAGGACTTGTGGCACCTTAGAGTCTAACAAATTTATTTGAGCATAAGCTTTCGTGAGCTGCAGCGAGCTGTAGCTCACGAAAGCTTATGCTCAAATAAATTTGTTAGTCTCTAAGATGCCACAAGTACTCCTTTTCTTTTTGTCACATTGGGAACTTTTCCTGCAAAAACAGGCATGGAGTGAGTTTAGGTGTCTACAGGGTTCAGCATGAGTTTTGTTCATTGCAGCGGTCCCAAAACTGTGACTTTGGTGCCTAACTCATTTTATGCATTCAGGCCAAAGGTCTTCCTTTCTCTTCTCACTATAACAATAAGTGCATAAATCACCTCTTTTTTCCAAATCCATTGGGGGAAGGGCCTGATCCTGTGACATACTAAACTTCACAGAAGCCACCCACCACCTCAATATTCGGCTGTAAATCGAGTGTGAAAATGCCATTGGATTATGTGTATAACTGGAGTTTTAAAATCAGGCCTTGTCTGAAATAATTGAATTTTACTCTTGCCTTAAACCAGAATGTTGGCTGTCTTCACTGGCATATATTGTACAGGTGGATATTTTTTCTGCCACATTTAAAATATTTCCCCCATCTAAATCTCATGTTTCTAAAAATCAGATGTTAGTGGTTATATTCACATTGCCCCTGGGGCATGTCTGGCTTGTGGCCTGACTGTGTTACAATATTTTCCATTAGCTTTCATTGATTCAAAATGTATTAATACTTTATTAAAGCTGAAAAGCTTGGAATAATTTAGAATATACATATGGGATTTAATAGCTACATATGAAAGGATGCAAAATATAAAGATAGGAAAGGCAACAAAACACCGTTCTCCTGGTGAACAAGAGTTCATTAAGAAATGTTCGCTATTGAGAGGTCTACTCCCGCCCCTGATATGCCCATGATGTCAGCCTTTGCTGTCCACTTCTGTTTCCAAACAAGACCCCGTGTGCTCTCTCCCATGCTGTCCTTCACTCATGGGTGGAGCGCCCTATATACACAACCATTAACTCACCTCATTGTCTCCTAAAAATCCCTACCCAGTGAGGTCTACAAAAATACCAAACCAAACCACACCCCCTAACACAGCACTAGTTAGGCAGCTGTTGTGTTGCGACCACTGCCGGTCATGCTGAATAATTCTCCCTCGTTGCTTCCTTGTGCTCCTTCATCTGTCTGTATCCACCTGTGGTCTCTTGTCTTATACTAATTATATAGTCATTGGGATAGGGACCATCTTTTTGTTCTGTTTGTCTGTCCAGCACCTTGCACAATTGGGTCCTGGTCCATGACTGAGGCTATTAGTTGCTACTACAATTGGATCCAGTTTTGTTTCTTTATGATAGACAAAAATCCTATGAGGCCACCTTTATCGGTGTGTCTTGGGGGTGGGGGGGGAAGAGGAGTGTCTGATGATTTCTGAGATTAGTTTAGAAATTCAAGTAATGTCTACCCTGGAAAACTGGTGGTATTAGGTCATTGCAGATTCCAAGGAAATGAAACCTCATTGACCACAATGGAAAGTGATTTGAGAGAGAGCGAGCGCACGCGCGAATGTGGGGAGATATCAATCTTTTAGGTAAATACTACAGATCTAGGTAGCCTGTGAATAATGGCAATTTTTTCTGAGATCATTTCTTGCCCATTCAACCCTACCTCTGTTCCCTGTCTGTATGCATGATAATATGAATGGTGATTACAGGTTGGATGGTAGAGCATGAATGAGTTAGCTATTCCGTTTTTATTTTTATCTTCACTGTTCAATGAATAGACCCTTGGCCTCATTCACTTTGTACTGCCTGACGTACATAATGACTGAGGCAAACAGCCTTTAGACTCTGCTTTTGTCTTTATTTTCATGTATTAATTATTCCACCTTCTTTCCTCCATTTACAGCACATTGATCTCAGACTTCTAATGGTGGGTGTCCTCTTATCATGGATCTGCCTTGGATGTGTTGATCTGGTAGCTAGAAATTAGTCTGACTTTCTGTAGTAAGGCTGTGGGCATTGAAGTGTCTGGTTTGGAAACGGAGAGCAGAATGTTGTGAAGAGGTTATTTTTAAATCTTTTGTATATATATGCACCTGCTGCGTGAGAGTTAGCAGTGTATTGTATTGGCTAGAAAATTAAATTTAAGTCAAAGCTTTAAAATGCATGAAATAGAATGTGAACCTCAGGGGGTTGACAATTCCACCTCAGTTACAAGACACAGCAAAACGTTGATATTTAGACCTGGCAGATGCTGAGAATGTAGATTCTAGACCCAGACCAGAAATAGTGATGATTCCTAGTCTATGTATGTACAGAAGCTAGATTATGTGGGCACGATCATTCCAGAATGAAGGGATTTAAATGCCAGGGTCAAAATATTAGGCTGAAAGCTTAAGATAAAAATCAGAGAGCCATTGAAGACCTTTAAATAATAGGCATCAGAGGGGTAGCCATGTTAGTCTGGATCTCTGCCACAAGACTCTTTGCCTCTTAAATAATAGGGTTACTGGAGAAAAACAGAGGCAACAAAAGATCAGATAAGATGTCTGATTTTGAGTAAGTTGCAATATGAAAAGGGTATATGCTGGTAAACAAACAGGGAGGCTATTACAGTTGTCCAAACAGGGCACACACTAAGATTTTAGATGTGCTCTTCAGAAGATAAGCCTGGGTTTTTGTTTTGAGATCTTTAACAGAGGAGATGCTCTTATGAGAGTTATTGCACATATTACATTGGGATATTGTTCATGTTCTAGGCACTTCAGTTTCTGCTAGGAAGCGGGAACAGATTAAAAATAAACAAGTAATCCAAACTTTTCAGAAGCTTGCTGTGTTACTGACCCAGTGAGAGCTGTACCTCCTGAATAGTTAGGATCACAATCCTGATTTGGATACCACAGTTATCTGGTTACATATCTTCGTGGTTATTCTCTCTCATGGTTATTCAGATACTGATTTAAATAGATTAGGTTTGCCACAAGTCAAGACGTACAGACGATAGGAAAGAAGCATGAAATATACAGAGACTGCAGTCTGCGATACCATCCCTCTGACAGCCTGCATCTTGACTTGCTGAAGGGAGAAGAGGCTGTGATCTAAAATTCACAGAGGGAATGCAGCAAATGCATACAGAGTGGCCCAGTAGAATCCAGAGACACATGACAACCCTAAAAATCCATTACCTCCAGACCCATGCACTAACTTGGGCTGCCAATTTACTCAAGACATTATTGTTGCAGACCATGAGCAACAAGAATGAAGCCTGAACCCAGTTCCTAGCGACCAAGCACACATTTGAGGATCCATCCAAAGTGGATAAGGGAGCTGGGCCCCTAATTTTTGTGTATATTTTGAAAATCCCACTCAATATGCAGAGATACCTTTAGCATTCATTTATACTTGCCAGAGTAGCCTGCATTACACTACTTGCCTGTACAGAATGACCCCATCCCTGGTTCAAATTTGTGTAAAGCCTCAATAGCACATGCCCACACATAGGGTCTTCGTTCAGAGGCTGTAGGCACATGCTGCATAGGCTGCCTTCGTTACACATGAAGGTTTGTGGTTGGTGTTACTACTTTATTACTCTTTCAATGTTGAGAGAAAGGGGAAGTGTTCGAAGAAGTCTGATCTATAATTTATGTGCTTCTCAGTGCTTAATTTGTGCCAGGATTTGCTAGGGCTGAGCCCTGGCACCTCTAGGCTTGGTGGCTCATAGTCCTGGCACCTCTGGAATTGCCACATTAGTTATGAAAGTAAAAATTGCTTGAGGCCCAGCACCTCTTTCCTTACAAATTAAGCACTGATGGCTCTTCATATTCAAGGTTGTGTAGCCACCTTTGCTGCACTATCCCCAGCCCTTCTGAATTCCCTGGAGCGGGCAGACTAAGTAGACTGAGTGGAATACTGAGCAGATTGTGTGCCACATTAGGGGAAATAAAACGAGGAGTCCTTGTGGCACCTTGGAGATGAACACATTTATTTGGGCATAAGCTTTCGTGGGCTAGAACCCACTTCATCAGATGCATGGAGTGGAAAATACAGAAGCAGGTATAAATACATGAAAGGATGGGGGTTGCCTTACCAAGTGTGAGGTCAGTCTAATGAGACAACTAACTTAACAGCAGGAAACTAAGGGAGGAAAAATAACTTCTGAAGTGGTAATGAGAGTGGCCCATTTCAGACAGTTGACAAGAAGGTGTGAGTAACAGTAGGGGGAAATTAGTATTGGGGAAACTAGGTTTAGGTTTTGTAGTGACCCAACCACTCCCAGTCTTTATTCAGGTCTAATCTGATGGTGTCCAGTTTGCAAATTAATTCTAGTTCTGCACTTTCATGTTGGAGTCTGTTTTTGAAGTTTTCTTGTTGAAGAATTGCCACTTTTAGGTCTGTTATTGAGTGACAAGAGAGATTGAAGTGTTCTCCTACTGGTTTTTGAATGTTATGATTCCTGATGTCAGATGTGTGTCCATTTATTCTTTTACGTAGAGACTGTCCGGTTTGGCCAATGTATATGGCAGAGTGACATTGCTGGCACATGATGGCATATATTATGGTGCAAGGATGAGCTGTATCTTTGATCTCAGTCTCTCTCTCTGGGCACCTCTTAAGTGAGAAGGCTACACCTATACTTTGAATACAGTCCTGCAATTCACTCCATTGTAGCCTGGATCTCCAGCCTACCGCACCCTCTGTTAAAAGTACAAATCAAGAAATGTATTTTCATACCAAAACTTAGCATTTGCTTCATGCAAGTAGAGAGGCTCAACTTAGCCTTGGTACCCCTCTTCTCCTCAGAACCATATTGCAGCCTGCTATTTGTCAGTCCCTTTGTCCTCCTGACTCAGAGGCTCAGCTTTTTAATTGCCTTAAAGCTCTGTTTTGAAAGTTCCCAGCTCCTGATTCCACCATAGTGGAGGTAAACCTGCAAGATGGCGTTCAAGTCCCATTGTCTGCTTGAGTACCTCCAAATGGCTAGTATGTACAAACCTTAACTTTAGCTTCCTAAAGATCCAAGTTAATGAAGGCCAATTTAACTATTACCTTTTTAACCAGCAACACAATAACCTCCAAACCCATATATATGTATTACACAGATAAATGCCACATTCCTCACACATATCAGCTCCACAGAACTTATCTTCTCTAGCAACACTGGCAAGGTCGCCTGGAGCGGGAGGGGCAGTTTGCCCCAGACCTCCCTATTTGAGAGGGCTCCAAACAGGGTGGCATTGCAACCTGGTGCACAGGATCACAGTGCCACTCAGGATTGGCCTGGCAGCCCAAAGGGCTGGGATGGCTGGGCCAAATTTGAGTGGGTGGCACTGCAACCCCATGTGCCAGGTTGCAACTGTCATGCTGTCTGGAGTGGCTCATGACCATGACGGCCTACCTTAGGGCAGACTGGCAAAAACAGGGAGACACATCAAATTGGTTGTGTGTTCTACAATTAGATTTCACCAAACCAGTAAAAAATGTGAACTCCTTGTTCACTATAACAGTCTTACCATGGAGACAGACAGACAGACAATCCCCTTAGACTCTCCAGTCTATCCTGTCACCCAGACAAAATGGATGCTGTGATCAATAGTCACTTTACACCAAAAATCATACCATGTTCAGATTGCTCCCAGTCCCAATAGACCAGTTGCTTACCCCAGATCAATTGGTACCCTCAAACTTACATCAAAGACAACACAGGTAGCTAATTCTGTAGCAAACTAACTAAAGAAAAGAAAGAATGAGAGTTATTGAGAGGTTAAAGCAGGTAAAATATATGTATAGGTGAGTCACAGACTAATTCCAAATAGTGTCAGAGATATAATAAACTGCCAGTTTCCCAGAAGTTTTTTCAGGGTACCTAGATTGTCTCTGGGGATTTCCACTTTGCATCTGGTTCCCTTCCCTATAAGAGTCCAAATGGGCCAGAGATGAAGGAGCTTTCCCTGAATTCATACTTACAGTTTCTTCTCATGAAAAATAAGCTGACAGGGTCACTACCCACATGAGGGATGCACTTAGAGTCTTTGATATCTGATCATCACACACAATGACCACTTGCTTTGAAATTAGTGCTTTTCTGTTAAATGTCTTCATTTGTATTCCATGAGGCTTCTTTCTCATTTGATGGGTTATTTAGTTACAGGGGTACATACAATGTACATGTATGCTATTACATTACAACAGGATACAGATAAGTGAAAACAATGCAAGTAACATCCCGTTAGTTTCCATGAAGTTTAAACACCAAATACACTCAGACATTTAACAATCACTTTGATCTGTACTAATACACAAGTGAATTGGCCTGGCTTCCACCTATGTCTTTGCATGCATTCAGTGAGGCCCGGGACTTTAGCAGGTAGTTGGGCCCGGCCCAATGGGACAGAAGTTTCTGCGGCAGAGAAAGCATGCAGCAGGCTCACTCTCCAAAATGTCCTAGGTTTCCCCTCAGTGGTTACTGTTTTGAAGGTCTCAGTTTCAGGTTTTGCCCTGGGCCTCCAAAAAAAAAAATTTGTGCAGCTCTGAACACAGGCTGGGACTATATTTTTTCACTTGGTCATCCTACACCTCAGGTCCCCTGTCTGTAAAATAGGGGTAAGGAAACAGAGCTTTGTAAAGCATTGTGAAATTTTTAAGTGAAAAGCACTATTTAAAGGCAAGATTGGCACTTGCTCCATGTGTCCTGGAAGGGGGGGGGGGGGCGGAGATGGGAGGCATCAAGCTATCTGAATGGTCATTCATAGCTCCAGGTCAGAGAACAATTAAAGTGGAGCCACTCACTACTTCTTCCTTCACCATGCGGGAACAGTGGCAGCAGGAAGTAAGTGTATGGAGCATCGGCTCCGCCCCCTGCTCCCATGTACCAATCAGCAGAGCTGAGGTGTCAAGGTGGGAGAGAAACAACAATAGCAGCAAGGGTGGGAGAGAAACAACATGCTGCTGGCCAAAGGCACCAGCAAGTTTCTTCTCTTTCGAATGAGTCACAATTCCCTGGTCTGCATCTAGGGTAGCACAACTAATTGTCCCTTACTCAGAGCAGACGGGAACAATCCAGCCTTAAGTGTTTAGCATTATTTTATTAGATATTATGCAAAATGTAAAATAAATGGGGAGATTAAGTCACATCTGCTGTTGTGTGAAGAGAAGCAGAATTGTAATTTATTATTTAAAAGTCATCAGGAGAAATGTAATGTATTTTGCTAGGGAAAAACCCTGCACTGTAAAAAAAAAAATAATTTTTTTAAAATTAATTATTACACTGCTATTCCTGTTGTAAGATGTGCCAATAAATCTAAATAAAAAGCACATATCGTTCAATTGCTGTACAGACAAAGGATGGCAAAGCCTACTAAACTGTACTGACAGATGGTAATGAAAACATAAAAAATAAAAAACAAACCTTTACTAAATGCTTTACCAGCTTTTCTATTCTGTAAATGGGGACTGGAGAGAATTCAAACAGGTACCATACACATGAGAGAAAATGTGACTTGAAAATGCAACACCAGGTCCAACCTCACTAACATCCTAGGCACAGTCAACAGGGGTTGAAAGGGAAGAAACCCAGGTCAGCTAATGATGCTGTGCTCTGGACAGCAGATTTTCCCCTGGAAAGGCCTAAGTGGTGGGTTCTGTGTACTGGGGTGAAGGTCATCTGTGTCTTAAGTTGGGTTTGCACTTAGCAATAAACCAAGAACAGTGTTTTATGCAGTCTTACATGGCTTCTGTTTCTGAACAAGGCCAAAACCAGGAAAAAAGAACAAATTCAATGTTCTCTCCATACCATGTCATCATTGACAAGCACTAAGGTTAATATGTGCTTATACAAACTGCCCTGTGTATGACACAGCTAGACCACCCGTCCCAAGGAATGCCCCTGAGAAGACATGTTCAACTCCACCAGAGAGGCACCACTCCTTCCCTGCTCCTGGGAGCATTAAACTATTGGCCCATATCAGTGGCAACTTACTAAGCACAACTGTCTCCCTCCCTCCCCCATCCTGGAGGAGGTGAACCAGCTGGTGCATAGGGAGAATGTGGAGATAAGGCTACTCCCTTTCTTTGCTCCCCTTTTCCCACCACTCACCCACTACCTCAAGGGAAAGGAAGGAGTAGCTGAAACAACTCGTTTCTCACTGCACCTGTAGTGGAGAGCATTATGTTCACAGCACACAGACAGAGAAGTTAGATAAAAACATAAAAACACTTGTTCTAAAGGCTGCACTGTAACATTTTATTTCTTAAAATCCAGAACCCTAACTCACAAGAGCACAAAACAGAGAGACAAAGCAAGCTGCTCCCTAAGGCAGAGGCGCACAACTCACCTTCCTTGCTCTTGGCTGGCTCATTGCAGACTGATTGCTTCTAGGATCAGCTGGTTGCATGCTTTCCTATGAAGACCCCTAGCCTGAAAGCAGGACTAGGAACCCCCCCACCCCACAAAAAGGATTTAATGTAATAGATCACAATTTTAACACAATTTTCAATACATCATGGAAGCAAAGAGGCTGTATGGGGCATGCCTTCTCTCTTACTGAGCCATGGAGGCCAGACCCCAGTCTTAAGCATAAGTTAAATTTAAGTAACTGAAGCTATCCATTACTGTATTTTCTTCCTGGTTGTTCTTGCTCAACTGTGCATTCAGAGCATTGCTGCTCTGCTCTAGAGGCAGTGTAACCATTGTTTCAGAGTAACAGCCGTGTTAGTCTGTATTCGCAAAAAGAAAAGGAGGACTTGTGGCACCTTAGAGCCTAACCAATTTATTTGAGCATGAGCTTTCCTGAGCTACAGCTCACTTCATCGGATGCATACTGTGGAAACTGCAGAAGACATTATATACACAGACACCATGAAACAATACCTCCTCCCACCCCACTCTCCTGCTGGTAATAGCTTATCTAAAGTGATCATCAAGTCGGGCCATTTCCAGCACAAATCCAGGTTCTCTCACCCTCCGCCCCGCCCCCCCACCCCCCCACAAACTCACTCTCCTGCTGGTAATAGCCCATCCAAAATGACCACCCTCTTCACAATGTGTATGATAATCAAGGTGGGCCATTTCCTGCACAAATCCAGGTTCTCTCACCCCCTCACCCCCCTCCAAAACCACACACACAAACTCACTCTCCTGCTGGTAATAGCTTATCCAAAGTGACCACTCTCCCTACAATGTGCATGATAATCAAGGTGGGCCATTTCCTGCACAAATCCAGGTTTTCTTACCCTCCCCCACCCCCATACACCCATGGGGGGGTGAGAAAACCTGGATTTGTGCTGGAAATGGCCCACCTTGATTATCATATACATTGTGAAGAGAGTGGTCACTTTGGATGGGCTATTACCAGCAGGAGAGTGAGTTTGTGGGGGGGTGGGGGGGCGGGGCGGAGGGTGAGAGAACCTGGATTTGTGCTGGAAATGGCCCGACTTGATGATCACTTTAGATAAGCTATTACCAGCAGGAGAGTGGGGTGGGAGGAGGTATTGTTTCATGGTGTCTGTGTATATAATGTCTTCTGCAGTTTCCACAGTATGCATCCGATGAAGTGAGCTGTAGCTCACGAAAGCTCATGCTCAAATAAATTGGTTAGGCTCTAAGGTACCACAAGTACTCCTTTTCTTGTAACCATTGTGTTGTCAAATAGCTTTTCTTTGCTTAGAATTGTCTCCAGCTTTCAAGGTTTATATATTACTCCATTGGCCAGTCAGCTGGAGTGTCTTTCCCTTTATTCCGATGGTTTGAAGTCCTAGGAGATCCTTTCACTCTAAGTACAATAATGCGGTTGTATAGGCTAGTGTTTCTTGAGCACCTGGGATGGGATTTTGCTGCGTAGTTATGTATGACCTTGTACAAGTCTCTTAGGTAAATAGACACTTGAAGCCAAATGCCAAGAGGTGAGCACTTACCATTGCCGAACACCTGTCAGGCTTTGGCTTTAGTGTTGTATTCTGGATTCAGACAGCAGCAATGCATGCAAGTCAGCCTGTTTTAATTAGTCCTGGCCTCCAGTCCCAGGATGGAGAAGCTGCAAAATTTGTTTTCTTTCCGTTTCTAATGCATTACCACCTGCCAGCCCTGTTCTGCCTACGCTGCGTGCTTACATGTCTGCCGTCACTACAGTATCAGAGTCCATCACAATCTTTAATGTATTTACTCTCAACGCCCCTCAGAAGCAGAAGAAAATAGCATCCTTATTTTACAGATGGGGAACTGAGACAGAGAGACTAAGCAACTCTTCCAAAGCCACACGGGCAATATGTGGCTGAGCAGGGAATTAAGCCTGGGTTTCCCATTTTCAGGTCACCACCGGAGCCACTAGGTAATCCTTCCGCCCCGTTAAATGGTGTCTGTAGTTATCAGTATTGCTGGGCCTTGTGGGTCTCTGTGTCAGGCCAATGTATCTCCTAAATTCTACTTCACTCTTTGTAAGGGAAATCCTTTTCCCCTGCCCACAGCTCTAATTGAATTTCTGTATCTCAGAGTGGAGCTGTAAAGAATAGTTCATAATTTTTAAGACCAGAAAGGTGATCAGAATGGTCCTACTTTAACCTCCTGCTAACGCAGGCTACAGAATTTCACCCAATATTTTCTGCAGTGGATGTAATTATTCTTCTCTACTATATACAAAATGGGTCAGATTCATCCTTGCTACCACGGACAGGTGATTGTGGTGCCAGGATTGGGCAGAGGAGACAGAACACGGAGAAGGTTGGAAGAGAAAGAGGAGGCCCTATATCTCTAAGATTCCCCTCAGATCTGTGCAGATCTTGATGGAACGAGCTGGCCTTGGCAAATGGAACAAGCTGGCTGTGGCAGATGGAACTCTTGCTTATTTTGATGGGTAAGGGAATTTTGTTTTTTGGCCTTATCTTGTTCATGTCAAACTCAATGGCAAAACTGCCACTGACCTCAATGACAAGATGATTGTGCCCTGTGTGCACCAGCTGTTAACTTTAGTTGCACAAGAAATGAACCAGATGGAATAAATATGCAGAGAATGACATTAACACTTCTTTAAACATAGCTAATTGCCATCTGCAGCTTGCTACTTAATCCATTTTGCTGTAGTAAGAATGAGAATCAATTATGACCAATATTAATAAAGATATAAATTAGATGGATTGCTTGAGCCTGAGCTTTGTTTATAAAGAGCTGACCTGGGGAGAAAATGAAGCAATGTTAACATGGATAAAATAAACATTCCCAAAACAGATCAAGAATTTTATGTGAACCATATATTCCACAGATACTTAGAATGCCATTTTCAAATGTTTTGTTGATTACTACAGAGTTTTCAGGATGACAACATTAGTGGTCCCTGGAGGCCCAAGCCCCATTGTGTTAGCACTGTACAAATGAGAGACAGCCCTTGCCTAGAAGATCTTACGCTCTACGTAGCCATAGGAAGGGATGGAAAAGAGACACAAGTGACAGGTCCAAGGTCAAAGAAGTTCAGTGGCAAAGCTGAGCATAGAATCCAGGCTTCCAACTCCCATGTAAGTGCCCTGTCCAACCAGCCATACTACCGCCCTCTTGTGTTGAGAGTTCCATTTCTAAAAGGCCACAGTTCTCAAGGAAAAATTCAGTAATTTGTTAGGTTAATTATCTTCTAATGCTCTTTTATATACACAAGACTGGCTATTTCCTTTGCCTTACATTCCACTCCCTGCATAATGTTTTCTATAGGTATAATGAGCTACATACAAAACTGGCCTTTCTTCTGCTCTCCCACTTCATTTCTTCTGCATGTAACATGCTCTATACAGCATTCAACCATGGTGTTTTGTTTCACAGTATTTCTCCTAGACTTACCATGTACCACAATTTATATTGTTTCCTCATCTTTGAAATATTTCTTTTTGACAGGAATAAATTCTGCTCCTAATCTCTTCTCTTCTAGCTTCCAAGCTCTAGTCTAAGAACCATGAGTACATCCCTCCCAAGTCAAAGTTCCTTAAAAACTGAAAACTGCAAATATTTTAAACACAGTAATTTGAATGAGCAGATTATCTGTTCCCTCTCTGAGCTATGGCTCCTCTCTCATTCAGCAATGAGAATAAAACACTTATTCAGTTACTCAGCATAGCTACTTTATAACTATAAAGGACAAGAGGCAAAATCCTAAAATTCTAGCTATTCATAAGACCAGGACAGAGACTACTACAGGGATATTACAGGATACAATGCTATAGGAGGATTTGGCCTGATCCCTCTACCTATGCTGATTATTTCTGCCAAGAGAAGGCACAATGTGTGTGAAGCAGGGCTGGGGCATTCTAAAACAATGGCCCACACCCTGACCTCTTCTAGTCCATCCGAGAGTGGACATCAGTTGTTCGCTCACAAAGGACTCTTATTGCCCCCCATGATTGTAGCATCTGAGCACCTCACAATCTCTAATTTAGCTATACCCACCACACTCCTGTGAGGCAGGGAAGAATGTTCTATCTGAGGCACAGAGACTCAGACTTGTCCAAGGTCATACAGGAAACTTGTGGGAAAATGGGGATTTGAATCTAGATCTCTAGTTCCAGGCTAGTGCCTAATCACTGGATCACACTTCTTCCTGGGGAGCAGCTTCTCTGTGGGAGCTAAAGTGGGTGTAGGAAAACTTCTGGCTTCTGCTCCTGAAGGTTCTTGGGTATGTGCCCATGCAGAGCCAATAACACTGGCTGGTGTTGGTGGTGAAACACTGGAATGCGTTACCTAGGGAGGTGGTAGAATCTCCTTCCTTAGAGGTTTTTAAGGTCAGGCTTGACAAAGCCCTGGCTGGGATGATTTAACTGGGAATTGGTCCTGCTTCGAGCAGGGGGTTGGACTAGATGACCTTCTGGAGCACCCACCAGGCAAATATTTTGCAAACAACAGTGTTTGTCCATTAGCCATTTTCCATGCTCATAAGCAGGTTGGTAATATTGCATGTTTCTTTGCTATCTGGAAGTTATTCTACTAATGTTTTATGTGAATACATTTTAGCCTAGGGATTTTTCAAGAAATCTTCACTTCACTAGGAATTTTCCATCAAGGGTTTGATAGATGACCAGATATACCACTCAAATAGCATCTCTCTGCTAAGTCTGAGGTTATTATTTCTGTTTCCTGACTGAATTGATATGGATTAAAGCCTTTACAAAACTGCTTCTACTTTCACCCAAATCTTGGTTAAGGGTTTGGGTCTGCCTAATGCTAATGCCTTAAACTCCCATTGGCTTGAATTATTATTTCTATTGCCTTCTAGTATTTAAGGACTCAAATCAGGGATCAAGGCCCCATTGTATTAAGCTCTGTACAAACACCATAACAGTCCCTGCTCCTAGAGAACTGAGTCTAAATTTAGAAAGAAGTGGGAGTTTAATTGGAACCGACACCCACATTCAGGACCTCTCAGAAGTGCTTAGAACCTCAGATGTTGGGGCCCTAAATGATTTTTGGCTCTGGGCACATTGTGTGTGAGAGTGTACACATTTGTACTTACACAATTCTAGTCCTAGAAGAACCCCTTAAAGTCAGCTGGCCAGAGAGGTTACAGAAATATAATGATTCTGGTATGTATATTCTGGTGCACCAAAGAATGAGGTCTTAAAGAAAAGCTGAGGTCATACTGGTTATAAATATTATTGTGAAATATATGTACAGATAAATGTTAGGAGTTATGCATATATATTGAAAATATGGGTTTAAAGTCTGTATTAAGGCAGGGTGAAAAAAAGGAGGTCAGAAATGTATCTCTGTTGGAATGTAAATTAAGCATTGCATGCTAATACAGTGGATGACAATTCACATAGTAAGTCAGAAGTTAGCAAAGAGATGTGAAGTCAATAGGAAAGGCACACACAGGACAAACCATGGTGCTTATCCTGGCTGTGTACTAAGATGGTAAACTTTAGGAGTATATCTGAGGCAAAGAAGCCACCCTATCATACTGCACCTAGGAAGTAAACAGGCAGAGATCTTGCCCAAACTTGGTTGAAAAACTGCAGAAGAAATTGGGGGAGATGAATCTTGTTTAAAGAGGAGGTTAACATGTTAAGTTTAGTCCCTATGAAACTTCTTGTGATTTTATATGTAACCATTTGTTTCCAGTATTCTTACTCACTAATCACTTGAATCTTGCATAATATATTAATAATCTAAATAAGAATAAGTTTATCTAAGAGCTGGGATATTAAGCCAAGTGCTGATTTTGAGTTGAATCATACAAGCTGGTGCCTATACAGTTCTTCTGGGGAGAGCAGACCTGGTATTTGTGAGTATTCAGTGGATAAGGAGCTGGACACTACAGGGGAATGCTTCAAAGAGACTCAGTAACAGGGATGCACCTATTGTTAAACTGCAAGGCAAAAGAGAGGGCTGGCATTGCACAAATCAAGAAGCTGGAGTGGCTAACAGGCTGGTGGTGTTAACTAGACAAGCACAAAACAGACTCCCTCACCCTGGAGGCAGGCATAGCAAGATGAGTCAGTCTTGGATAGCCAAGAAGCATCCCAGTAAGAAACGATGGGATGGGTCTTCCTGGTCCACAAGTCCAGTCCCCAAACCTCATCATATCCCATTCATAAACTCTTGTGAACGTTCACAAAAAGCAAATAGACAACACAAATGTAGTAAAAAATGAATTTTATTCGGAAGTCATAAAGTGACTGAATTTCTTATTGCATAGCTGAAGTTCATACATATAGCAGATATTAAAACAAGCCTTTAAACGTTCAGAAGATATGTCGATGCTCTATTGATAGCTAGTTTAACAGTTGGCCAGTTTCTGGATTGTTGCCTACCCCAGAAAGGGAGTTCTTTTGTGGTGCTCGGCACATCATTTTGATTTTTGCTATGCACTGTGCATAGTTTGATTAATGCCAGAAACTGTCGTCTGGAAAAGGATGAGTGCTGTACTGCCAATTACCTCGTACAGATACAGACAGACATCATCTTCCTTTCCAAATGCAAACAGATGGACATCGTACCAAAAGGACTGAAGGTAAAAAATCCATTACAATCTACATACCACACAGACTATGCTGACAGCTTGTGCCACACGCTCTCAAAGAAACTGCGGAACCACCTGATCAACATCCTCTACAGCAAACAGGGAAAGATTAAGACTGAGCTCTCAAAACTGGATACTCTCCTTAAAAACCAACCTTCCACACAAACTTCCTCGTGGCTGGACTTTACAAGAAGTAGACAAGCCATTTACAACACACACTTTGCTTCTCGACAAAAGAAAAAAGGACACTAAACTATCTAAACTACTACATGCCACAAGAGGCCACAACAGTGGTTCCCTCAACCCACCCAGCAATATTGTTAATCTATCCAACTATACTCTTAGCCCAGCAGAAGAATCTGTCCTATCTTGAGGCCTCTCCTTCTGCCCCTCCACCCCCACGAACAGGATACAGTTCTGTGGTGACCTAGAATCCTATTTTCGACGTCTCCAACTCAAGGAATATTTCCAACACACCTCTGAACAACATACTAACCCACAGAGACCTTCCTACCAAGACTACAAAAAGAAGGATTCTGGGTGGACTCCTCCTGAAGGTCGAAACAACAGACTGGACTTCTACATAGAGTGCTTCTGCCGATGTGCACGGGCTGAAATTGTGGAAAAGCAGCAGCATCACTTGCCCCATAACCTCAGCCGTGCAGAACACAGTGCCATCCACAGCCTCAGAAACAACTCTGACATCATAATCAAAAAGGCTGACAAAGGAGGTGCTGTCATCATCATGACTAGGTCGGAATATGAACAAGAGGCTGCTCGGCAGCTCTCCAAAACCACTTTCTACAAGCCTTTACCCTCTGATCCCACCGAGGGTTACCAAAAGAAACACCATTTGCTCAAGAAACTCCCTGAAAAAGCACAAGAACAAATCCGCACAGACACACCCCTGGAATCCCGACCTGGGGCATTCTATCTGCTACCCAAGATCCATAAACCTGGAAATCCTGGGCGCCCCATCATCTCAGGCATTGGCACCCTGACAGCAGGATTGTCTGGCTATGTAGACTCCCTCCACAGGCCCTACCAGCACTCCCAGATATCTTTGAGACACCACTGACTTCCTGAGGAAACTACAATCCATCAGTGATCTTCCTGAAAACACCATCCTGGCCACTATGGATGTAGAAGCCCTCTACACCAACATTCCACACAAAGATGGACTGCAAGCCGTCAGGAACAGTATCCCCGATAATGTCATGGCAAACCTGGTGGCTGCACTTTGTGACTTTGTCCTCACCCATAACTATTTCACATTTGGGGACAATGTATACCTTCAAATCAGCGGCACTGCTATGGGTACCCGCATGGCCCCACAGCATGCCAACATTTTTATGGCTGACTTAGAACAATGCTTCCTCAGCTCTTGTTCCCTAATGCCCCTACTCTACTTGCGCTACATTGATGACATCTTCATCATCTGGACCCATGGAAAAGAAGCCCCTGAGGAATTCCACCAGGATTTCAACAATTTCCATCCCACCATCAACCTCAGCCTGGACCAGTCCACACAAGAGATCCACTTCCTGGACACTATGGTGCTAATAAGCGATGGTCACATAAACACCACCCTATACCGGAAACCTACTGACCGCTATTCCTACCTACATGCCTCCAGCTTTCATCCAGACCACACCACACGATCCATTGTCTACAGCCAAGCTCTATGATACAACCGCATTTGCTCCAACCCCTCAGACAGAGACAAACACCTACAAGATCTCTATCAAGCATTCTTACAACTACAATACCCACCTGCTGAAGTGAAGAAACAGATTGACAGAGCCAGAAGAGTACCCAGAAGTCACCTACTACAGGACAGGCCCAACAAAGAAAACAACAGAATGCCACTAGCCATCACCTTCAGCCCCCACCTAAAACCTCTCCAACGCATCAAGGATCTACAACCTATCCTGAAGGACGACCCATCACTCTCTCAGATCTTGGGAGACAGGCCAGTCCTTGCTTACAGACAGCTCCCCAACCTGAAGCAAATACTCACCAGCAACCACATACCACACAACAGAACCACTAACCCAGGAACCTATCCTTGCAAGAAGGCCCGTTGCCAACTGTGTCCACATATCTATTCAGGGGACACCACCATAGGGCCTAACCACATCAGCCACACTATCAGAGGCTCGTTCACCTGCACATCTACCAATGTGATATATGCCATCATGTGCCAGCAATGCCCCTCTGCCATGTACATTGGCCAAACTGGATAGTCTCTACGTAAAAGAATAAATGGACACAAATCAGACGGCAAGAATTATAATATTCAAAAACCAGTTGGAGAACACTTCAATCTCTTTGGTCACTCGATTACAGACCTAAAAGTTGCAATTCTTCAACAAAAAAACTTCAAAAACAGATTCCAATGAGAGACTGCTGAATTGGAATTAATTTGCAAACTGGATACAATTAAGTTAGGCTTGAATAGAGACTGGGGGTGGATGGGTCATTATACAAAGTAAAACTATTTCCCCATGTTTATTCCCCATCCCCACCCCCCACTGTTCCTCAGATGTTCTTGCAACTGCTGGAAATGGCCCACCTTGATTATCACTAGAAAAGATAATCCTTCCCCTCCCCCCCGCTCTCCTGCTGGTAATAGCTCACCTTAAGTGATCACTCTTGTTACAGTGTGTATGGTAACACCCATTGCTTCATGTTCTCTATGTATATAAATCTCCCCACTGTATTTTCCACTGAATGAATCTGATGAAGTGAGCTGTAGCTCACAAAAGCTTATGCTCAAATGAATTTGTTCGTCTCTAAGGTGCCACAAGTACTCCTTTTCTTTTTGTGAATTACCTGGTGGAACTTCATCTTGTAGTCTTGGTGAATTGAATGATAGCTTCCAAAGTTACTGCCTCGTGTTATGTATCTGCAAGATTTCCTGAACAGCTATTGCTTATACCCAACCTGTACCTGCCTCTTATTCATTCATATATTGAAGCTTGGTTAGCATATTGTCTAATGTTTAGGGACTACACCACCTAAGCAAAAGTCTTCATTGTTGTGGGCACAACCGACTGACATGAATTAATTATTAAGAGCCAAAGGTAAGGGCATACATCAGAAGGCACAGTCAGTCCTGTGTGACATGCCGCCTCCCTATTCCCATTTCAAAACCTGCTTCTTCCCACAATCACTACCTTAAAAAAAACAAAACCAAAACAATAACCCAACATTGAAATCTATTTTAAAGGAATTTAGCATGAGGCAAAATCCGTGAGTCCTTACTCAGTGTGTTATTTATATTACAGTACTGCCCAGGTATCCCGACTGAGCTCCAGGCCTTCTTTGCTAGTTGTTGTAAAGCTACATCAAGAGCAGGGAGGGACTCTTACAAGAATGTGCCATCTGAACAGAGAAGATAGACAAGGGGTGGAAAAAAGAATATATGATTATTCCCATTTTGCAGATGACTAAGGCTCAGAGGGACAAAGTGACTTGACCAAGGTCTCACAGAAAGGCTGTGGCAGAGCCAGGAACTGCCTGAAGCCCTAATCTCACAAGTACCAAGTCAGTGTCTTAGCCATAAGACAGTCCTTCCACTCTTTTGCTGAGTCCACTGGAAGTTTGCCTATGCAAAAATCTAAATGAGGACCTTGAGATCTGACTTCTGATATATAACTTGCAAAAACAAGCAAGCCATTTTATAACCTTGTATTGTGTAAACCCATCTCTCAGTTTCAGACCTAAGACCACCTGTACCTTTCAAAATTGTAATTTAAAAGATTTGAGGAGGGGCATCAGAGTAACATCTCATTCACAGCCCTCCAGACTTTGGTAGTGCTTGTTTACTTTAGGTGGCATAAGTCACTACCAAGAAGAAATGAGGATAGACTTCTGAATTTCTCCCCCCTCCCCAACCCTCCTCCACATACACACTTAAGTCAGAATGGTAGGGTCCAGTAAGCACATAAAGACATCAGGAGGCATAGGGAACCCTCTCTGCTGCTTAAGATCAAAGCATGCTTAATTTACCCCTCCCCCAGACAATTGCTTGCTTTCTGTCATCATCCTCTCCTTCACTTTGAGTAGCCTCACTCCCAACCCCACAGAGACAGACCATTTAAAATGAGCAGTTCCAGCATTCTCATAGGTAAACATCTGAATACAAACATCCCCTGCTGAACAAAACCTTGCTCATGAGAATATTAAAAAAGCAAACAAAAAAATAACACCCCGCAAATACACGGCTGAAGCTAATTTAGCTTTGAATTCAACAGAATATTAGCAGAATTCCTGTTCCACCCCACTCCCCTTCCACACACTGAAATCAATGAGAATTAAGAATGCTCAAGAATTCACATGATCATCATTCAAACTTCATCTGTAGGCATGAACTAGTGTGTTGCATTCAGCTGGACCTAAATTGCTGTTAGTTCATTAAGCAACACTAGATAGTGATGGGTGTCATGTGTAAGGAAAGATGGGCGACAAAAATCCCTACAAAAAGTTCAGATTGCAGCCCCCATTCTAAACTACGGCCTTAAAGTTAATAAACCACTAGTTCCATTAAAATGCAGGCCAATTTATTATTAGTTCTAACAGAACTCTTTATTCAAGTGTAGATGACAGGATAATAGAATTGCTGTTTGACAGCTTGCTGAGAAAATCGTAGCTTTCATCATCCTGTATGATAAATTCTTCCTAAAATAAAATGAACACCCAGAGAAGATATTAGAATCAGATTTTCTTAAATGGATAGAAGCAAGGATTGTGACAGCCACATCACTCAGCTAAAGCGGAGTTTCTGTGATTTCACAAGAGATAATACTTTGGTTCAGATATTACTGCAATTGTGAAAAGCAAATTCAGACACACTTGAGAGACTAAATATCAGAAACATGCATAATACCCAGTAAACTTAAAAGCACTCATGTTTTCCCTTACTTTTCAATCACATTGTACTTTCAATATACATATTTTCAAAGTTGCAAGACTTGTTACCTATATATTTGGGGAATTTCATGGCGTTTTTGCAGAATTTTTTTTTAAAGGAACAACCTCTCCCCTCCCCCCTGAAAAAAGATCATTTAAAAAACCACTTAAAGCTGTCAAGTGACAATATGATTATCTGTTACAGAATTTACAAGTCCTAAATAGCGAAAAGCAAAAAGAACAGGATCTTTTAAAACGTATCTTTCATTTTTTCCTTTGTGCAAGTGCAGTTTTAAATGGGGAAAGGAAATGAACCAGAAAAAAATTATATAAACATTATGCATCTACTACAATTAATATAAGCTTTCCTTCATGAAGAGAATATCAGCAGAAATTATGAATAGTTATTTGCACATTATTTGTCTTGCAAAACAAAATAGACACAATTCAGCACTACCATGGTGTAGGGACTCCCTTTTGTCTTTTCTGAGAAAAGTCTCTCACTTTGGAACTAGTTCAGTGTTAGGAAATAGATAAAAGTTTTTTTCCACAAAGCTCTCTCAAATTTCTGTTACTATGGAGGAGAAAAAACAAGGGTTCTCATTTCCTGAAGTTAAACAAAAGCAGTATCCATTTAGAACTTTTATTATTAATTCAGCAAATGCATTCCACCCCTAAGATGAGGCACGTTAAGCATACACTAAGAAGAGTGCATCAGAACCTCAGGTGGCACATGACCAGGATTCATCACCAAATTTGGTCCGCTGGTTGGGTCATTAGCTTCCCCGGCTCAGGCCAAGTACTGATGGGGAGTGCAATGTGAACGCTGATCCATTCCCCACTCTGATGCACATACTGACTGTGAATAAATAACTGGCCCCACACAGAAGGCAATGGGACAAATGGGTGGAGTAAGATGCTATCGAGCATGAGTAAGAGTATCAGAATCTGGCCCTTAGTACTGCAAGAACATATGCCTGTATCAGTGAGATTTTTAATTCTGTTCAAAGACACTGCAGAGAAACAGAATGACCTGCTGCCTTCATTAGGCTAATGTCTGAAGTGTTCAATGAAAGGTGGCTCAAATAAGATGAAATGATACAAGATTTCCAGTGTAACTCATAACCTATATTGTCCCAACTCTGCCATATTCCCTTACACATTCTGTTAATATTGTTAGAAGATCATTTGTACAATTAAGATTTCTGTTTAAGTAGTTAGTAGCCATGACCCCAATTCAGCAAGACACTTAAAGCATAGTCTGAGCTTTGAGCAAGGGAATATTCCCCTTGACAGCTAAAGCTGTTGGAAAGTTTTCCAATGAAATGTTTTTTTCCATTGGAAAATACCATTTCAACAAAATCTAAACTTTCTGTGGGAATGTGTTGATTTCAATGAAATTTTGCAAACATTGTTTAAAGGGGGAAATGTCGGGGGGAAAAGTGTTTTGACCAAGTCAAATTTCTGTTTGGACCTTATTGGAACAGAATGTTTTGAAGTTTTATGAGTCAAAAATGGAATTAAATGTTTTGATTTTAGCAAAATGAAACACTTTAAAAATTTCATTTTGAGGGAAACTTCAAAATTCTAAGTTTTGTTCCAAACGGGAACAAAACCAAAATTTTCAAGGGTCAGAATTTTCCATGGACTTTGACCAGCTCTGTTTAATTTACAGTGGAACTACTTGCCTATTTGATGCTCAGCATGTGTTTATGTGCTTTGCTGGATTGGGGCTTTAAGAAATGAAATAGATGGCTTGCTGGATTGTTAAATTAAAGCAGGGAGTGGTGCTGGCCAAGTGATTAATACTATATTCCCTCTATGCCAAGGGGTATTTTGGCAAGGAATGAAGAAAGAGTAATTTTACCTAATGCTGGAGTTTCTTTTCATATTTAACACCGCTGGTTTGAAGGTGGACAATGAAAATATTCTGTCCTGATGTTGTTGGGTTTTCTTGTTTGTTTTAAAACCTCCATAGGCTTCTTTGGCAGAAAGTCATGTCTGAATTTCAGACAGTGGCAATGTCTTTGTCATTTTATTACTCCTGCCCTTGAAAATAGCCTCTTGCATAAGCCAGTGTCAATATGGGTTTCAAATGTAATGGTATAATGAGATTTTGCTGGGCAGACAGAAGCAAATAAAACCATTTTGACAATATACAAATATTTCAAAGATCCACCATTTGTCTTTTAATCTTAATTGACTATTACTACTCAATTCAATCAAAGCTTTTGGGAAAACATCTTAATCATCAATTAGACCTCACCCTAAAACCATTAAAATATGCAGATCTCTTTCTTTCTCCTCACCCCAGCTGCCCACCAGAGTTGCAAGAGGAATCAAAAACAGTCTAATGGTTAATGGTATCGTGGCTAAAGCTTTCACTATGGGGAGGTTATTATCTCATCTCCAAAATAAAACACACTTACAGAGCTTGGATTGACACTCCGGTCCTCTAACTTCAGAAACACAAGCCTTTCCATCTGACAGCTCAAGAGGTAGAGTTACCCTTGCACTGTTATTTGTGTTACAGCAGCACCTTGGGGCTTTCATGTTGGTTGGGTATTTTTTGTGGTAGTCACTGTATAACACACACATAAGACAGCCCCATCTCTAATATGTGTACAGCTTAAATAGACAAGAATGAGAAAGGGTGGGAGAGGATATACAGGCAAAGAGGTCTGCCCAAGATCACACTTGCCTTCTTCTGATGTGCTGTGACCTAAGTACACATCTCTTTCCTGGGTTCTATCAGGGACCACATTGCTTCTTTGGGGTCTTTTTAAGCTGCAACCAGCCAAAATAGGGAGACATGCTCAGAAGGACAGTACCCACTTCTGCTCCCACTGGCTTCAGTGACAAAGGATTATGGGGGCAGGACTACATTTCTCACATATGTGAAAATCAGTGAGCAGGATTTGGCTCAGAACTACCCCACTACAAGAGTTATTAATAATTGTGCTTAATTACAATCTGTTTTCTTCACAGAGCTGGTGCATGAGTTAAAAGTGGATTTAATTATAGGGAAAATTAGAAGTCCTGGCTGCAAACAATTCTTGAGCTGGCGGGAGACAAACGTTAGACAAAAGTCAGAATTTCAGGATAATTATTTTGGCATGGAAAATTATTTCCCCTCCTCCCCCCACATACCACCTCTAGAAACTACTAGTGACAAGCTGTTATGAGGTGAAGGAGAAACCTCAGCAACGTAGATGTGGCAATTTCCAGGAAAAAATAATTTTCCTAAACAAGATGTTAGTGAGGCTTTTATAAAGGAATCTGGTTGCAGTTTAAGCTACGGAGATGCTATTGCCTCTCCAGAGCCCCAAATGGGTCACCTAGTGTGAAAAAACTTGCTCCATAGTGAATCTGCTGCTCTTTTCTCTCCTGAATGGAGGTAGATATTACTTTCACCCCTGTTCTGTTGAACTATTAATTTCTTACCGGTACAGGAGCCAACTCTGGCCCCAGGAAGGGGCGGAGCCTCAGGCGGAAGGTCAGACTCCCCCAGCCAGCCCATCTGTACTCCCCGGTCCCCATTGCTGATTTAAAAGGGCCCAGGGAGTTAATGCAATTCCTCTGGCTAAACTAACTCATGAACAGCAAGTCCCTGGGGCTGGTGGGAACAATGTGTACTACACAGGCCTGATAATCTCTGCTTCCGTTTCCTTTGTATCTAGGCATCCAGAAAATCCTCTGAGATCTGGGGAGATGATGTTATGCCCACTGAGCAGGGGCAGATCCATACATGGAGAGTCTGTCTACAACAGCTGACCTGGGCCACAGCCATTAAAAGAAACTGGTAATCACTGGATACTCTCATGGATTCTAAACTAGTTAAAAGCTAGAAAGCAGAGTAGGAAAATTAACAATTCTCAGCCTAGAAAGAGGTTAATGATAGCGGAAGAGTTGCGAACAGACATCTGTATGAGGACTGGTTGTGTCCAGTAAATTTACTAGCAACCTGGGAGAAGGGGTTAATTGCAAAATTTGAAGATGACATCAGATTAGAGAGGACTGATAGTACTTTCATACAGAACTAAATGAAAGAAGAAGATTGGGGAAGATGATGGTAGAGAAAGTGTGATGTAGGTAGAACAAGGTAATGTGCACTGGAAGGCTTTTTTCTTCTTCTTTGTTTTTCAAAGAAAAAAGATCTGCACACGAATGGGTTTCTATTAGTGGTAACAGCTCAGTGAAAAATCTAGGTGTTCACATTGACAGTACAGTGAGGATGCCTGCTCAATGCACCGTGATAGACAAAAAGAAAGTAATAGGATAGGACTGCATTAAGAAGGGAACAGAATATGCCAATATATACATTTGTGGTACTCAGCACCCTCCCCTTGAATACTGTAGTCACTGCCAGTTACTTTATTACCAAAGCTACAACATCAGAAATACATAAGGTTCAGAAAAGAGAAACATTAGGGATTGGAAGTGGGTGGGGAGATACTAGTTTCACATGAGGGGGAACACCAGTTTTGTCGTTATGCTATTAGACTGGGGCTGAGGAGAATTAGGTTCAGTTGCTGGCACTACCACAGACCTTCTGCATGACCTTGGGCAGGTCATGTTATCAGTGTAATATTGAGATAATGCTGCTTCCCTTTCCCCTACACCTTATTCTCCCAGGTGTTTAGATGGTAACATCTTTGATGCCCAGACTGTCTTACTGTGCCTACCACAAGGACCAACCTCAGTCAGGGTCTTAGATTCTACTGTAATAGTGACAGACAAATGTCTCTTTAGCAGAATTGGAGAAAAACTTAAGCACATTTATCTGCTTAGATAGAAAACAGAATTTGGTTTGGCTGTGTTCACTGCCACCTTTCTTGTATATTCAGGAAAATTAGTTTACTGGCAGGAATGTTTATAGAAACAATAACGAGTTTTCAGCAAATATTGAACATGTGAGAACATTTTGAATTAGACTTATTTGCAGCAGGAACCCCGATTCTAAGAATTCTGCCAGTCCCAGGAGGCAAACAGGAACAATAGCATATGGACTACAGCCAAAAATTTCACATGTGAGGGCCTCACTTGAGACACGTAAATCCATAATTCAGTACTAGAGAGATTAGTTTGTTGTAATTCTTAAATCTATGAAGTTACTGTGCCAGTTAAATTACTTTCTATATCACCATACATCAGCTTTTTTCTGATCCCTCAAATTGGCTCAAACCTGAGTCTTGCTGTATAGACATGGAGTGAGGGACATAAGAAGTTCCCTTACTGTGAGCATGTCACAGGGCTGCTATTCTTCCTCCTGTACAGGTGGGGAAGGAATGGGTGGACAGTAGCAGGAAATGGAGACCCCCAACTGGCTCTGTGGATGAGGGGAAAGAGGAGAACGTGTTATTCCTTGACTTAAGCAAAGCTTTTGATCCCGTCTCCCATAGTATTCTTGCCAGCAAGTTAAAGAAGTATGGGCTTGATGAATGGACTATAAGGTGGATAGAAAGCTGGCTAGATCATTGGGCTCAACAGGTAGTTATCCATGTCTAGTTGGCAGCCAGTATCAAGTGGAGTCCCTCAAGGGCCAGTCCTGGGGCCAGTTTTGTTCAATATCTTCATTCATGATCTGGAGGATGGCGTGGATTGCACCCTCAGCAAGTTTGCAGATGAAACTAAACTGGGAGGAGTGGGGTACGTAGGTAGCTGGAGGGTAGGGATAGGATACAGAGGGACCTAGACAAATTAGAGTATTGGGCCAGAAGAAATCTGATGAGGTTCAACAAGAACAAGTGCAGAGTCCTGCACTTAGGACGGAAGAATCCCTGCACCGCTACAGATTAGGGACCACGTGGCTAGGCAGCAGTTCTGCAGAAAAGGACCTACAGGTTACAGTGGACAAGAAGCTGGATATGAGTCAACAGTGTGACCTTGTTGTCAAGAAGGCTAACGGCATTTTGGGCTGTATAAGTAGGAGCATTGCCAGCAGATTGAGGGACGTGATTATTCCCCTCTATTCGGCATTGGTGAGGCCTCATCTGGAGTACTGTGTCCAGTTTTGGGCCCCACACTACAAGAAGGATGTGGAAATTTTGGAAGGGGTCCAGTGGAGGGCAACAAAAATGATTAGGGGTCTGGAGCACCTGATTTATGAGGAGAGGCTGAGGGAACGGATCATTTAGTCTGCAGAAGAGAAGAATGAGGGGGGATTTGATAGCTGCTTTCAGCTACCTGAAAGGGGGTTCCAAAGAGGATGGATCAAGACTGTTCTCAGTGGTACCAGATGACAGAACAAGGAGTAATGGTCTCAAGTGGCAGTGTGGGAGGTTTACGTTGGATATTTGGAAAAAACTCTCATTAGGAGGGTGATGAAGCACTGGAATTGGTTACCTAGGGAGGTGGTGGAATCGCCTTCCTTAGATATTTTTAAGGTCAGGTTTGACAAAGCCCTGGCTGGGATGATTTAGTTGGGGATTAGGTCCTGCTTTGAGCAGGGGGTTGGACTAGATGACCTCCTGAGGTCCCTTCCAACCCTGATATTCTATGATTCTAAGGCTGAGCCAGCACAGATGTGGACCAATAAGTGCTGAGAATAGCTGGGCTGGAGGAACCTCCCTGGAGTGGATTCTGGCTCCTGGATCATGGAGCCCAACTGCTGCCTTCACTATATATTTTAACAGTTTAAGGAATCTCCAGAATATTCTCCCCTGGCCCGTAAAGGCCCTGCTGGCCTGGGACATCTGGGGCATATGATGCTCCAACCCTAACCCTTCCTACCTTCAGCATGCATCAAGCATGCGATTTTTGCCCCAGCTCTTCCTGGGCTAGGCCTCTTGAACTAAGCCAATGGCTCAGAATTGGGGCTGCCAAATGTAAACAAGACTAATAGCATGAGTAAAGATAAATCATGTGCATAAGATTTTACAGGCGTGAGTCTGAACTTTAATCTGTTTTAAATACTGTAGGACTGATTTCTTTGTTCTCTTTACTGAACTGCAAAGGGCATGAGCTAAACATAAACCTAAGGCAAGAAGAATAAACCCCTGAAATAGAATAAAAATTCCATAGCTGTTTTCTTTAGAATACAATAGCTTTCTGTACTGGCTGAAAACCAAAAGCTCTTTTGACAGCAAAGAACCTTTCTGTTCAAACTAACAGCATGGCAGGCAGATTCATGCTAACTATACATATTCAATCTAAAAGGTTTCTATATAGAAATATTTTGATTTTTTTTTACTCTGCTTTGTGCATCTATTCTGAAAGGGTGCAGTGGTGGCGGCAGGGCAAGTTATAACCGCCCTTTAAAGTCATGAAAGTGACATTGTGGGGTCCATCTGTGACACTGGCAAATCCATTGCTGGAAACCAGTGGGGCTTACCTGTGTGCTAGCATTATTAAAATAGATATTAGCTTTATAACAATGGGTGAGTGTTTGGACTTTATGAAATGCTGCATGCATTAATCTCACTTATAATATAAATCACATAGTACAAGATAGTGTTTAAGTGTTTTGCTCTGTGACTATAAAAGTGTTTGCTATGAAACTGGAATCCCCCACAGTCAGGAGAGAAGCATTACCAGGTGTTAGAGTAGCAGCCGTGTTAGTCTGTATCCACAAAAAGAACAGGAGTACTTGTGGCACCTTAGAAACGAACAAATTTATTAGTGGATAAGCTTTCGTGAGCTACAGCTCACTTCATCAGATGCATAGAATGGAACATTAGTAAGAATATACACACACATACACACACACAGAAGGTGAAAGTTGCCATACAAACTGTAAGAGGCTAATTAATTAAGATGAGCTATTATCAGCAAGAGAAAAAAAATTTTTGTAGGGATAAATCAAGATGGCCCATTTAGACAGTTGATAAGAAGGTGTGAGGATACTTATCATAGGGAAATAGATTCAATATATGTGTAATGATCCAGTCACTCCCAGTCTCTGTTCAAACCCAAGTTAATGGTATCTAGTTTGCATATTAATTCAAGCTCAGCAGTTTCTTGTTGGAGTCTGTTTTTGAAGATTTCTGTTGCAAAATTGCCACCCTTAAATCTTTTACTGAGTGGCCAGAGAGGTTGAAGTGTTCTCCTACTGATTTTTGAATGTTATGATTCCTGATGTCAGATGTGTGTCCATTTATTCTTTAACACTTCAGAACACTTTAACAAGTCAGAGTGTGGACCTAATCCTACACCTATGTGACCCCCCGGTCAGATGGGCAACATGAAGCCTTCCAGTTTCTGTAGTGTTTATGACATTAAATAATTTTTCACACAGACTATTAGCAAGTTACATCACTGAAAAAACTAAATCAATGGGTTACATGGTTTTTAGAGTACATTGCAATTTCCTCTGAAAGCCAACAATAAAAACGTAGCCAAGTAAACAGCTTTCCGCAGTGCTGCCAGAGATTAATCCAATTTTCTGCAATCCCACCAGAGAAAAAGCAACTTTCCAGCCCCAGGAAAAAGGCCTAAAGCACCACAGGGCCTAAAGCAAAATGCAACATTATAATGGTATTCCAAGGAAACTGGTTTAGATATGAATAGTCCCAAACCACTAGCCTTACTAAAATCAAACACCCACACATTTGCCCTGGTGTTCTTGAATTCTTCTCTCATTTACACTGTCTAATCCCATCTAAGTCATGTGGTTGCACAAAGTGAGAGGACGTTTTGGTTCTCCAGACCAGTGTAAGCTCTACAAAACTACCTCAAAGAGAGACACTTGAATGCATAAGACTCTCTTTGCTGTATCTCCTTCAGACAGTGAATGAAATGAGTCAGTAGATCAATGAAACTTACAAGATCTCACTTGTTTCTCCATGACAAAGCATTTTAAAACTTTATGTCCTAGTTTTCTTTCTGCAAACTTCAACAGATTTACATGAACTACATTAAAAGAACACTAAGGCTGCAAAGTCAAGCATTCACAACTTAATATCAGAATTAAGATGGTCTGTGAAGCTTTAATTCATCCCCCTTGTGTGTATTAGTCTAATTACATATTTTGTTCCATGGGATCCCTGCCTCATACAGGATGGATCTGCTTTGTGGATGAATGAGAGTTGTGCAATGAAGGAAGCTGTTGTCTGTAGGACCTCTGCCCCATTTCTTTCGGGTACTGGGACTGATGGCCCTAGGCTTGCCTAAAACTACAGGCCCACTCCTTTGACTAAGTGGGGGGAACCATGGAGTCCAGGCCACAACTGAATGCCGAAACAGGAATGGGAGTGCGGGTTAAAGATTAAAAATCAGAATTCTAGAGAAGAGAGAGTACCTCAGACAGCACCCACTTTTCCTCAAAAGGAATTCAAGGAGTCAGAGGATGATGGCCAGAGGAACTCTGGCTGGAGACATGATATAATGAGGGACCAAAAGAGGACCCACAGTCACAGAGCACTCCTCACCAAGGTACCTCCTCTTGGTCTGGTGGATGGCTATCTTGGCCAGCACAAGGAGGAGATTGATGAGGTCTCTCAACTTTGTGCGGCCACAGATGGGTCTGCATGTACAAGGAGGGGTGGTGGAAATTCAGCCAGAACCTCAGCAGAAGTTTCTGGAGGAACTGCAACCAGAAATACTCTATGTAGATGGGCACCAAGGCTCCTCCTTGCCTATGAGGTGTTAGGGGGACTCTGACCTGTAGCAACCACACCCCCTGCTAAGGGCTCCACGGAGGACCTGTCAATTAATATCCTTGGTGGGCTGTGGGACCAGGGTAGAATACAGGCTAGCCCACCAGAGCTCCCTATCCTCTGTAGGTGGCAGCAAGTTCTTTTACTTGGAGTTGGGGCAATACCTGAGGGAGAAGGGATGGTATGCAGCATGAGCATGTACAGATGTTCTCTGGGTACAGTTCAGAGATGGACTGGCCTACTCAGAATGGCGTTCAGCCTACTCAGGCTTGGGGTGGGGGGCTGGAGTGGCTCATAGCACAGGGGCCTGATGACAAGCTCAGAGGCTAGGGGTGAGCAAGGAAAGGCCTCCCACAGGACGCCCTCAAGAGAAGCAGATGCAAGGCTGATTGGACCTCCTGGAGTACTTAACAGAGGATGCACAAGGTGGGCAACCCCATGAGCAGACCAACTGCCATAGGGTCTACGCAGTCCCTCTGCCCTAGTGAAACCAGCCAGGACCACCCGCTGGTGCACTAAAGGGGATTCCACTATCTGCTCACTAATATGTGGGTTGTGTAGCAGGGGTTCAGCCAGGAGAACTTCCCCCTCAATGGCCGCTACAGACATGGCCATTGAAAATAGCCTCTAGATCCTGAGGAGGTCCTGGTAGAAGACCAGCAGCTCAGAAAGTGTCTGAGGAGACCCCTCAGGTAGAGATAAAAGACCTGCCAGTTGTATCAGAGCCTTCAAAAGGTGGCAGAGGAAGGCATGTGCCAGCAATCTCCATGCCGGACTACGAGCACCATCAGAGCATCTCTGCAGGGCCTGAAGCAATTGGCTGCAGATAGAGACCAGGTCCTGCCAGAGGGAAGCTCAGGAGACCCAGTGCACACCCTTCCAGGAAACTTCAGAGAAGAATGGGGTAGGACTAATCAGTTGATGACCAGCATCCTCCCGCAAGGGGAAAGGGACTGGAGCAGCCCCATCCATATCTTTAACCAGTCAGACCCCCTGGCCTACAGTGTGATCCAATTCTATGACACGGAGGGATCAGCAGCAAAAATGCCAAGACAGAGCATTGGGCCCCAAGTCCCATTGGATGGAACTGAGCGCAGGTGGGATAGAACCCACCTGCCACCCATTCATAGATATCAGGCCAGATCTCTTGACCAGTTGACCTGGTGAAGAAAACCGCTAAGTAGATGGCTTGGCAAGCCATCACACACCCCAGATGTCCTGGACCCCAGGCCATGAGGAGCGCATTGTTGGCATATGCTGACAGGACCAACTGCAAGTCTAGCTCTCAAATCGCCAAGGGCTCACTGGTGATAGTGTACAGTTAGCCAGACAGCAGGCAACTTGATGCACCCTTTGATCAAAGATGACAGGTTCAGTTAGAGCCCAGTTGAACTTGATCAGACATTCCACAAAGGGGAACAAGGAACCCCACAAAGCAGGAACTGAAGTTGAATGCTCACAGAGTGCCCATGAGATACCCATGATCCACTCTATTAACTGCGTACTTCTGGCTGAGGGACAGGAGAGCGAGTGACAGACCATCCCTACACACCTGGTAGAGAAGGTCCCTTCAAAGGAAATTGAAGATGGTCTGGTGTGGGAAGGTGTAAATCTGGTAAGAGTGGATCACATCTGCCAGAACAGATCTGAGCCACAGTGAGATGGCCTTTGCTATTACCTTGTGGTCCATGAGCAGCAATACTGGACACCAATTTCTCAGGTTGCAGAGGTCCTCCCTTTTTTGGCTGCAGGCTGAGTCTGTGTGACATGGGGAGCTCCCTGGGGACTCAGTTGATGGCAAGGTGTGGATGGAGGATGTCCCAGAATGTGTAGTAGAACTCTATAGTCAACCCATTGATGCCCAGAGATGTATTGGTGGGCATCAGATGAAGGGCTTTGGAGAACACTGACAAAGAGAGAGAGGAAGCTCCAGCTGATCCTGGTCACCCACACTCACTGTAGGGTATTCATCCTACAGAAATTGGTGTTAGGGGTTGGATGAGAGGACGAGAGGTCAGCATGGAAAGCTCTTGCCCTTTCCTACATCTACACTGATTCCATAAGAGGGGGAGGCAGGTGATGTGCTTTTTCAGCACCCTCTTCTTCTCCAGGGCATAGAAGTGGGAGCTGTGATCGGTCTCCAGCAGGAGCTGGATACATGATCATATTAAAGCACTCCAAGTCCAAATAGTTGTCCAGGGCCCAGAACTTGTCCCTCTTCTCTGGGCACCGCCTGCAGAGGGATGGATCACCAGGTGAGTGGCAAGGTGCCTGTCCACTCCAAAATCTCCCGCAGCAACTACTCTATCCTCCTCCCATTGGCCCAGGATGTAGTTATGGCAGAAGAGCCAGGCACGTATCTTCCCTTCATCCCACCACCACTGTGCAGAGTGGGAAAGGTAGGTCTCTGCCCTTGCCAGAATTCCCAGTAGCAGACCATGATGCCCATGTCCTATAACTGTGTTGTTAAAATCCCAGTGGGCCAGACCTAGCCACTCGGGCATCAAATAGTCATGGCCAGCAGATAGGGGTCCAAGAAGGGGGCTGGCCTAATACTGGAGGAGTGGGCCTGGAAGATGTTAAAATGGAAACTGTAAATGTGGTCTAGCTGGGACTTCCACCTGATGCAGATCAAGGTAGTGCAGCTGAACTGTGATTTTTCAGAGGTTTATAACTTAGTCAGATTTTGTGGAGATTTTTGTGGGGCTAAAAGGCATATCCCTGACACCAGCATGACCACCCTCCCTGCCAAATTTCAAGTCCCAGCTCCAGAACACCAAGGGTCTAGAGCTTCACTGACACAATATGTGGTAGTAGTTGGAAGGATGGGGCCCTAATTTTAGGAATGATAACAAGAGCTGTCAAGGTTCCTCCCCCACTCTGAACTCTAGGGTACAGATGTGGGGACCTGCGTGAAAACCTCCTAAGCTTACTTTTACCAGCTTAGGTTAAAACTTCCCCAAGGTACAAATTAATTTTACCCTTTGCCCTTGGATTTCCACTGCCATCACCAAACTTTATCTGGGTCCTGAGAAAACATTGTTTGGAAATGTCTTTCCCCCCCAAAATCCTCCCAACCCTTGCACCCCACTTCCTGGGGAAGGTTTGGTAAAAATCCTCACCAATTTGCATAGGTGACTACAGACCCAAACCCTTGGATCTTAGAACAATGAAAAAAAATATTCAGTTTTCTCACAAGAAGACTTTTAATAGAAGTAAAGGAATCACCTCTGTAAAATCAGGATGGTAGATACCTTACAGGGTAATTAGATTCAAAACAGAGAATCCCTCTAGGCAAAACCTTAAGTTACAAAAAAGACAGACAGAAATATTCATTTTATTCAGAACAGCTATTTTCTCAGCCATTTAAAGGAATCATAATCTAATACATACCTAGCTAGATTACTTACTAAGTTCTAAGACTCCATTCCTGTTCTGTACCTGGCAAAAGCATCATACAGACAGACACAGACCCTTTGTTTTTCTCCCTCCTTCCAGCTTTTGAAAGTATCTTGTCTCCTCATTGGTCATTTTGGTCAGGTGCCAGTGAGGTTACCTTTAGCTTCTTAACCCTTTACAGGTGAAAGGATTTTTCCTCTGGCCAGGAGGGATTTTAAAGGGGTTTACCCTTCCCTTTATATTTATGACAAGAGCAAACAAGGGAGGCATTTTTGGTAAGTCGCTGGTTACTTGCAGCTGTAATATTGTGTGCATATCTTGATGGTTCTGCTACAGTTTAGTTGTAAGTGTTCTGTCTGATAAAACAGGATACAGCGGAAACATAAAGGGAAACTTAGAGAAATATACCAGCACCCTTCCAGACAGCAGTGTTGTACATCAGTGTTTATCATCTTAGCCCAATGCTCACAGGACTTTCTTAGATTCAGTACAGTACGTTTATGTTTTTAAAGCTTTTCAAGGTAAGAGTGTAAGTCATATGCTTAGAAGAATATTTCTTTGCATAGTGTCTGATAGCCCCATATCCTATGGAAACTAAACCTAATTCTGCTCACTCAACACACTGGAAAATATATTACTAATGGTTTTCTTTACATTACTTATTCTGTTTGCTCAAAAAACCCTTTCCAACAGCATCCGTGACTTTCATATGGAAAATGGGAATCAAAAGCAAGCACAAATTTGAATTGCTTGAACTTTGATGGTGAAGCAATTTGGGGAGTTTCTTCTTGTTGTTGTTCGGCGTGAACAAATCTCATTTCATTTTGCACTTTGAATGCATGACAGTCCAAGTTGTTCAAGAAAAATAGGGTAGCGTAGGTGAACCAGGGATGCCCTCTGTCAAGGTTCCTTCCCCATTCTGAACTCTAGGGTACAGATGAGGGGACCTGCATGAAAAACCCCCTACGCTTATTTTTACCAGCTTAGGTTAAAAACTTCCAAGGTACAAACTATTTTCTTTTTTCCCCTTGGACTTTATTGCTGCCACCACCAAGCGTCTAACAGATATATAACCGGGAAAGAGTATGTTTGGAAACATCTTCCCCCCCTCAAAATCCTCCCAAACCCAACACCCCCTTTCCTGGGGAAGGCTTGATAAAAATCCTCACCAATTTGCATAGGTGAACACAGACCCAAACCCTTGGATCTTAAGAACAATAAAAAAAAGCAAAAAGATGAATTTTAATAGAAGAAAAAGTAAAAAGAATCACCTCTGTAAAATCAGGATGGTAAATACCTTACAGAGTAGTCAGATTCATGACAGAGAATCCCTCTAGGCAAAACCTTAAGTTACAAAAAGACACAAAAACAGGAATCTACATTCCATTCAGCACAGCTTATTTTATCAGCCATTTAAAGAAAACAGAATCTAATGCATATCTAGCTAGCTTACTTACTAAGTTCCAAGACTCCATTCTTATTCTGTTCCTGGCAAAAGCACCATACAGACTGAGAGAACCTTTGTTTCTCCCCCCCTCCAGCTTTGAAAGTATCTTGTCTCCTCATTGGTCATTTTGGTCAGGTGCCAGCGAGGTTATCCTAGCTTCCGAACCCTTTACAGGTGAAAGGGTTTCTCTTCTGGCCAGGAGGGATTTTAAAGATGTTTACCCTTTCCTTTATATTTATGACACCCTGATACTCAGGGTAGGTAGTTATTAGAGAAGAATGCTCTGTCATTTACTGCACGATACCACCTCAGTACGTACTTGTAGCGAGGTCAAAGACTCACCGGCACAGCGCCTCTTGCTGGTCACCTGGGAATTGGCTCTTTTCCAGCCTTAGCATGCCCTCTGCCCTGTGTCACTCCCAGACCCTGGTGCCCCTTTACCTGGGGGTTCTGCCCCCAGCAGTACCCCCTTACTCTGGGTTTCCCCTCCCAGGGGAACCCCCAACCCACTAAGTCCACCTTGTCTCAGTGATCTACTGCCAGTCATCATCTAGCCCCCGCTCACTGGGGCAGACTGCAGTCTGTAATGGCCACTCACCATTGGCAAGGGGGTAGGACCTGCTGCCTATGCTTATTCCCAAGCTGTATCTCTGCAGCCCCAGTACCTCTTTTGGCCTTAGCCTGGGGAGTTGCCAGGCTGGAGCTCCCCAGCTCCCTTTGCCCTTCCCCAGCACTGCTCCACTTCAGGTCCCTTACTCCCAGGCAGTTAGCCCTTCCCACTCCAGGGCTAGAGTGAGACTCCCCTGCCTTTTGGCCCTGCAGCTCTTTTATAGGGCCCAGCCTGGCTCTGATTGGCTGCCTCCCAGCCTTTTCCTATTGGCTTCCCAGGGCAGCCCTTTCTCAGGGCTGTTTTTAACCCCTTCTGGGCTGGAGCAGGGTTACCACCCCGCTACAGTACTGTTTTGTTCGTCATGCAAATCTCCCTTGTAAGATGGGTCCCATTGGTTCTAGCACTGATCTGAATTAAAAACACCCTAGTATAAACAAAGTTCCTGAGGCCAGACACATTTCTGGAGACATTTTAATGAGACTTGCTTTCAGCAGGTTTAACTAAATTGAATCTACAGTCTGACCTCTGTGTGGGGTCCTGCCTATGCAATAGCAACAGCTGAGCTGGTGGACTTCCCACCCCCCACTATATTTCTCCAATTCAAGTATGGCCTTTGTGACTTGTAACACAATCTTGCTTGACAATCTGCCAGTCAGTAAATTATCAATTAAGAAATAGATTGGATATCCCTGCCAATAAAAGACTTAATCCACTGCATCTAGGAGAAATCTCCTGAAGAACTGCTTAGGCTCAGACTTTCAAAATCCATATTTAATTTTTTGTAATTGTCATGATACAGCAGTTGTATATGTGATTAAGGAGTACTCATTGGAGTTAATAGGACATATAGCTTGAGGCAATAGCAGGAACAAAAAGTAATCTCTTAAAACAAAGACAATAAGGTTGTAAGCTCCACTTTTGTTGAGGCCAGAAACGATGGCCATTATGTTAGAGCATCCACCTAGAAGTCCTAAGTTTGTTTTTTGATAGCACAGAACCTATGTGCTGAAATAGAAGGAAGAAAGCTGAAAATCCTTAGTTGGCATCTACTTTTCTTGTTTTTTTATTTTAAGTACAACCATTACATCATGGGAATTACAAAGATTGAATATGGATTTTGAAAGTCAGAGTCTAAACATTTTTATAGCAGGGTTCCTTCTCCCTCAGGGACTTAAGATCTTTACTGGCAGGGGAACCTGATCAATTTCTTATTCCTTGCATCATCTGCATGTAATCCTTACACATTTGCCTCTATGGGTGGGCTCAGAATGTGCATGGGGGAACCTCAGTCAAGATCTAAGCTCTGCAGCAAGTGCTATAGGAGATTCACTAGGAACATTCATTCGAGTCAGACGTGAGCCAGTGCAATGGTCTTGGGTTGCCATCTCTTGGATGAGATGTAATACGAGGTTTTGACCACTTGTCCTTATTAATCATGGCAATGTAATCTGACCCTACTGAGTTTTGCCATTGACTGTAACAGGGCCGCACCCCACCACAACTCCTTGTTATTTTTCCAGTGGAGTTATCTGGTCACTCCAATACTTAAGTGGCACAGACGTCAAGCAATAGCATTTCTCAGATCTACAGAATATTGATGAAATTAATTCAGATGAATGGACAGTCAATATAAAAATAAAGCAACAGCATCTTTGCACTGAAGAATTAGAGCTAGGGCAAGGTAGGACCTTGTGCAGATGCATGGGGGTTACAAGGCACAAGGAGCCCTTCCCTCTAGCATCCTACAGTGCAAGGGCCAGTGAATGGTCATCCCACCTAACCTGCCCCTGGTATACAAACCCTTACAAAGCAAACAGATAGGTGCGCATGGATACTCTCCTGCCCTTGTCTGCCTTGGCCGACAGAGCTGGCTAACTTGTGGGCCTATCATTATCCACACTGCAATCAGAGGTGTGACTGCAGCACATGTAGACCCATACGAGAGAGTTAACTTTGATCTGGCTCTAACAGGAGCAGTGAAACCACGGCAGCTGCTAGTCTGTGCTGCTGCAAGTATGTACCCAGAGAGCTGGGTAGGCTTGTACAGCCCATTCTGCCACGGCTGTGCTTCTATTGTTACTGTAGCTAGCCCATCAGTGCACATGCTGAGGCAGTTTTAGTGCACAGCAGCAGGATCTGCATGGACAGCTGGCAGACCGCATGCTGGAGTGCTGTAGATTTACATCCCACTTTGCCCCACAGGAAGAGTTCAGATAGACATGCTCTTGGAATGAAGCTAAATTTTGAAATCTCAAAATCCTTTGCAAAATGGAACTTCCATGCTCCAGGCAGCCCAAGTTTCTCAGACCCAGGAAGACTGCCCCCTTAGCTAAAGGCAAGGAAGTTTCATCTTTACTTAATTACTTGGTAAATTAAGCAATTGTAAATTGTTTGGGTTTTGGGATCTAATCTTCTCTGAGAAGGGCTTCTAGATAGAATTCATGCCTCCGACCTGTATTCTATTTGGACAGAGACAGGAGCACTTGTACTCTGCATTAGCCTTCCCAGTGCCCAAGGGGACATGTGGAAGCTTCACTTTAGCTGCAGACAAAATTGCTTCAGTCTAGACGGATCTGAGGTCTCCAGTCTACCAGTTTTCCTTCATCCTCCCTCTCACTACATAGCTCAATACTGATCAAAGGGAGAGGGATAATATGAAGAGGTAAAATAATGGTATATGCTGAAATTTAGCTCAGGACGGCACTGAATCCATAGGCATATTACCATTACCCAATAATTCCTTAAATGCTAGGTCTCATACTGGCATCTTGTATCTGTAAAATTTGCTGTACAGGGACCTGTTTAGTCTCAGTTTTTGGTTCTGGTGTGTGAAGGTTCTGCATGTTGAGAAATAAAGCAGTGTTACATTGCAACCTTCCAAACAGGATTGTTTATGTTTTTACCTTGCTTCTCGGTTTGTATGCTATGAACATAACACTGACTCCTAGACAAAGGAGTCTCTGTCAGCTCCTTAGGTCGGTCCTTCCAAGATTGCATGTGTTCCATGGGGTTGATCATGCAAGATTATTCCCATGAGGCATTGAATGCCCATATCTGAGCATGGATGATTAGCACAGGAAGCTTTGGCTGCACTAACTCCCTTGAGTACATACAGGGTATCTGGAATCCTGTTCATGACTCCACCAGGAAGTGCATCCAGTTATAACTTCTCTTGTACTGACTTGTTAGCTGAAAAGAAATTTCAGCTCTTCAACTCAGGTGAGTTACACTTACATAATAAAAAAGTTACATACTTTCCTCACATGCTCTGATGAGGAGTTTTGCATGCAGATTTCTGTCTTCGAATATCTTTAGCATAGTCAGGGAACATAACTACTTGTTAGTTTTGAGGAGTTTTGTTTTTAAAAACAGGAACATGGTATCATTATTCTGTATTTGACCAGTGGTCTATTACACTCCTACAGTGGTCAGTAGGAGACGCCTCTTAAGAAGATGCAAGAAACCCTGCAGTAGAGTAGAATTTGCTGTCAGGGAAAAAAGAAAAGGAGTACTTGTGACACCTTAGAGACTAACAAATTTATTTGAGCTTTCATGAGCTAGAGCTCACTTTATCAGATGCATTCAGTGGAAAATACAGTGGAGAGATTTATATACACAGAGAACATGAAACAATGGGTGTTACCATACACACTGTAACAAGAGTGATCAGGTAAGGTGAGCTATTACCAGCAGGAGAGCGGGGGGGGGGGATCCTTTTGTAGTGATAATCAAGGTGGGCCATTTCCAGCAGTTGACAAGAACGTCTGAGGAACAGCAGGGGTGGGGGTGGGGGAGGTGAATAAACTGGGGAAATAGTTTTACTTTGTGTAATGACCCATCCACTCCCAGTCTTTATTCAAGCCTAAGTTAATTGTATCCAGTTTGCAAATTAATTCCAATTCAGCAGTCTCTCATTGGAGTCTGTTTCTGAAGTTTTTTTGTTGAAGAATTGCAACTTTTAGGTCTGTAATCGAGTGACCAAAGAGATTGAAGTGTTCTCCGACTGGTTTTTGAATGTTATAATTCTTGCCGTCTGATTTGTGTCCATTTATTCTTTTACGTAGAGACTATCCAGTTTGGCCAATGTACATGGCAGAGGGGCATTGCTAGCACATGATGGCATATATCACATTGGTAGATGTGCAGGTGAACGAGCCTCTGATAGTGTGGCTGATGTGATTAGGCCCTATGATGGTGTTCCCTGAATAGATATGTGCACACAGTTGGCAACGGGCTTTGTTGCAAGGATAGGTTCCTGGGTTAGTGGCTCTGTTGTGTGATGTGTGGTTGCTGGTGAGTATTTGCTTCAGGTTGGGGGGCTGTCTGTAAGCAAGGACTGGCCTGTCTCCCAAGATCTGTGAGAGTGATGGGTCGTCCTTCAGGATAGGCTGTAGATCCTTGATGATGTGTTGGAGAGGTTTTAGTTGGGGGCTGAAGGTGATGGCTAGTGGCGTTCTGTTATTTTCTTTGTTGGGCCTGTCCTGTAGTAGGTGGCTTCTGGGTACTCTTCTGGCTCTGTCAATCTGTTTCTTCACTTCAGCAGGTGGGTATTGTAGTTTTAAGAACGCCTGATAGAGATCTTGTAGGTGTTTGTCTCTGTCTGAGGGGTTGGAGCAAATGCGGTTGTATCGTAGAGCTTGGCTGTAGACAATGGATCATGTGGTGTGGTCTGGATGAAAGCTGGAGGCATGTAGGTAGGCATAGAGGTCAGTAGGTTTCCGGTATAGGGTGGTGTTTATGTGACCATCGCTTATTAGTACCGTAGTGTCCAGGAGGTGGATCTCTTGTGTGGACTGGTCCAGGCTGAGGTAGATGGTGGGATGGAAATTGTTGAAATCCTGGTGGAATTCCTCAGGGGCTTCTTTTCCATGGGTCCAGATGATGAAGATGTCATCAATGTAGTGCAATTAGAGTAGGGGCATTAGGGGACGAGAGCTGAGGAAGCATTGTTCTAAGTCAGCCATAAAAATGTTGGCATACTGTGGGGCCATGCGGATACCCATGGCAGTGCCGCTGATTTGAAGGTATACATTGTCCCCAAATGTGAAATAGTTATGGATGAGGACAAAGTCACAAAGTTCAGCCACCAGGTTTGCCATGACATTATCGGGGATACTGTTCCTGATAGCTTGTAGTCCATCTTTGTGTGGAATGTTGGTGTAGAGGGCTTCTACATCCATAGTGGCCAGGATGGTGGCTGTTCCTCAGACATTCTTGTCAACTGCTGGAAATGGCCCACCTTGATTATCACTACAAAAGGTTTTTCCCCCCCAGCTCTCCTGCTGGTAATAGCTCAGTTTACCTGATCACTCTCGTTACAGTGTGTATGGTAACACCCATTGTTTCATGTTCTCTGTGTATATAAATCTCCCCACTGTATTCTCCACTGAATGCATCCGATGCAGTGAGCTGTAGCTCACAAAAGCTTATGCTCAAATAAATTTGTTAGTATCTAAGGTGCCACAAGTACTCCTTTTCTTTTTGCGGATACAGACTAACAGGGCTGCTACTCTGAAACCAGTCAGGGAAAGTTTCTCCTCAACGACCCTGCTTAATTTGTGCCCTGAAGCACAGAAGCTTGTCCCCCTTCCAAACTCATGGCTTTAATATACGCTAAAGTTTCATCTTGGTCACCAACTTAGCATAATAAAATTATGAGTCCATGAGCTCTCTTTTTCCCATTCCTCTGCCACCTTTTACCAAAGCTTGAGATTCCAGGAAGCAAAGTGCTTTTTTCAATGCACAGTGAAGGTTCAAGTTTAGTATCTAATATATCCTCCCAAAAGATGTGTCATAAAAACTATTTCAGTCTCTTTCACTTTTGTGACAGGATTCGTTTGCTTATCAGCATAAGCCTTGCTTACCTTGCCTTGTTATGTCTTTTAGGAGTCCAACAGTTTATTTCAACAATTTAAATGAAAAACAAAACAAAGAAAACAAAACCAAAAGCTATTTCTCTCTTATCCCCATCCAAGCTAATCCCTCTGTGCAGTGTATCTTAATGTGCCACTTTGTATGTAGTACAAAAAAATAAAAGAAGATGATTTCTTTTTTGTGTGTTAAGAGGATAAAACTCTATAGAATGGTTCCTGACTTTTGCTGATTTGTGATTGCCTTCGCCATAGGAGGAAAAAATCCTTGCAACACAGCAGACTGAGAAAGGCATTCCTTGTGAGGCTAGAACTATGACAGTAGCTCTCTTTTCTTTTGTTCCACCTAATAAGGCTCTTCTGTCTTTCCTGCTGTGCACTTTGCACCTGATTTGCAGCCATAGCAGCGAACACTCTGGGACTGATTCTCCTCTGACTTACACCTGGGTGAACCAGGAGTAACTCCACTGCAATCAATGGAGCTAGTGTGAGAGGAGAATCTGGTCCTGCAAAAGCTGAGAGGGGAAAACTAAAAAAAGAAAATAATTTTGTCTTAGGGGGTCCTGTTCCAGCTCAAAATATCCACCGATTGTGGGAACCGTAGGCTGTGGGAGGCCCTGTAAATTGGTTCTTCAGCAGACCAAGCCATACAGGAGAATGGCCAGCATGCCGCATAATGCCTCAAAAATATTCATAGAGTTTAAGGGTAGAAGAGACCATTAGTTTGGACTTCTGTATATCATAGGCCATTATTTTTCACCAAGTTACCCCGTACTAATCCCAATAATTTATGCTTGACCGAACCATACTTTCCAGAAAGGCATTCAGTCTTGATTTGAAGACAGCAAGGGATGGAGAATCCACCACTTCTCTTGTTAGGTGGGTCCTATGATTTACACCCTCACAATTAAAAATGTGTGTGAAATTTTTAATTTAAGTTTATCTGGCTTCAGCTGCCATCCATCAGTTCTTGTTATACCTTTCCTTGCAAGATAAAGACCCCTTTAGTACCTGATATTTTCTCTTTATGGAGATACTTATATGCTATATCAATTCACTCTCAACCTCCTTTTTGATAAGCTATACAGAGCTTTAACCCTCTCACTGGCATTTTCTCCAGCCCTCACCTAGTTTTGTGGCTCTTTTCTGCACTCTTTCCAATTTTTCAACAGTTTCTTATTTGTGGTACCCACTCCTTATTTGTGATTCCCAGTTCCTTATTCAAAGGCCAATACACAAACAAATACATCAATGTAAAAGTACATTTTTAGAAATTTCAAAGTAGTGTGATTGAGTATGATATAAAATTACTAATTACTTCATTTATTAAAGGATCAAATAAGAAGCTGCATTTTGACTGGCTGTACATGATAAAACTAGTTTTAGGTCACCCAAGTGACACCTCCCTGGGACCCTCAAACCGTTCTGGTGGAGCTGGGAGATGCCACTCACCAGCCCAAAGCTTTGTTCCTGTGCAGCATGCTACCACACATCACTGTCCCACATATTGTACTGGCTCTGTGCCAAAATAAGGCTTATGCAGGGGTGCTGGAACAATTTGTATAGTGAGGGTGCTGAAAGCCATTTATCCAAACTGTAAACCCTGCATATGATGTAAACCTTTTCAAGCCAGGGGGTGTGGCAGCACCCCCTGCACCTCTAGTTCCAGTGACATGTCCCTGTGACCATTATTTCTTTAATAAGAGATGAGGACATTCCACTCCCAGAGATGAATCTTTATTTCTGGTCTGACACATATTTTACCCCAATTTTTATTTTGGGTTCTCTCTATTAGCTAACATACAATGCGCACATAAAACCAGAAAGCAATATTCAATCAATTTGTTCCAAATCCAGCTGTAATATTTTCACAGAACTAATTGGATAGTTCCAAATGAAGTCTGTAGGACCTTTTGGTTGGTTGGTTGGTTGAATTAAGAACAGCAACATGGCCACGTTTACAGAAGCTTGCTTAATTGTGTTAGATATAAAAACATTACTGTTGTGTGGTTTTGCTCATTAAACAAAAATAGTATGAAGACACTGCTTGGACACAGTTCACTCCCAAATAATCATGTTTATTAACTGTGTGCAAAAATACATGGCCTAACTTAATGCATACTGCTGTTAGCCTCCGAGTGATCTCTGATGGCTTCTCAAATGTAGAAAATAGTGACCACCATCAGAGTGCTCACAAACTACTTAAAGGAATACTACTGTCATAAATATAAAGGGAAGGGTAAACCCCTTTAAAATCCCTCCTGGCCAGAGGAAATCTCCTCTCACCTATAAAGGGTTAAGAAGCTAAAGCTAACCTCGCTGGCACCTGACCAAAATGACCAATGAGGAGACAAGATACTTTCAAAAGCTGGGACGAGGGAGAGAAACAAAGGGTATGTGTGTCTGTCTATATTTTGTCTTTGCCGGGGATAGACCAGGAATGAAGCCTTAGAACTTTTAGTAAGTAATCTAGCTAGGTACGTGTTAGATTATGATTTCTTTAAATGGCTGAGAAAAGAATTGTGCTGAATAGAATAACTATTTCTGTCTGTGTATCTTTTTTGTAACTTAAGGTTTTTGCCTAGAGGGGTTCTCTATGTTTTGAATCTAATTACCCTGTAAGGTATCTACCATCCTGACTTTACAGGGGGGATTTTTTTTTATTTCTATTTACTTCTATTTCTATTAAAAGTCTTTTTGTAAGAAAACTGAATGCTTTTTCATTGTTCTCAGATCCAAGGGTCTGGGTCTGTAGTCACCTAGGCAAATTGGTGAGGCTTTTTACCAAACCTTGTCCAGGAAGTGGGGTGCAAGGTTTTGGGAAGTATTTTGGGGGGAAAGACGTGTCCAAACAGCTCTTCCCCAGTAACCAGTATTTGTTTGGTGGTGGTAGCGGCCAATCCAAGGACAAAAGGGTGGAATATTTTGTACCTTGGGGAAGTTTTGACCTAAGCTGGTAAAGATAAGCTTAGGAGGTTTTTCATGCAGGTCCCCACATCTGTACCCTAGAGTTCAGAGTGGGGGAGGAACCTTGACAACTACCCTATTCCAATGTATTAAAATTAAGCTCATGACTTTGCTGCTGTGCAGTTCTCACAGCTACACTAATGTGGGTTGATTTCCTTTAACAGAATTTGGAGAACTCAGCCTGTGGCGAGAAGAGCTCCACCTCCTTTCCTTTTTCATTCCAAAATTCCATCATAGAAATGCCAGCCCTCAGTTTGACCAAGTTTGTGGAAAAATACAAAATGGTTCCCAGATGATGCCGTTTGGATTTTAAAAACCGGGTGGAGGGCGAAGGAGGAGTGTTCTTCCCAAAGTTGTTTCTCTACACCAAGCAATAGCAATCAAATTCATGGGGAACAGTAAGTGTACGTGCAGTTTTCTGTGATTTTTACTTGATACTATTATAGCCGTGGAAACACAACTCAATCCTGAGAATAAGAAGGGAGTCTGTAAAGGTGCAGCCAGCCTCTGAGCACCCCCTCATAGCCAGGTGTGGCACTGCTGAAGTGCCCCACCTTAACTTCCCCAAGTCCAGCAGCAGTAGATTTCAGTTTAACAGCCCAGGGCAGGAATAAACCAACACACTGCTGGACTGAAGAAGGGGACATGGAATTTTGTTAAAACAATCATTACAACAAACAGTTCATAAGGCCAGGAATCCTTACAACGGACAGTTCATCAGAGCCTGCTTCAAGGCTCCTAAACTCACAGTCCACGGCCAAGTCTCTGAATCAGTTCCAAGCTCATCTTCTGGTGCCTGAGAGAGAACAACTGCCATTCACTGCAGCCAGCCTGCCTACAGGGCTCCTTTGTCCTTCTTGTTCTGCAAACGGACAGTATCCTTTAAATCATACTCTTTTAGAGACTCCAGGATTCTAGTATTCATTTTTTTAAAATGTTAATGGTATCACATTGTGGAGTGCAATCCAGACCAGTGAAGGGCTGTGTCACCTCTGCCCTGCAAACTTGGGCATCTCACAATGCTTTGCTGCTGTAGCTTCCAGCCTGGGCCACTCACAAACAGCCTGCCAGCATGCAGGTCACATCCTGAGTGTCTGTGTATAGCTGCAACCTGCCAGTCACACATCAGTCACACCATAGGCTCCGAGTTTCTAATCTGCTCGGGGGTGCTCCCCCACAGTTCTGCCCAGACACTGCCCCCACTCCACCCCTTCCCCCAAGGCCCCACCCCTGCCCCGAGCACACTGCATCCTTGCTCCTCCCCTCTCCCGCCCCCCCAGCACCTCCTGACACCACAAAACAGCTGATCCGCGGCAGGCAGCAGGCGCTGGTAAGGAGGGGGAGGCACTGATCGGTGGTGCCCACCAGCGGGCAAGAGGCTCTCGGGGGGAGGTTCTGGTAGGGAGGCTGCTGGTGGGTGCTCAGCACCCACCATTTTTTTCCTGTGGGTGCTCCAGCGCCAGAGTACCCACCGAGTCGGCGCCTATGAGTCACACTCTGGTTTCCACCAGCCTTCGTTACCACTAGCAGGGTGTTCCCAACACATTGCCCATCCTGGATTTCCCCCAAAAAAGATGCATTGCCCAGCACTCTCCTGGACAGTCCAGATATTAGAGGTCTGTTGTCCCTGTAAGGCGTCAATGTACAAGAGTCTGCTACTTTAATTGGAGTTACCCATAAAATTCAGTTTGAAGACAACACTGGATTAACTTTGATTAAAGAATAAAATAAGTTTAACTACAAAGAGATAGGTTTTAAGTGAGTACAGGTACAAGGTATTAGAGTCAGAAATGGTTACAAGATAAATAAAGATAAAATCCTTTCTCGTAGCTAGAATTTAACAAACTAGAGTTGGTTCAATGTAAAATTCTTAGCATGGGTTCCCAGCAACATTGCTGACCAAACATTGCTGTCCCCCAAAGTCCCAGTGGCTGGTTCCTTTGTCTTTTCAGATGAGAGTGCGAGCGAGGTATAGCTACAGAGAAAGAATGTCTGAGGTGTTTTGCCCCTCCTTTTTATAGTATTTGAAATGCATTATCCTGAAGGTTACCCTAGATAAAGTTCCTTCCAGCTGTGAAGATGGAGACTTGAGGTCTTGTGGTGAAAGAGGTTCCACATTGTTTTTGTTAAAATGCAGATTGATCTGTTCCTCATTCCTCTGCCACCTCAAGGATGATAACCAATCAGCTTTGTTGACACCTGGCTAGAGGTGTCATCTGGTCCTTTATCTTAGAGAAATCAGTTTACCCACTCCCCAGGCTTGTCTGGTAAACACATTTCAGTCTTAACTTCTGCTTTTGTTCATAATTTTATATATAATGTTGCTATACACATTTCACTGTGATATTATTTACCAACAAGTTATTAGTTTTCAAATGATACCTCACAGGATATATTTGGTACAAAAATCACTACAGTGATGTGTGGGGTGTGACTAAATCATAGAATAACGGGCTGGAAGGGATCTCAGGAGGTCATTTAGTCCAACCCCCTGCTCAAAGCAGGACTAATCCCCAACTAAATCATCCCAGCCAGGACTTTGTCAAGCCTAACCTTAAAAACCTCCTCCCAAGGTAATGCATTCCAGTGCTTCACCACCCTCCTAGTGAAGGGGCGCATTTGGTCACAAATGGCAGTGTGAAAGTAAATAGTTAATAAGTTTAACACTATTTGAAGGAAGAGAAATTTGACAGCAGAGAATATATAACTAGTAGTACTCATTATCAAAAAAACTATTCAAAGTAAATATCTCCTTTCAAGTCTAGATAAAGGTTATGTTATTTGATTCCTATTGATGCTGGCAGTACAAGAGTTCTGTTAGATTTGTTCCAACTGATTATACTATTTCCCTAGCACTTTCTTGCATAAGCAGATAAATTTAAGATATTTTGCATCTCATGAGACTGAGTTGTGGAGGGGCAGGGGAGTCTTTTGCACATATTTATTCAGCAGCAAAGAAAGCAGACACACTGTTGTGATCACAGAAGACATTTCAGTGACTCTACCTTTGACCGTTACATCATTTCTTTTGAATCCCTTTCAGTTTAGGAACTGGAATTACATGAAGTTAAAAGCTAATGCAAAAATTAGAAAAACTCAGCTGACACACCTGAGTTGATAATTGGAATGGATTGGATTTGCAATTCTAATTTCAAATAAGTGATCATCTGTTTGCACCTACCTACTTAAGATTGAATATTGTTCCCCCTTTTCACTTCTCAAAAATAAATGTGAAAAGCTGTAATTTAAATTGTGTTGAGCAGTACACATCTTTAAGAAATACTTATAGCAAACTTCTCAGAGGATGTTATGCAGATCAATACATTCTGAGTTTGCGACATTAATCTGAAATCATAAATGGATTATATTAACCAACAAATATAGATTAAGTAATAGTGTACTGAGGAGGTTTCATACATTTGATTAATGTTGGTTATGTTATTGAAAGAATGAATAAGTAGTAGATGGAAAACAATGTTTCTTAATTTGTTTACAGTTACTGTCGTTTTAAGTCACTTTTGCATATTAGAAGCCTACATTGAAGATGTTAGAAAAATATTAGTGATGAGTTGACCAAAGGCAACACAATCACATATCCTAAATGTTTATTAAATTTGTCACTGCAATTGTTCAACATTCTTATTTTTTACTCACTGCTGCCAGGGTAATACACAATAATTTCTTCTCTTCATGTCATTTATATTTAAAGTGATTACCGTGTTGGTCAGGAAGACAGGACATCAATACTAGCCCTAATTGAAAAAGACAAATTATATGTCAGACCTGTTGGCCTTTTCAACTTTACCTCTGTGATCTAATGATTCTACAGCCATTCTGTCCTCTCCGTAAATATCAAGATATTTGAAAACTAATGTAAACACACACACAAACACACTACAAATCAAAGAGTCCTATCACTCAACCTTTTGGGGCCCAGTTGTGAGACAAGTCTCAGCAAAGAGCCAAGATGTTAAACATACTATTTTTCCTGAATGAAAAGTCCAAGTCTTGTGGAATTCTTTTCTTAGCATTATCCTCATTGTGTTTATAATTTTATTAAATAAGATGTTGATGCCACCTGAGTGGTTTGTGTTGAATGTTAGTTTAGATGTGAATGGACACCCCCACTCTCTTTGTAGTTTGTCTTTGTAGGCCCCAATCCTGAAAACACAAATAACTTTACCCAGGGAAATAGACCTATTGTGCCCAGTGAAGCAAAACATCTAAGGTTCTTCAGGTATAAATATTTGCAGGATCAGGACCTTGGATTGTCAACTCTTCAGGGCAAGGATGGAGTCTTCTCATTTGTTCATAGAGCACCTAGCAGAATGAGGCCCCAATCCCTATTAGGACCTCTGAGTGCTACTGCAATACAGATAGTAAATAATAGATTTAAGGTAGAGTGCTTTAAAGATAAAAAGTCCTATATGCTGTATTAACAGTACTCTGAACAGTACTCTAATTTTACCGAGTGAGCAGTACATCCCTTTCTGCAATCAGTTAATCCTATATATTTTATGGAAAGCTGAAAATAAAGTGCTGCATTTTTAATGCTGGTGCGACATATCTGGAATAGAGCTGTCATATTAGTGCCACTTAGCTTACTATTTTAAATGCCATTTTCAGTACACTATAAAAACCAATCACTTTAGATTTCACAGGGGTTTTCCTGCTCCTGCTTGCAGACCGGGGGCTCTGTAGGGATGCAAGCGATCTGGGCTTACTCTGCAGACTGACTGCTGCTCACAGCCTAGAGTAAGTTGGGGTGAGTTGCGCCTCTGGTTTTAGGGGGTCTCTCTGGGCTTCTCTACACAGGAGTATCCAAGAAACTTAATCACAATTAATTAAAGGTTTGAATTTGAAGTGGATTAGTTAAACTGCATTAAATCCCTGTGTGGAAAATGTCATTCATAATTAAAGTGGCCTTAATTTGGTTTATTTTAATTCACTTAGAGCAGTCCCTATTTCAGCACTGACGCATCTACTAAACGAAATGGAAAGGAAAGCAATGGAAGCAAGGTCAGCTCCCAGACTACTGCACTGGGCAGCACAGCATGGGGAGGAGGCGACCAGCCCTCTGTGGAGAAAGAAGTGGTTCGGGACTATTTAGAAAAGCTGGACGTGCACAAGTCCATGGGGCCGGATGCGCTGCATCCGAGAGTGCTAAAGGAGTTGGCGGATGTGATTGCGGAGCCATTGGCCATTATCTTTGAAAACTCATGGCGATCTGGGGAAGTCCCGGACGACTGGAAAAAGGCTAATGTAGTGCCCATCTTTAAAAAAGGGAAGGAGGAGGATCCTGGGAACTACAGACCAGTCAGCCTCACCTCAGTCCCTGGAAAAATCATGGAGCAGGTCCTCAAGGAATCAATTCTGAAGCACTTAGATGAGAGGAAAGTGATCAGGAACAGTCAGCATGGATTCACCAAGGGCGAGTCATGCCTGACTAATCTAATTGCCTTCTATGATGAGATAACTGGTTCTGTGGATGAAAAGGGAAAGCAGTGGACGTGTTGCTCCTTGACTTTAGCAAAGCTTTTGACACGGTCTCCCACAGTGTTCTTGTCAGCAAGTTAAAGAAGTATGGGCTGGATGAATGCACTATAAGGTGGATAGAAAGCTGGCTAGATTGTCAGGCTCAACGGGTAGTGATCAATGGCTCCATGTCTAGTTGGCAGCCAGTATCAAGCGGAGTGCCCCAAGGGTCGGTCCTGGGGCCGGTTTTGTTCAATATCTTCATAAATGATCTGGAGGATGGTGTGATTGCACCCACAGCAAGTTTGCAGACGACACTAAACTGGGAGGAGTGGTAGATATGCTGGAGGGTAGGGATAGGATACAGAGGGACCTAGACAAATTGGAGGATTGGGCCAAAAGAAATCTGATGAGATTCAACAAGGACAAGTGCAGAGTCCTGCACTTAGGACAGAAGAATCCAATGCACCGCTACAGAACAGGGACCGAATGGCTCGGCAGCAGTTCTGCAGAAAAGAACCTAGGGGTTACAATGGATGAGAAGCTGGATATGAGTCAGTGTGCCCTTGTTGCCAAGAAGGCCAATGGCATTTTGGGATGTATAAGTAGGGGCATTGCCAGCAGATCGAGGGACGTGATCGTTCCCCTCTATTCGACATTGGTGAGGCCTCATCTGCAGTACTGTGTCCAGTTTTGGGCCCCACACTACAAGAAGGATGTGGAAAAATTGGAAAGAGTCCAGCGGAGGGCAACAAAAATGATTAGGGGACTGGAACACATGACTTATGAAGAGAGGCTGAGGGAACTGGGATTGTTTAGTCTACAGAAGAGAAGAATGAGGGGGGATTTGATAGCTGGTTTCAACTACCTGAAAGGGGGTTCCAAAGAGGATGGATCTAGACTATTCTCAGTGATAGCAGATGACAGGACAAGGAGTAATGGTCTCAAGTTGCAGTGGGGGAGATTTACGTTGGATATTAGGAAAAAACTTTTCACTAGGAGGGTGGTGAAACACTGGAATAAGTTACCGAGGGAGGTGGTGGAATCTCCTTCCTTAGAAGTTTTTAAGGTCAGGCTTGACAAAGCCCTGGCTGGGATGATTTAATTGGGGATCGGTCCTGCTTTGAGCAGGGGGTTGGACTAGATGACCTCCTGAGGTCCCTTCCAGCCCTGATATTCTATGATTCTCTGATTCTATGGAAATATTAGGTGACACAAGACCACAAAAAGGACCAATATAGATACAGTTATCAAACTTTCAGGACTGTATTCAGGTGACTGCAGTCTGTCAATCTGCATAGTATCTAAAGTAAACAGAAAATAAGTTGCAATAATTAAGATAATTACACAACACCCAGATTGTCATAAATAAATATGTACTCCATTTTAACTTTGCAGAATAAGTACTACTTTGTGCAAATTAAGTAAGTTTTTTTGTAAGACAGTGCTATTGCAAGAAGGAACCAATATAAGCCTAAAAAGAGCCTGACTGAAATATACTAAAGCTAGTAATAAACTCTTGCATTTATTTATCACCTTTCATCTGAGGATCTCCAAGTACTTTACCATTAACACTATTTTACGGATGGGGAAACTGAGGCACACAAATAAATTCAACTTGGCAAATTATCATTAAAATTTGTGTCTGTCCTTTTGCATGAGGATTTCTGATATTATTACTTCCCTATCCAAAAAATATTTATCCTAGTTGAGTAGAATTTTTCTGACTTTAGTGATTTGCCCAGCATCACAGAGAGTGGCAGAGTCAAGCCTATGAGGCTTGAATTCTAACTCCCAAGCCCTAGAAAGTACTCCCACAAGCTGATATACATAGGCGTATGTTATCTGTCTTTTCTAGGTAGCAATGTCTTTTAACCAATTCTTGTAAATTGGCTTAACTAGTTGTGTTTTGAGAAAGTGATCATATTATGCTTTCTGGCCCACTAGAATGCAAATGACTTCTAAAAGAAGATTAAAGTATTAAATCAAATAAAAACAGAGGAGAGAAAGTTGGACATAAGATGTTCTTTAGAAATATAAACAGTGAACAGCCAAGAGAGTTCAGGGGGGTCACAGAGAATATGTTCCTATTAGATTAAACAGATATTGCCTAGAGAGAGAACAAGTGAATTCTTTACTTCAGCATGCATGAAAAAGGGAGAGGCCACATTCTAGGACTGGGATACATTTTAATGAAGGAAGAATGATACTGAAAGGCTTTATAATTACACTAGAAAAAACCTCGGCAATCAGAAATAATGTTAAAAGTTGATAAGGTACTAGGCTTAGTTGAATTACACCCCAGAATTTTGAATAGGAAAAGCCTGTAGACTTGAATGACTCAGGGATTGGTAGCTTGATGCACAACCTTTGATAGGTAGAATGTCAATTAAAATCCAACCCGGTCCTGTGGTAACCAAAAGTCATTGTTGTCATCTCATTGCTATTGGGTGGCATGAGTAGAATGAGTTTGGTAGACTCCTACAGCAGTCCAGTGGGTCTAATTTACAGCCAAAATATGTAACTGGCACATTTGTTAGTAGTCTCCATGGAGAGGCTAAATACTGAAGGATTGTGGACAGTTCTCTAAGGCCTTGAGCTGGTTCTTCTAGGTCACAAAAAATGCGCTATGTTAAACCAAAAAACTCAGTAGTGAAACAAGCTAGCTGCATTTAAGACATTTCACTTTCCCCTCAGGCCATAAAAGGTAAATATATTATTCTTATTATTTGCATTGCCCTGTAGGAGAAGAGGGTTGTTTCACACACAAAAAAAAGTATCCCTCCCCCACTTTTATAATCAGAGACTGATTCTCTCTCTCTAATTGGAAGAAAACAATTCATAATTTGACCTAGAGCTGAAGCTCAGATTATTTTTTGTAATAAGCATTTGAACTAGTTTGAATCAAATATACAAAACAAATCAGATATACAACTGTGGAAAACTAATTATCCCTAACCATCCCTTGTCACACGATTAATTGTTGGCCAGTTTCATTAATTTTTATTTTCCTTCAGAGACTAAGAGACACAATACTTAATCCAGCAATTGCGGCAGTGCGGGCAGGATTTTTAAAAAGTGCTCAAACCCTGACTTCAGTGGAAGCACAGTTAGGGCAACATGGAGCACTTTTGAAAATCTTACCCACTGACTGTTTATTTCTCAAAGTGTAAGCACATGGTGAGGTAGTAAATAATGAGGACATGTTATTGTTAGAATGATCGGAATCACCTGGTTGAATGATCACAGTCCAGCAAAACGTTTAATTATGGCAGTACACATCTGGGAACAAAGAATGCAGACCACACCTACTAGATGGGAGGTTGTCTTGGAAAGCAGTGATTTAAAAAAGGACTTTGGGGATCATTATAGAGTTATCAGTGCAATGCTTGGCAAAGAGGTCTAGGAGATCTTTGGATTTTTAAAGAAGGGAATATCAAGTAGGAAAGTCCTCTTGCCTTGGAACACAGCATTGGTAAAATTGCTTTGGAATACTGGGTCCAATTCTGGGATCTGCATTTCAAGGATGTGGAAATAGTGGCGAGACTTCAAAGGAGAACCACAAATATGGTCTGGGCCTGGAAAACAAGACATGATGTGAGGCTTAAGGAGCTCAGGCTATTCAATTTATTTGAGCATAAGCTTTCGTGAGCTACAGCTAATTGGTTAGCCTCTAAGGTGCCACAAGTACTCCTTTTCTTTTTGCGAATACAGACTAACACGGCTGTTACTCTGAAATCAGTCTATTCAGTTTACCAGACAGAAGGCTGAAAGGTGACTTGACCAGGTCACTGTGTATGGTGCTTACACAGAAAAGATATTGCAGCGGGGGCGGTGGGGGGGGGGAGGAGGAGGAGACAAGTAATCTTGCTGACAAAGGCATGACAAAATCAATGGCTGGAAATTGTAGTCAGACACATTCGGCCTTGAAATAAAATGCAATTGTCTAGCAATAAGGGTAATTAAACATTGGAACAACTTACCAGGAGAGGTGGTAGATTTATCATTGCTTGGAATATTTAAAACAAGATTAGGTATTTTTAAAAGATATGCTTTAATTCAGCTTTAACCTCTGAATTAGATGGATCCGTCTGTAATATTGCTCTGGCACACAAGCACTCTGAAGAATGTGTCTCCCCAGGGTGGAAGACTACCCAAAAGCACATTCCCTGGGGATGTTGGATTCTATGTGTATCGGGGCTTTCAGAACAAAACAAAACAAGCCACAAGATAAGAGATCTTCATAACTGTCTGCCTTGGATCCCTTCAGTGAAGAAATCATTGGCCTTGGGGAAATGTTTATGAGAGAGATCAGAAAGGAGCAGCACGATTGTTGGAGGAGCGGATTGAAACAAGAAACCTGTGCCATAATAGCAAAAAATCACAGACCACCATTCATAAACTGAGCCCTGATGGACAAACAACCAAAAGTGCATTGCTGCAGTTTCTCCCAATCAAGTTGCACAACAATTCATTCTAAATGGCAAACCAGCCCACAAAACAAAGCACAAAAACAAACAAGTTTATCAGGAACTTTGCTCACTCTTCAGAGACCGCACAGTCCACAATAAACAGCCCAGCATTGAGGAGCTGACAGTAGCCATGAAAACTCTGAAATGTGGAAAGGCAGCTGGACTCGATAGTGTATCTAATGAACTATTGCTACACGTCAGGACAAGAGGACAGAAGTGTCTACTTGACTTTTTTAATACTTGCATGGAGACAGTGCAGATACTCGGGCTGCCCTACTCCAACCCCATAAAAACACCAACTCAGAAAAGAGTTACTGACCAATATCCTTACTTTTCTCAACATACAAGCTATATAAGTAGACCATAATGGGTAGAATAGCACCAATAGGGGAAGGACAGATGACTGATTACCAAGCCAATTTCTGCGCAGGAGATTCATTTTGTGGTCAAGTTGCAAACCTAACTGAAAGATGGCTTTGAAACCGGCAAAGTTACATGGGATGTGTTTGTTGAGCTGTCGGCTGCTTGTGACACTGAACCATCATGTGCTTCTATTGAAACTGGCAAGAATTTTGAGAAATAGCAAGATGACCCAGATCAGCTCCTCCCTGCTTGATAAGTGGTTTCTTTGTCAAGATGGATAGTCAGAAAAGTCACTGGCATACTCAATGCAATGGATTGCACCAAGGCTGAGTGCTAACACCCTTCCTTTTTAATGTCTACGCAAACCAGCAGTCCCAACATGTGGTCATTCATTTATGCAGATGATCTTTGCATTGCCACCCAGTCAGAAAGATTGGAGGATACTGAGCACATTCCAACTGGCTCCCTGAACATATTTAGAGAATACTATTGCACGTGGCTCCTGAATGCCAACCCTACTAAGACACAAGTGTGTGCCTTCCACCTGAAATGCTGACAGCCAAGTAAAAACTCCAGATATCACAGGATGGTACAATCCTTGATCACTAGGAACGTCTGGTGTAGCTAGGGATCACATTAGACTGAATGCTGACATTCAAAGAGCACATCAAAATGCTGAAAAAGAAAATGAACCCTAGGAATTGTGTTGGCCAGTTTCTGTAGTACACAAATTGGGAGCTGACCCCCAAAACACTCAAAGAAACCGGTCTCACCATGCATTGTCACACTTGAGCCATGTACACAAAATTGATACTGAACATAATCAGTCCTGGAGGATCATCAGAGGGGCCTTAAAACTAACTCCCACAGTCGCTACACTGCCTTAGTGATTGTACCACCGTCAGTGAGGTGGGGTGCCTTTCGTAAAAAGGTGAGACAAAATCAGGTGCATGATCCAAGACACCCACTGCATTGACACATTCCATCACCCAAGAGGTGGAAATCCAGAAAGAACTTTGCCTCTGAAAATCCCTTACCTATAAATATCACTGCAAAAGGTTAGAGTAACAAAATGGCAGGAAATGCTCCAGAACAACTTTCTGCAGACACGACCTTGAAAGAAAACACTGATGGACTCTAAATTGACTGAGAGCTGGGATGGAAAAGACTGGTGACAATATGACCAAGTGGAAGCTGAAGAATGTCCCCAAATGCAAATGTGGAGAGCCTAAGCCAACACTTGAACGGTGCCTGCTGCAGTGCCCCGTCAACATCCTGTGCTCCCAAGAAACTATTCACGATAAGTGAATGCAGCCAAGATCTTAGCTGCAGCTTTGGTGACGATCTAGCTTCCAGGAGGAGGAGGGTAGGGGGAAGTATTGCCTGTATGTTCATGAGGTCAGGCTGGATAGCTATGGTGATACCTTCTGTCTGTGGAATCGGTCAGTTGCCCTGTTCACTCCCTCCCTTCACGATTCATGGAGAAAACACGAAGCTCTTCATCACCCTCAACACGCTCATAACATTTGCAGCTCTGCAGCAATAGAATGTCTATAATATAATCTCATGCTTGAGGGCTTTAGCTGGTTGCCTGCAGGGTCCAATAAGGAGTTTTTGTCCCAATGCACAGTTGGTCAGATATACTCTGGTTGGTTGTTTGGTGTTTTTTTGCACTTTACCACAGTGTAGTTATTGTCTAAAATGTGACTATGAAAATGGCAGGGCCTGGGCAAGTGGGAAGCGAGTGGGAAAACTGCAAGAGATGCTGTTTTGACCTTGTGTTAGAGAAGAATGGAACGCAGACTGTAGCAGGAACTGCTGAGAAAAGTAAGATATCAGGAAGGAATATGTATAAACAAGACGCGGCTGTTGATCATTATTGTACGCAACGAAAGGTATAAATGCTTGCTGTTAGGGGGCTTATTCCTTCACCCGCTTACTTTCCTGGTTCTTCTCGCATGAACAGAGAGCAACAATACCCAAAGTCCAAAGGTGCAAACAATTTGATGATTATTGGGGTGAACTTCCAGCAAGCATGATTCCAGTTTCCTTCCTTAGTGTCCCCCTTCCCAGCTCTGACACCACAGAGCCTTACTTGTGTCCCTGTTCCCATTCCCCCCCTTAGCAAAACATGATTCCAATTCCCCACCCCCATTCCCTGTTCCCATTTCCCCCCCACACACCCGCTTCCTGATTGACTGCAGACTATATAGTAAAACTTGAGTTCTGCTTAGCTATACCTTAACCCATCATTTTACTGAAATTTAACTAACCAGTCCTAACATATTGTAACATGATTATTTAACCAATTATATCCCACCACCTTAATTAGTTTACACCCTGCAAAATTAATTATACGGCAGACAGAAACAATCACAGAACCAGACAGAGGTTATACAGACAAACAATAGGGAAATGGGGACTACAGTGATAGAACAACAAAGAAATGAGGATTTCACATCCCAGCTATTGATAAGTGAGTTCTTGCCAGACAGGATGCTATCAAACTAAGTTTCCTTTTACATCTTCTAGGTACTTCCCTTTCTCTGGAGGCGATAGGCATTATCAGGACAGGATTGTATTCCTAACAGCCCAATAGCACCTGATTTCAATGTGACTAAGTTGGAACGTGAGGATGTGACAGTTCGCTTCCCAGCGTATGGCTGCCTCTGCTGCTTAGCCAAAGGCCTTAGCCTAAGAACAGGACAGCCTCAGACTGTCACAGTAAGAGAAGGCCCTTACACTGGCAGACAGTGATTTTGATTCTCTCTTTTATAGCTCTATAACTAGCTAAGTGATTAGAATAGACCTAAATTAGCATATAGGCCTTTACAGACAGGCCTAAATATCTATATCCTAACACTTGCCCTAATTATTTATCAGGTGGAGACCTGCCTAGGAAGGGGGAATCCCTGTCTGTGCGCACTCTCCCCCTTGCAATTGCTTGAGAATAAACTGTCTGTGCCTTGTTGCAAACAACCTAAGAGTGAAGCCTGCGTTTTCTTTCACAATTTGGTAGCAGATACTCTGTTCAGTATGCATGTGTTGGGAGGAAAGGGGAGGAGGAAACAGGGAAGTGATAGTCCTGCATCTGCACATAAATTTTACTTCATTCGTTGCCCTGGGAACAATAGTGAAGGAGATTTGTAGAGCTGTACCTAATGTGGATTTGCTATTACTCCATTCTACCCAGATGTGCTCCTTGTGTGTAGGACAAAAGCTTACAGCATCTGCAGCCACAATTGATGTATAAGGTGTTCTGGAATTTGTTCCATCACCACCATCACCCCCATTAGCCTGGAGAAGATTAGATGAATGCAGAGAGTGCTCAGAGGGCTACTTGAGCTAGGATTCAATGTGAGATGAGCTTTCCTCTGTGCTGTAAGCTTTGCTCCATGGAGCAAGCCCTCTCTAATGCCTTGCATGTGGGTTGCGTGGGTTCCCCTTGCTTAAAGAGGTAAGAAATTGGACTCATTCAAACAAGTTTAAAAAAAAGCATTTTCACTGGGAAAATATTTAACATTTTGAAGCTGGAAACTTTTGCAAAGCTTCTGGTTTTTCAAAGTTTGGGAGGATTCTTTTTAAAACTGGAAATATAAATATTTCCAGATTTCCCTCACTCCCATTTTTTTTTCTGGTGCCGCTCTAACTTCTGAAAGAGTTGAGGAAGTCTTTGAAAGGGAAAAATGAAAGAAAGACCTTAAGTGCTATTCATTCAGCAGCAAAGAAAAAAAAAGAATGGAGAAAGCAGAAGAAAGGGAGGGGGAGAGAGGAATAAAACAAAGTAAAATCTTTAAATTTTGAAGTTTCAATGTTTTTCAAGTCAGAATTTTTTCAAAAAGTATTTCAAACATTTTTTTTTAAATGCAAGTTGTTCCATTTTGGAACAAAAATGACTGAACATTCTAAATTGTATTTGACTTTCCCCCTTATTTGACCAGGATCGATTCAGCTGTTTCATGTTCTACTTTCATGTAGAAGTACATACTAAAGGGAGAAAAAATCCTAAACATGCAATGTAGAAATATGTCCGCTGCAGATGTGGTGAATTAAAAATAAATTCTTAGAAAATATGAAGTGGGAAGTAGTGGAAAGAGTGATTTTAATTCTTGCAGAATTAAAGCAAAAAAGCAATGGCCCAAAAGCAATGGTTCAGCAAAGTCTATCTCCCCTATTTACGTATTTAATATTGTCCATTTCACATTTTGATTTGAAATGGAATCATGTAGCATTTATCTAATTCATTCTGACACTATTTAACTCGTAGCCCTAGGAGATGCTTAGTATGAACTTTTTGCTTAAAGAGTAATCTCATGCCCTACATAATTACATGGTTTAATCAAATTGCATTCAGCAATCTAAAAGCTTTCCTGACATGACCATATTTTAGGTTGATGCAGTGTTAAGAACCATTAATGGTTCTTACACAATAGTAATACTTGAGATAATGAGGTGTAAGATGGGGCACTGAAGAGCGAATATGCTTTAGTAGTAGGATAAACTTAATCATGCCAATATTTTTTTACTACAACATAATATAGAACATCTTTCTTTAACCAACATGTCTGTTCAATCATTTTAAAATTGGAAGCATCACAGAAATTACTTTGGTCCTACCCATTATACATCTTTCAACACTTTTAGCAAATATCATACTTTGCATTTTGTGACAAAGTTCCTGCTCTACCTTGGTGGGTCTTGCGCTTATTGGCGGATTTGCTCACCTTGGAGCTTCACGGCAGCCCTCAGCTTGGCCGTTTTTCTGAACCCACAGTCCAGGTCAACTCCTCCTGTGTCTGACCAGGAGTTGGGAGGATTTAGGGGGAACCCCTCTACTCCGGGTTCCAGCCCAGGGCCCTGTGGAATGCAGCTGTCTAGAGTGCCTCCTGGAACAGCTGTGCGAGAGCTACAACTCCCTGGGCTACTTCCCCATGGCCTCCTCCCAACGCCTTCTTTATCCTCACCATAGGACCTTCCTCCTGGTGTCTGATAATGCTTGTACACCTCAGTCCTCCAACAGTCCGCATTCTCACTCTCAGCTCCTAGTTCCTCTTGCTCCCAGCTCCTCACACGCACACCACAAACTGAAGTGAGCTCCTTTTTAAAAACCAGGTGCCCTGATTAGCCTGCCTTAATTGAATCATCATAGAATAGAATCATAGAATATCAGGGTTGGAAGGGACCTCAGGAGGTCATCTAGTCCAAACCCCTGCTCAAAGCAGGACCAATCCCCAACTAAATCATCCCAGCCAGGGCTTTCTCAAGCCTGACCTTAAAAATATCTAAGGAAGGAGATTCCACCACCTCCCTAGGTAACGCATTCCAGTGTTTCACCACCCTCCTAGCGAAAAAGTTTTTCCTAATATCCAACCTAAACCTCCCCCACTGCAACTTGAGACTATTACTCCTTGTTCTGTCATCAGCTACCACTGAGAACACTTGATTCTAGCAGCTTCTTGATTGGCTGAAGGTGTTCTAATCAGCCTGTCTTAATTGTCTCCAGAAGGTTTCTGATTGTTCTGGAACCTTCCCTGTTACCTACCCAGGGAAAAGGGACCTGCTTAGCCTGGGGCTAATATATCTGCCTTCTATTACTCTCCTATAGCCATCGGGCCCGACCCTGTCACAATTTCTATTGCAATTTCTGAGAATATCCAGCAACTTTACCAGATGAAATTAATTAAATTCCATGACACCCAATGCAATGGGGGAAAATCTCCTTTTAAGTGATGGAGCCCCACTTTGTCACCAACCCCTCAATGTCTAATGGCAGGCACAATTTTGACTGTATACATCCATATGAGAACATCTTACCTTGGGAAAACCCTAATCATCTTTTTACAACACTGACACACATTTATTACAGATTATTCCTGAAGACTCAAGTTTCTATTCAAAACTTGTATTTCATTGAGAAATCAAAGACCGTTCTGGTTTTGAAAAGCGCTCGCTTCAAATGTGGTCCTTTAGTTCCATGAAAATTTCATATTTTATTATAGTGAGTGAGCCCAGGGAGCCAGAAGGTCACTGAAATGGTTGAAATTAGAACCATTTTTCAGCAGAGCTAAGTTTGCAATGATAGTAGGAACGGCTTGTTTATACTTGAAAGTTGTTTCAGGGTTATGGGATTTTTTTTCCCCCAAGGTAAACTGCCATGCATCCATACAAACAAGCTGTTTCAGTTTATCTTGAGTCACCACCTGTGTGAATTAATCCACTTTGAAAAAAAGAAAAGGAGGACTTGTGGCACCTTAGAGACTAACAAATTTATTTGAGCATAGGCTTTCGTGAGCTACAGCTCACTTCATCGGATGAAAGCAAGTTTACTGACATTCAGAATGCGTTTTCCCACAATAAGGTAGATGTGCATGTATGGCCACTTACAATCAACTGTTCTGCCTCCGGCAGTCCCCCCCCCACCGCTATCCCACATTGCTTTGCCACACACCTGGACTGGCCTGTCTATTTACTTGAGTGACTACTGCTCAGGGGTCAACTGGACCATATGTCACCTCCACACTCAGATGCTGGAGCAGTCAGGTGCTCCCCTTTGCAAGTCCAGCTCCTGATAAGTTCACAAGCCCAGAGTCAAACACCCTGCTTCAACATACCAATAGCAGACATGTCCTGTGCTTCTGTGTGGTCCAGTGCTGAGGTCTTGCACTTTGTTGCCCTCTGAATAGAGAGGCAATCCAGTCTCCTCTTAACAGCAGACACCAGAAGGGCAAGATATACAAGAGGATACCAAGGCAAGTGAAGGTGAGGGGGCATTCCCAGGGTATAGTCCAGTGGCACAACAGAGAAGAGGAGCTCCAGCGGGATTACAGAAAAGTCAGGGACAATAGCAAGACTTCTGGGTGAGCTCACATGGTTATTGAATGGGCAAGGAAGGTGAGGTGCTGGACTGTATTTATGAGGTGCTGGACTGTATTTTTACTAAGGACACCACCACTGAATGTCATCATACTGTGAATGGCACTGAAAAGACACCTGTAGACACCAAGCAGGAAGAGATTGACTTAGACACACTGGATCTCTTCAACCTTTTAAACCCCAAGGCAGAGAGAGTACAGGAGCCTCTGGAGTCCTGCCAGATTCCAGGTGGATACCCAATCTATCAATACTGGGAGGGGACCTCGCCAGTAAGTATTACAGTGCTCTATAACAGAGCTGTAGAGGGGGATTTAAACAACTTTGTTCCTGGTATAATCACGGCACTATCATGTTTGGCTAGCCTCACTCTGATTCCTTGGCTTTCAGCTCCCCTACCCAGAACGTTCAAACGGGCAAATACAGGAGAATTTAATGCTATGCTCTTTATTTATCTGAAATATCAAATCCCACACCCATTGGCCAGATCCTCCACTTCCCTTGTTGCTTATTGCTCCCTGTGATGGGGCATGACTCACCACTGCGGTGCCTCCTGCTGGCTGTCCTGGAAATTAGCTTAGTCCACCCATGCACCCTCATCTGGTGACATCTCACCACTGTCACTTCTGCTCCAAGTTGCATGTCATCCCAAAGGATACAGCGTCCTCTTCAGAACACAACCCTCACACTCGGTTCTCCCCCCTTGCAGGGGAACAGCAGTCCACTGTCCAGCCACTTCCTCAGTGGTGAGTGGGGGCAGGGAGGGGGACCCAGGCCCACCCACTACTCTGGGTCCTGGCCCAGGGACCCTGTAGATGGCAGCCACCAGCTGCATCCCCTCCAACCCCACAGTCTACTTCCCTGGGCCACTTCCCCACAGCTCTAGTACCTTCTCTGCCCTGGTCTTAGGCCCTCAGCATGCTTGCAATCAGCTGGGAGCTCAGTCTCACTCCCCTGATCCTGATCCTGATCCTGATCCTGATCCTGATCCTGATCCTGATCCTGATCCTGATCCTGATCCTGATCCTGGCCCTGCCCTGCCCTGCCCTGCCCAAGTTGCTAGCTGCCCTCCGCCTGCAAGGCAGCCAGACCTCCTCCCTTCTCAAGTTCCAGGGAATGACTGATTTGCTCTGCCCTGCAGCTCTTCTTATATGTGCCAGCCCAGCCCTGATTGGCTGCTCCTCATAGCCCTCTCCAGTTGGCTATGTTCTGCATAGTCTCCTTAGGGTCCTCCCCAATTGGCTGCCTGTTGTGCAGCATTCCCTAGGGTTCTATTAACCCTTTATGGGCTAGTGTGGGACAGAAGCCCCATCACACTCCCACTCAGTCTACCACTGTCACATGGCCCCTCTCAAGATGGCGGCACCATCTGTGTTACAGAAAAATAATGTATTGCAGGGCAAGCATGTTTATTGTAGCAGGAGGTAGAGGAAAGGAATAGGGGAAGTACTTTTGCTCAGTTGCATCAATGACCTCAGCTTTTAGGTAAAAATTTGAGATTTTATGAGGTAGATTGCCCAGCTCAGGCTATTTTACAATACCTAGCGACTGTAAGGCATTACAGAAGGCATTCAACCTTGGGCTTGAAACAATCACTGCAGAATTCTATTTATTTTGCAGTGCACTTTGTGCTTATCCATGGGTGCCATAAAAGAAACTTTGGGCAAAGAAACTGCTCTCCTTTGGCACGCGCAGGGCAAGGCAATGCAGCTTTCCCCTATCATGTGTGATTCCCTCTCACTGCTGCACCAGCTTGAGGACACCAGCCTGGTCAATAGCAGCATAGCATGTTTTCCCGATTTGCCAATTGCCTTTTTGAACAAGATTCTTTTCTGCCATCTGGGGCCATGCCTTAGGGTGACATCCTCCAACCTAAGGACAACCTGCAGAGGTGCACGTGCAATTCCTAACTTGCCCCGTTTCCCCCATCCACCAACCCACCACGCACTCACTGACAGACCGAAGAAATGCACATACACTTACTAACATGGCCCTTTGTGTCGTCGTCCCCCTCATTCATAAGCCCTTGCCATCTGCAATTAAGCACCTCCACCAAACCAGGGGACCCATCCAATGGGTAAGACATCTGGAAGAAGGCTTGCCATCTCCAAGTTCACCCCAGAGTGGGAGGAGCCCAGGAGAATGGAATTCCGAAATTGAGGAAAAAACAACATTTTATGGCACAGAAAATGAAATCAGGACAATAAGTACCCACCCTTACCCACTCAACACATTGCAGCTCCCATAGACAGGAGCATTACCACTGAGTGAATGTGGGGGGGCAGATCTAACAGTGTAGTGTAGACCAAGCCTGAGTGCCTTTCCCAGACCTGAAGAAGGTGATGCAGTAGTTGCACTATAGTTACAATTACAATGATCTACACGTGTATACATTCATAACGATAACCTGTACACATATCTCCTAATGACCACCAAGTTCAGACTATTACAAGCTGCCAGGGTTCCCTCCCCACTCTGAACTCTAGGATATAGATGTGGGGACCCGCATGAAAGACCCCCTAAGCTTATAAGTACCAGCTTAGGTTAAAAACTTCCCCAAAGCACAAATCCTTTCCTCGTCCTTGGACGGTAAATCACCACCAAATGATTTAAACAAACATTCAGGGAGGGGCCACTTGGAGCCCTATCGTGCTAAAATATCCCCCCAAAATATCCCCCCAAGCCTATTCACCCCCTTTCCTGGGGAGACTTGAGAATAATATACCAACCAATAGGTTAACAAAGTGAGCACAGAACAAACCCTTTGGGGTTTAGGACACTAAAAATCAATCAGGTTCTTAAAAGAACTTTATTATAAAAAAAAAGTAAAAGAATCACACCTGCAAAATCAGGATGGAAGGTAACTTTACAGGGTAATAAAAGATTTAAAACACACAGGACTCCCCTCTGGACTCAACTTCACAGATACAAAAAACAGGAATAAAACTACCTCTTGTGTAGTCTGCATAGACTGTCAGTCCTTCATCAGTTGAGACTGAGCTGATCACAACACATCTTCCAATCTTCTCTCGCTCTGGCCATCCTTCACCATGCTTGTCCATATCTCCTTGTTAGGAAATCATCCCACCTCTTTGGAGGCCAACCGCATGGCCATTTCTGTTCTTGCGGATACCACTCGGATATAGCTGCAGTCCATCTGCTGTCGCTGAGTCAGGCCACATGTCCCGCCCACTGCATTTTGCTGAGCCTGCTTTCAACAACGTCTCGCACTCCAGACTGCTGCCTAATTATTTCGTTGGGGATGTGATTGCGGACCGAAATGCCCAAAAATGTTCGATCCATCGCTCTCTGTGTGACAGACAGTTGATGTTCTTCAATCTTTGTCAGCGACCATGTTTTGCTGCCATATAACATTGCTGGAAGGACAGTCGAGTTAAAAAGATTCACATGAGTTGTTTTGTTGATCTTTCCTTGGAGGATGTCCTTGATGTCATTGAATGTGCACCATCCAGCTTTTTTTTCTGTGCGACAGTTCACCTTTCTGATTGTGGTGCATGTTGACTTCCTGGCCCAAATATGCATATTTATCAACCTCTTGGATCTGCTCTCCTCCCAGAGTTATTTGGGTTCTTGGCAGAACATCTGATCTCATGTATTTCGTTTTCGACCAGTTCATTTTTAATCTGACTTGACTACTTTTCACGTTCAGTTCTTTAAGCATTCTCTCAAGCTGGGCTGTATTTTTGGCTATCATTGTTATACCATCTGCAAACCTGAGAGGGTTTAGCCACTCACCTTTGATATTAATCCCGCCTTTCAAGTCTGCTCATTGAAAAACCAATTCAAGACAGGCTGTGAATAATTTTGGTGAAACTGTATCTCCTTGTTTCACACCTTTCTCGATGGGGATTCGGAGGGGAGTATCGAACAGCGATATGTCTGTGCTGCAGCCAGAGTTCGCTTCCTTTCGTAATGTGATATATTTCACGCTGATGCCCTGTTCTGAAAGAGCTTCAAGAACGGCATTAGTCTCTACGCTGTTGAACGCCTTCTCATAGTCCAAGAAGGCAATGCACAAAGGGAACTTGTATTCCCTGGAATGCTCTAGTAGTTGCTTTAGAGTTGGTTTAGTCTTTCATGCTGTAATTCCTTCAAAAGCCGGCCTGCTCTCTAGGCTGCTGTTCATCCATGTTTCGTGACAGTAGATTTGTTATTATTTTAGTGAGCAACTTATAGATATGCGAAAGCAGGCAGATCGGGCGATAGTTCTTTAGATTTTCTCTATCGCCTTTCTTATGCAGTAAGATGGTATTGGACTCTTTCCAACTGGACGGTATCTTCTGGATTTTCAGATAGTGGCTGAACCTTTGGGAGAGAGCTTTCCAAAGTTCCTGACCTCCAGCCTTAAGCACTTCTGCTGGCAGACCGTCCTTGCCTGGAGCCTTCCCCTCTTTCATTTGATGGACTGCATGATGGACTTCGCTGATAAGAACTGGGAGTAGGTGTTCATCGGTTTGTTGAAGTGATGGCATTGGGACGTCTATACGGGATGCAAACAGCTAGGTATAGAAATCCCTGCAGATTGCCTCCATCTCTGTTCGATCGGTTACTGATTCTCCATCCCTGTTCTTCAAAGCCGATAATGATGACCTGTACAACGCCAGTTCCCGTTTGCATTTTTTGAGACTTTTACAATCTTCAGCAGCCTTTAGGAGCTTTTCGGTTTGAAATTTCTTGAAGTCTTCCTTCATATGAGCTTGCAGAGAAGGGAGTACTCAAGCCTGTTGCTGCCATTTCTTTTCATTTTCCTCCTCTTCTCCAATAAAGTCTTTGTATTCTCCGAGATTCTTCCGCTAGCTCTTCTTGGTCTTTCACACTCAACTGATTTCACACACCATTTCAGTCTCTTACTGAAGTTCTCATAATCGTCATCGCAGTCATCCAGGAGGCTCCACTCTTCCCTAGAAATGTTTTCCTTCAGGATTGCCTCATTGAAAGCTACCAGTTGGTGCCTTCTGTTTGCCATACAGAGTGCCTTTTTCTCCACCTTCACAGTGAACGTGAGTCTGGCCCTCAGTAGGCGATGATTGCTACCAATATTGAATGATGGCACTACTGAAATATCCTGCACTATGTGTCATCTATCGATCAGAAAGTAATCAATTTCATTTTTTGTCTTCGCGTTTGGTGTGATCCAGGTCCATCTTCTGTTGGCCTTCTTTTGGAACCAGGTGTTACCAATGAACATTCTCTTCAACTCTGCCAATATAGCTAGTTGTTCTCCTCACGCATTTTGTTCTCCGATGCCATACCTTCCTATGAATTTTTCGTCCTCTCTCCCTCTTCCAACCTTGGCATTAAAATCTCCCATCACAATCGTATATGTGGAACTCTGAGCGAGGGTTTCCTCCAGTTCTTGATAGAATCCTTCCACATCATCATCTTCGCATGTACTTGTGGGAGCATAGATCTGGATGATTCTGAGGGTACTATTTCGTTTCAATCGGAGGTAAAGCACCCAGATACGCAATGACTTCAAATGGCATGAGACAATTTTCAAAGACCATTCCTTGTTTATGATTAATCTGACTCCTTCAACTGTCCTTTGCCTTCTCCTTTGTGCCTTGTCCTCATGCCTTCTCTCTTCCTTCTCCTGCTGCAAATCCTACCTCAACGCCTCAATGTGGCATGGCGGTGACCCTGGCTGTTCAACAGAGATGTTAGCAGAGTGCATTCTCTGGCAGGTCTAACCATGCAATCAAGGTGTTGGACTGTCAGCCCAGCGAGGGGGTTGCTTCCTCTGTGGAGGGGTGTATAATCCCTCTTTCTGAGGCGGTAAGCTAGCTAAATTGAGGAGGTAAGCGCGCCACTGACAGCGGGTGGCTGAAAACAATGGCTAAAACTAAGTATCAGTTCTCTGCACATTCCTCAATCCCCACTCCAGAGGCAGTGAGGCATTCGAACGATGAAAGGCTGCAAAGAATCTCAGGTGCCAGGTTGCCAAAAGGAAACCGGACAACTCTCTCAGTGTGCACTTATAACTGCAGAACACTGACAAGGGAGGAATCGATAAACCATCTCATGGAGGAAAAGGCAAAAACAGCCTGTGATGTGCTGGGTGTTTGCGAAAAATTATGAAAGAAGGAGATGGAGGTCAGCTGGAGGGAGGGAAGCATGGTCATTCTAGGAAACTACCTCTTAGCATAGGGAAAATTCACAAGCTAAAACAAAAGATAGTCTAATGCATTTCCTTGCCTTTACTTACAATTTCTGTAATTTTAGATGTATTATTTCAGGTATATTTGTAGGAGCTGGTTTACCTGCTTGGTCTCTCTCTTTGTCCCGAGAGGGAACAAAACAAAGAGAAAACAAACAAAACCTTCCCACCCCAGATTTGAAAGTATCTTCTTTCCCCATTGGTCCTTCTGGTCAGGTGCCAACAAGGTTAATTAAACTGATTAACCCCTTACAGGTATGGCAATTCAGTACAGCTGCCCTGTGTATATTTATGACACAAGCTTTCATAAAAGATCTTTCTTTACATATTTTAATACAAAATAACATTGCGTACAACCAGTTGATTCAACTGCTTATTTTGGGGGGTTCAGACCCCCTTTCTCCCCCCTTGGGTGTCTGGACCCTGATTGTCACACCTATCCACTGGGGTATTCTCAGGCTGGTTTCTCTCACTTTCTCCTGTTGAAGCTGTTCCACTTTGTATAAATAATTAAATAGGTACTGATGCAGGGACTTCAGCTTGTGTGTGTCCCTACACATGAGTGTCCTAACTGCCAAGCAATAGTCTGAATTAGGTGTGTCTCACTGTCTTCCATTGAAGCTGAAATGGATGAAAGATGGTTATGACCAAGTTGGTAAATTTTGAACTGAACCTGGTCAATACTGATGACTTTAGGCCTATTCCCCTGAGATGCTCAAAAAGCCTCAACTCTGACTGATTTCAAGGGAACCTGAGGGTATTCAGCATTTACTAGGTGGTACTCAGCAGAGTCAAGGCTGTACAGCAAATACAGATATCCTCCTAAGCATTTATTTGGCTGGCATTCTGAAAATGTCAGCCTTTGAAGAGTTAAACCAGCTAGCTACAGCTCTGCTGGGGTTCAGGATAGTGGAAAAATCAGTGAAAACAGCAGCACCTAGCAGAATGAACTATAACCACTGGCTTCAGATTTCCATATCATTCAAGTCAGAAATTTGAGACACTGTTTTCTCTTTTTTAAATCTGATGTCAGCTGCCCAAGATTCTTCTCTGCTTCTAATTCTAACTTGACAGGAAATGCAACCAGTGCCAGGCACTGTGCAATGCTAATAGCGAGGCCATCAGCAATAAGTATGAGACAGACTTATTTTTATTGTGATGTAGCTCTACAATAGCTCCAGTAGGGTGAGAAATTACTTTTATGGAAACTAAGCAGCAATTAGTCCTGGAAAATCCAGAGCCTGTTTTTTAAACCAGCCAAGTGCCATTTCAGATTCATAATTCATAGTGCTGTAAGGAGATCTCTGGGAATAGGTAGGCAAACAACCTGGTGACAGTTAAGCCTTGTGTACTCATTTTATATCAACAAGCTTATATTGTTTGTATTCTTTGAGATGCCACCTCTCCATCCATGGGGTGGTGGGGGGGAAAAGGAGGAGTTACCTGCCGGTGGGTGCTAAGCACCCACTAATTTTTTTCCGTGGGTGCTCCAGCCCTGAAGCACCCATGGAGTCAGAGCCTATGGTAGTCAGGCAGGTAGCTGGGATAGATTAAATTAAATGCTTTGAATGTTACACTGGGATTCACTTTTTAAAATGGAGACTTATCAAAGAACCATTGGCAGGATTTCCATTGTCCCAATGTGACTTAAGGCAAGGCTGGTGGCAGGACGGGGCTAGATGGGGGGGGAGGGAATCTACTCCGGAGTTACAGTCATGTCTGAGCAGCCTCCTGTATCCCAGTGTTCCACAGGAGAATGAGAAAGAGAGAGGAAGATGAATACATAGGTTCTTCTGTTGCTACAACAGAGCTTCTTGGGAGGCTCTGTCATCTGTTGCCAACAAAGGTCTTGATCCAAAACACTTTGTAGAGGATGGAAATCTTTCCATTGACTTCAACTGGGTTTAGATTAGGCCCAAAGTTTTGGAACCAAGCTATTGAACATACTCCACCTGCAATAAGAAAGAATCAGAAGGTTTCTATAGCATAGTAACTAGTGCCATAGTAATTGTGTCAAAAACCCTGATGGCTCGGATATACAATGCAGACAATTTGCGGGGGGGGGGGGGGGAAGCTTTCCCTCTAACCTAGACATATCCCCAAAATAGCAGCTCTGAAACAGCATTTTTATTGTAGGACTTCATCTGTTAGTGGACAATGTGCAGTCATCTAAAACACAGTACAGACACTTCAGCCTTTCTTATATAACGAGAAATAACAAGCCCCAATCCTGCAAGCACTTAAGGACGCATGTGATTTTACTCAGATGAGCCATCTCCCTGAAATCAATGGGATTACTCTCCTAAGTTATGCGTCTACTCAGGTATTTATACAATCAGGGTCTAAATTAAGAAAAAAATGTTCTGGCACAAATATAGTGTCCCCATTAAAATACTATAGTTCGGCATGACTGTGACTGTTTGTTCCACATTCTTCCCCAGAGGGAGAGCCTACAAAGAATATGTGAATTTAACCATGACCTGTTACCCTGATGTTAACTTCTCATTCTTTATCCTTGAATATCTGAGAAAAAAAGGGTAAATGAACTATAGAGACTCTGGGACAAATTACTCAGTCATGCCTGTCTATACACATTCATGTTTACAAAGTAAAGATAAAAAAAGGGATAAAACAACTAACAATTAAGGGCCAATTGCTTAAAAATGCAAGGTTGTGCAAATCAATGCCCCTGAAGTATGGAACACATGAATCATGAACTACCGGCATGACATTGCATTACCTCCACTTTGGAGGACAGGAATAGAATTCAAAATGACCTTGATAAATTGGTCTGAAATCAACCAGACAAAATTCAAGACAGACAAATGCAAAGTGCTACACTTGGGAAGGAAAAAGCAAATGCACAAATAAAAAATGGGGAATCGGCTAGAGAGTACTGTTGAAAAGGATCTGGGGGTTATTGAATAGGAGTCATGTAAGAAAGTGATGCAGTTGCAAAAAAGCCTAATATCATTCTGGGATATATTAGCAGGACTGTTGTATGTAAGATTTGGGAGGTAATTGTTCCACTCTGCTTGGCTCTGGTGAGGCCCCAGATGGAATAGTGTCCAGTTTGGGGCTCCATATTTTAGGAAAGACATGGACAAACTAGAGAGAGTCCAGAGGACAGCAACAAAAATGATAAAAGGTTTAGAAAACTTGATTGATAAGGAAAGGTTAAAAAACTGGGCATGTTTAGTATTGAGAAAAGAAGACTGATAACAGTTTGTAAATACATTAAAGGCTGTTATGAAAAGGATGCTGATCGGTTGTTCTCCATGTCTACTGAAGGTAGGACAAGAAGTAACAGGCTTAATCTTCAGCAAAGATGTAGGTTAGATGACGTAAATACCGAAATAGGTCACTGTCACCGTGCCTTCATGGGCCACAACTGAGAATACTAAAGGGCAAACTGCTGAGAAATAGGGTAGATTAACCACAAGTTTTGGGATGTTTCTCCATAAGATATACCAAACTAGCAACAAAAGTAAACTTCTGTTTCCCCACCCTGGCTAAAAAGAAGTCAGAAAAGCAGCTTCCTTAGGCATTTCAGTTCTGGATTCAACACCCAGACACTAGACTTAAAGATGAGTGGTTATTGAAAACCAGTTTTATCAGACAAAAGATTCTTCTGATCCCAAAGGACCAAGCACACACCCAGGTCAATATACAACTCAAATCTTACCCAATAATCATGCTGCTGCCAATCCTTTAGTATTTAAAAGCTAAAGGTTTATTTATAAAAAGAAAAAAAGAAAGGTGAGAGTTAAAATTGGCTAAAGGAATCAAATACATACGATAATTGCAAAGTTCTTCATTCAGGCTTGTAGCAGTGATGGAATAAACTGCTGGCTTAAGTCAAGTCTCTGGTTGCTTCCAAATCATTGGAAGGTCCTCAGTCCCTTGGTTAGAATGCTCCCATTAGTTTAAGTCCATATTCCAGAGGTCTGAGCAGGAAAGAGGCAAAACGGAGGTGTTTCCAGTGCCTTTTATAGCTTCTGCCATGTACAGGGAAATCCATTGTTTCAAACAAAGCCCTCAGCACAGCTAGTGGAAAATTACAGTTAGCAAGATGGTGTTTGGAGTCACATGGGCAAGTCACATGTCCATGCATGACTTCACTTAGTCACAGCAGAGGTCATTACCTATACTTCAGATGGAACATTCCCAGGAAACTCCATTCAGTGTAGATGGGCATCTTCCATTGTGAGCTAAGGGTTTTTTTGATGGTCCATTTAACTTGAATAGTCCCGTCAAGATGTGCAGGCTAAATACCTTGTGGGCATTACCACAGGAGCAAACATATTTGAAATAGAGGTATAAAGCCAATACTCATAACTTCCAATACAGAAATGATACATGCATACAAATAGCATAATCATAACCTTTCCATAGACACCATACTTGACAACCTTTGTACAAGATTTGTTGCAATTATATAACAGTGGTAGCAACAATGATCTACATGGTCATATTTTAATCTGATAATGTCACAGTTACCAAGGGTGATTAGGTATCAGACGGGTAGCCGTGTTAATCTGTATCTACAAAAACAATGAGGAGTCCAGTGGCACTTTAAAGACTAACTGATTTATTTGGGCATAAGCTTTCATGAGGAGATTGTGAGATCCCCATCATTGGAGGTTTTTAAGAACTGATTAGATGAACATCTGTCAACAATGCTCTCGGTTTACTTGGTCCTGTCTCAGTGCAGGGGGCTGGACTTGATGACTTCTCGATATCCCTTCCAGCCCTACGTTTCAATAATTCTATGATACAGCTCTCAGAGACGTGCTTACACATGTTAAAGATCAGAAAGGCAAACAAAAAGTAGTAATTTATTCTTAAATTTCAATTATTCTAAAGAGTTCAAATGAAGATAATAAACTTACTTGGTAAAAGTTAGAGTTCTCAGAGGTTTGCTCTTAGGAGTGTTTGCAAAATATGTTACATCAGGTACTTACTTGCTAGAATGTGCCTTGTCCTAGTCAGTGCTACCAGGGGTTAGGTCTCTTCTCACAGGCCCTGAGCAGCCAAATAACATTTACCCAGATTTACTCTAATGCTTCATTTACACCTCCCCACCCCCACCCCAAGCAAGTGGGCAAGGAGGAAGCAAAGAAGAACAAGAAATAACCTCGGTTCTGCCCCCAACATACTGACCAGTGTATGCTGGGGAAGTTAGAGCTTGTAAAGAAGTTGATAGAGTGCATGGCCAGAAGAGACCCCACTGTGCTCATCTAGTCTGAGTTCCCATATAACACAGGCCATAGAGCTTGTTATAGCGTCCCCTGCAGGAGAAAAGTGGAAAGCCAGAGAGGCACTGTGATTGGAGCTGACTAAAAGATGACTATTCTGTTTCCTGGCAACTATCAAGTGTGACGCTTTCTCGACTCACCCGGAATTATGACTGACCCTTGTTACCCCTCAGCCTTAGCAAAAGTAGGTTTGTTGGCACTAAACTAGGTGAAGCTCCCTGTCTCTCCAGTCTGTTCGTCACCCCAGACAAACTTCTCAGGTCTCTGATGATCCTTTCTTCACTTTGAAGATAACACTTGATGCTTCCCAGTCCCCAGGCCCCTTTGAGGAGTGTTCCCCTGTGGTACCCAGCCCCTGTCACCGGGCACTCACAGTAATTACCAAGTCTGTTGTCGCCACAGAGACCGTATACACACCAGCTCACTTTATTCAACAAGAATTCATACTTGGCTTAATATTACAGCACTGAGATCTAATAATGGTAGAACAAAGGTATTTATTAATAAATATAGAGATTTAAGTGATACTGAATAAGGATAGTGAAAACAGATATGGTTACAAATCAAACAAAAATATAACATGCTTTTAAGAGACTAAGCATATTGTTAACATTGAGGTTTCAAAATTCTTCCACATTGGAATGAAGACAAAACCTACTGAATATTTTCACAAAGAGCAAGAGAGAGCACGTACAGGTTGTTAGGGGACTGGCCTGGGATGTTGGACACCTAGGTTAAAGTCCCCGCTCGGCCCAATACAGAGCAAAAACTTGAAGCTGTTTCCCCCACATCTCAAGTGAGTGCCCTAACTACACAGCTCTCTCTATCTCACTCTAACTTTCCTGAAAAAAATTTCATGGAAACAGATTTGTTTCAGTGTCAACAAAACAGGATATTTTGATGAATTTTCATTTGGTGAAAATGGTCCGACCAGTGCTAATTGTGTCTCTGGCTCACTGTTCTATCCCAGGGCTCTTTCTCAGGCACCACAGCTCTCTCCGAGCAGTGCCACACCAGGATCTTTTATTAAATTGCGCTGTAGTTGTACTTTGCAGTAGGTAAACTGTGCAAGGTTATGCACCCAAGCATTCATGATCTAAATGTTAGAGACACTGTCTTTTGCCCACAGCTGGCACAAAATCCTCAGATCTTTGACAGTAGTATAGAAAATCCTAAAGGCAATATTATGCCATCAATTTTTGAAGCACAAGTTCCCGCTGATATCATCAGGAGGTGGAACTTGATTCTGGTATCTCCCACTACCAGCAGCTCTGTAATCTTTTCTTCTGTGAACATACTCTCATCCTACCGTACCTTGTCTTTTTTCTCAGCCCTGCCATAGCCTGACACTGGCAGTTCTACAATGGTTTCTATCTTTTTTCCCTCTACCATTCTTCTCTGTTTTTTTTCATTGTATATCACCTATACCTGCTTTGAATATCTATGCAATACTGCCTAATACCCTCTACTATGGCAATAAGTGCATTCAGCTTCTTGGATTGGACACATTGTGCAGGGATGTTGAGGAGTCTGATCACTTTCTCCATGCAGTTTCCATTCTTTAATTGGTCCCTGAGGTTCCCATCCGAGATCCTCAGTTGTTTTGCTCTGTGGGGTTCTTTTCACCTTTTTTTAAAAAAAAAATCTCATTTCATCTTAATTTCCATCCTTGTTTCCCTCTCTCAGTATGTGGGGGGGAAGTACTTAGGTTTTCCAATGAAATGAGCATCAAATAGTTAAGTCATTTTATATTCTGGAGTAAGACCTGTTATTATTTCTATAGAAGGAAGGACTGGGATAAATGTTCTCTCCCATGTGAGTTACATCAGAAATTAGAAAGACCTTCTCCACTTGAAATATCACACTTCTGTCTGAAAATGATGTGCCTGATAACAGTAACAAGCACCACCTATGCCTTCCACACCTGAAAGAAGCAAAAGAGAAACAAAAATCTATTTTTTCAGTTTGTTACCTTGTTCATTTGGCAGCCCTTTATATTTAGTCATTTTACATTGTTTCCTCTGTATAGTCAATCAAAACTGCAAACACTTTATTCCATTAGAACTTGATTCATTGAGGTAAATGGGACTAATCATTGATTATTATTATTTTTATTACTGTAGTGCTAAGGAGCCCCAGTAATGGGCCCGGACCCCATTGTGCTAGGTTTTGTACCAACACAGAACAAAAAGATAGTCCCTGCCGCAGAGAGCTTACAATCTAAGTATGGGACAAGAGACAACAGATAGCTACAAAGAGAGACTGAAAGGGAAGAACAAAGAAACAATGAGATAAGATGGTCAGCGTGGTAGGCAGACGTCTCAGCACACAATCACTCTAACAGATGTCATGTTTGTTTTTGTTTTGGTTTGGTTTTTGTAGGCATCCTGGCAAAAGTCTTCTGGAGAGACTAGAAGTCATTTTACTTATCTAGGAAGTGAGATGTGTAATGATGGTGATGCCATGCTTAAATGTCAAGCAGCAAATATCAAAAGCAGCAAACAGTTTTCATAAACGTTAAAAGATCTGGAACATAGGAACATAAGAATGGCCATACTGGGTCAGACCACGGTCCATCTAGCCCATTATCCTGTCTTCCAACAGTGGCCAATGCCAGATGCTTCAGAGGAAATGAGCAGAACAGGGCAATTTTCAAGTGATCCATCCTCTGTCATCCACTCCCAACTTCTGGTAGTTAGAGGTTTAGGATACCCAGAGCATGAGTTGCAACCCTGATCATCTTGGCTAAAAGCCATTGATGGGCCTATCCTCCATGAACTTACATACTTCTTTTTTTAACCCCATTATAGTTTTGGTCTTCACAACATCCCGTGGCAACACATTTCACAGACTGACTGTGTGTTGTGTGAAGTAGTACTTCCTTTTAAATCTATTGCCAAATAATTTAATTGGGTGACCCCCGGTTCTTGTGTTATGTGAAAAGGTAAACAACACTTCCTTAGTCACTTTCTCCACAAGATTCATGTTTTTATAGATCTCTATCATCTCCGCCCTTAGTCGTCTCTTTTCCCAACTGAGAAGTCACAGTCTTTTTAATCTCTCCTCATGCCCTTAATCATTTTAGTTGCCCTTCTCTGTACCTTTTCCAATTCTAATATGGGGCAACCAGAGCTGCACACTATACACAAGTTGTTGGCATAGCATGGATTTATGTTGTGGCATTATGATATTTTCTGTCTTCTTATCTATCCCTTTCCTAATGGTTCCTAATATTGTTAGCTTTTTTGACTCCTGCTGCGCATTGAACAGGTTATTTTCAGAGAACTATCCACAATTACTCCATGATCTCTTTCTTGAGTGGTAACAGCTAATGCAGACCCCATCGTTTTGTATGTATTGTTGGAATTATGTTCTCCAATGTCCATTACTTTGAATTGTGAATTTCATCTGCCATTTTGTTACCCAGTTACCCAAGTTGTATGATTGGCACTGAACAAAAAATATGAATTTTTAACATGACCATTATATCTGTCCTCCTTTGTGCATCAGAGTCATGGAACTCTACAACAGACATTGATAAGAGGATCAATTCATACCAAAATAAATGCCTGCAAAAGATCTCCAGAATTCATTGGAAAGAGTTCATTGCAACATCAGAAATTTGAGGAAGAGCAATCCAACCACAAGCATCAAACATGGTCAGAAGACGATGGACCCATTTAGGACATGCTTTAAGGTTGCCGCCATTATGACTTCCACATCGAGTGATAATATAATCGCTCCCTGGAAAGAGAAAAAGAGGGTAACCTCAAAACACATAACACAGAACAATAGAGAAAAAAGCCAAATATATCAACAGGACATTCGGAAGCCTGAACAGACCAGCTCGAGACTTAAATGGTGGACACTAGCAGATGCCCTATGGACTTGAGGGTGGTGGTGCTGAAAGAAAGAAAGAAAGAAAGAAAGATGGCAAACCAGAGTATTGAGGAGGGTGTTGAAAAAAGACAATGAGTTAATATTGTGGATGTTTATGAGGAGCGTTAGGGGCAGCATGGGAGAAAGCATAAAGGTGCTTGTTTGAAAATTTAACAAGTGGGTGATGGATGCTTGTTGTTGCTTTTAGCTGTTTAAATACTTGGTTTTTATGTGCACTTTCTAATTTCATTTTGAAAAAGTGTTATCTTTGTAACTAACTAGCAGTGTTTGTCTGGAACTCCCCACCATATCAGTAGCCACTGATCATGCTGGAAGAGGGTAAAGAGGATTCTGATGACTCACCACGGTACTGGCTCTTTACCTTACCTAGGCATCAGAGAAATGGGAACAGAGTAAACCAGGGCATGGGCAGAAGAGCCTGGAGGTAGCAACTCTAGGAAGAGCAAAGTCTGAAGAGAAGGCTTCAACTGAACTTATCTGATTGTCTTAGGTCCAGATCCACAAAGCAACTTAGATGTTGTAATGCTCAGTGTTGCAAAGTACAAATTGTAGGTGGCTTGAAAAATCACTGGAATCCATAAACCCTGCGTTAGGTGCTTAGACTGGACCAGTACTCTAATCACTCGACTAAAGGTTAAAGGAGCTTTTATTGCCTTCCTCGACCATTTGGTGTGGATTTAGATGTGCTCAGACAATGCCTATCAGCTCAGGCCCCACAGGTGAGATAGGCAAGACAATGCATAACTTGAGGGTCACGCTGGGCATTAGGCATGAGACAGAAACAACGTGAAGAGGCAAGAAATCCTTCTATATTGCTTATGTGGATAAAATGTAAAGGCTCTGTCCCCTTTGAGAGTAAGTGAGCCCATTAAATGAAGATCTAATAAATACATTCAGATGTAGAAGATAAACAATCTCATCTGGACTTGGATCTTTCTGAGACACCAATTTGATACATAACTCAAGTATCAACTACTAACAGGGCTGAAATCCTGCAATGTGGTAATATATTCTGATAAAAAGGATAATCGTCCAACATTTGGGCCATATTGACAAGTAAATATTGGGGCTTGATTTTTTTAAAGGCATTTAGATGCCTTAAATACCTTTACAAATCTGGCCCTCACAATTCCATCTTACAGATATAAACCTGCCCTTCTTCTCTTCTTCATTTGTGTCTAATGTTTTAATGAGATTTTCCTCTTCTACTGAAGAAAAGTAGAGCCAATCCCATGCTTTTCTCCCTGTAGACTTTTGTGCAATTAATTATTTAAATGAGTCACTTGAAGGAAAATATTTGTTTCTGTTTTATGCATTTTCCCTTCTTGATGGACATATTCACACCCTTTATACCACAAGATATTTTAATTACCATTTTTCAAGCTGAGTTGAAATTAAATATCTTTATCTACAAGGAAAGACGGTACAATAAATGACTTTGAAGTATTAACTGGATGAGGACCCACATTCATTGTTCTTTCAATAAAGAAATAAGAGCACCCACTCGTTGTGATTCTTTTAACTCTAATTACCACCACACTTCATACAGGATGGAAACAGGAAAATATATGCATAACTTCCAAGGAAAGTTAATTGCGTTCCTGAGGAAAAAAGCCATTGGTTGACCTATGGGATATTTTAATGTTCAGTTAAACAACAATTCTAATTATTAATATCATAATTATTTGAGCATCTGGAAACACAAATTCACGACCCAAACCTATCAGATTCTCCAACTAATGCCAAAAAATGAAGGACTTCAAACATATATACTATTCCTGCTTTTCCAAACAGTAGCAGACATCCTTTCAGGTCAGTTTCCTTGTGGAGGAGAAAAGAGTTATGTGGAGTCTGGGTAAATTCTAGCCATAACTTGTTTTATTTACACACATAGGCCAGTCCTGGAACAGAGGTATTCAAAACATCATGCAGGCAATTCTTTCTTTCAGGAACCTCAGCCCAACACCAATGCTTGGCTCCATGGGAGTAATTCTGACTGAAGAACTCAGAGACTCAAGAACTGTCCAAAGACTCTAATGAGAGAGGAAACTCTCCTACTGCTTGCACACCTCCATCTATTCAGACCCTTTCATGATAAATTAAAGTAACAACACGCCATGTCTTCCAGAGACTGAACATTTGCTTGCACACTAAGAAAAAGGACATTGTTACCTATTGAAACCTGCAATAACAATATTAATTAACTGCTAAACCCCTCAATCAGAGGAAATAATATCCAAGTAGAGGAAATAAAATATAGGCAAGAGTAAAAAAAAAATAGGTACAGGTCATTTGAAATCAACCTTCATTGTGAGGAATTAGCTGCCTCTTAGGTTTCCATTATCTTATTTAATTTCTCTAAGCTATTTTATAATTAGTTGAAAGTCTAAGAATATTGATCAGACCTGTCCTAACTTCCTACTCCCTTTTCTTTTGATGAGATGAGAAGTGGCTTCTGCTCTCTTACAGAATGTGGAGAGCCAGCTGTTTCCAAGATCCAATGTTTTTGATTGAATTCATACCCAAAGTGAAGATTAAGCTCCTCAGGTGAAGAGATAACCCCATTCTTTTATCAGAGTCCCACGTTCCCCACTTTGTGGGGGCAGGAATCTCTTGCTTCTCCTCTGATATTAATATATCTATCTGTGCCACAATTCTAAAGGTGGAGTCTCCAAAATGATTATGGAAACTAAAGAATGTGGTACTGACACTGGGCTGGCTGCCTCCTGGGTGCTCCCTCACAGCCAGAGGTCACTCTGCAGGTGCCCTGCTTGTGTTTCCTCCCCTTCAAGGGGCTTCTTTAATAAACTCCACATAGGCTTTCCTGAGTCCAATGAAAAGAGGCCTCCTTAGGAGTTTATTAACTTACAATACAAAAACAAACATAAAAGTCTCCCCCACAGCCTCAAACTGGGTTTGGCCCCTAATTCCGCCTGGTGTCTCAGGGCTCTTCCTGCCTTAGCAGACTACTCCCATTCCTTCCTAGCTACAGCCTCCCTAATTTCCTCCTAGTCTCAGAGTCTTCCCTGCAGGAGTCTCTCATTCTCTGTACTCTCCACAGCTTCCTGCTGCTCTTTATAGGAGAATAGCTCCTCCATATGTATCTCATTCTACTCATGAACCCCTATCCCAGTTGTGACAGACAGGCTTAATTGGTAAGGCTACGTTTTAGTCACGGATATTTTTAGTAAAAGTCATGGACAGGTCATGGGCAGTAAACAAAAATTCATGGCCTGTGTCCTGTCCATGACTTTTACTATATACCCTTGACTAAAACTTGAGGGCGGGGATGGTTTTGGAGGCACCGTGGCTGCTGGGGGGCGGCACAGGGGCACCATGGGTGCTTGGGGGGCTCGTGGCACAGGGGGGCACCGCGGGTGCTGGGTGGGGGGTGGCGTTGGTGGGGCTGGTTCCCCACCCAGCTCCTGGGAAGCAGTGACTCCAGCTTCCTAGCTCCACATGCTGTTTCCACTCTGCTCCAATCCCGGTTCTGCAGCTCCCATTGGCTGGGAACTGCGGCCACTGGGAGCTGTGGGGTGTACCTGCGGGCGGAGGACGTACATGGCGCTAGGAACTGAGATGGGGAGTTTCTGTCGCCCTTCCGGGGAGCGCACCACCCCACCCCACAATCCCCAGCCCTGAGCCCCGCCACACCCAAACTCCTGCTGCTGGGGGCAGGAGGGCCTGAGACTACCCCAGCAGCAGCTGGTGTGAATAGCTCAGGGGCTGCCCGAGCTGCTCAGGCTGCTCCCAGGCCAGCCTCACGGGCCGCTGCAGAAGTCACTGTGGTCACGTAAAGTCTTCAATGACAAACAGGGAGCCTTACTAATTGGATAGGGACTGGCCACCTCCAGGCCTTCAGCCCTTCCGGGGGCAGGCCACCCTATCAGAGGTACCTTGTTATTCTCGTTGGATTTTGCTTTGTTTTCCTTCTTTCTTTTTCTCCCTCCATCTTGCCATATTCTCTTATTTTTTGTTCTTTGTTCTCTTTTATGGGCCTCACACTGTGCCGATACACCGAATAGTCCAGAATCCTGTAGTCCATTCTGCTCAATTCTTCTTCAGTGAGCTGTCACCTATATCTGTCAGGAAAAACTCTTCCCTTACCTAGACTCATTGGCTACCCTATCACTGGTGAAGGTCTTTGGATGTCTCCAGCTACCTTCTTCCATCCTAATTGGCTATACAGTAGAAGCGACAATAGCACTAAAAAGAAATGGTAAAAAAAAAAAAAATCCACTCTGCCTCTTCCCTAGGCATTGGTCTCAATTCCTCTCCTCAGCTTGGAAACAAAATTTCATCCACAGGAGCACAGAGTATCTGAAAGATAAACAAAATTAAAATAAGGATTTATTTCTCAGGACACCAACTCAGAAAGCCAAGGCCAATTGCTAATTGCCTTAATCAGTTTCTATACTCTGGCAAACTCTTATTGAAATTGATGAAGTTTACCTTTAAAAAAGGACTGAGTGAAAACTGAGCAAGGGCCTTAGGATTTGATCCAAAGTACAGAAATAGCTCAGCTAGGATCCTAATATGGGTCCACATTCTAATATCCTTGCTCAGATTTAGGAGAACCAGAAGCTTGAGACAAACCCATTAGGTCAATAGAACTTCTCTTGGAGTAAGGTGCTACTCACCTGGTCTCTATTGTTCAACACAGACAAAATACATTCAAAAGATTATTGAATTAAGGTTCTATGTTGAAGAACCAGAGAAAAGAATAGACCTTTATGATTAAGTCTTCTATGGTGGTAACATACATCATGATAACATGGAAATTAATGTAACACAAGGTATATAGGGGCCAATTTTCCTGTCCCTTAGTAGGTATAATTTTGTCACACGTAGCTAGATAGGTGCCCATCTAATGTGCATGTACAAATCTGGGAAATAGACATGCACTTGAAAAGCAGGCCCAGAGTGTCACAGAGTAACAAGAGGTTGAGTCATGCCATGAAATCCTGTATCTAGCCTGAGAATTCAAAAGTTTTAACATCACTAGGTCCGACACCTTTATCCATTGCTTTCCCCTGAACCTTCACCCTTCGCATACAGGTTCTGAAATATTTGGAATGGAAAGGGAACCGTTTATCCATACCTCCATTTGCTAGGAATAGCTGGAAATGCTGATAGGGTCTTCTCTCAGGATCTCTGACCATGGCAATAAGCCAGTTGCATCTAGAAGGTGGCACAGGGCCTGCTAGCTGAGATTCTGAAGATAATGGAAATAGTGGACGTCACTCAGTTATCTAGATGACTGGATGCTAGACCGGATGCTGAAGGAAACTGCAGACCTATATGTCTCTTCCCTTCATTCCTCCCCAAGAAGAGCTACCACCATGCAGAGGAAACCTGAACCCTGTTGGAAAGCAGGGTTTGTTTGGCAGCTAGAAAGTTCCAAGTCCTGTTGGAGAAAAGACACTATGTGGGGCTGGGCGAAGAAAGTTACACTGTATGGCTGAGCCCCTCACCTGTTTCTAACAAACACCTATGATACTGGATATTTCCCCAATGTGAATCTAAACCTTTTTAGGTTCATAGTATTTGGCTATCCTCACTATATTCTGGCCCTGATTCAGCAAATCAAGTTAAGCATGGGGTTAACTTTAAGGACAAACTTAAGTCCCATTCAGTGAGAGTTAACATTTGGTTAGGTGCTCTGCTGATTCAGGGCCTTTATGCCTAAATCACCTAAGCATTTTTGATGCACCTGCAATCCTTAAGAACCAGCTGAATTCAGAACAGAGTAGCAACTTCATTAATCAGATTTTTCCCTTCATTTCCAAATTTAAATTAAACACAATATTTTAAATCTAATAATCCAAATCTAAGGTACTCCGTATCTTTACAAGGAATTTTGCTGCCCTCTAGCTGTGTTACATATGACACTGTTCACACAGAAAATAAAACGTCTTACTCGATCTCCAAGAGCACTGGTAAATAGGGAGATGCGGGGGGCCCATTTTTCCAAGTAGTTTTAAGCAATAAAATCTGGGATAACACATCAGTGTAGAATTTATATTCTAATGATTGGGCTAAGGCAGGGGGAGAGCTGTGATCAGCTAAGAATTGTTCAGATCCAATTATACTGATTTGTAATCTGTCTCCTCAACCCACTTTCGTCCCACCACTTGTTACGCCTTGTCTTTTTTTTTTTCTTCCATATTGTAAGGTCTTTGTCACAGGGATTGTCATTTACATTGTTTGTACAGTGCCCACCTGCAGTGGCCTCTATGGGCTAGTGCAATATAAATAATGAATAATATTAATTAACACTGGTTTTCAGAAATAAGTCAGTCACTGTTAATAGTGAGATGTACACACAGACACATGCACACGTCATTTTTTTTTTATAGATTAGGAAGCAAAAGCTCTTCACTAAGGGCTCCTTAATGAAAAATATTTTGCACTGACACAGCATGTTCCATCCAGCCAAAGATCTTAAAGCATTTTTACAAAGGTAGGTAAATGTTATTCTCTCTTTTTAAAGGGTTGATCCAAACAAAGACTCCTGTTTTCTTTTTATGGGCTTTGGATCAGCTGTAAATTGGGACCAGAAAGGCTCTCCTCTAGACTCACCTCAATATAGATGCACAGTAACAGAGGAGGTTTAAAGAAGCAACTTGGCTCTGGTGCACTCCATGCAAGGACCAAGGACAACTATGCTCCCTGCCCTCAGAGGAGCATAGGGATTACCCTTCTCATGTGTCCCCAGAGTGCAGCTGGCCCCAAACTGGACAGGGTGCAGGAGGGAGAGTCATGGCCTTATTTCCATCCAGCAAGCCCACAGAGCTGGCCTGTGTGCTGAGGGGAGCAATGCAGAGAACACATTCCCCCTAAGCACTGGAGCAGGGATGGCATCTCAGAAGGCACACTCTCTCAGCATAGTTTCCCATTCAGTACATATTGCAAGTGGAGAATCTTTTGCAGCTCCTGAGTCATACTCTCTGGCAAGACATTATTTCCTCTAAGAGCACGCTGAATGTGAGAATATATTCTAATATAGTCAAGAGGTCACAGCCCCAACTTGTTGTTCATATGCTGACTGATGGACTCAGTACCTAAATAGCTGTTCATGGAAAGAGTAAAGGAAATTACTACTGAGACAGCTGCTGGCAAAGGGGGCAGTCAAATTAATTGTTATTCATGTGTAAGCCAACTACTCTGGGAGCTGAAAGGGAATGGTTAAAAAATGACTTTAAAATGCTTTATTCATCTGGTAGAATTATCTTCATTGAGTTTACTGTGATCTGAGTGCTGATAACAGAAAGCCCTTAAGTAGATCAAGTGAGCAGGGATAATGGAAGCATCTTCCTGTAACATAAATAAAACATGGATGCAATATATGTATAGAAAATAAGCTTCTATCCTCTGTTTTTATATAGCGTATTGAGGATGTGAGGAATCTCTGATTGGGTTCAGTCATAAGTTAAAGGGTTAATGAACACGAGGGGGCAATTTCCAGCAGGTCCTCCTACACACAGAAAGCCACCAGAGAACTTAGGCTAGCAACGGGAGCGTGGCACAGAAGTGCCTTGTGTGTTATAGTTCTCTGCAGCTCTGTAGTGCCTTTCAAGGTCCCTGTAAGCTGTACAAGTATTGCCCTTAGCCCAGCAATTGCCACTCTGTGCGGATTCAATTATCCCGGTAGGAATCATCTATGTGAATGTTTTTTGAAGGGCCGTTAACTGCAAGAGCACGGGTGCTTGATAATGTTGCTTTTGTAATGTGTGGGGAACCACCAGTGTTTGAGGGGTACTTACACTAGTTCCTCTGCGTTGGTTAGAATGTATCCCTATGTGTACTGCATACTGTGCTGATCATTGCGTTGTGTTCAATCAGAATTACAGATTTCGTTCAGAGGGATAAGGTGAGCTCGGAGGGTGTCGTTATTTGCTTTGATTTATTGCATTCTTATGACTTCACCTAGCTGAAGGTTGTGTGTGAATGCAGCTTTTGTTTCGATCCCTGTGTTAGAAAATTGTGTACATAGAACAAGATGAGGGCTGAAAACAGGTCCCTTTGGTTGGGCATCTGATTCATATATTCTAGGCATATCTTTGTTAACAACTTTCATAAGAGTGGAAATTTAAACAGGAACCTAACATTATATAAATGCATTCTGATTTTGAAGTGCTCAGATTTCCTTTGAGCTCTTCCAAGAATCTGAACATAGTTATGAATATAGGAAAAATAGATGACACAGTTACTGAGCAAATCTCTGGGCAGCTGAGAATCAACAGTGAGATTTTTCAAAAGCATTCAACTTAGTGGGCTTTAAAGGCAGACTTAAGGCTATTTCAGCTTTAAAGACAGTTATTGTGCCATACGTTAGTCTGGGTGTTGACTTTGACTTAGTACTGTGTTATTTTTAACATGCTCCTTTAATTATGAGAGCAAACAGAGACCCTGCCGCAGGTCCTGCTGGTGTGGACTCCTGCTGGTATTCAGACAGAGCTCCGCTGAAGTCAGTAGGTCTCTGCACAGTCTCAGAGGCCTGTAGGAGTGGGGGGCTTTACTTTGCTGGTGTCTAATTTAATTGGCAGAAGTCTAAGCAGCAGGGGGGAAATATTACAGAGGCCAATGTGCATACTCACTGGTGCTCATCTCGGGCCTTGAGAGTCATTTTTTGTGCACCCAACACTGCAATGACATGCCATTTTTAGGCAAATGGTCTTATAGCTGTAGTATCTGGCTAGAAGTCAGGAGATATTGGGGGTCTAATCCCAGCACTCCCACGGACGAAGTTTTTGAATTCATCTAAGTTTTTGAAACCGGCTTCTAATTATTGGGTACTTGAGGCACACAGAGACTGATTTTGAAAGTATGGCAATGCAGCAGCGGAGAAGTAAGGGTGGCAATACCATATCATGACAGCCTTACTTCTGCATAATGTTTGATCTTTGCGCTGGGAGGAGGGATTACAGGGGGGCTAAGGCAAATTTTGGGGTGGCTATAGCCCTTGCAAGCCCCCACACCTCCAATCCCCTGATGTTAAGGGAATACTCCACCACCCACTCAACACACAGAATCATCTATCACAAGAAATTTTGCAAGCTGAAATTCCCTGAGTTACCTGGCACTCCTCCAGGTTGAGCCACTGGAGGGCATGGGCACCAAAGAATCCTAAGCCTTTAACCTTTCTTCTCTTTTCTGTCATGCCTTGAACAGACAAAAAGTAGAATTTGTCAAATCCAATATAACTAATGTGTATTTAAGTGGAAATGTTCTGGTCTAGGCAGGTCAGACTTATTATTTAATTGGTCAAAGACAATTAAAGAGACCTGTCATGTACTTAGTTACTTTTTCATTGCAGTCTTCAAATGTGTATTCTTACAACCCTAAGGGATGGGGGAGGTTTTTATTTCTGCAGATGGTAAGAAAGGAACTTGATGATCCTGACATTTTACAAAATTGCCTTCTGAGCCCAGAAGATGGTAGTGAATTGAGACTCCTAAAAATAATTTAAATCAAAGTTTTGAATCTGATTGCTAAGGCGTCCAATCACATCTTCCCACACTAATCTTTGCAGGGCAGTGACAATAGGACGTGGAAACTCCATGTGAATCTCTGTTCTGCCAGTGCCTCATTTCCTGGAGCCATCCTGTTATAGAATGAGCCCCCTAGATGCAGTACAGTGTTCAACATCAGTCAAGGGCTCTTCAAGAAGCAGTAACTGCTACTTGAATTTCTAATGTGTGCTGAGCAAAGAGCATCTGGTTACAACTCCTTGCACCCCTTACCCTGTCTCCAAGATCCCTCTGACCCAGTGCAATCCTATTGAAGGAGCTTCTGTGGGGTCCTGGATGGAATAATTTTATATAGCTGGGAATCTCCCTCCTTCTGTAGAGCACTTTGCCAGAGAATCACCTCCTTTTAAGTGACGGAAGCAGAGGAGCAAGGTCCAAGTCCAGGTGTGATTGGGCAGCCAGCATTGACCTCTTCCTTTCTGACAAGGCATAATACAAGATTCAATTATTGGAGAGCCAGATTTCAGTTAGCTCGAAGGTTGTGTCATTATCATTCTAAAAATCAAACTATAATAACTTGTCCTCTTCAGTTAATGCAGTTACACTTCCCCTTTGAATATCATTTACACAGTCCTGATTCCATTGCCCTACAGCTTGTGAAGTTACTTGTGAGACACGAGCACTCTGATTTAGCAGGATCTTAAGCCTGCTTTGCACTAGGCCAGTTATTTCTCTGAGGAGCCAAACTAACTGTAATTCTAATTACCTGCCATTTTGAAAGTAAGTTTTTCCATATACACTTTAAATGGCAGGATTCACCCAAATTCATTGCTGGTGCAACTTTTTCTGCCGTTATCTGACTGAATGTTACAACTGAAAATTTCACTTGCGTATAGACTAAGACCCTGATTCTCTCCATTGTCTTGTGTAACTGTGACTCTCTGTACCTCGGGCGAACACCCAGCACCCCCATGTTCATCCTTGTAAAATGATTGTGTGGTATCCAAAGCAAGTCATGTTGGGTGTCTTTGGAAGGCTCATGATGCATTGAGTATGGTTGTTATAGTGATGTTATAGTAATTGTTACAGTAATGTTATAGGTTATAATTTCATGTATATAGTTATGAGGCTGAAAATGTATCCTGATGACTTAAAGCAAGCCAAGATAAAAACTCTCCAGAAGCAGAGGGGCAACACCTCATCAGGGTGTGGATAGGACAAACCCAGCCCAGACTCACAGGAACAAAGGGCGCTGGCCAAGGCAACAACAAAAGAATCTGTTAGACTCTCGAGGGAGTCACCCCCCTTCCTTTGGTCAGTTTGTAACTGCGATGAGATAATGCTCATCTGACTCTGAAGGGGCGGGGGGGGGGGGCAAAGCAAAGGGGAAAGAAAGGACATGATAAAAGGGAGAGACATTTGCCATGCTCTCTCTCTCTTCCCCCTACATCTGCAGACACCACCAACACCAACAAGCGACTGATGCGCTGATCAAAGGGGAGAGCCTGGCTGAAGAGCAACCAACCAGCCTGTGGTGAGAAGCATCTAAGTTTGTAAGGACATTGAAAGTGTTAAGATCAGCTTAGAATGCATTTTGCTTTTATTTCATTTGACTAAATCTGACTTGTTATGCTTTGACTTATAATCACTTAGAATCTACCTTTATAGTTAATAAATCTGTTTGTTTATTCTACCTGAAGCAGTGTGTTTGGTTTGAAGAGTGGCAGGGGCTCCCCTTGGGAGAACAAGCCTGGTACATATCAATTTCTTTGTTAAATTGATGAACTCTTATAAGCTTGCAGCGTTCAGCTGGCACTACTGGACACTGCAAGACAGAGGTTCCTAGGGTTGTGCCTGGGACCGGAGATATTGGCTAGTGTCATTTGCTTGCAGGTACCTGGGAGCAGCTTACATGCCAGAGGCTATGCGTGAACAGCCCACAGCAGAGCAGGGTAAGGCTGGCTCCCAGAGTCAAGGATTGGAGTGGCCTAGCAGATCACCAGTCTGTATAACACCAGAGGGGAACATCACAGTAAACCACCTGCTTTATGATGCAGTGGTGGTTGAGGGGGAGTCACAGAGTTAACCCAAAGAAAGTGACAGAAGCAATGGAAATCATAGAATCATAGAATATCAGGGCTGGAAGGGACCTCAGGAGGTCATCTAGTCCAACCCCCTGCTCAATGCAGGACCAACACCAACTAAATCATCCCAGCCACGGCTTTGTCAAGCCTGACCTTAAAAACCTCTAAGGAAGGAGATTCCACCACCTCCCTAGGTAACCAATTCCAGTGCTTCACCACCCTCCTAGTGAAAAAGCTTTTCCTAATATCCAACCTAAATCTCCCCCACTGCAACTCGAGACCATTACTCCTTGTTCTGTCATCTGGTACCACTGAGAACAGTCTTGATCCATCCTCTTTGGAACCCCCTTTCAGGTAGTTGAAAGCAGCCATCAAATCCCCCTTCATTCTTCTCTTCTGCAGACTAAATAATCCCAGTTCCCTCAGCCTTTCCTCATAAATCATGTATTCCAGGCCCCGAATCATTTTTGTTGCCCTCCACTGGACTCTTTCCAATTTTTCCACATCCTTCTTGTAGTATGGGGCCCAAAACTGGACACAGTACTCCAGATGTGGCCTCAACAATGCCAAATAGAGGAGAATGATCACGTCCCTCAATCTGCTGGCAATGCTCCTACTTATACAGCCCAAAATGCCATTAGCCTTCTTGGCAACAAGGACCCACGGTTGACTCATATCCAGCTTCTCATCCACTGTAATCCCTAGGTTCTTTTCTGCAGAACTGCTGCCTAGCCACTCAGTCCCTAGTCTGTAGCAGTGCATAAGATTCTTCCATCCTAAGTGCAGGACTCTGCACTTGTCCTTGTTGAACCTCATTAGATTTCTTTTGGCCCAATCCTCTAATTTGTCTAGGTCCTTCTGTAGCCTATCCCTACCCTCCAGCATATCTACCACTCCTCCCAGTTTAGTGTCATCTGCAAACTTTCTGAGGATGCAATCCACACCGTCCTCCAGATCATTAATGAAGATATTGAACAAAACTGCCCCCAGGACAGACCCTTGGAGCACTCCGCTTGATACCGGCTGCCAACTAGACATGGAGCCATTGATCACTACCCGTTGAGCCCGATGATCTAGCCAGCTTTCTATCCACCTTATCGTCCATTCATCCAGCCCTTTCATCCAGCTGGTAAGAATACTGTGGGAGACCGTATCAAAAGCTTTGCTTAAGTCAAGGAATAACACGTCCACTGCTTTCCCCTCATCCACAGAGCCAATTATCTCATCTTAGGACATGGGGATCTCAGTCTGGAGTACTCTGTCTCTGCAGACCTGTATGGTAAAGCAACTTGCTAGAAGGGCCCAGAAGCATCCAGAAGTAGGACGTGGCAGTTACTGGACATGATCTGTAGCTATTTCTGAAGCCGGGTAGGAAATTTTCATGCTTGGCAAGCTGCTTAGCAGGTAACACGCAGCCACCATTTGAGAGCTGAGTCAACTGGAGTACACTGAGGGGTGTATATGTTGGGTTGGGGTGGGAGAGAGATTATAAACATAAGAGTTACAGACAGCCCTGTGGATTCAACAGCTGATTGCTGCAGGGATGGTGGGTTCCTAATGCCTGAGTCACTTTGGATACAGGTAAGTGCTATTCCAGTTTTACAAGCCTTGCATTAGAATAATGTTTGGTTCTTTATAGTGTGCTATTTCTGAGATGCAGGTTTCTTTTCAATAAGAGATTCTTGATCAAGTACTGTTTGCAAGACTTGTTTTTTAAGCCAGTGCCTTTTCCTAATTCAACCTTGTGTAGAAAAGCTTTCCTCAGCAAGACAGGTTCATTCATCTTATTGTATTGTGAGTATTTAAAATTGTATATTTCCTATTATTAAAGCTTGTACTTTGAAACTGACTAGGTAACTGGTGGTTCTGGTATGGTGTCAGTTCCCGAATTTCATCTCTTCATGGTTAGGTTTAGAGACCTTTGGAGGAGGCAGCTGTGAAATATTTCTTAGTCTGGAAGGGAGTCACTAGCTCCAAATGTTTGCATAGGATCTGGAACTGGTGGTGCTGGGGGTGCTGCAGCACCCCCTGGCTTGAAGTAGTTTCCATTACATACAGGGCTTACAGTTTGGTTCAATGGCTTCTTGGCATCCCCACTATAAAAATTGTTCCAGCACCTCTGAATGTTTAGGAAACCTGATAGAGACAAAGTCTGTGATTCTCTGAGCTGGCCACTGGATGTCACCATTGTTCCAGTGAAAGACCAATAGAATAGCATTAGAAAGTTGATGATGAGACACAATCACTGAGATAAAGTGATTGTTGGTTGTTTGCTTTTTCTAGGTAGAGCAGGCAATGTAAACATTTTAGTAAATATGTCCCAAAACTTATGGGAGGCTACCAGTACAAGTATTTCTATTAACTACTGTAAGTGATCCTATCAGCTGTTACATCTAAGAAATTAATGTGATCAAAGAATTGACCCAAATACATGAAATACAACTGATAAATTTGTTCAGGTAGTTTATTACTTTCCTAATTTTTAATTTAAAAAATGAAAGTACTGATACTTGCCAGGCATGAGTGAAGAAGATAACGCATTAATATAAATCAGTGTCTGTTTTGCAGAGTTCTTCCTCTAGTTATTTACTAATAACCCATAAAACATTTTCAGCTAGGTCACCCTAACTTTTCCTTGTTCAGTTAATTGTACTATGATATTTGTGCACTTATGAATCTATAACTGGTTTGTGGGATGCAAATAATAGGTGAAATCTTAGCCCCATTAAAGTCAGTGACAATGCTGTTGTCTTCTGTGGAGACAAATTTTCACCTTACGGGTTTAAGCAGTGGACTCTGAAGGTCCAATAGAACTCGCAGTGACATAAATGGGAATCTTGCTACTGACTTCAGGGTGAGATCCTGAGACCTTACTACTTTTAAAACCTATAATATATGTTTCACAAACAGCCTTATATGTTCACAGCTATGGAACCAACACAATAGTGCAATGAACAAAACCAACCAAAGGGGCAAAGTTAGGGCTGCATGAATAGTAGAAATCAGTTGGGATGATGGTGAACCTTCGGTTGTTACATGGCAGTAGGGAAACGTGCATTTCCAGCATTTCAAATGCATGAAAGAGTGCATTCAAAGTGCGTGGCTGGGCCATAGTTCTAGTAAATGCTAACACCTTGTCAACCTCAACTATACTGAACAAAGCTTGAGTGTAGGGAATAATGTACCATTCTCCAGCTACCATAAGAACTGCATTTACTGAGACTGGTGACAGAGGGCCCAATCCTTCCCTCAGCTTTTCTGGGAGCTGGACTGGTCCTCAGTACTTACACTGAGGGCCTGATGCAGCAAGGTGCTGAATGCCTGCAAATTCCCAATGGAAATCAGTGAAGGTTGTCGGTCCCCAGTACCTCCAAAAATCAGTTCCAGTAATAAAGGGAAAAATTTAGTTTCATGGGACATGTACACATATATTCAAACAGCTGCAGTCAGGTGGAAAACTGGGGTGCAGGTGATTCACCCCAATCCTGCTTTCCCCTCCCCTCAAAAAAATTCACGAAATCCATATATAAGCCACATACACATGGTGAAATGTTCAAGCTTTGGGTTCAGAAGACACGTTCATGTTTTAGCACATAGATTATTCGACTGATTTCCCCATCTCTGGGGCCCATGTGACCTCCCCATCTGGAGGATTTCTACTCCTGATATCAGGGCTGTGCAAGTTGTGTGGAAACTTCTTGGTCGGTCACAATGGAGCCTTCCACCATTTGGAGAGCAACAAAGAGCCAGAATTTGGCTTTTAAAATAGTAAGGGTGGAAGCTGAGGGGGTGTCGCACAATTCATAGCTCACGTAGGCAGAGTTTATTCCACACACCAGGGTCTTCCTGCATCCCTCCATGCCACTCCACAAGTTCCCAGTGTGCTATCTCCCTCTTTTCCAGGGACTTCCTACAATGCCCTTCCACTCCCTGTTTGTGCCAGGGACTCTGTGTCTCCCCTTCCTTCCTCCATAATAGGTCCCTCATTCTCTCTCCCCACCATACCAGGGACTGAGTGAACACCCCTGTTCCGTCTCCCTTATCACAACCATTATTATCTTTCTGTCTGGGTGATAGTCATGTCAACATGAGAGGAGGGTATTGTTATGCTGGAAGGAGTTCTTGGGTGCCATCAAACAGTTGTTTGGTCTATAGACAATTGCAGAGGTGCTTGTGGCTGTGCTAAAGAGCTGTCAGAGTCTTTATGGGTCCCTTTTTTCCCCCGCTTCCAGTTTTCCATTTCTTCCCCAAATTAATAAGCTTCTGGCCAGTGATGCCTTGAACATTCCCTGAAATTTTGGAATTGACCAGATGAAGCATTCAAAAGTTTGTGTTACAGACACACAAATGCCATTGAGTTAACTGTGAGGCCTTCAGAAGCTTGGCAATTTACACAGTCCATAAGGCTAGATAAGGAATCAGTGTTTTCCCCTACAAAATCTTTTGACAAAAAAGAACGAGGAAACACTGGAATTTTGAGACAGCTCTATTACAGTGTAGTAATTTTTTTTAAAAAAGCAGCATACAATAGAGCAGTGAAACAGCCTGATGTAAATAAAAAGCTGTACAGTGATAAATTTAGCCCCACAATCACCTACTTATCCCATTCAGGCTGCAAGCAACTCCAGGAGTGCAGTTGAAAATGGACTGATCACAGTTGTTAAGCATCATGGAAATACAGTGAGATAAGCTTCTCAAAACTGGTGCCTAACTGGTGAGCTTCTAAAGAGATTTTCAAAGGCACAAGGGGCAGTTCTTTGGCAAGTCCATGGGCATTAGGTGCCTAGCACCTTTGAAAATCCTCAGTCAATATTTAGACACTTAATAAATTGCCTAATTTTCAACAGTTCTGTTCTCAGTAACTTCACTGGGAACTGACAGGTGCTCAGCACTTTTAAAGGTTAGGCTATTTAAGAAAGTAATTTTTGGCCACTTGCTCTGAATCAGGTCCCTGGCAATTATCCCATTCAGATGAGCAAGCTGTAGTATTTATCACTGTATTCACTGTACCTTTACTAGAACCCATATGGGAATATAGGCCATAAAACATGGCACTGAATGTATTAAGTTGCTGTCACACTCTGTTGATCTGAAGCTAGTGAGCACTAGCTAATTTCCATGCTAATCAGCCTCAGCAGTTCGCACATGGTTGGGAGACATATTTCTATTGATTGCAGTCAAAGCAGATTTATGTTATTTCCACAATGCACAAATATTTTATGAGTAGTATTTAATGTATATAAAATGCAAATTAGTGTATATATCATTTAAAATGACAGTCTCTTACAAGTAGTGTGGGGGTGTAATTTTTGTTCCCCAGAATATTATTCATAGCTGGATGCATATATCAGCTGCACACTAATCTATCCAAATAGGTGGTAACAGACTAATTTCTGGAGGCCAGATTTTGGCTGATTCTTACACAGGTGCCTAGCGATGGGGGGAGGCCATAAATATAATTCCTCTTCCAGCCCTTTATTGTGCAGCCCATAATGTCCAGGCAGAATTGAAGCCCTTATGTCTTGGGGAGGGCAAGGACCATCCCCTCCCTATTCCCCCAGGTGCATGAGTCCATGTATATGAAATCACCAGCAGCGTTGGCCACCTCTGTGTGTGGGAGGGAGACTCACCCCATAGTGGGGTATATGAAGCATCAGGGTAGTAGGTTCTGCAGCCCCAGGAGCTCTAGAAAGCATTCTCCTAGTATGCCCTGTGGGAGAGGTAGATGGTCCCACAGCTCCACGCTACCCCTTACTGTGGACTGTGCCTAATATTGGCACCATCTAGCCCTGGCAGATGTGTGTTTGCAAGAATGTTTGAACATCCACACCATGCCCCTGTAACGTGCACACAGCAAGTGACAACTATTGCTGCTTTTTGATGTGTTCTGCCACCACAACTTTGTGGTGAAGGCTGTCTGCTGACTTCTTCTTCATTCCACATCCCACCCCTGATCCCTTTAGTCTTGTGTCTGCCTGCTTTCTGTGATAGCTGCAAAGCATTAGTTTGCCTAATGCCGTCCACCATGGGATATGTCCTCTTCAGAAAGAAAGCTGCTGAGTGTTACTTAGCAGTGAGAATCCCTTACTTTACAACTTCTCTTTGGCTCAGACTGTCACCTTTTCCTGTCTGAAAAGTACTAGCAATTCCGCCATGTTTTTTGATGTTGGGGTGAAGGCAGACCGCTGCTGGGAAGTGTGGATGTGCTCAGTAGAGCGAGATTCATATTTCCTCTCCCAAGGATTCACTGTGATGTGTAACTCTCCCTCCCCTTGCCTGATGTCACCTTTCTCTGTATCATATCACATTGCATCTTACTGCAAAACTGGCCCAACACAGGCCAGTGTCTGAGAAGCACATTCTGGCCCACAGGGGGTTGAATGAGGTGATGTAGCTTTTCTCACTTTAGTCACAACATGGTAAAATGTCATTGGTTTGAATTCAGAAGACATGGGTACAATCTGTTAAGGCAATTCTGAAGGAATGTATGACTCAAATAATTCCTGAAGTTAAGGTAAAGTTTAAATGACAGCATTTTTTCTGGCTGTCTCAGAGTACAGATGGGAATAAGATGATGTATGAAGAACCTCTGGTACATAGTCCAGAGTATGGAAAGTGTGGCAGGAGTGTTCAGAAGGGTCATGTTGTTGTGGATTAGATACAGACTGAATTTGCATTAATTTAGTTTATGATCATGTGTTATATGTTACTATTAACATTATTTAAATGTTCAGTCTGTCCACTTGATAATCCCATCTCACCTCATCCGTTAATTTGAGGCTATCCCGGAAGGGAACCTATCTCCTCCAAAGCTGGGGGTGAGAAACAAAGCTCATAACCCTGTGTTGAGGAGAGCAGCATCACAGAAAGATTAAAATTACCATTGCATCATTTTAGGATCACAGCCATTCCCTTGCTAATGAAACGTTCTCTATCCTTAATAGCAGCCAACTGTTGAACAAGTTAATACATTTAAATCAGGCACCACTTGAATAGAAAATGAGCTCTGAAACAGAATTATTTCACTGTAGTGTTGGCAGCAGACATCAAGCTACAGTGGTAGCCCTGTGAATTTAATGGCACAATTAAAGGGCCCGCAGATACACAAGAGCAAGCTCCAGTTTCCATATGTCTATGGGAATTGTACATACATGCTTCAGGATAGAGTTTGGCCCTCAACATTTACTGTGCTGTGGTGTCTGAATTTACTGCAATATTTCCAGTACTTTACAATCAAAATGCTGCAGTAAAGTCAAGTATCTTTGTGACAGTCGCTCTTTTGGCCAACACACCGGGAACTTCCACAGATAACAACATGAGCTGCTACAGCTTAAGTTAAAGAGCCAAAGCTCTGTAGTAGCAGGGGGCTGTAACAACTCATCCTCTAGATGGGGACTTGTAACACACATTCATGGTCAATATTAAATATGTCATGGTGACCACTATAAAAATCCCATAGTGCTCAGCAAGGGAGTTGGATGTGGGAGGAACCCCAAAATAAGTGACAGCTAGTCAAGATAAGAGGTGTGTAGGTGCGTGTGTGTAGCTACTTTGGGGAACAATAAAGAAAACATGATCACAGTGCAGTCACCATGAAAGAGAGAAGCACTGCAGCACTGAGTTAAATTTACACAGTGATTGGTTCTTGTACTCTGGCAATTTATCCTCAGTTGCAGTGTAACTTTGGAAGGGGTAAGGATGGATTATTAGGATAGTAAATATAATCCCAAGAAGTTACCATGTTGAACCATCAGTAGAGCTGTAAATTGTCCAGCTAAGTGACTGGTGATCGTAATTGCCTCCATTGTGGGTTGGTTGCCTAACTTGAAACACCTAATTTTCAGCCTGGAGAGTGCTCAATGCTTTTAACCAGTCTCACGTTGGACCTCCAAGAATTGAGGTACCCCAAATCACTGGCCACCCTCAGGCAGGAATTGAACCCAGCTCTTCCACATCCCAGGTGAGTTCGCTAGCTCTTGGGTAAAAGTTTTATAGCAGAGGTACCACCTCCTCCCCAACACTGAATGAGGCCCAGTCCAAGAGGTGAGCTCTGAGCACACCTATCAGCACAGTCCCTGCAGGAAAGATAGGCAGGGGAAAACCTATCTTCCCCTTGTTTGAGGAGCACACTATGGCAAGGTGTCCAGACACCTAGAGTGGGGCAGCCATCTGCATGCCCAGAGACAGAAATGTAGTTGCTTAGGGAGCTTCTGCAGCAAAAATTAAAGATGTCAAGTGAGTTTAGTTCTGTACAAGGTTAGGTAGTAACTGAATAGGAGTTTTGTGGATCTCAGTGGTGCCTGAAACTGGGACTTATCCCTAACTCTTTATGGTTCAGGGCCTGACTGCTTCTTGAGGGCCCAATTCTGCCTCTTTACTTGATCTGAGCCGTACCTTACTGTTCTAGTAAACCCGCCAATGTCACTGGGATTACCTGAATAGTAAGGCACTATTCAGCCTGACTAAGAATGGAAAGATTGGTCCGTTAAGGTGTTAGTGGAATTACAACTATCACCAGTTCACTAGAAATAGCCCTCCAAGGGTCTGTCTGTTCATTCATATTTGTCAAGCTGGAGAAGAGATTTTTCTTTTTTTAAAAAAATCACACCATGATTTCCATCACATGTGCATATGACTGCTGTGGAGGTCAGGTAATTTATTCCTAATGAAAATTCAACCAGATCTATTACTGTGGTGCCTTACCATAAGGGCAGCTTAAAGTACAGCTTCTGTTTCCAAAATGCCACTATATAGAATAATTAACTTATCACTTAATAGATCTGTTCCTTTGTATATACTTTGAATAATACTTAGACCTGCCTTAATGCAGGGGACTGGACAAGAAGACATCTCAAGGTGGTTTCCAGTCATACGACTCCATGACATCCAGAGTCCTGTCTGCTGATTTTGGTGATAAAGATAAATTGAGTATTCCTCCTAACACAGCAGAGCTAATGCAGATGGGAGAGTGAGCTGGATTCTATAGATCAACAAAATTGTTTACTAAAGTTATACCTTTGTAGACCCACTGAAGTCAGTGGTGGCACCCAGGTGTTACTAAGAGGAGGAAAATTGAGTCGCTCAGATGTAAATGAGAGCCTAATTTGACTAGCAGAATCTTTATGACTCGTGTTGATACTCAAGATGACAAGAAGTTTGTTCACAAGATAGAGTTGCTGTGCTGGAAATTAAGTCTGGGTGAAATGTTTTGGTGTGCAAACTGAGCACATGTTTAGTGGGAATTATTAAGATGCGAACAGGGTACCATGATTTAGTTTCCTTTTTTTTTTTTTCTTTAAAACCCAGAGTTACTTTCCCCATAGAATGTTTCATTAAAGCAAGAGTAGATTTTCATCTTGAGATGACATTGAAAAAGCCAGGGTATAATCAGCCCCTGCCACCCCCACCAATATGTTTAGATCACCTGAGAATCATAGGATATCAATTCTACTGCAATAATAAAGTGTCATGATCACCAGCGATAACGTAAAAGGAGAGTCAGAAGCCACTGCAAAGGGTGTAGCTCTGACTATAAAGATCCACAGCAGCCTATAACAGGCATCTTGTCAACATAGCAGTGTCACTGAATGCTCTGATGAGGGCCAATGTATGTTTCCTGCTGATGGGAAGGACGGGGGGGGTGGGGAGGCGGGGGACAAGACTAGATTCAGTGACAAGTTCCAGCTCCCTACTAGAAGTGTTCTATTGTGGCAAGGATTAGGTAATCCATAGAACTACCACCAAAATAAAATAATAATAAATAATAATAATAAATAATAATAATAATCTGTCAAGGCTATTGTAACTCAAGTTTGTTCGGTCAGCTAGTACCCAATCTCACTTACTCAGGGGTAGAATGATAAACAGAGGAGTGAACCTAACCAGTGTCATGAAACTATTGATCAACCTTTTGAAAAGATATAACCAATATCAGTCAAGAACAAAGTATGTGATTTCACCTGCTGTACCAGTCCGTGAATAGGCTCAGTTGTAGCCAAATTATGAAGACCCCATGGAGTCTCTACAGCTAAATCATACCAAACAAAAGTTGCCTGAAGAGCGCACTTGGTTTATTTTTTGGGTTCCCCTCACAACGTAGTTATTTCTGTTCACATTTGGAAAAGTCTGATTCCTAGAAGCAGTAAAAGCACTGCTTTTTAGGAGAAGGGGTGTCACAGGGCCAGTCATGTGGTCCCTCTTGGTTACTCACCAGACTGCTGTGAGGGGACCCAGCCATTGAATTTCAGGTGTTTTAAGCCTCTAGAGTCTGAGCAGAGCTCAGGCATTGTCCTGGTCTTGGGATCTTTAGGCACACTCTCAAGGCAAAGCCATTGTTTAGCACCCTGTCCTGAGAGCTGAGACCCGCTTGGTTCCTGGGCCCAATCCTGACTCCCCTGATCTCCCCCAAAACTTAAACATACCCTCTCCCAGACTTCTACCCGAAAGTGTGAGCCTTCTGGTTTACCACCTCAAGGGGCCATGTGGTAGACAGAACACACAACAAGCACATGGACACTTTGCTCAGAATTCTAACACTGTTGCTCTGCACTTAATAGATAAAGCTCAGAGCATACAGATCATATAGAAAACCCCCATCATCCTGAACACAATGCCCCTCACTCTAGCTCACCCAGTTCCAAAGAAGTCATCCATATTCAGGTACATAGGGTTTCCTCATCTTGAAACTGGCCAAAGGCCCCAAATGCTTCAGCTCCTATCCTTTATAACCTTCCAGTTTTTCTGTCATGTGACTTCTTGATCAGCCTCTTCAGGTGACCCCAGATCCTTACCAGGTGACTTCATTGGAAGGCCATCTCTCCCCCGATAAACCAGTTCTGCTGGTAGGACTCAACCTATTGTTTAGAGATAGGCCATTTCAATGGGAGAGCATATACATTAATGACCCTCTCTTGTAAGCCCTATATCACTGCCCCTTGGAATTTCAGTCCAGTTTGGAGATAGCCTGACAACAGAATTGGAGTCTGCTGTCCAAAGATATGTATTGAGAGCCCCCCACCTGCATCAAATGGAATTCATTTGTAGAGGCATATCCCACAAACCACCATGGGGGAGAGGGGTAAATTAACTTACACCTATTTCAAAATTCTGTTTTGTTCAACTTTATTTTTCCAGAAATAGGAAACGTAAATTATACATATATATACACACACACACACACAATGTGTCACTAAATATTTATCTATTAAAACACACCTTTCTTTACATAACCTATTTGATACAAACACAGAGGAAAAAAAAGTAATCTCCAGAGATGAACTTCTGGCTTCATTGAAGTCAATGGCAAGCTACTGACTTCAATGGGACTCGGATTTCACCCTAGAAATGTAGACCCGTTGCTACTGAATTTATCTGGTCAATCAATTGAAAAGATATTGTTTCAATATTAAAACTAGGATTTTCAAAGGCGCCTCAGGAGTTAGGTGTTCAAATTGCATTGACATTAAGTGTGAGTGGGTGCCTAACTCCTTTCTGCCCCTTGGAAAATTACAGCTTAATATTTCACACAGTTGTTAGCTGAAAGAGCTAGACCCTGCTTCTTTAAGGAGGTGTCAGGTTTTTCAAATGCATGAGTTTGTTTTCTTTCCTTTTGACCTCTTTATAGTTGGCCTAATGGTCCTTCAGCTGCCTGGCTTTCTAGGGTATTTTGGAATTTTTTTTGTAAATCTCTCAAACATTTGTAGGGGATAGATTGTAATATTAGTCTGCTCTGAGAAATGGATACCACATAACTGCATCACCCCCAAGTTAGACAAGGGGTCAGTGCCCAGAGTCAATAATAATTAATAACAGCTGGCAAAGTCAATGGTCCTTTGCAGTAATCCATAGTGGATAGAATGATGTCCAAAATATGCTCTATATCCCTGCCAAAAGTGGTCTGTTTTCGTATGATTTAAAGGGAAGCTGAACAGAGGTTTATAATGGAAAGTGTCAGGTAACCTTTACTTTAGATGGTGCTACCAGCAAGTTCTTAATGTTCAAATGTAAACATGACAGTAAGAACCACCTTTTGTTACCCTTACTCATATTGTGCAGTATCTAACTCTGCAAATAGTTCCACTAAAACCTACTTGTAGACTAAGGTATTACTCTTCTGGAGTAAGGATATCAGACACAGCCTAGTATCAGAATATTGTGGGATTGCTTACTACTAAGGGTATCACAATCTAGCCCTTAATGAGTAGTCCCGTTGATTTTAATGGCACTGCTTGAAGAGTACAGAATTACTGAATGTGAATGTGTAACATTTTCTTCCAGAGCATAAGGATTAGAAACAGGGTTCCTTTTCATTAAAGCTTTAGATTCTGATGTACAATTCTATGCAAGTGGTGGGGAGTAGGTCTTTGGCAAATCCCATGGCAGCAGGATACAGCGGACCCTGCTGGTGAGAGACTATATGGTCATAGGCTTGCTGTTGTGGAACCTGTCCAGTAAGGACTTGGCTACATCTCAGATACATTAGCTCTAGACCGCTGCAGGGATTTTTCCCTGCTGCCAGTCATAACAGTTTGAAAAATGCAATGTGACAGGATCCCGCCCTTAACAGTTTTATAATCCTGTCTTATTGATTTCAATGAGGAAAATTCAAGTTATCTTCTTGCCTAACACTATTAATGGGATACAACAAATCCACTTTATACATCCTCTGTAAGACAATTACAAATACTCCTTTTGCCTTTAACTTACACCATTATACACCAGGGGAAAAGGGGGATTTCTATTTGAAATCACTTCAATATGATCACATGGTGGGTTTTTTTAATTGTTTGAGATAGTGAATAATCCATTCATTAGAAGGAACTTAAGTTTTTTTAACATTTTACTTTTCTGGTTTTGTTCATTTAAGACAGAAGATGTTTGCAACTCTTTAAAGGGCAAATACTGCTCATTTGAGCCATATTGTATTCTCCTGTTGATTGGCAAACATCTCTCTAACACTAATATCACACACACACAGGAGTGAAATCCTGGCCCCATTGATGTCAATGTGCTCTTCTGCTTTTACACAAATGAACAGAGCTATAGCTTTACTAACACTGTGTGACAGGGCTTGCTCTACTCATCACCCTCAGCAACACCTTCTTGGGGCTCACCTGGGGAAGTAGCTCTGCCACAAGGTCTGACACCCTTCCTGCAGTTACTCAGTCCACCATTCCCCTCAGTTACTCATGCACCAGGAGCTGCACTGCTTTCCTCTTCATGGCTTAGCCCTCCAGCTAAGTCATGTTAAAGTTCTTCTCCCCTCCTGGGGTATCATCAAAGTCTGCTTCCAGCCATCCCAAAACAGGCTATCCCTAGTGTGTCACTCCCACAGTAACATATAGGGAAACATTGGCCCACCCTCTATAGGTTCCAGTCCCTCAACCCAGCAGCTCTAGGCTTTTACTCTCCCAGCCCTTCTTGCACCTGTCCGCTCTGTCCCTACCACTTCATGCTCTTCTCTCTTACATCAGAGAGTGCAAATATCCCCCTTGAAGCCTACCAACTTCCTCTCTTTATAGAGCTCACCCAGCTCCTTCCCCAGCTGGTCTTCATCAGCAATTAGGTCCTAGGCCCTAGGTTTCTTCCAGGTGCAGCTGAAGGTTAATTGGCCTCATTTACACCTTCAGGCCTTATGTGTGGTGGACAACCCATCACAAACTGCAACTTGCAGAGCATATTTTACACTATCTGTGTACTGGGACTTGCTCTTATAGCTATTTCGAGGGGAAACTAGGTGATGCTCATACCTTATTAAAGAAGTAAATGAGACTGGGGAAAAACCTTCCTGGATGGACTAAATCCTCGATATATTTTAATGTAAGGGTGGAAGCATTGGACCCAAGCAACACTATGGGCCAGAGCTATGCAGGCATAAGTTTTAAAGATCAGATAATTCCCCTAAACTAGGGTTGGATCAAGGCATAAACATTATTGGCCCACCTAGGGCTACAGCTCCTGAAGTCATATGATTACATCAGAATCTGGGTTTTCTTTTTATAAAAATAGTACATTTCTAGCCTACCTGAATGTAAAGAAAAATCTTGCAAATGTGAACCAAGCCTAGCAGATGGAGTGACATCTGCCTGAATCTGCAGACAGCCTGCAACAACAGCTCTGAGGGTTTGAACTGCCCTGGGCACCTCTACAGGGTGTTAATGCCAGGACCTGAGGGGCCCCTCAACACCACCTAAACAGGGCTCTGTAGAAGAAGAGTCAGTGATCCCAGCCCACCCCTCTACCCCCAAATAAATACACCCCAGTTGCTTGGGTAGGTACTTGGAAAGAGCCACCGATACCATCCTTGCCTCTCCCAGGAGCAGGCGGGTTCCCTAGTTTTGCCCCAGCTGATGCTGAGGGGAGGGGCACCTCAGCTGCCAGTCTTGGGGGAAAGGGGAGTTCCTTGCTGCTGACCCTGCCTCTTTGGGAGGGTGGGGAGCCCCTGCCATGGCCACTCCAAGTGGGGGATGACACCACAGCATGGGGGCCAGGCTGTTGGGCTGGGACCACAGGGGTGCCCGTATCATGGTGTGACCAGGGCCCCACCATAATCAGTTCTGCCCTTATCTCATCTCTCAGTCTGCGCTTGACACTTGTAACTCCCATTAACATTGATCAGATTGTTGTCCCTAAATCCCTACGCACTCAAATCATGGGGCTCATTCTGCCCTCAGGTAAATGGGTGTGCTGCCCCTTCCCTACCCCCCCCCCCATATATATTCAATCAGGGACGCAGATGGGAGCCGGGTGGATATATTCCTGCACTGTGGTGTAAATCTGGAGGAATTCTATTGCAGTCCTGGAAACCAGTGCAGATCTGTAGAGCAGCATCCAGCCCCATGAGGCTGACTGAAAAGCAGGCTGAACTGAGCGTGCCTGCCACTGTATGATTACCGGCGAGGGGCCTGATCCAGCATCCATTGAGGGGGAAGGCTAAACTCCCATTCAGATCGGGGCCAAGAAAAGAGTGGGGCTCTGAAAATCACTTTTCACTGATATAGGGGACAATTACGGATGCCTCTTCGCCAGTTGCTTTTCTTTGCCATTTTTATAACTCAGTAATGTCCAGTTGTCTTCCCACGTTTGCCCCTTCTGTGTATTGCTTTCCTGTTTTTGATTGCATGCTTCACAACATTTAAACAAGCACTAACAACAAATTACCTGCTCAACTGCGTTCTGTGAAAGGGGGCCCGGGAACTCATTTGCCAAGGAAGCAGACGTGGGAGAGGGGGGAAGCAGTTCCCAGCGGCAGGCTGCTGGTGTGCTTTAAAGCAGGCATGGTTTTTCCGAGAATAAAGGGCTCGCTCCGTATTGGGATCCAATAGAGAAGCTCTCTGCGCCTTATTCTGGAGCTGCCTCCTCCCCCTCAGTTACTCCTTCTTCTTCGCAGCTCTCCGCAGAAATAATGCATCAGAAGTAAAAAAAAAAAAAATTACTATCTAGACTGATTGATTTTAATATAAAACCGCGGATTTTTGCTCGTGGGTTGTTCCGGGGTAGGAGAGGGTTTGGCCCCTTCCCAATATGAAATACTTGGACTACGTGATTATAATCGCTGCGTTCCCCAGAGCGCTGTGTTTTTATTTTGAATTGTGATTTTGAAAATGAGACTTTCACTCTTTTCGGTGCCTCTAGCTCCACGCAAAACAAACAAAAAACAAACGGGGTCTCGGGGGGGGGGGGGGAATGTCTCCTCATCTCTCCCCCTTTGCTAAAAGTATCCAACTCTTTTAACACAGAGTACATTTCAATTCTGAGTCTAGTATATTTCAGCTCTGAGTTAATCTATTTCTGTCTTCCCTTTCCCTCTGTTCACTGCTTGTATTCAGTGCCTCGGTTTGTCCCCGCCCTGCCTTGACTGCGACGTTTTGGAAAGAGAAAACCGCTGAGTGCTGGCCGATATCTTGCACTCCCTTTCAGCAGATGGCTGGATAGGCGCAATGGATAGGGAAAATGCCGCCCCCGACCATTTAGATAGCTCTTTCCCAGCGCTCCCCTCACAACAAGAGTTGTGTCAGCGCCCCCGATCTTCACGGTTAATAACTAACATTGTGCCCGTCGTTAATTGCATTGCACGTACTTCAGGCTTCAAAAACAGCGAGGCCACCAACCGCTTCAGAAAATGTTTAATCTCATTCCGTTGCTTCTGTCAATTCCTGTATTTCGGAAGGGTCGAATATTTTGTCCGATCGACATTTGGACAGTCCATATGTGGGGAAACGTGGCTAAAATTCGCTCCGAGGCCTGCAAATAGAAATTAAAAAGAAAAAGTTTTTTTTTCTTGTGCGGTGAATAAAATTACTGTATTTTGATGCAACCTGCAGAGGAACAGCTTGGGAATTCAGTGCGGATCAAATTTAGGGACTGGGGGTGTGTCATTCTTCCCGCCTCCCCCCCCCCCCAACAAAAAAAAGTTTATCTAAAAAAAACAGTTTTATTTAAAAAATATCAGTTTTCCCCCCAAAATTTTGCAACCCGCTCCCTCCTGCTTTCTCGGGACACCACAGTGTTAGAAAATCAAAGGAACATGCCAATGCCAAGGCTGGCTCCTAACAGTGCTTGTGTTCGGGGAAGGCAAATGTTTAATATCAGAATTAACTTGTGTGTCATTGGGGCTGGGATCGGCGAGCCCGAGTCCTCCACAGGACTGAGTGAGTTGGGTTTATTCACATGAATAAAAGCCTGAGGGACCAGGCCCGGCAGGATTATGAGATTGCGAAGGCTCCTGATCATGAATTGAATTTTATTTTCCACTGTGTGTCTGTGTGAGTGATGGGCTATAACAAAGGGGAAAGAGTAGCGGGTACTTAGTGGCGGCATAGCACAGATGTCATCGGCTATGGTGTAGCAGAGAATTTTGTACAACTTGGGCCTTGTCTACCGCTTCTTACTGCTGGTCGCGGTTATGATCGCTACGAACTAACAGGCCTTGCTGTTGGCGCAGGATTGCTGTCCTGAGCAGCGAGCAAACGATATCCCTCATTAAGATACTGCACTGAGATACGCCTTAAGAGACTGCACTAACCCAGGCAGCGTTCAAAGGTTTTGGAGATGTTCTGGCGAAACACAGCCACCACCGCCCTGTCTTGAGAAAGTCCCCTTTCTACACCTTTCTGCTGTGCCCCTGGATCAGAACTATTCGATACACTCCTTTCCTTCTCGCCTGTGCATTCCTTACCTGTTCCCTCTTCCCCCCCCCCCCACTGTTTTCTGGTGATCAATTTAGATTAAAAACTCTCCTGAGCAGGGATCCTTATTATGATAATCGGTGTAAAGCGTCTTGCACACTTGGATAACTAATAATAATCAATGCAAGAGAACCACTAGTGATTTATCCTTTTCTTAAACCAGATTCTCAGTACCTAGCCTCAGTACTTCCAAAGGACTATTGGTGCAGTGAGGGGCCACGCCGTGGGAGCAGAGGTCTCAGAGCCTTATCATAAGAAACAGATGTCTATTTGGTCGGAACTGAATTTGCTCTTTAACTCTTAGACTTGGCGAGAGATGAGCTGCAAGTACGTACACTTCTCCCAGCATCTGTCCGTGCGAACGTGGAAATCACTCCGCATGGTGTAAATTTGTCCAGCAGCAAGTATCCTACGGGGATACCCTCCTTTCCTCTGTGTTCCCACCCAGAATCTGGCCCTGTTGTAAATGATCGGAACTAAATTTTCCAGCCTTCTGTAGATTAACGTTATGTAACGGTGCCGGGCTAAAAAAACTGTAGGGGAGACCAGTATTGTTTGTGAATCAAGGTTTACGAGCCTTTTGCCAAAGGGGAGGTATCCCAAAGCTGTCTAAAGCATCTGCTACCTTTAGGGGAGGCAAAGGAGATATGGAAAGATCCAGGAGATTGTTCGGAGAATGTGTGTACGGGGGAGTCTATACAGAGTCCCCCAAATAGCATGGACAATATAAGCCGCTTTAGGGTTTCAGACTCCAGAGTCCGGATTCTAGACCGGGCGCTGCAGCAGACGGTGGCAGATTGATAAGAGCCACGAGGTTTCCGAGAATCTTGGAGCTAGATCTGGTTTCAAACACGTGAATTTCGCTTAATCTTTGTCTTGATCCGGCCAGATGCGACTTTCACTGTCCAGGGACAGTAGAAAATTGAGGGGTTAGGAGATCGCGTCCAGGGAGAGGGAGTCAATCTCGTGGGTTTCTCTGCGATCCGAGGAATGAAGTGCCTTTAAGAGGCCCTAAATGGAGGAGTTTGTTTCTATTACGCTCGGAAGCTAGTGACTAGCAGCAGCAATAACAAAAAAATCCTTTTGGGTTTGTCACAAAAAATTGTTTCAGGTCTGGGGGGCGGGGAGGAGAAGGGCCCTTGCACTGCCATGGAAGAGGGGGAAAGGCGATTGCGTGAGCAAAAGAAAGCGAACAGGAGGGCGGCTCTCCTCCAGGCAGTGGTTCAAAAGAGCCTCTTTCCGCTCTGCGGCCCCTTTGGCTTAATCTCCTGCTCCCCTTCATTGCCATGTTAGTGGGATCACATCCGAGCTCCTTCAGCCACAGCCACGCCCGGGCTTCTCCCCATATTCAAAGGCGGGCTCCTTGAACAGCTCTCTGCCGCTCCTTCTTCTCCTGCAGCCTTTCGCCGGAGGGAGGGCAGCAGCGATGCAAAAGGGACAGATCCCGCTTTGTCTCAAGGTGGGCGCATGAAATCAACTTGTCTCCATTGCCCCGCTGGCTCACGGGAGCACGGGGTGCACCTGCCGGGGGGGGGGGGGGAATTCAGTCTTGCGGGGCTGTAAGTCCAAACGAGCCTTCCCAGTTTGCATGTAGGGAAGATACAGGGTGTTGTCAGAAGAGCTACCTGCAGGGGCAGGGGCTGAACATGTATGTCCGGGTGAGCATGATTTTACCCTGCCTGTCTAGCCCACAGGTCTGCAGACTACGAACGTGACTGATCCCCCCAGAAATGTCTATGCACAAAACGCAACAGCGTCAAGCAAATATCTTCGGTAGCATGTATTAGACTATACACCATGATTATAGGCAGTGTGCATTAGAACTATATTTATTGTAATGTTAAAGGCATATTCGGAAATACATTCTATACATAGTAGAATAAATACAGCGACATATACATACACTGTATTCCAAGTGTCTCTGTATGTCCATTAGGAATATAGCTAATTATATATAATACCTGCGATATGTGCATATCTGGGTGTGTATGCCATAAATCGTGGACACAAGGGATCCTCTCTGCCAGGTGCTTGAAGTCAGGAGCCAAACTCCCATCGTTTTCTATCTATGGAGGAGGATTGGCTCCTAGACTTGAGGGGGGGACTTTGTTGGGCCCAGTGCCTGCCCTGTGGAAACGGCTGCTACAGAATTCCTGTTCGTTGCTTTATGAGTATCTATTGCTAGTCTAGTTTATTGCTGTGACTCTGTAAACACTTTCCCATTGCGTAGTCCCTCTTCTGTGCCTTTCAGAAAAGCTCGCTCCACCCTGGTTTGGTTTTCTGTCGTCTTATCAACAAAAGTCTGAGCCCATTTCAATTTTTCAAATGCAAAATAAACCAGCTCCTCTTTGCGAAGCCTTTACTGGGCTACTGTGTGCAGAGGAGCAAGAAGGTGAAGCTTTTCTCCTCAAATAAAGGAGCTTCGATCATTCCTTTGAAAATGCTTCTTGGCGGCGAGGAGGGGAGTTTCCAACGAAAGGGCGTTAAACAGTTTACAATGAATAAAGACACTTAAATGCCACAGCCGTGTCTGTGTCAGAGATCACTCATCCCTGGGCATCTTTTAAACATCACTTTTCTGGGAAAGAGAAGCCAAATAAAACTATCTACTCAGCACCTTCTCTGGAAATTAATGGCAAACAAAGGTTTTTTGTTTTTTTTTACAGGTATAATCATCTTGGCTTTCGACTTGTTTTGTGTTTGTTGCTGCAAAAGAGCACACCCTGGGCTCACCCTCTTTCCCGGAATCCTTCCTTAATGGGTGATATTGATTAGTTGTCCAGCGTAGCCTAGATATATATTTAAGTTTGTCCCCCTGTAACTGCCCCAAGCCTTTGACATGCAAAGAGTTTTTAACCGCAACTCTTTCCAAACCAGACACTGCTCTCTAGAAGCTCCTTGCTAGGGTTTAGGGGATGCATTTGCCGCAACCAGGGCAGGGTTAAACACAAAACCAATCCGGCTGCCGTTTGCGTCGGAAGATGGGGATAGAGCTTGTGTGGGTCGGGTAACCGGCTGATTTCAGTTATTCATTTGTTTGTAGTCGATTGCATCCACTTTGTGGTTCCTTCCCCCCGCAGGATGCCCCACTCCGCAGCATGCAAATACCACCATGCCGCTGCCCCCCCCCCCCCCCAGCACAATGCAATCTAGGGGAAGGGCCCCTGAGCGAAGGATCCTTCCTCTCGAGAAAGGCAAGGAATCCAGAACCAAACCCGAAAGATCCACTCCGGCCAGGAAATCTCCCCCCATCGCCCAGGCTGGCCGTAGCTCTGGAGGCTTTAGGAAGGGCCCCGCATCCCCCTGCAAGACTCAGGGACCACAGACACCGTGGCCTTTGCTGCCCGGCGGCCTTTTACCCACCTTCTGCTCCATCAAACTACTGAGCTCCAGTGGCAGTCCAGGGAGCTGGGTGGTGGCAGCTGGGCGTGGATTTCATTCAACCCAAGAGACAATGGGAGCCACTTGCATCCACACAGGTAACTTCTGTGAAAGCAACAGAACAAAGGGCCCGAGTCCCGTTAGACTCGGTGGGATGACAAAGCATGTGCCGGCTCTGAAGCTGTCTGAATAAGTCAGGTCTGCCACCCTACACCCTCCTCTGCACTTTCTGCACCATCTACTCCGCTAAACCTCAAGCGCGCTGGCTTTGGGGGCACCGGAGAGACCTGCCTCTCGTTATCTGTCCTCTCTCCTTTCTGAGTTCTCTTCTCAGGGGAACCTGGCGCACAGACCCAGCAGGGGACGGCTCATTGCTTGACCCCCCTGAGCGCCTCGCGGAGAAATGGCCAGTCTGTGGCATGGATGGCTCCCCTCTGCTTGTGTTTGTTCCCATGAAAAAAAGCGTTGAGCTTTGATGTGGGTAAGATCTGGGGGTGGGGAGTGGGGGGGACGCGGGCACCAATGATCTGCTCGAGTAAAGAGGAAACCTTTCCTGGGTCTTGCTTCTTCCTTCCCCCACCAGGTCCTGCAGCACTGTTGCTTGGAGCGGGGACACGCTCGGGATCAATACTCGACCTCCTTGGGTCAGGGAGGTCCCAGCCCAAGGCCTTACTCTGGGAAGAGAGCGAAAGGGGGAGCCCCTGGAGACGCGGCTCGAGACGCGCGGATCAGCAAATGGAAGGGGCAGGTGCTGGCCCAGCCCCAGCGCAGGGGAAGAGAAGGCTTCCCCTTGGATCCCGGCCACATCCTCCCTGGCATAAGGAGCACCAGCTTCTTTGCCCCCCGCCCGCAACTGCTGGGTAAAAGCCGCTTCCGCCCTCTCAGGGGCACTCTGTTGCCCTTCGGAACCCAGGACTCCTGGGGCATCATTGAGAAGCACCTGGGTACCCGCCGGTTCTGTACTCCCCAGGGCCCCTCAGCGCCCACAGGCACACCTGGCTCGGTATCCTCAGTGGTTAGCCATGCATCACCCTGGGGGTACCAGTCCCTCCACTCCCCCACCTTCCCAGCCTGAGGCTTCTACTGAACACTGGGCCCAAAATGATCCATTTTCCAAGTATAACCCGGGGTTCTTTCTTTCCCCCACTTTTCTCCATCAAAGCGCAGCGCCAAGCTTGGCTGGTGGTAGATCGTAACTGACAAGGGAGAGATGCGAGCCCTCTGATTAGCACAAGCTCAGGCAACAATCTTCACCCTGACCTCCCTGACAACATCTCCTGCTGGCGAGGGCAATAACAGCTGACCCAAGAATAGACGCCAACGCGCAAGTTACTCAGAGGTCGATCGCTTCAAGGTTTGAAAGGGCGGTGGCGGAGTCCCAGGAAGGGATCCAACCCATTTGGATTTCTCAGCCTGTTGTGTAGAAGGAATCCGCCACCCTTGCAGCGTTTAAACTGATTTAGTAAACACCTTAATTGTTTAAATAGCAGAAGTGAAAGGGCGTTGGGATGGCACTGAAAAGGCATTAGGGACTCTGTGCCTGCTATCTGTATATGAATGAGCCAGTCAGTATACAGGCTGTAGTGTCATGATATCATGCAGTATCAGCTGGATAGAATGCGGCAGGCAAATCTATCCACGTCTGACCATAGCCTGCTAGGGCGCTCACGCTGGGGCTGGAGAATTCCGCGCGATCACTTTCTACAAAAGCAGATTGATAGAAATGTGCTCAAAACATGATGAAACTCCATCAGGACGTTCAAGAGGCGGTTAGATATTAAAAACAGTCTCTAAAATGACTCTAACTAAAAGGCTAACTATACACAGGTATCGATGATCTCCAATACACAATACTCACACCAAAAAGAAAAGGAGGGCGTGTGGCACCTTAGAGACTAACAAAATACTCACACCGTAATGCAACGTGTCTGCCTTTGACATGAACGCATTTTCCAAGTGAAATGCACGTATACTATCAGTTAAATTTAAAGCCAATAAGAAATGCTAGTATGTTTTCTGTAAATTTATAGTACAATCAAGGACAATTTTAACTTTTATTGTTTTAAGAGAAAAACAAATCGCTGGAATGTACACTCCGCCTTGACATATACTTTGTTAATGGAGCCATTAGGGCAGCAATTCGATTCCTGGGGTGAAAGAGGATGTTTAAGTCAGTTTTATTATAGGACAATTAAAAAAACAAACAAACAGAAGCAGTCTGGTAATATCAAAGTTTATCCATATTAAGTAAAAACATTAGCGTTAATAATAAACTCGCAACTAATCGAGCCCCACGTGGGCCATGTGAGGAAATCCTCATCTCTTCTATCTTGCAGTTTAATGATCAGTAATGATATAGGGCAACACTGAAATTCTAATATTTCTCCTTCTGGTTTTGATTTTTAAACTATAGGATTAAGGGAACACAAGGCTAGAAAATCATAAACAGATGTAGCTTACGATCCTGTTATCTCTGCCAAAACCTCTTTCCTGAGTTCAGTACTGTCAATGTGTGCCTAGACATGCCTTTGATAATAGAAATAATTGAGGGACATATTTTTAAACGGAAAGAGAGTATGTAAAAGAGAATATTTTCCAGATTACACATACCCGAACAGAAACAAAGGCAACCCAAGTTTTTGTGCTGAAGAATAAATTACTTATTGCCAGGTAAACTGTACCAGAGAGAGAGGCAGAGTTAGAAATACCTGGTTTTTGGGGAGACTAGCTTTGAAAATGTAGCTTTCTTATTTTTTGATTCAGGATTAGAACCCCTAAACCGTGAGGTTTAGAGCTTCGTGAAAGGCATGAGAGAGAGGTCAGTTATTCTAAAATTTGCTTTTAATTGTACAGAACATCTCGCCCCTCTGACAGTACTCTGCTTCCGCAAATGGTTCGAGTTGTTTGCTATTTATAGCACACCAGTAACACCCCGCCGGTTTATCTTAGGAGCCACACGATCGGATTCAGAGCGTTTGAAGCAGAGCCCTTAAAGTCCAAATCCTACCCCACGTCCACACCCGCAATTCCCTTTTGACGTGTAGGGGATTCTAGACCAGATTCTTTCTCCTCCGTATTTGCACCTGTAGGGACAAGAAGGAGCTCGATGGGTTTGCATTAAATAGGGGCAGGTGGCATTCTGTTCTGGCGCAATTTCTCTGCACGGGGGAGGGAGAGAACTAAAAGGAAGTGACCCTACACATGTTGTATTCTTTAGTGAGCATGTATTGGGGTAGAAGAGTATTGGGCTATCAGGCTGGGGCGTCCCAGGCAACTCAAAGCCTTTTTTTAATAATGCACCTGTTGTTGTGAATATGTTTGTGGAGGTGGGGTAGGGGGGCAAAAAGGAGGGAGGATGCTCACAACTGGAAAGAAGGTTAAGACTTTGCAAGCTTCCAGGGCCATATTTGCTACAATTATTATCCAACAACTCTGAACTCCGATCTTTTATAACGTAATGGTTATAGGAGTGGCAAAGAGATTCAGCCCGAAAGCCGTTTACATTTAAAGACACGTTACATAGGAGGGCGTTCTTCCTGTGCTCGTCTTGGCGTCTGCGAAACGAGAACAGGGAAAGCAAACGCGCTTGTTGTTATTTCAGGAAGGTACACAGCTTCACCGCAGGACAGCTTGACAATAATATAACGATGCCTGGTTGAAAATGCCCGGGCCCGGCTAATGGTATGTCTAGTGTAGAAGTGCCATGTGTACGTGATTCCCCTGACACGGTGATTCCGTTCTGGATGTAGAGACAGAGATGGTTTTATTCCCGTCGCTATTCTTCCCTTCTGACACTCTGCACCAAGTGTGCCAACAAGGAGCTATAAGGCTGATTACCAGGGGTCTGACGCCTCAGGATTTTGCATGGCAGTTCGGCTGCAGCTCCTTTCTCACCCCGTTGCTGGGAGCGGTGATCGGGTGCTGGCTTTTCGGGCACGCACACCTCTGTAAGAGTTGCCCGAGAGGCAATCTGCTGCGATAATTGCCATCGATCTCATGATGGCTTCCTTTACGATTTTGTTTTAAGCTCCTCCGTGTACCAGTGAGAAGGGCAGGTTGCTCGCCGTGCATTACGATGGGATTTGGAGGCTGGGAGCAGGTTAGGAATTGTAGAATTGCCAGGTTAGGCGAATCCTGTTCTCCGGGTTTTTGTGTGTTTCCTGGAGGAGGCATTATTATTGATTTAAGCAGCCGGTCAGAAGTAAGTCTCGCGTAATAATTCAGCCAGGATAATCTCTTAAACCTTGGGGGCTGGCAGTTTTTCAGAAGGCTGCCGGTGGAGAGCCCATGCATTTCTGCCAGGGCCTTGTCACGCAATTGCCTAATGCAGCGGGAGTTCAGCTAGACACGGAGAAACTCCCCTCAAAGCAACTGGCTAATTGTCACATTTAATAGTCCCCGGGAACGTGAAAGGAGAATTGCATAGAATTAATGTAATTTCTAACTGGGTAAAAAACTCTGACGAGATCCTTTATTTTGGAATCTGTTTCCTGGCAAGACACAAGCCTGGTAGGGGCCGTGGCGCCACCTAGCCGGTGAACCTGGAGTCTACTGAGAACAAAAAAGTCAACCGCTAAAGTAAAAATAAATAAATCAGAGAGCCTGACCTGCTGCATGAAAGCCAGGGGGTCACCGGGAAGCCAGCATCTTGCACTCCAGTCTCCAAATGCATGTACCACTGAGAGGGTAGAAAATGCAAGTATCTGAAATTTTAATATATTCAGGTGATCCTAAGAATTAAAAATTAAAGGGCTGACCCAACACCCTTTGAAAGCTATGGAAAGATTTCCATTGACTTCAGTGGGAGCTGGGTCAGGCACTAAGGCCCAGATTCAGGAAAGCATTTTAGCACGTGCTTAACTTTGAAGTCAATGATAGTATTAGTCTTAATACATTTAACATTGCTAATAAGCTCGTTGCTGAATAGGGATGGGATTGCCTACATGCTCAAATCAAAATAAGAAAGAAAGATGAAGGGAAAGAGGGTGTGGGGGAGACCCGGTAAGAGGGACAGGTGTGCAGTGAAGCGAAGGTGAAGACATGGTGAGGGAGAGAGAAAGGGCAGGGGAGGGTTGGAGCAAACAGCCAACTAGCACAGGGCAGAGAGTCCAGGCAGAACCATAGAAAGTTCAGAGGACCAAAGATTCCCTGCTTTGGCTGCTTCTGCTCCTCCTAGCTGGTGTCTCTGGTTGGTTCCTCTCTGCTGTTTTCCAGCAAGCCAGCTGAGGAGGGACGGGAAGGGGAGAGGAGAAGGCACCAGCCCTATCCCAGTGCCCAGCACATGTTGACTTAAAAGTTAACTCTTGTTCATTGGAAATAGGGGTTCTGTAGGCAACCCAATATTTTTGTGAAATATTCTGAATTTTTCAGTACAATGGGCCTTTTGTGTGCGTTCATAAGGGAAAGGTGGTGATCCCTATTTCAGGTAGCTGATCTTTTTCAATGAGGATATTTCCCACACTTTATTATCCTAGTGATCATCCTATTGGGATCCAGGAAGTGTGTGGGCGAAGCCTGCCCACTGCTAAAGGATCCCCCAGCCCCCTAGCCTAAGAGGGGGATCCACTGGACCTGGACACCAAATAAATATGGGGGACAACTAATGAAATAACAGGGACAGGAGTGTGGTCAAAGGGTCAAATGAAGGGAACCAGACGGGGACACCGAGCAGAGAACCCCGGACATCGCTCACTGCTCCTCAAAGGCGTCAAGGGAGTCAGTGGATGCAGCCCAGAGGAACTCTGCCCAGATACGTGAATGGACAGAGGATCGGAAATAGGCCCCACAGTCACAGGAGACTCCATCGGCCAACCTCCTCACTCTGGTTTATCCTAGTGGTCATGCTAGGCAGGTAGAAGATACTTTAATAGCTGGGCATTGACAAGTAGCCTCATTCGTTTTAAAAGGAAAGGAAAGACATTCCTGATTTATACTTTCCTTACTTGTACTGAGTTTCATTGTAATTGCTGTGGATTATTATTAAACACACAAACAGGGGGTTCAATCTGATTACCTCTCTGTACATGTGTTTGAAGTCACTGGGGAAGACTGTGGCTCATTTTCAGCTGTTGATACTCCGCTATACATCTTCTATTGCAAGGGTGGCCAAACTGTGGCTGGTGAGCCACTCTTTTACCATTAAAGTGTGTCTTGCTGAGCCCTCCCACATCCCCCCATTCTCCACCTACCAGACTGGGAGCGGGGCTTGAGACCTCTGCCTTGCAGCAGGGTGGTGGTGCAGGGGATTCTGCCCAGCGGGGTGCGCCTGCCCAGGCTTGGGGCTTCAGTAGGAGTGGGGCTGAAGTCCTGAGCCCCATCAGGTGCCTCACATGGGGCTGAAGCCCTGAGCCCTGGCAGGTGCACCCCCATTCTCAAACTTCTGAAGATGTCATATGCTGCTCGGAGGGTCAGTAAGTTTGGCCATTCCCATTCTATTGTTTGAGAACGGCCCAGTCTCTGATTCTGCCACACTTAACTGCATTGCGTAGTACCTTACTCCATGAGCAGTCACATTGATCTTAAAGGGATTACTCACAGAAGGCCTGACCCAAAGCCCAGTAAAGACAATGATGCTACTAACTGTGAGCACCGACGGCACCTCAAAATTAGTTCTGGCCTATGTTCCCATGGTACAGAATCATGTGCAACGACAAGAGAAATGAACATGGATTCTCACTTCTTCAATTTAGCCCTGCGCGAGCTGGAACTAAAAACAGCAATAAAAGACAAAGAAGGTCAGCGGACAAGGAGCAGAAAGAAGTGAAGAGAGAAGAAAGAAGGGTAGTAGTAAGTAGAAAAGGGATCAGAAGGAGAAGAGAAAGGAAATTAATTGAGCCAAAACAAAAACAAGCATAGTCCCAACTGCTTCAGGGGAAGTAGAGAGGAAAATTAGATTTCTGTATTCTTTCTGAGGCACTCAGATTCATAGATTATAAAACCAGCAGGAACCACTGTGATAATCTAGTCTGATTTCCTACACAGCATCAGTCATAGGATTTCCCTGAATTAGTTCCTGTTTGATATAGTGCTTATCTTTGGGGGAGGAGGAGAATCCAATCTTGATTTTAAAACATTTTGGTAATTTGTTCCAATGGTTAATTACTCACTGTGAGGAAAAAATTGCACCTTATCTTGAGTCTGAATTTGTCGAGCCTCAAATTCAAGCCACTTGATCTTGTTACAACATACTACAGTGAGAAGCACAGTATAAAAAGCCACATTGATTGAACAGATTTTAGCTAATTATGATTATGTATTGTTTATTTGTTTTGGGATAGTGCCTGGGGGACTGTACTGTTGTGCTGGGCACTGTACAAACACAGAACAAAAAGACAGGGCCTGCCCCAAAGACCTTACAGTCTAAGCAGACACTGAATTTTCTCCAGAAACTGTGGGACCTCTGTAGGGATTTCTTTTCATTTTCCTCTCGGCTTGGCCCTATTCAATACCACTGTATCTCTGATACCATTGTATGATGCAATGGAAGCCATTCAAAATTGTCAGCAAAGTAATGAAAGTGAACTGCTGCTTCCAGAAAAAAATGTTATAGAAATCCCACAATCCATATTGCAATAACCCAGCATTCTGTCGCTGTCCAAACTGTACATCAGCAGAACCCTAATATCAAGGGTGTCAATTATTTGAAGGATCTCGGTTATCTAATGTCTGACCTTGTTGCTCTGTGGTTTTGTAGACTGATGTGCAGCACAAGAAGCCTGGGTTTTATTTCTTGGCCTGTTGACAGAAGTACTTTAGAGGCAGCATGATCAGGCCTTGATGAGGAGGGAACACCTCATGCCACTTGGAAACAGCCCTAATGGCCAAAAAAAGAGCCAGGACTCTCCAGGGAGTCTGCAGTGCCTGCTCAACCAGGACCCGGACCCAGGTCTCCCACAGGAGAGTGTAAAGGGATGGTGGTATGGGGTTCTGACTTTCCTGCATGAGCACATAGAGTCAGTTACGTCTGAGTCTAACTTAGGGAGAGTCTTTTGCGGGAGGAATTGCTACAGCATATGCCTGCAGCTGTTCCCCACTTTGCTGCAAACAGAGTTCCTACAACTTTTACTCATCTGTCTAGTTTCACAGTCAGCAAGGGGACTAGGAATGGGACTGAGATCTACTGAACCTGCCCAAGACAAGGGACTGCTGGGGCACATTTTGAGCTTCAGGGATGTGTTTTGCTGATACTAATGCAGATAGAGAAAGAGGATTCAGTATTAATGTTCTGTTGCCTTGAAAATTCAGGACAAATCCTCAGCCTTTCCCCCCACTCCCCCCACCCACCTGTGCAGCTGGAACCAGAGCTAACCATGTATGGCCTCTACAGGGACCCAAGGCAGCAGGCCAGGAGGAGACAGGAGAAGAAGAAGAGCCTTGTGACTGAGCCAGTGTCTCCTATTCACAACCTCCTGCTGAGCACCTCCCAACACCAGAGCTATTGTGGGTAGCGGGCAGGCCTAGCATGGGAAGCGGGCATGTCTGTGGTGCGCGCATGTTTATGCAGACTAACAAAGGGGATACAAAGCATTTTTCAGATCATGGGAAGGCTACAGCTCCTGATAATAATTAATGACACGTTGTCTGCTGCACAGCAAGCCCAAAAGAGGACAAACTGGGTTTTTTCAGGGGTCCCTTTGAGCTCAGTCACAGCAATAGCATCAGAGGACAGCGTGGCATTGTGGGGAACGGAGTCTTTATTCAGCACCACAGACAGAGAACACCCATCAGAGACAGTGCCCAGTCAGCCTGCTTCACGCACACTGAACGTTTCCTGCTGTTGTCTAATAATGACTGTACCATCAGCATCGAGCAGGAGCAGCAGTTGTACACTGAATCTTTCAGGTGTATGAACTGCTATGTAGTTATACACTTGTATACCCTTGTACGACCACAGTAAGCCATTCAATAGACGCATACAATCAGCTTTGACGGGTTGTGAGGTAGGACACACAATCTGGTCAATCCAGTGTTTTTAAAAAAATAATCAAAATAAAGGGAACTGGTAGAAATGAACCTGTTTTCTACAGCAGCAACATCTACAACATATTTAACAGCCTCTTCCAACACCATTTCTTAATAACTATTACTAGTTATGATTTTTATTTGTAAATAGGCAGTGTGAACATTTTGTACATCTAACCCATGTGAGTATTTGTACTAGAGGAAGTCTGATGATAAGAGTTACAATGATCCAATCCAGAAACAGAAACCATTCCCCGTCACCTGTGTCAACAGAGCTCCCATTTCAGATATCACCCACTCAAAATGACATGCTCCTGAGCCATCTACAGGATGAGAAATTATTTCATGAATAACTGTGAACAAGAAGTAAATTGGAGGCAATCGCAAGCTGGTCACAGACAAATTCCAAACCACAAAAAAGGCTAATCAGATAAATTATTTGCTATGGCTTATTCAATCAGCCTTTAGGATTAAGAGCAACGCAGCAAAATCTCAAAAATATTTTATACGAACTGTGGCATGATCTCGCACATTGAAAAATGACTGAGTCTTATTACAAGGAGCAAGGAGAAAGCATAGTAGTGTATTGCCCGTGTTATGGTTTTGTGCTGCTGCTCATCAGCCCAGTATCTGAGTGTCCCATATACCGTACTTCTCCACTCCAACATCAATAAAAAAGGAAGGCTCTATTGGTTAGAGGGTCACCTGCTACAAAATGATACAAAGGCATTCGCTTACCTTCTCCTTTGCACTCACTTTATTGTAAAAGAATTTGGCTCTCAGGCATTGTTTGTATGCCAGATTTCAGAAAACATGGGTCATGTGGGAAACAGAGTACACTGGGCCCCTATCTGGATATCTTTCTGGTCATGGAGCTGCCAGTGCAGCCAATAAACACGGGTGTCAGGGTAGGCGCCGTGTAGTCGATATATGGCTGAATCCTGGCCCATGCTTGTGAAAGCACTGAGAGAGGCCTCAGACAGAATGAGGCGTTTGAGTGGGAGATGAGCACATGATGGTACTTCCTCAGCTGCATCCTAAGTCCCCGGGGAGGTGGAGTCAGGGCCTCTCCTTCCTGAGGAGGAGGCTGGGTACATTTCTAAACTGTAACTCCAGGCACCCACCCTGTGTTCTGGACCTCTCCCACATACATTAAAATCACACAAGAAGCAAAGGGCTGCCTATGAATACACCCACCTCAGCCTACTCCTTCCTCAACAGCCTTACAGGAGAAAGAACAACCTACCATCACCAGCCACAGCATCTGCTTCCCCATGTGGCTCTTACCTCTAGAGTGCACACTTCCCTGGGGGACTCTTGCCTTCCCCCCTGCATCACTTGCTTCTCCATGGGGCTCATTTCCCACCCTCACAGCACCTGGTTTCCATGCGGCTCTCATCCTTTCTGAAGCACCCACTTCATTAACAAATCTGGTAGAGGGGGCTAGCCACAGTGTCCAGGTGAAGGCCTGGGTGAAGCACCAGTGGTTGGGGAAGGTGTGGGCCAGGCTGCAGCTGGAAAACCAGCCTGGCCTCTGGTTCTGTTGGACAGTGGTAGGGGCTGGTGGGTGATTTATGTCTTCTGCTAGCAGCCCTTCTGGGTGTGGCAGGGGCCAGACCAGTTGCAGGAAGAAAAGGAGCACTGGCTTCTGGCTTCCTCACAATCCTGCTGAATGCAATGTTGTCAACTCTAGTGATTCTTTTGTGAGTCTCACAATGTTTGCTATTTTCCCAAAGCCCCAGCTCCTGGAAAGATGTCCTTAGGGGGAGAATCTCAGCCCTCCTTACAAAAAAGTAAGTTCTAGCCCTCCTGATTCCAGAGAAAAATGTGACCCAACTGCACCCTACAGGCTGAGAAACCAGAGGGCAAATAAAAATGTAGCCCCCCGCCAAACTTTAAAGTCACATGGTTTTTAAGCCAATCTCATGATTTATGCGTTCATGACTTGTGATTTATGAACACTTGAGGTTGGCAGTGCTGGAGATACAGGGTGAGGTTAATTTATGCCTTCCTGTGGCAGCCCTTCCAGGTAGGGCAGGGTGCAGGTGGAAAAGCAGCACTGGGCCTTGGCTCCCTCACAATCAAGCTCTGTGGAAGCTCTGGGATGGCTGGTGAGGACAGTGCTCTGTGGATGTGGAATGTGACCATGAAACTCCAGCTGGGTTCCATTCCATCCAGGGAGCAGGGCTAGGATTTGGTGCTGTTATTACATTTGACTCATTTTTTTAATTCATTCCTTTTTGAGAGAAAGAGTAAATCATGATTTAGGTGAGACATAAGTCACTGGGCTCATATGAGGAGTGACTGAATGAAATTCTAGATCTGTGATATACAGGAGGTCAGACTAGATAATCTAATAGCCCTTTCGGGCCTTAAACATCTATGAAAAACAAAAACAAGCAGGACTTCCAAAGCTTTTGTCTAACAAAGGATCTTAGGAAAATCCAAGATTCAAAATTCTCTCTGCAGCTGTCCCACATTAATAAATGCCCAGACTCCATGAATTGAGTCTATTTATTTACCTGACTGTATCTGAGCGCAGAGTGGTCTGTCATCCATGATCTTGCTTTTGTACATGATCCAAACATTGATATCACAGATAAGTCAAAGGGAAAAAAATCAAATGAGCAGCATTTTTCAAAAACAATTTCCCCACATAAAGAGTTATTCACAACAGTGCCTGAGGCTGGGAACCCACATCCAAGGGTATGTAGTTTAAAATAGATTCCATCACCTTTATTCTTTTGTGTCTATGCTTGTTCTCTACTACTCTTCTGGAAGTTCTGCCTTTGGCATGACAGGGGAACCTACGGGTTCTCTCTTTATTTTAAACACATATGATCTCTGATGTGATCCTCATGGCATAGTCAGATTCCTGCTGTAATTCAACCACAGTTGTTTCCCATCAGAAGGAACTTAGATAGGTTGCATAACACTTTCCTAATGCTCTTCAGCTAAAAAAAGGATTTCCTCATATCTAGATATTTAAAAGTATTTCAGGAGTATGACAGAGGCTACATGGACTTTGTGGCTCCCTACAGGATACCCCATGGTCCTACTACACCCTTCCCCAGGAAAGGCGCAGTGAAGATGGGTCCTCCAGGCCTGTCTAGGGAGACTTCATGGAACAACCATCAGAGCGCAGCAAGATTAGATAAAAGGAGCTGCCGGGACTTAGTAGATCAGTTCCTGGCTGAGACCAGAAGGGCAAGGAAGGGTGCTGTCCTCTGGCCAGAGGTGCTTGAGAGACCACCAGAATTTGTTTCTGGCTGCATTTACTTAATCTCGGTTTGCAGGGAGAGAAAGAACGTAAGAACCTTAACCCAGTCAGGTAAGAAGAGCCCCAGGGAAGAAGCAGCAACAAACGGAAATAGAGCACTGAGTAGCTGCTGTCGATAGGGTCCTTGGGTTGGAACCTGGAGCAATGTTCCCCTACCAGCCACAGTGGCACAGACCCCAAGAAGGGATGTCAAGCTGTGCTGCAGTGACTCAGGAGTGTGAGTACCAACCTCAGGGCAGGCGGTTCAGAAGCAGGCCACAAACCCCAAACTGGCTGTATGTTCTGTACTTAGATTTCACCAACCAAGTATCAGGCATAAACCCCCTCAGGCACGGTAACAGCCTAACCATAGAGTCACATCCAAAATCACAACAATATTCAAGTTACTCCCAGTCCCAAAGGACCAATCACATACTCCAGGTTAATTGCACCTGGGCCCTTGACTCAACATTCGTCAGCAATTTCTGCCGCCTGTAAACTCTGGATTTTTTTTTCTTTGTCACAGATGGCTGCCTTTACCTCATCTGTAACCACCCATAACAATTGCTCAAGGGCCATCAGATCAAACAGTTTTCCACCCCCATTATCTGTTTTCTCATCAGATTACACATTTTATCCACATAGTCAACATGAGTGACAGTATTCTGAGCTGCAATGTTTGAGTTTCTATCTGCTGCCTGTGGGCCCTGCTCCTCAACTTCCTCATTGACTTTGACTGCTGCCAGTCGTTCCATGCATCTTGGGTGGGCTCTCTCCTCAGCTGCCTTTGCAGCTGTAATTCTGCTGGGCTCATGTTCTTCCTGGGCTCTTAGGTACTGCAATTGTGCCAGTTCCCCTGTGGTGAACTCCTCTGCAGTGCCCGGGGTAAGAGGGTCCTCGGGGCCTGGTCAAAACATATGAGCAAAGCTCGAAGCTCCTACTCTGGGCTTTTTATTTTAAACGATATTCCCCTCTCCTTGCATAACTGTTCAAGGTCTTTTCTGTCAAGACCATCATATAACTGTGGTTCACTCATTGTGTCTATTCTTTAATCTTTAAAACTCTCAGTATCAAGTTTCAAGTTTTCACAGTGCTGGGGTTATGACCTATAACTTTAATTGACCTGTGGTATGTGAATTCTGCCAAGCCTATGCCAGTGTCAAGCCATCCTGCAGTGGCTCAGAAGTGTAGGTACCAATTTCAGGGCAGACTGTTAAGAAGCAGGGCACAAACCCCAAATTGGTTGTGAGTTCTATACTTAGATTTCACCAACCATCAAGTCTAAACTCCTCAGGTGTTATAACAGCCTAACCATGGAGTCACAGACAGTCCCCTTGGGTACTCCAATCTATCTTGGCAAGCTTGCTTTTGTGCTGGATGGTCCCTTACGCCAAAAATCACACTAATATTCAGGTTACTCCCAGTCCTAAAGGACCAGTCACTTACCTCAGGATAGTTGTATCTTAGATCTCACAGCAAAGACAATGCTTGTCACCAATCCTATAATAAACTATCTAAATATTTATTAAATAAGAAAAAGAAATAAAAGTTTTTTACAAGGTTAAAGCAGGAAAACACACACAAATGACTTACAGTCTTACATTTCAAAAGGCAATAGAAGCTTCCATAATAAGCAAGCTCTATATGTCCCAGGCTAAACCCTGGGGATCTCTTGCTTATGCCTAGAAAACCTTGCCCAGTAAGCATAGAGATACAGTTTCTTCTTGTTAGGGGTTTTTATCCTGTTCCCCCTTGTGCTTCTCAGCCAGTGGGAGGAATTCACTTGCAAGGCTTATCTCCAAAGGAGAGGGAAGAGCACTCAACAGTCTTTTGTCCCCTTTAAGGCTCCACAGTAGTGTGTCTCGCAACATTGGGCCTTCCCTGTTGGACAGGACATAACATCTTCTGCTGGAAGCCAGTGTTTCATACTAGCTAATATCTTTCTCCTGTTTGGTGATTTACATAGTTACAGAGGCTTACAATGCAAACACTTAAATATGACCTTATAACATGGGATACAGATATTATAAATAAGATTAATGCATGAAACAGCTTACAAACATGTCATAAGGTATAATAATAATTCTAATACCTGTCTTCCAGATTGGTTCCAGCTATGTATTGGTTAGTGTTCAGCTGAAACCTAGGGGCCTTGGAGTGAGCTGGCACCTGGTATGACAGTGTCACACCAATTACCATAGTATCTGAGCAATTCCCCCTTTTTAATGGTATTTACTTATCCTCACAACACTGCTGTCAGGTAGGAAAGTACCATTATCTGCATTGCAGAGATGGGGAACTGAGGCACGGACAAGCTAAGTAGCTTATCCAGTGTCACAGAGGAAGCCTATGGCGGAGCAGGAATTAAACCCAGGCCTCCAAAATCCCAGATTAGTACCCTAACCCCTAGACCATTCTTCTTCTCTTCTAGTGATTTCACTAGGATTACTCATGTGCATAAAGTTAAGTACATGGACAAGTATTTGCATGTTTGGGGCCACATTTACTAAGTTACAATATAAATAAATAAAACGTAGCTCTCTCTAATAGCTGAATAGTAAGAGCGGGGTAATTTATGTGACATCTGTTGGCCTTTCTAGCATACAAGACATCCATATAAGTGCTAATGCTGGGTTAAACCTCTATGGCGTCTTCACTAACTATGCCTCAGCAATATAGACATTCTATATTGAACAAAGTTTTAGACATTTCAGCTGATGTATTCAGATTTAGTACATTTGGTTAATGGTATTTCCTCTGGGTTTCAAATAATGGTCTGCTGTCATCCCTGATGTAATTCAACTGTATCTTAAGAACTGTCTTTACTACAAAGCAGCATTCTTATAAAACTTACCAAATATTCATGTATAGATGCATGCAGGTCAAATTCTGTGCCCAGATTAGATGGCTGTATGTGGAGATTAGCCAGAAACATAAATGAGAAAGCTGCTTATGTTTCTGTCTCATTCTTTTACTCTCTCATATTTCCCACCCTGTTTTACATGGCCAAGGGAGGATTTTGTGGGACCAGTGTGAAGGAGGAAAAGGAATGAGATAGAGATTGTGTTAAAACAGAAATGCCCAAGGATCATATTCTACATACTCTCTGCTCAGTAGAGTAGTGAGGCTTAGTAAAACCTATGCATTACCCAGGTTACTGTAATTAACACCCAGGGAACTGTCTTCATGTTTTGTTACCAAAATTCACCCACACCTGACCGAAATAGCCCTAACATTGGCTTCCAAATGCTTAAACCTCAGGACAGTTAACTGGGACTACCTCAACTGGGCAGAAGGAAGGTCTTTCTAAGGCAACCAGAACCCAGATAGTGTAGGGCTTTATAGATTAAAATAAACATCAGGAATTTCACTTGGTAGCAAACAAGGAATGAGTGCCAGGTCCAGGGCACATGTGTAGTGTTTAAATAGCTAACACTGCTAGTATGCTGTGTTCCAGGCTAACTGGATCTTGCAGGGGATGTTCAAGAAAGGCTCTGGAACAGAACACAATGGTCCACACTAGAAGTAACAATACCATGGTTATCTATGGCTAGGTTCACATTGGAAAGAAAAATGCAAAGGAGTCCTCATTGCCCCCCACCTCTACTAGAAATTTGGGAGCAAATGGGAATCCAACAAACCTATACATTTTGAATGTACTTGACAAAAAGTGGGCAGAGAGGTACCTCAAGAGAGGGAGCAGAGAGATCCTACCAGTTCATTCAAGAGTTGTTCTTACTTCACCAGCATCATGTCCATCTTGCCTTGACTGAGCTTTGGTGACCCTGTCATCAGACAGGCCTATATCTCAGGCAGGTTAAGTAGGGAGAAGACTGCACTGTCCAGGGCTGATGGGGGAGGGGAGAAAGAACCATGACAGGGATTCCGTGCAGGCAAAAGGATCTGGTCATGCAAAGCCAACTGCAGAACTGGGGCCTGAGATGAAAACAGCAGCACAGGTTTCGAAAGCAGTGCTACCTTTGGCAGGTGAGCTGGTTCGGTACAGCAGTGACAAACTGTCCAACCAACCAAAATGCCCCAGCTGTTCACTTCAAGTGCTTCCACTGAAGCAAACCAAATGAATGTGGGGGTCTGTCTGTAGCCCTAGTAGCCTGACCAGTGCTTTTTAGTAGTATCAGTAACCGTTTGTTGCCACTAACGTTTTAGTCCCAGCCTCTCAGTGCAAGCGAGAGTGCCATCACATCAGAACAGCAGGTCCAAGCGATGTTGCTACAGGACTAGCTGTTTGGCCCTCTGATCCTCAGCGGGCTGTACAGCCACGTGTGGATTCCGGCACGAGAGGCAATGCTCTGTAGTGCACTGTCAGTCCATAGAGTATGGCAAGATTTTATCTGAACGGAAATGAAATACTCTTTTGAGAGGTACGGCTGCTGTTGCTTTGTATGTGAGTTCTTACCATCACCCACTGCCACTTCTCTGTGGTCGCTCAGAGGTATTGTTTTCCAGAATTAAAACAAACAGCCAGAAGGACAATGGACAGGTTACTTTGTGACAACACTGGCATGCATCGTGAGCCATTTCTAACATCACACAAACAATAGTAAAACAAGAAATTACCTGAGATTAATTAATGGTAACTGAGACCTGCTTGAAGCAGTTCTGTATGGTACTAGCAAAGAAAATGTATTTTTCAAAACATGTCTAGGGGTACCCATCTTATGCTATTACTTACATGGCAGATGCTGGGACAGGAGTTTCTATTTTCCCCTGTAGGATCCTGAAACAGATCACACACAAGTCCATAATCTTTGAACTGTTTGCACTTTTTGGCCAGGCATGTTTCAGAATCCCTGTCAGAGTAAAAATCAGCAATTTCTTCCAATTGTTACTGACCGCACTGCACGGCATGGCTGTGAGGTTTGGGTGCACCAGTTCCCTAGATGTTTGGTAGGTGCTGGGTGTACCATGTGTTCAGAGGCAAAGCTCCAGGAGCTCCAGGCAATAGGTCCTTCCAGCTCTAGCTCTTGGTGGGTTCCTGTAAACACTCCCTGTCTGATGAATCACAAAGAATGCTTCATCAGGGCTGCCAGAAATAGATGTTACAATTACTCTGGGCATGAGGGTTCTGAGTTACAAACCAAAGGTGAGCCAACAGTTCCTACATCAGCCCCTAAGGGCATCCAATCCACTCCAGTCCAAGGGTATGAAGACAAAAGTCCTCAGACCTAGGCAAGGCACACACTCTCCAGGCCTCCCCTCACCTGTAACCATCACACATTGGCCTCATCTTTTTGACCATCTTGTTCTGACCTGCCTGCTCAGGTCCCTAGTTTGCAGATCGCTCCTGAGCACCTGCTTGCTCTGCCTGCTGCTGACCCCCTGCCTGCAATAAGCTGCTTCCCAGCCTGGCTCAGTGTCTCAGGTTCAGCCTTTCTTCCACAGCCAGGGCCGGGCCACTACCTCCAGCCTTCAATTCCTGCTCATGCATGCCTCCAGAGCCAAGTTCCCTCCCTCCCCTTTGGCAGCACTTCCCTTTCCTGTTCTGAGGGGATTAGATGTTGCAGTGGGGTTAACACCAAGCCAAGTAAGGAGCCAGCAGAAACTCAAATCCAATCCAAATCCAAATGCTTCGTGAGTTTCAAAAAAGTCTCCTTCATTTTCAATATGTACGTCAAGATTTTCAAAAGTAGGTGCCTAAATTTGAAGCTCCTAAACCCTGTAACCTGACTTTCAAAAGTGCTAAGCAGACCGCTCCCATTAGAAATCTTGGCCCAAGAGCCTAATGGTCAACACATGCTTTTTGAAAATCTTAGTCTTGTTTTTCATTTTTGCTTCCTTCTTTTGTATGGAATTAGAAAAGCTGCAGGCTCCATAAGATGCAAGAAATACTGAAAATCTTACATAAAAAACTTCTCACAGGGGCACCAGCCCAATTTTGCAGATTCAAGAGGTTCGGCTACAATTCAGATTGCATACTTATCAAACCAGACCAAATCTTTTGAGATTCATCAGTAATTGCAAATCTATAGTCCTTTTATTTTACCATACAGAGGCTGATCCTGCACAGAGTTAAGCAGTGGCTAAGTGGCAAGCAGCAGAACTGAGCACCAGAGCAGGTGCTCAAGCTGGTCCAACAGACATAGAAAGTGAACTCTTCTTTCTACACGTGTTTGTTCACCGTGGAGTCACCTCTCTCCTGCCCGTAGGTTCCTTGTAATTGCTATCATGAGAAGATAATGAAAAGTGCACTTATGATAAAACTACTCTCAGAGTAAAAATTTCAAGGAGCTGGGACAGAGGAGGTATGACTTTAAGGAACTTGACTTATACCAGATCCTGGGCACTGCCTAAACAGATGGGAATAGTAGTTATGTTAAAAGAAATCCTTACTCCTGCTCTTAGGGAGAAGGAAAGCCTCCTGTTCTTCTCACAGCCCTGCAGTCAATAGCTTGTAGCTGGAGAATGAGGCCTACAAATGAGATATCCCACACAGCCACATCACCCTGCTCCCTTCAAAAACCTTCCCTCTCTTTCGTTTCAGTCTGCTGTGTAGATTTTGAGAGCTATGTTAGAGTCCTACACATGCTATTCAATACAGTTACTAGAATGGGTAGGTGGTGGGCTAGACCCACATCTCAGTAGATACTGAAGGTATTTGTTGTTGTTATTGCTCGTGGAGCACTAACAATGTGCTCAGCAGTGCACAGAACAAAGCAGAAGAATCCTGTCTCCAAAGAGCTTACACGCTAAGACTGACTAATCTTCCACCTGGCAGGAATCCCTTGGCAGTTCCATCAAAGTTCCTCATCTGGAGTGCTTGGACAATCAGGCCCTGAGTGTGACTGGATCAAGAAGTATCACCTGTAGGGGGAATGAGCATCTCCCTTTCTCTTAAGACCCACTAACATACCTTCTGCAGATAGATGCTTATGGGACTATATGAGGGTTTGCTACATCTAGAATGCGGAATAGGGCCATAATATACTGTCATGAATTCCTCGTTCACAGGCACAGTAGTAAGGACAGGCCATTTTCAAAGTGCAAGATCAGGCCCACAGAGGTGGTATTCTGTAAATTGCGAAGGGAAGCAGCTTGATCTAATGGATGGGGCCCAGGAGTGGAAGCTGGGAGATTTCAGAGACCTGAACTTCCAGCCCCCATTTATGTGAGTTCAGTGGGACTCTTTATGTCAAAAAGGGTTTCAGGATCACCCCACACCCCAGGTTCCGCTCCTACCCCTGCCACTCACTTGCTGTGTGTGTGACTTTGAGTGTCAGGTTCTTCAGTTTCAAAAGAGGTGCACTGATGCTTACTGACTTTTTGAAAAACGTGGTACAACGTGGAATGGAAGTGCTATGTTGCTATTACAATTATATTTATTCTGTGTTCCACATTGTAAGCCCATGACAGAAGATGCTATTTCTGTAAATTTAATCAGAACACAAATTAAAAAATTTTCTGGTTTGACTCTAGATCCCTGGTTTTAGTCATGCTTTATATCTAGCAGTTTAATCACACACACACAGAGCATATTGCCCATTGCAATGCTCTTCTTTAACTTCCTCTTCTCTTCTTCTTCGGCTATCCCTCGATGCGAGGATGATGTCTGCCAAGGGGGTTCATCGATGAGTTTTTAAGTGGCTGAGGAGCCCGATTCTTGCCCTGCAGATTTTCCTGCAGAAGTGACAGGTGTAATCTTGGAGGAAACATAGTCGTTGGCTGGAGTGTTGTGCCCTTTCTTTCCTCCTTTGTCACTTCCCTGTCTCATCAGCACGTCTGTTCTCCTCAAAGTGAGCTGTGGCTTGGTGTGTGGTGTGGCACCACTGTGTTCTGTTCCGCACCAAGTTCTTCCAGTTTGTTGGGTTGATGCCTCCCTTGCTGGCTTCTATCCCATTTCATAGAACTTCTCAACATGGACAGGTCCAATTTACCTCAGTTTTCCAAACATTTCAAATAGATGCTTTTTAATTCATCTCACAGGGGTTCTCACAACAAATGTTTTGGTGGCCTCAGAGTGCGGCCACTAACTCTTGCTCTAACTGTATGCATGTATATACGTCCAAATCGTAGTAACTTATTTATGTAGGTTTTCTGTGCGGACTCAATAATAAAAATAATGCTGTGAAAAGTGATATTTGTATCTTTGTTCATATTACTTTTCACAGCAAGTGCTGGCAAGTTAAGACCTGGATGGAAGAGTGGGGGAGTGAGGCAGCAGAGGCCAGGGCGATGGGTGGGCAGCTTCACGACACATGGTCAGGGTGTGGGTTGGCGCCTGGGGGCTAGGGGTTGGTGCCCTGGGCCAGCACCCACTGGAACGTAGGGTCAGAGTCCGCAGCTGTGTGGCCAGGGATTTGTGCCCAGGGCTGGGGATCAGCACCTGCTGCCATGCGGCTAGAGGTCAGCACCTGGAGCTGGCACCCGCTGCTGTGTGACTGGGGCCGAGGGTCAGCATCCAGGCTGAGCTCTTGGGGTCCGCACCTGCTGCCACAGAGTCAGGGTTAGGGGGCTAAGGGGTCAGTGTCAAGAGCCAGCAACCGCTGGAGCCTGCTGCCACATGACTGGGACTGGAGGTCAGTGTCCGAGGCCAGCGGTCTCCAGAGATGTGCAGGGTGGTGCATCCAGGAGCAACAGGGAGGGAGGAGGAGGAGCTGATGCTTTGCCCCGCCCCGCATCCCTGCCCAGGAAGCTGTGGTGGCCTCAAGGAAACCCCCTGGTGGCCGCATTTGAGAAACGCTTTAGCAGAAGGAGTAACAAAAACAAAACAGAAAAATGATTGCTGGGATCTCACAAATAAAAGACCCCTGTGGTGGTTTTAGTTCAAAACCAGAACACACCTTAATGTTATTTATGGGTAAAATGACTTCTTTTCTCACAGAATAGAGCAAGAACATGAAACTCTGAAGTTCTGCTTTAATTAGCAAAAAAATTATTTTCTTAGAATGGGCCAAACTCTGATACACTTATACTGCATAGCATCTTATTCGACAAGTTCCATTGGAGTAAATGGAACTAAGGTGCTACTCAGAGTGACTAGGTGTATCAGAATGTGGTCCATTTTCAGAGCCAGATTCAACTGCCCTTGATCAGGTTGAGTAGTACCTTATTGCACAAATAGTTCCATTGGAATTCATGGGATTATCTGAAAAGTGAGTTATTACTCAGTGCAACTATGGGTGGAAAGATCTGGCCTTAAATTAATATTTTTAAACAGTTTGGATCTTCAAAGGATATTAGGACAAAAAAGAAAAAAAATAGGGGAATAAAATCCCAGTGTTCTCCAAAACCACAAATAGTAGAGAGGGATTTTTACAGATGATGAATCATTGCAATAGAATTTTATTGTGGATTATTGCTCCTTGTTTGCCTGAATTAAGCACCATCCCGTCAAAATGCCCTGAAATCCTACACACAGATACAAGCACAGGTAGCCTCAGCTGGTGTAAACCTGCACAGCCCCATTGATGTCAGTGGAGCTATGCCGATTTATACCAGGCTGAGGATCTGGCCCTGCTGCGCAAATCACCCAGAAGAGTAAATCTCATAATATTTTAAATGAACTTTATAATGCACACAGGGCATTTTCCCCCCAAAATGACTGTACTGAGGTGGCTACTTTATGATAAGAGCTTGTTCATAAATGGGGCAGACATTCTTAGCAGACAGGAACAAAGAAAAGAGTTTTATGAGCAGCAAGAACCACATGAATGGCTTTGACCTCAATTTAGGATTTAGCTTATCAGTTCACACAGAGGCTTGCATCAAGAATTTGACACTAGTGCCCTTTTCTAATTTGTAAAGCAAACTAAAAGGAAAATAATGGAGTAAGGATAAGTACTGTTCATGAGCCACTGAGCAGGCTGTATTCCACTCTATCCAAATTACTCAACAATCAGTCAGAAATCCCATCATACACTCTGTGTTTTGGAGCGCGGGCGGGATTTAAAGGAAGATTAAGCCACAAATGGCAAATCTCTCTAGTGATCAAAAGTATTGCATGATCCTCATTCTTATTCACATTCAGAGTTATGTTAGCACACGAAAACATTTCTGCAGTGCAGGGGAGAGTGGCTTTTGCCTCTGAAGCTTAAAGCTGCGATCCTGCAATTGCATAATAACCTCAGGTTAGGTTTTACGTGTCATAAGCTTCCACCGTTTTACCCCCGTTGGCTCAGTGACATTCTCTGCTCTATAGTGAGCCTCATATCTTGAGACTGGCTGAATTCTTGTAACCTAAGTGATTAGCTCTTTAATTTTTGTAGAATTGGGTCGTTTTTTGCACACTGAGGGTGTGAATTGTAGATAACATTTAAATAATGGAGACTGTGCTTTACAAACTGGCTTATGCATTTAGCAATGACAGAAATCCCCATCCTATTCCTACTGTAGTCAAAGTTTTGCCAGTGACTACAATGGAAGCAGGATCTGTGTTTATTTCAGAAAATTATAATTTTTCATTTATGTCCAGGATGTGCAAGAAGGAAAAAAAATACATCAAATGCACTGGGCCTGATTCTCTGTTACCTTTCTAGCGAGACAGAATTTTACACTCGTATTGCACTGGAGAATCAGGCCTACTGTTTTTATGGCAAAGTGGAATTATTGTATTTTTTTTTTAAAGCTGTGGACCGTTCAAAGAAAACATTTAAGCCAAGAAGTGTATTATTTGAACCTCATTGTAAATGAGGGATGCACAAACCACACACAATATACCATCAATATGTCACTCAAATATGGCAACACAATCCAGCAATTTATGATGACTATTTAGCATTATTTATTATTGGTATTATCATACCATCAAGGAGTGCCAGTCATGGACCAGGTCCCCGCTGTGCAATGTGCAGTTTAAATAGAACTACAAAACAGTCCCTGGAAATTAGCAGTTGAAGGTGTGGTTCAAATAGAACTACAAGACAATCCTGGAAATTAGCAGTCCAATCCTGCAGCACTCACACATATGGGTAAGAAATACCCATAGGGGTATTCCCATGGAAGTTAATGGTTGTTGGCCCGAAGATTAGTTACGTGAGTTGAGGCTGTCTCGGTGCCCTGGTCTATACTACAGAGTTAGGCTGACATAAGGCAGTTTATATCAACCTACCTCTGTAAGTGTCTACACTAAATGCAACTCCCACCAGCGTAACTCGCCCACTTCACTGACTAAATAACTCCACCTCTGTGAGAGGTGTAGCACTTAAGTCAATGTAGTTAGGTTGACGTACTGTCAGTCTAGACACTGCATTGCTTACACAGACTGTTGCTGCCTTTCAGAAGCTGTCCCACAATGCCCCACCCGGACAGTGAAATCAGTGCAAGCGCTCCTGGTGAGGACGTGCACCACCAACATAAGGAGCATAGCATGGAGATGCAAAAGCGATTTAATTACTACTATGGCTGTACGTCAACATAACTTAGGTCGACTTAATTTGGTAGTGCAGACTTGCCCTACATCTCTTAGGATTGTATATCTATTTCCTTGCATTTCTTTCCAGTGAAAGTTGGGGTGCTAGACACCATGACCCCAATTCAGCAAGGTAGTTAAGCACTTGTCTAAACATGTGAGTAATCCCACTGAAGACAATGACTACTTGTGTCATCGGAATTCCTCCCACACTTAAAGTTAGGCATCTTCTTACATGCTTTGCTGAACTGGGGCCAAGTGACATTACGGTTCCAGAGAGAAATAAATAAATACTTATAACGATGATGATCATTATACACAGAGGGTCAAGTTCTGCTTTCAGTCACCCCTATGTAATGCAGTGAATTTGGCTACTTGTGTGTGTGAAAATATTTGAAAATAAAACAGATACCAATGTTGTTTTAGGTTCCAAACTCAAGGAGATGCTGTGGGTTGGAGAGATTCAGGTACAAATGGGTTGGTAAGAGGAGAAAAGAAGGAGAAAACATTGTAAAATAAAAGTGTGTGCATGTGTGCAAGCGCACACACACTTACTACAGTTATAGCTTGTGTTTATATTGCGGAACCCCAGGATGTGCACACTACCAACCTAAAGAACTGTGTGACCTTTCGGTTCCTTTCTCACCCCTTCCTATAGTCTCCAGCCTCCCAGTGTTTGCTGACTGACACTTAATATCTACAGTTAGACTGTAATCTCTCGGGGCAGGGACCCTGTCTTTGTACAACACCTACCAAAGTGGAGTTCTGATCCTGACTGGGGCTTCTGGGTGATACTCTAATGGGCTTGTGAAATACTGGTCTACATTAAACACACAATGTGTTCTAGAGGACAATGCAGTGGAGTAGGACTCAGGAGATCTGGCTTCTATTCCCAGCTCTGTTGTGACCTTGGGCAAGTTATTGCACCTCTGTGCCTCTGTTTCCCCATTATAAAATGGTGCTAATGATACTGACCTCCTTTGTGAAATGCTTTGAGATCTACGGAATTGACAACTGCCTTATTCAGCAGGAATGAGCTGTGCCCTCTCCTCCATTAACCCCAGTATACATGCAAATACACAGAGGGTAAGTTTGCTTGTTTGTTTTCCATTTGGCATCACCTTTTTACAAGGCAGGCCGCTGGCTCAGCAAAGCTGATTTAAAAAAAAACAAACACACACATGAGAGAACACAAAAGAACTGCAGTTGTTTACCCAGGATATGAACACTAAAGTATGTGATGGAATGTGGCAGATATGACAACATATCTGCTGCCTGCCTATCTCGTGCTTCTTAGCCTTTGCAGTTATGCCAGGCCTCAGTGGTATAGCACAGTTTAGGTGATATATCACAGCTGAAAAGCAGGTGTGCATAACATGCAGTTCTTTACTGACATATATGCCTGATGCCGCCAAATGCTGGGGTTCCCACTGCTTTGCTTTGGAAGCTAACATGACTTCACTGGGGATCCTGCAGAAGGAGTTACACCATCTTCAACCTTTTTGTGATATGTTCCATTTTTAAAATGCCATCATGATGATCCATCACAGAACAATCTTTTGGCTTGTTCCATGTGACCCTGCACAAATATAACCATGATTCACATGACACTAGTCAAAGCTGAGATGATATTCAGTGTATATTCAAGGAATAGCTACAGTGCCCAGTCTGTCTTTGGGAGCCAGAGCAAGGAACTTTGAACTAACATGTGCTCAGATATTATGCTGGTTCTTGGTCGACCATGTATTTGAGAAGCGTTTGAGCTGGGAACTTCTCCCAGCACAATATTTGCACAGAAGTTCAGGTTGGCAGGCAAGCAGAGAATCCTTTTGAAACCTCAGCTTGCAACATCAATGAGATGTGCAAAAGCACATGGCAAAACTTTATAGGAAGATGAATGAAACCAGTGGGTTTCAAACAGCCTTGTATGTAAGAAACGTACAGAGATGGGGGTAAAACTAATACTTTTTACTGAATATGCACTACCAGATCTGTGCCTCTGTGATGGCTGACACCACCATTGCATAGAAACCAGTGTGAATGGTGACCTTCAGCATATGACTATTTTATCACCGGCATTGCAACGGAGTAACAGGTTCTACACATATGATGCTGGTGAGCCAGGTGCGAGCAATGGCCAAGGCCTAGGCATTAGCTGAGAACTTACAAACTCACAGCTGGAAGCCAGACCAGCTCACTTGTGTCTTAGTATAGTTCAAAGTAGATGTTAATATGTATAAGAATGTGTTGCGTGTTTATCCTTCATGAAAAACTGGTGGGATGTTGCATGCATTGTTTTCACTTATCTCTACCCTTTTATAATGTACTAGCACAATGGCTCTCAAAGCCGGTCTGCCGCTTGTTCAGGGAAAGCCCCTGGCGGGCCGGGCCGGTTTGTTTACCTGCCACGTTCGCAGGTTTGGCCGATCATGTCTCCTACTGGCCGCGGTTCGCCACTCCAGGCCAATGGGGTCTGCAGGAAGGGCGGCCAGCACATCTCTCGGCCCGTGCCACTCCCCGCAGCCCCCATTGGCCTGGAGCGGCAAACCGCGGCCAGTGGAGCCGCGATCGGCCGAACCTGCGGACGCGGCAGGTAAACAAACCGGCCTGGCCTGCCAGGGGCTTTCCCTGAACAAGTGGTGGGTCAGCTTTGAGAACCACTGTTCTAGCAAACATCTGCATTGTGTATGAACCCCTGTAACTAAGTAACCCATCAAATGAGGAAGAAGCCTTGTGTAAATCAAATTAAGAACTTTAACAAGAAAGTGCTAAGTCCTGTGCATGGAAAGCAAATGGTCATTGGGTGCGAGATCAAAGATCACAGTCTCTCCATGCATTCCTCTCTCCCCATCATGATAGAAAGGACCCACGTGGGGACCATCCTATCAGCTTGGCTTCTATGAGAGGAAGTTATAAATATGGACACAAGGAAAAATTCTTCATCTCTGGACTGTTTGGATTCTGACAGGGCAAAAATAACTGAACAAGACGACGAGATCCCTAGAATTACTCTGAGAAGCCCTAAAAGACATGTGGGAAACTGGCAGATTACTACATCTCTGCTGCCTCTTGAAATTACAGACTGTGACTCACTTGTACATATGTTTTTACCTGTTTTAACCTTTCAGTAACTCTCATTCCTTTTTTTTGTGCTAATAAATCTTTAGTAAGTTTACTATAGAATTCGCTACCAATGTTTTCTTTGGTGTGAGGTCTAGGATGCAAATTGACCTGGGTGAGTGACTGGTCTCTTGGGACTGAGTGTAACCTGAATATTTTGTGATTTTTGGTGAAAGTGATCATTTGTCACACAGTCCAGCTTGCTTAGATGGAAAGATAAACTAGGGTGTCTAAGGGGATTGTATGGGACTCCATTATAAGACTAGTGTAGTACTTTGGGAGTTCATGTTTGGTACTGGGTTGATGAAATCTAATTAGAGAACATACCACCCATTGAGGAACATCCATGCGTGCCCAGAAGTTGGCACTCATGGCTGTGAGTCACTCCAGACAGCGTGACACATGTCAGAGGTAAAAAGACTTAATCTGCTCCCGTTCAGAAATTCACATACAAAACCTTGGGATCCACACACAAATTTTATCAGGTGAGACCAGCAATCCAGTTTTGTGGTACAATTTACCACTTTTATAATAACATGCATGTTAACAGAAGAGATCAAACCTGAGCGACTGTTGAATAAAACTGATAGAGTAAACAGAGAGAAGACTGGCTCCATTCCTCTAGCAGGGGATTTTTCCTGCGTGGGCCAGCCAGCATAGCCAGCTCCCTCCCAACCTTTTCCCTAATCCCTGAAGCCTCATGCGGGATGGGGTGGGAGGGTGAAGAGTGTATCAGAGGAGGCATGTCCAGAGTATGCTGCTATATGAGTACAACTTCATATTCCTCAAGTACAGGCCAAAGTATCCAAGCACCTGGCACTGTTCAATGTATGTATCCTCACACCATCCCCATGAGATAGGCAGTCATATTATCCCTATTTTACATATGGGAAACTGAGCCACAGAGAGAGGAAGTGGGGTCTCAGATCACATAGAGAACATGTGATAGAGCAGGGAATTGAATGAAGGCCTCCCAAAGTCTAGGTTAACACTCTAACCACTGAACCAACCTTCCTCCCTGATAGTCACCCAAATGCACAAAAACCTCCCAGCAGATGGAGGCTAGGTCCATCAATGGCTGTTAGCCAAGATGGTCAGAGATGCAACCCCACGCTCTGGATTTCCCTAAGCCTCTGACCACCAGATGCTGGAACTAGACAACAGGGGATGGATCACTCAATAATTGCCCTGTTCCGTTCATTCCCTCTGAAGTATTTGGCATCAGACAGGGATACTGAGCTAGACGGACCATTGGTCTGACCCAGTAAGGCCATTCTTGTGTTCTAGATGGAGCACTGAGCAGCCTTCAGAGCCCTGGTTTACTTGGACAACTGTGCCCTGCAAAATTTTTCCAGTGGACAGGACTTAGTTACATTTCAGAAGAGGCAGTGCAAGTCATTATTTAGCAGGCTTACCCAACAATGCTAAGGATCTAATGTTCAATCGATGCATTAGAAATGACAATAGATCAGATAAACTGAGCTAGTATTTTCTGGAATCAAAAGGACCATGTTTCTTCTTTGTTTCTCAATACCATATACACTTACATTTGTATTTGTCAGATTACCCTGTTACTGAGAGAGCCAACATTTGTATTATGGCAGCTCCCTCAACCATGATCCCCCATATTTTAATTTGTATTCCCCAGCAACACCTCCCCACGCAGGGATGATGGCAATGGCTTCTGCAAAAGGGTAAGAAAATGTAAATATATCGTATGGGTAATTTAGACCTTTAAAAGGGAGGTGGAAATGAAATAATCAGATGTACTGCAACCTCCTCATTTAAGAAAGTAGCTCAGCCCTTCTCTGAGCTTTGAAAAGTGGCTGCTAGTCGCAGAGGTGGCGACTTTCTAATTTCCCCAGGGGGATCGACCTCCGCTGCACCCCAGTCCCCACCCATACCCCACCCCTTCCCCCAAGGTCCCACCCCACCTCTTCCCACCCCTGCTCTGCCCTGCCTCTTCCTGTCCCATTCCACTCCCTCCCCTGAACATGCCCCACCCTTGCTCCGCCTCTTCCTGCCCCTGCTCCTCCCCTTCCCCCCAGCTCCTCCTGCCTGCTGGTGAACAGCTGATTACTGGTAGGCGGGAGGCACTGGGGTGGAGGGGGAAGAGCTGATCGACCAGGCTGCTGGCGGGTGCTGAGCCCCCATTTTTTTCCCATGGGTGCTCCAGCTCCGGAACACCCACAGAGTCGGCGTCTATGGCTAGTAGACACTCCAGGGACTTTTTGTGAGTGAGAGTGATAAGTTCTTGAAGATCAGCCTGTACGCTTGTGAAGTACTTAGACTATGCTAGAGCTCTAGTAAAAACACAATGATATTTCACTAAAGGAACAGTGAGGTCCACAGGGATTTCTTAAAACTCTACCTCACTAAACATCTACTGTGTGGATGTTTGCATTGTGTGCTTCATTGTCTGGTAAACAATTTGAACTGTTGTGTTGAATGTGCAAAAAGAATGCTATTAGATGCACTTAAAGCTCTTAAGAATGGTGACAATGAAGTATTTATTAGGTTAAGTAGTACATATGCCCTCCTGTTGAGTTTTTATTGAGCTGCCTGGTGGGATCAACTGGAATACCCAAAGGCTGCTGCAGGGAAGGAGAGGAATGTAGTTGGGAAGGTGACCCCACTTTCAAAAGGCCTGCAGCCTGAAATGGGCCTACTGGTGGGTTGCACAGGCCACAGGCAATAATCTGTAAAGTAGTGAAGGAGCTTAGTGTGTGATATGCTGTTTAGGGGCTATAGATCTGAGTCTGATGGTTAAAGGTGAAAGTCTATAGGGCCGGGCTGGGAGCTGAAAGAACCTTTGACATTTTATCTGTGGGGGGATGTCAGGTCATGTCTGTTGTTGTGTAACTAACTACATCAAACTAGCTATTGTTGAAGCTTTGTGAAACAGAACAGCTTCCCACAGGGAGACACTTTTAACAGTGCTTTTGAAACACAAACATTTTAAATACTTTTGTGCAATTGTTACAATAAATTGCCTCTCCTTATCTTAGTGTCCTTGGGTGAGATCGAGGTCTCCCTCATTAAAAACCATTGCAGGGGACTATCATTCTGGGATGCCCTTACAGAGATTATTCCAATTACCCCGCTGAGGGTGGACTTTTTTCCCCCACCCGTGATGATAGCCTGGAGGTGCGGAGCCCTAGGCCATCCATGTGGAGGCCCTGTATCTCTGCTCCAGCTCTGACCCTGAGTGGTTACACCCTGTCTTCCCACACGCACTCCCTGGAAGCTACAAGGGACTTGCTGCATTCATCCCCAGGGATGGTTAACCCGCAGAAGGGCATGATCCACGTGCATAGGGCCCCTACACACAGATATCAAAGGGCATCACATCTAGCCTACTATGTCTTTCACTTTCAGAATTAGAGAAAGGAGACCAGGGGCTTGGGGGCAACCAAATAGTGTGTGGATGGGCAGTGGGCATCGTCACCATTAAAATTGGTCAAAGCTTTTCAACTAGAACATTTTACAGACAAAAATAAGGGGGGTTTTGTCAAAAATCAGAACTGTTTGCAGGAAATTTTTGATTTTTGACAACTTTTTTTATGGGAATATTCAAAGTGTTTCAAATTGACCGATCAAAACAAAACATTTCCATTTTGAATCAACATTTCAAAATATTGACGTTTCTAAACAAAATGTTTCATTTTGATGCAAAATGTCAAAAATCTTCATTTCACCATTTCCAAAATGACAGTTTTCAGAACTCTTTATTCCATGAAAACTTTTGATATTTTGACTTCCTGTCCCATTTTGAAATTAAAACAAATGTCTAAATGTAAGAATTTTCTGCAGGAAAGAAAATCCATTTTTCAAAGTATCTTCAGTCACCATTTATGGTCCTCTTGGAAAATGCTTGGGAAAATGCAACAAAGTGCTAATTGCCAATCAAATGGAAATGTATTAGTTATTCATTTTAAGTATCTACATTCTCCTTCAATTTACTCTCCTTGCAATCCCATTTTGTTTGCACTGGGGCTATTAAAGAAAGCCCTTGATTTTTGTTTTTTATGCTGACTATAACTAGGTGTCGTGTGAACAAACAGAAGTTGTTTGCTGTGAGTGCAGTGTCCTGAGGCACTAGGCAGCAATTCTTAGAGGGCATCCCAGTTCCACTTTGACCCGGCTAAGCCAGGGAGTGCATGAGCAGCATCTTTGCTGGCTCAGCACATTTTTTAAAAACCAAAGTTGTGCTTCCTTTTCAAAATCTACATGAGCTCTCAAAACTTGTGGGTTGGCCTAGTTTCCAGAGGAATTGTGAAAACCAAAATGTGCCCTAGGCAGCAGGACCTTATTTTTCCTATGCTTATTCCCTGCAACTCCTCTAGACGCTTGTCACCCGTGTAATATATTAGATTATTCACAGCTTCATTTAGTTATTGACTAAATTGTACGTTAAGAGTACATTTAAATTGGGCTGGTTGGAAGCAGAGGGAAATAGATTCTGATTTTTACATTCTGTCTTGTAATATCTTGTTTTAACAAAAGTTTATTTACTTCACTCTCCAGCAAGATGCATAAGATTAAATTAAATTCTAGGGCCTAAGTCTGGTTTACACAGGGGAGCTTGGGAGTAACTCCACTGATGTTAATTTGTTAAATTGGTGTTGGATAGGCACATTACATTTCATCATGCCAGTATACTCCTGCTATAGATGACGGTTTTATAGATAAGGTACTAGACTGGGACTCAGGAGATCTGGGTTCAATTTCCAGCTTTGCCACATGTTTCCTCTGTGACTTTGGGCAAGTCAAGGGCAAATCTCACCGTGCCTCAGTTTCTCATTTGTAAAATGGGAATAATGAACTTTTCTCTTGTCCTTTGCCTTTTTTTTTGTGCATTTAGACTGTAAGCTGTACCAAGGGAGGGAGTGTTATGCTTGTACAGTGCCTAGCCCATTGGATCTTCAAGAAAGTATTGTAATAAAATTATAAATATAATAATGATAAAAACAACATTCTTCCATTGTAACAAGATATTTCAAGAGGGATGGCAAAATCATCTGACCTTGCTGAAATCTCCTCCTGGCTCCATGCCCAATGCCTTATACATTCCCAGTAGAGATGATGGCTATATAGTTTCACTACCCAAATTTAACCTGGCTCTGAGTGTTAGTTTTTGTATGAGCTGATATCATTGTGCACTTGTTTTAAGTTCAGTGTATATCAGCATTAGCAGTTGGTTTTGGAAACACTGATGGGAACACATGAATTGCATGATCTTGCATACGTTGTGGAGAAAAACCTTAATTGCACCAGTCCAGCAATTTCTATGAGCATTAGTATGGTTCAAATCAAAATATTGATCCAGTATGTGGTGGCAATGCAAACTAATCAATTTCTTACGAGCTTCATTTTACTCAGAAATGGTTGTGTTGCTGTTTACTTTTTCATCTGGAAAAGGGAAATCTGAACCTATAAACTAAAATACTAAAGGGCCAAATCCTCCGCTACTGTAAATAAGCAGAGCTCCACTGACTTCACTTTGACACCATTTTACACCAGCTGAAGTCTGCTATTCAATTTGTTCCATTGTTTTGATTCAGGTTTTTAAACTTGATGAAAGTTAATGACAATCTTGAAATGCATTATGGTAAAATTAAAACAACCATCCATTGCAAAAACTATTTTCAATTTGACTGAAACAGAGAAAGATGAAAGCTTCTGAGCTGTTATAAAAGAAGATATTTAGCCTTTATTCCTGCGATTCATATCCTATTCCCAGGTTGTGTTAAGCAACTGAGGTTCACTCTGTCACTTTGTACATCATCACCTCATGAAAATAAATTATCTCCTGATGTGAATCCTCAAGATTTTACCTTACCAAAAAAAAAAAAAAAAGTTAATTAAGTAAACTGATCATGACAAAATAATTTGTTCTTTCAATTCATTGGTACAATTTTAACTCTTTGGTATTTGCAGTGAAGATGACAACTAGAGACTTATTTTGTTCTCGATCTCTTCCAGATAATAATATCATTGTAAAAGGTACCTAATTTGAAAGCAGCTTTAGCTATTCAATTTTTGTGCATTTTCCCTTTGATCATTTGTATGGGGTTGAAAGAGAATTAACACGTACAATCAAAATAATTATGTTAGGTGTTTATTGATTCTTATAGCTGAATGTATCCTTCCCCGGTCCATAAAATTAAAAATCTAACAAGATCTAAGCAGCCCAATCAATATCATTTACTTCTCTATTGTCACTATGTAACATCAAGTTTATTAGTGTTATCAATTCACTGTTAAGCTATATATAAAGTGTCTAAGATAAACAATGGAATATTAAAGTTTGCCTATGGAAATCAGCATCAGAAAAGGCAGAACAGCCACACCAGTCCAGCTTTCTTTTGATAACTACTGGAGGTGAGCTCCCTCGTTTTCTTTAACGCAAGCAATGTGGTACCAATTCTCTACTGCTGTAACTCCACTAAAGGCAGTGGTATCTCTAGATTTGTGTCAGAGCTCACTGGCCATTTATTAATTCAATAGATCTCGTCTTTGTTCTGCAAGAATAAAAATGTGTATCTTGTACATTTCAGTGTAACAGTGAATTGCTCCTGCTACTTACAAAAAATGTCCTTTCTCTCTCTCTCAAGTGCTAAAACCACCCCTGGGTACAGTGATACAAGGAGGAGGCCCAGGCTCCCAGCCATGCCTCCCGTCCCACACTTGGGCATTGTTTCAAAGTGATTTGTTCTTTATGACAGGGTCAAGCTGCTCTGAAGAGGTTAAACAAATGGACCTTGTAAGCGCCACTTAGGGAAAGCTGGTCAGAATGCGCCCTTAATTGCCAGTCCTCTTGTATTCCTGGGAAAAGGGACCAACAAAAGCTAATAATGTGTCAGCAAAGAGGTGGGAGCGAGGCGGGGTAGCTCTGGGGCTTGGGGTTCCCCTCCCTCCTACCCTGATGTTTAAGAGCCTAAATGAGAAGGTGCTTGGCTGGATGCGTTCATGTGCAGCTTCCTATGCTGACGTGTGGGCTGCACAAAACATTCCTGTGGGGCTGCTGTGTAACCTGGCCTCCCTAATGCTGTCTGCACCCATCCCGTCAGGAGGGTAATGAAGGGAAAGTTTCCCAGATGAAAGTGAAAGCATCTTAGCCCTCAGTTCTTGGCTTGGAGGAATCCACGCTTTCCACCTTCTCTCGGCCATAGCTGCAGATCTTTGGAAAGGAGGCCTCTTTGGTTAATGCCCATGCGCAGACGGGCATTAAAAAAAAATCTATTTCCTGCCCCAATTTGAGATGGGAACGTCTACTGGTTATCCAGTGACCTGTGCACCTGGGCAGCATTGCTGAGAACTTTGGGAACCCAAGCCTCCCGTTCATCCCGAGGCCATGCCCCCACTCCACTCCTTCCCTTAAGACCCCACCCCACCTCTTCCTGTCCCCACTCCACCCCTGCTCCGCCTCTTTCCACCCCCTCCCCTGAGCGTACCCTCTCCCCACTCCTCCCCCTCCCTTCCAGCACCTCCTGCACACTGGGGAACAGCTGGTCCTCTGCATGCAGGAGGCGCTGGTGGGGAGGTGTAGGAGTTGATGGAGGGAAGGGAGGAGTTGATCAGCAGGGCCCAGTTTGAGAAACATTGGTGTAGCAGATTCGTTGGGGGTGGGACCATTTCATCTGCTGTTATTTACGGTGCTGAGCATACTGATCAAAGGATACTTGGCCTGCTTCTGTTCCCACATAGGGTTGCCAGGTGTCTGGTTTTTGACCAGAATGCCTGGTCAAAAAGGGACCCTGGAGGCTCTGTTCAGCACTGGTCCCTGCCTGCCATGGTTCCACATGGCTGCCGAAAGCAGCAGCATGTCCCCCGTCTGGCTCCTACACATAGGGGCAGCCAGGGGGCTCCACACACTGCCCCAGGTGCCAGCTCTGCTGGGAACCGTGGCCAGTGGGAGCTGCAGGGGCAGTGCCTGTGGATGGGGCAGTGTGCAGAGTCGCCTGGCCATGCCTCCATGTACGAGTCGGAGAGGGGACATGCCGCTGCTTCTGGGAGCTGCCTAAGGTAAGTGCTACCAAAGCCTGCATCCCCTCCCTGATCCCCCTTCCAGCCTCTGAACCCCTCGATCCCAGCCCAGAGCACCCTACTATGCCCCAAACCCCTCATCCCCAGCCCCATCCAGAGTCTGCACCCTCAGCCGGAGTTCTCCTCCCTCTGCATTCCAATCCCCTGTCCCAGCCTGGAGTCCCCTCCCGCACTCTGAAGCCCTCAGCCCCAGCCCAGAGCCCTCTCCTAAACCCCAAATCCCTCATTCCTGGCCCCACATCAGAACCTGCACCCACAGCCAGAGCCCTCACTCCCCCCCAACGCCCCAATCCCCTGCCCCAGTCCTGAACCCTGTCCTGCCCTCCGAACCCCTCGGTCCCAGCCCGGAGCCCCCTCCTGCACCCTGAACTCCTCATTTCTGGCTCCACCCTGGAGCCTGCACCCCCAGCCAGATCCCTCACCCCCTCCTGCACCCCAACCCCCTGAGCCAGCCTGGTGAAAATAAGCGAGTGAGTGAGGGTGGGGCGAGCGAGCGACACAGGGAAGGGGGATGGAGTGAGCTGAGGCTGGCACCTCAGAGGAGGCGTGAGGCCTCGGAGGAGGGGCAGGGCAAGGGTATCAGTTTTGTGCAAGTAGAAAGTTGGCAGCCCTATTCCCACGGGAGTCAAAAGCACTAGAGGGGGCACGCTGTTCCTTCTGCAGGGTGTGCTGTACACCCCGTGCGAGGGAGCAGCCTGGGAAGCTCCTGCCTAGGACATGTGCAATCTGCAGCAGGGGATGTTAGGGAGCTGCCTCTGCCTGCGGCAGTCTGGTGGCGTGAGTGGGGAAGGGGCAACAGGGACCGGGAGAAGGGCCAGAGATGGGGTTCATTTATGGACGGTTACAGACACCCCCAATTCCTGCACTGCTTTGTCCTTTACCCTTCAATGACTAACTTGGGCCCCCATCCCCTCCCCCTTCCCAAAATCCTCCTTCACACAGTCAATATCTGCAGAGAACCCTAAGGCTTGTTATAAACCCTCACTGCTCTGCCTCCCCTGCTCTCCCCCACTCCAGGTCCCTGCTTCCCCCCCAGTCACCAAATCTACTCCCCCCCACACACTCTGAGTCCCTGCTTCCCCCCTTCCACCACACCCCTCTCAGGGTCTTCCTCCCCTGCCAATTCCTACTTCCCTCACTACTTTCCTTCCCCCCCCCACCATGGTCCTCTTTCCTCCCCCTTCTACCACCAGTAACTGCTTCCCTCTTCACTACTGCCCCATCCCTCTGCTCCCTGCTACTTCCTCCTCACCCCTATTCTTCCCCCTCCCCAAAATGCTGCTCTTCTCCCCCAATCCCCCACTTGATCCCTAAACATCTTCCCTCTTATTTCTGTTGAAGTCCAGGGTACAGACAGACAATCTCCCTGTGTACAGCAAGTTAAGCTGCCACCTCTACATGTAAGCAGCAGTAGGTGCCAGGGAGTTCTCTGCCCACAGCACCCCACAGTCTGGGGTCCCTTTTATTTCTCTGATTCAGGGTTTTCCAGTTTTCATCAAAATCAGTGTGCCTAAAACATTTCCTGAAATTTTGCAATTGATCATTGTGGTGATAAAAGCATATTGTGTTACATCCAGATAAACAGCAAATTGCCAGGAAGTTCAGTGTAGGGCCTCACTTCACTCGGCCTTCAATGGGAAAGGAACACAAATAGGAAGTAGTCCCATTATCTTCAAAATAATTATTCCCTTCTATTAGAGGCATGTAATTCCCCTGAGTGTGGATGTACAGCTCCATGATGAAAATCTCTCCACTACTACAGGCAGGCACATTTACAATGATATTTATGTTCCTTTATTCTTCCTTGGAGTGATATTTTCCAGGGTGAATGTGACATCCCAACCAATGAATTAGGGTGACCAGATGTCCCAATTTTATAGGGACAGTCCCGATTTTTGGATCTTTTTCTTATATAGGCTTCTATTACTCCCCACCCCCGTCCCGATTTTTCACATTTGCTGTCTGGTCACCCTACAATGAGTAGCTGTGCAGCCCCTGCCCTGTAACCTTGGCTGCCCTTTATAATGCCTTATTTTAGTATCCTCCAGCCTGGACTGCTCACAAAAAGCCTCCAGCATGCAAGTCACTCCCAGCTATGTCTCTGTGTGCTGCAGCCAGCCTGCCACACCTTGGCTCTTACCAGCTTGGGTTACGGTGCAAAGTGACCCCAACACACCCCTGGTCCTTAACCTTCTCCCAGAAATGTATGTTCTGTACTGCCCAGTCCTCTCCTGGACAGTACAAATATATTAAGTCAGTTATTCCTTTAAAGTAATAACATGCCATCTTATTATTTTAAATAGTCATCCAGGCCCTTCAACTTAAAAACAATAAAACCAGCTTATTAACTACAAAAATCTCTCTCTATATTAGAATCAAAGCAGAGTTCTCTCACCACATGCTTTCAGCGGTCTTACTGAGCACGCTCAGGACCCCTCCCCCAGAGTCTAATGGCTGCTTCCTTTGTCTTTTCAGATGTGGAGAATGTGATGATCAGGGTGAAAGAGACGGGTGTCTTGGGGTGTCCTCCCCTTCTTTTTATAGTCCTGTCCCCCATTTGAGAAGCATTTCCAGCTGGGAGCAAGGCAATAGGCAGTCTGTGTGGAAGGAAACTCCATGCTGTTTCTTTGCTAAAATGTAGAATTTTGCCTGTACGGTAGTACCGCTTTCCTGCCAAAGAATGGCCACTTAGCAAGTAATGGTCCATCAGCCTGTTTGCACCTGGCTGAGGTGTCAGCAGGGCTGTCCTAGCTATTCTGGGGCCCTACACAGCCCCCCTGTGTGGGGGAGGCAGGCCTCTGTGGGGGGAGGGCTGGCCCCAGGCCTCTGCAGGCGGGGGGCCTGGCTTGGGGAACAGGGGGGAACCACCCCCCAGCACTCACCGGTGGCGTGGCTGGGGCCTGGCTGCTGCACTTCCCACCGCTGGTGAGTGCAACCCCGGTCCTGTTGCACTCCTCAGGGGAGTGGTGGCGGGGTGGGGGCGGAGCAGGGGCGGGACCCGGGGGAAGAGGTGGAGCAGGGGCTGGAGCAGCACGCAGCTGCACAGGGCACCAGGAAATATGGTGCCCCAAATTTCCTGGTGCTCTACACAGCTGCGTACTTTCGATATGGGTAAGGACGGCCCTGGGTGTCAGCTTGCCCTTTATCTCTGAGGAACTGGTTTCGCCACTTCCCAGACTTAAGTCATGATCTCACCTTATGTTTATAACTTCACATATAATGCTGCAACATGCATTTTACCATGACATTAATGATGAGCAAATTATGCGTTTTTAAGGGATACCTCGCAAGGCATACCTGGTACAAACATTATTACAATAGTGTGTAGGGTGTGAACACAAGGGTATATTCTGTCACAGTGTACAGCTGCACTCCATGTCTCACCTACTCCACCTCACCACATGCTGAATCAATACATACGCCAACCTGTCAGAGGGAAGGCTCTCCATGGTGAAGGATACCAGAGGCTACAAAGTCAGTTATTTCCTCAGACATATTGAGGACCTGACATTTTCTTTTTTAATAGGCAAAATAATTGAATGCCAAAGAGACTGTGCTTGTGAGACACAAACCTGGTTTTAGATGAATAAATACGGCTGTTTCTTTATTTCCAAAATAAAAACGAGCACAAGCAAGTAGGTAGTCCCTGCCAAACCACCTGCTAGCTCTTGCAACCCCATAAACTAAGCCCACTATAGAAACACTGTAACTTTTGGAAGTCCAAAGTTTCACTTCAGTAAAAAAAAAGAAAAAAAAAACCACTGGAGGAATTATTCCCAACTTCATGAATGGGACCATCAGTTCAGGTTCCACATTTAGATGAAGCCTTATTTCTGAGAAACAACTTTGATCAGACAGGCCAGTGCTCACTTACAGACAGCCCCCAACCTGAAGCAAATACTCACCAGCAACCACACATCACACAACAAAAAGACTAGCCCACGAACCTATCCTTGCAACAAAGCCCGTTGCCAAATCTGTCCACATATCTATTCAAGGGACACCATCATAGGACCTAATCACATCAGCCACACCATAGCTTGTTTACCTGCACATCTACCAATGTGATATGTGCCAGCAGTGTCCCTCTGCCATGTACATTGGCCAAACCAGACAATCTCTATGCAAAAGAATAAATGGAAACAAATCAGACATCAAGAATTAAAACATTCAAAAACCAGTCAAAGGACATTTCACTCTCCCTGGTCATTCAATTTCAGACCTAAAAGTCACAATTCTCCAACAAAAGAACTTCAAAAACAGACTCCAACGAGAAACTGCAGAATTGGAATTAATTTGCAAACTGGACACTATTAAATTAGGCTGGGAGTGGATGGATCATTACACAAAGTAAAAACTATTTCTCCATGCTAATTTTTTCCGTTACTGTTACTCACACCTTCTTGTCAACTGTTTGAAATGGGCCATCCTGATTATCACTACAAAAGGTTTTTTTTCTTCTGTTGATAATAGCCCACCTTAATAAATTGGTCTCGTTACAGTTGGTATGGCAACACCCATTTTTTTATGTTCTCTGTGTATATAAATCACCCCACTGTATTTTCCACTGCATGCATGCAATGAAGTAGGGTTTAGCCCACGAAAGCTTATGCCCAAATAAATTTGTTAGTCTCTAGGTGCCACAAGTACTCCTAGTTTTTTTTTTTATCAGACTGTTTCACATTAGATATGAGGCATCATGCAGCTGCCCACAATAACTCTGCTAAAAGTCACACCTGATCTGTATATCCTATTTCTTCTGCTCCTCAAACATGTGGATTTTAAAACCTAAAGCTTCTAACTAACAGCGTGTTTCCCCCCACGTTGGAAAAGACAGCTCATTGCAGAAAACAAGCAGCCTCTAGGTTTCCAATCTGCCCGGCTTTTGAAAACATATCTCCAATCAGTTTTGCTGATCTAGGTTGGATACATGTTATCCTGTGTCAAATACATGAACTCCACTTAGTCCAACCAAGGACATAGTATATAGTATACCCCGTACCCGACCTGCCCCAAATTGACCCAACCTGGATGTACCACCTGCCTCATTTCAACTGCCTCATTCCTGTTGTCTCCACTGGGGTATTACTCCCCTCCTACCAAGCCTGCCATGGCAACAGCTTGGATCACAGCAGCACAATATCTGGACAGAACTCTCCCAACTGCACCCAGCTTTTTACGTGAAAACAACTGGCCAACAATCACATGATCAGTCGTGTCATTTTCATCCAAGTGTGTGACCCCAGTGGCAGCAGTGTTAATCTCTTCGGTGAAGTTTATTGATACTTCCTGCTTTGAGCCCCTTCTCCAGATAAACTTGGTGTTGTGGCTGATGTCCAGATAGGATTTATTCCTCCCTTGTGCCACCCTTTTTCAGGTCCACTTCGCTCTACTGAAGCCAGATACAGTAATCAAGTCCCTGAACTCCAAGAAATCTGATCCAAGAGGGCTGATGAGAGAATGAATAGGTTGGTTATTGCAACAGAGGCCTCAATGTGGTAATCTGCATCCCATATAATATAGTGAATGCCTCCTCTCTACGTCTTTCTTATATTACTCTTTATCTAGCTCAAGCTGAGAGGCTGAAATGGCCGCTTCAATGCGAAAGGGTTCAGTGCTGAATTAGCCTGGCAAGGGCCCAGTCTTTCACACTTTTTCAAAAGATGGTAAAGACCTAAAATGTTGTCAAACAGTTTTCTCTGCAAAGAGGGCATTATTAATTTGTGCAGTCACTTAGAGATGCAGGGCTCACATAAGACACACCAGTGGCTACCATCTAAGAGCCTGGTATAGCATTATTGGCATTTTGCCTGTGATGTCAGTAGGAGTAGGAGTGAGGCCTAAGCATCAACATCCTCATCACCATGCCTTCATGGTTAGTCTTGAACTGTCTCAGGTGAAATTTGACACCATCCTGCCAGAACTCACTATCCAGCTGAATGCACTATGAAGGTTGCAAAGGCAAGCACTCAGAGTGAGGAAATGCAAGAATCAAGGTTGCAAGGATGCTCAAGGACCTCCTTGACACTGGCATTATGAAAAGTCAGAGCCACCAGCATCAGGTGTTGAGAACACACAGCAACTCACCTGTCAAGCTGTCCAGCAGTGTCTCAAGAGCATGAGTATTAACCTCAGGGCAGACTGCTAGGAACCAGGGCAGAAACCCCCAAACTGGTGGTGAGCTCTATACTTAGATTTTACCAACCAATTATCAAGTGGAAACTCCCCAGGCACTATAGCAGCCTTAATATGGAGTCACAGACAGTCCCTTTGGGTACTCCCATCTGTCTTGCCACCCAGATAAGCCTACCTTCTGTGAGATATATATCCTTGCAGTGCAGAAGGAACATTTACCATGAGGCCTTGATATTGAAAATGGTGCAATCAAAGAGGACACAAACCTTTTACCAGCTGGCATTCCCTTTCCTACTGACACTGATGCACAAGAGGGGAAAATAGGATCATATAGCCTTTCCCAAATGCGCTTTTTGCAACGCAATACGGATCATTTCCCATAAAGAGGTGCGGAAGAACCCTATCCCCGTGGTATACCACATGGCAGGGTTATTAATTATTTTAATGAGCACTCATAAAAGCTCACGTTGCTAACCCCCATCTACACACTGGCAGAGCAAGAGTCCACCGGAGGTAAAAAGGGCCAGTACAGCAAAAATTTACCGATAGGAAATCTAATCCAATAGCCACACTCTGCAATGGTGCAAAACGTGAGGCCACTTGGGGCCCGAGTCTGCGCTCATTGCGGAGACCAACTGTCCTTTGACTTTAAATAGGACGTTTGCCTGAGAAAAGATCAGGCCCACGAAGTGCTCAAAAGGCAGTTCGGAGTGGCGCAGGACATCCTATGCCTATATACCTATGACTTATACCTATGGCCTATGGCTGCCTTGACTTCCCGCATTTCGTTTCCTTCTGACTTGTTGCAGTCAGACAGGAAGCGCACATTATAAATATATGTAGGTAGGAAGATGAAAAATTCTTTTCAGTTTTCTAAAATACACAAATTCTTTATTTTACCCCTTTTTTCTTTCCTCTCAGTAAGAGCCACTTGTACGCCTAGACACTGAATTGCACGAGCAGAATTTATTAGGAAGCGTTAAGCGACTTCTCGTAGCAAACTTCTTGCTTGGGGGTTTCGTTGTTATTTGTCATGATTACTATTTTGCCCAAGTAAGGGTGGCGGGAGCGGACTCCGCATGTTAGCACCGGGCTCGACAGCCGCCAGAAAATACCTAATCTTTTGTCACTGTTTTGTTGGTGATTCCCACATTCGCGGCGTTACAGTCACATGAGGGCACCGTGGTAAGCAGCCCAAAGACAAACGCCCAGCGTGTGCCACGTTGTTTTGTTCATTCCCTTTTATTTTGAAGCAATCGCGTTTGTATCGGTGCTCCAGCGATGCTTGTGGCCAACATCCGTGCAAGGCACTGAGCTGCGCTGGCAATCCGTCTCGTTTATTTTTTCTCCTCCTTCGCCCTTGCTTCTCCCAGCTTCCCACGTTTGCTCACCACTGCGTGCGGCAGAGCGGCAGGCCGGTCGTGTCTGTGCTTTCAGCATCGACCATCTCCCAGCCCTAGGGTACAGCGTTTCCAAACTGAAGTCACTTCCGGATTTCCCACTCGCGGCGGTGTACTGTTTTAAACAGGATCGAAAGGAGCAGAACAATCTGAGGGTCAGCAAACGACGGCCCGGCTGACCTTCCACCAGCCTCACGCATTTCTGGGGAACTGCCCCGTTACTTACCAGCAACGTCCACGTGTGTACGAAACTCACCAAACGGAGCTCACGGCCAGTTTGTAAGGCAATCTGTAAACCTTCGCTGCTCAGTGAATCATCGCTCTCTGAATATCACGTCAGGACTGGTCCTTGTGGGTCTCCGCACCTGCTCTTTAATTCTTGCAAGAATATGTTAATGATTTAGTGTTTGTGAGGGGACCCTATAGTGAAATCCCTGGGCTGGTCCGGAATTCACAAAATGGCTCTTTACTGAGCCGGGTCGAGCTTCTCTTGTCCTTAAAAAACCCAGCCCCGCAAAAACCCAAGACACGTGAACACCACGTCTAGTGGCTGGGGGATCTGGGGGGTTAGAACTCAATTAGCGATCACTTTATTCAATACGGCCCCGTACCCTGGCGTCTCGCTGTCTGATTCCCACCCTCAGCTAATGCGCTGGGAGCCTCGCAGCTTAATGAACATTTCTTCCTTTCCCTCCTCGTTTTTGACTGGGATAAAATGCTTGACCTTCACCAGCTAATGGCCCACTAATGCAGGGGCTCTTGGAGAGGCGACGTTGGTACCTGTCCGTGCTGGGGCGCGGATGGCCTGCTAGGTAATAGTCTATTACTTTGGGTGGTTGGTGGCTGGCAGTAATCTAGCGCTCCCTTCTGCCCGGTGCAATTATGAATGTAACAAATAGCTCAGTGGTGCAGAAGGAAACGAACATCCCTGCAGCTCATCAAACGAAGCCAGGAGGAGGAGGATGAGGGCGGAGGGGACATTTTTCTAAGCCACATCGGGCTGCTTTATCAATTGTCCTCTCGCTGACTGGTTGCACGGAGCTTGTCTTGGAGAGGGTGTCAAAAGCTCCTGGACCTCTGGGCCCGGCCCCGTGTATTGATCTGACAATAACGTGGTGGCTGTTTGGTTCGTTAATAAAGAGCTAAAGTTAAACACGCTCAGCCCCTCTGCAGCTGCAGAGACTGGGGGGTCCGGTGCCTCGATGGCCGCTCTTAGGAAAGTCTGTGTCTAGTTAGTGTCTGTAGCGCTGAAGCGAACCGGCAATGAACCTCTGTCTGCGCCACCACGAGAGAGGGCGGGGCGGTTTTTACGCAGAGCTCTGCGGAGATCAGTGCGGATGTTCCGCTGGAAAGCTGATGGCACCCCAAGACCGTGAGTTCCCGAACAGGCTCTGCATGAAGCTAAGGAGAGTTTGTCCATTGACTCCACTGGGCCTTGAATCTGGCCTTAAGCAGACCTCGTTAGCAACCTCTCCCTTCCCCTAGCCGCGGGATCGGACCCTAGAGCATTGTGCTCTAGTACAGAGGAGAGGGAGCCACGTTTTGGGGCAGGGTCCTTTACGGAAACAAGGAACATAAGAATGGCCCCACTGGGTCAGACCAAGGGTCCATCTAGCCCAGTATCCCTGTCTTCCCACAGTGGCCAGTGCCAGGGGCCCCAGAGGGAGAGAAGGGATAGTCATCAAGTCATCAGCATGGATTCACCAAGGGAAAGTCATGCCTGACTAATCTAATTGCCTTCTGTGATGAAATACCTGGTTTGGTGGATGAAGGGAAAGCAGTGGAGGTGTTATTCCTCGACTTTAGCAAAGCTTTTGACACGGTCTCCCACAGTATTCTTATCAGCAAGTTAAAGAAGTATGGGCTGGATGGATGCACTACAAGGCGGGTAGAAAGTTGGCTAGATTGTCGGGCTCAACAGGTAGTGATCAATGGCTCCATGTCTAGTTGGCAGCTGGTATCTAGCGGAGTGCCACAAAGGTCAGTCCTGGGGCCGGTTTTGTTCAATATCTTCATTAATGATCTGGAGGATGGTGTGGATTGCACCCTCAGCAAGTTTGCGGATGACACTAAACTGGGAGGAGTGGTAGATACGCTGGAGGGGAGGGATAGGATACAGAGGGACCTAGACAAATTGGAGGATTGGGCCAAAAGAAATCTGATGAGATTCAACAAGGACAAGTGCAGAGTCCTGCCCTTAGGACAGAAGAATCCAATGCACCGCTACAGACTAGGGACCGAATGGCTAGGCAGCAGTTCTGCAGAGAAGGACCTAGGGGTGACAGTGGACAAGAAGCTGGATATGTGTCAACAGTGTGCCCTTGTTGCCAAGAAGGCCAATGGCATTTTGGGGTGCATAAGTAGGGGCATTGCCAGCAGATCGAGGGACGTGATTGTTCCCCTCTATTCGAAATTGGTGAGGCCTCATCTGGAGTACTGTGTCCAGTTTTAGGCCCCACACTACAAAAGGATGTGGAGAAATTGGAGAGAGTCCAGCGAAGGGCAAGAAAAATTATTAGGGGACTGGAACACATGACTTATAAGGAGAGGCTGAGGGAACTGGGATTATTTAGTCTGCAGAAGAGAAGAATGAGGGGGGATTTGATAGCTGCTTTTAACTACCTGAAAGGTGGATCCAAAGAGGATGGATCTAGACTATTCTCAGTGATAGCAGATGACAGGACAAGGAGTAATGGTCTCAAGTTGCAGTGGGGGAGGTTTAGGTTGGATATTAGGAAAAACTTTTTAACTAGGAGGGTGGTGAAACACTGGAATGCATTACCTAGGGAGGTGATGGAATCCCCTTCCTTAGAAGTTTTTAAGGTCAGGCTTGACAAAGCCCTGGCTGGGATGATTTAGTTGGGATTGGTCCTGCTCTGGGCAGGGGGTTGGACTAGATGGCCTCCAGAGGTCCCTTCCAACTCTGTTATTCTATGATTCTATGATCCATCCCCGCTCCCTCATTCCCAGCTTTTGGCAAACAAAGGCATTTTCTTGCAATCATTTGTCTTACAATCGGAGGAAATAATTCGCTGGATGCTGCCTAGGAATCTAGAGAAAGCAGGAATTCATTTCTAAAGATAATCTGGTCTCACAAGAAGCAGGGTCACCCTAACCTGTGCATCAATACTTGGGGGGCTGAACTAATTGTCTGGCCTATATCAGTAGCCAGGGGTCCCTAATTTCAGGGTGTTCCTTCCTGGGATTGCCTCCCCCGCTAGATTTGCTTCCCTTATAAATTAATCCTACAGAAGGGCAACGGTCAAGGGACCCCAGAGACCCGAGCTAATTGAATCCTGGCTTTCATGCCATAGAAACAGAGAACTGCCAAACGGCCTTGAGTCAATGTCACTCTTGCTACCTGTGAGCCTAGGAGGGGGTTGAAGTGAATGAGCTTTAGACACAGCGAAGGGTGAGTGGCTTTATGATTTGCTTGACTATATAATATAGAAACACATCTACTCAACCTTCGCTGCATATAAAGTTCACACCTATGTGCCCATGCACCCTTGTCTTCCTATTTCCTCACTTCTCATTTACATTTGCTATATTTTGATGGAGATTTTCGAGGCTGCGTGGGGGATTTAGCGACGCACGCAGCCTGGCAAGGCTGCAATATCCCCCCCTCCTTGCTTTGAAGATCCCAACCATTGGCCGTGTTCTTGCTAGCTGCGTGTGCCCAGAACAGAGAAAAGGGGTGGCTCTGGCCTGCGGAAAGCAAGCCAGCAGGGGACAGGTTGGACCAGGCCCTGGCCACACAGTGATACGCTGCTTAGTCTATTGTACAGTTGTAATTTTTGGACAGATTTTTAAGCTATAACCTGATTGCATTAAAGCTACGTGGAAGAAGGAGGGAAATAAATCCTGCCTAACACGCAATGCTACTGGCACACAATTTCACAGGCCCTAATCCACATCCACCGCCGTCAATGGCAGTTTTGCAAAAAGAAAAGGAGTACTTGTGGCACCTTAGAGACTAACCAATTTATTTGAGCATAAGCTTTCGTGAGCTACAGCTCACTTCATCGGATGCATACTGTGGAAAGTGTAGAAGATCTTTTTATACACACAAAGCATGAAAAAAAAAAATGGGAGTTTTGCCATTGACTTAAACGGGCGCACCATCCCTCCTACGTATCTTTGAGTGGCGCAAACATACAGCAACATAGATTTCCAAGCATGAGTTGTTAAATGGGGCGATTTACACGATAGCTCTTGCAAATGCTTGGTACAATGAGTGTCCGGGAATTTAGCAACAGGCAACATGAGCTAGGGATAAAATTAACGGATCTTGAGTTCCTGATCCCACTTCACCATTACTGCTGGGTTTAGCTGTACGGCTCTTCCTTTCGGCGGCTCTTCCCCCGGGAAGTTCGCTTGAGTCCTTTGACCATTACCCTCTTGAGTCTAGGCGCCCCACCTGTCCCCGGGAGGGGCACTGAAGAGCTGATCTGCTATGATCCGGTAGCAGCAAGGCAATCGCCTGCTTCCTTTTCCCTCTTATGCAGCCCCATCGCAACTTAGTACCAGGCTGCTTTAAGGGGAAATAACAGGTCCACCCAGCCAAGAAGCAAACGACACGTTTTGGCAACCAAGTGAGGGCCCGTGCCGGGTGTGAGAATTGATTTCCCCCTCTCCCAGTGGGCTAATATTAGGAAGCGTGACGGTGGTGGAAGCGTTGAAAACCCTGAGGACACACGTTGCTTTCAAAGAGTCGGCGGGAATTTGAACTCGGCGGAGGCTTTAAGTTCAGCACCTGCGGAGCCGAGACCAAAGTCTGAATCGCCGGGAGGAGGCGGAATCGTCCAGTCTGTGTTCCCGGGAAGCGAATGGGCGGGGTGCGCCAGCAGAGACCGCGGAAGGCGGCTCGCTGGGCTGGGGCAGTAACGCAATCGAGGCGCGTACGGGAGCTCTGGCCCGGCGGGTCTGGGGCTCGGTGCTGTTCGCATTGCGCCACGCCTCGCTCCGAGCGGCTTCTTTGTTTCATGACCAGGCTTCTGCCCCAGTGGGCTGTGACGCCGGGTCGAATGAACTCTCTAGCTGGAGGTTTTCTGCGTCCGGCCCAAATTGGATTCGATCCTGTGTCCTATTGACTTCGGCCAGTGATAGCAGCTCCTGGAGTCGCGTTTTACACTGGTTTTAGTAACGTTTCCTTGTTCTTCCGCCGATTGATCCTTTTTACACATTTGCTTTCTACCAGTCCCTACGATTTCACCAGCACTTGCTCTGGAGCTCAGCCAAACGCATTTGTCTCGGACACATTCTTCAGCGTTTTGCATTTTATTAGTATAGGGGAATCCAGTCAGTATAAGCCTGAACCAGACCCCACTGAAGTCAGTGAAAGGATTCCCATTGAATTCAACGGACTTGGGACCATATATTCTGTATATTTACACGTGAGTGTAAGTAACTACATTAACTATATTAATAGTCTATTTCAGTTCACGGAAAGTTAATCGAAGTGATCAAACCCCTGTTTGAAAAGAATTAATATTTCCAAAACATTGGCTCCAGTTTTCCTCTAGATAATTTGGTTTGGATTTAGTGCCAGACCTGAATCAGGAGTGTTCAATTAAAAAAAAACACACACACAAAACACACAAAAAAACCCACACCAAGATTAACAGTGGAATGGACCTTTACCCTTGTTAACCTGTTCACCAAACTGTCCAGAAAATGGCTATCGCTAATGCTCTCTATAAAAGGAATGACTCTGCAAAATCCAGCTATGTTTAGAAATGCGACAAAGAACACCACGGATTAATAAAAGAGGAGCCAAAAAAAATCGACAGCTGAACTGGGATGATCATAATGGTCCCTTCTGACCTTAGTATCTATGAATCTATGAGACTAATACTGAAATGTTAACAAGCTGCAATCTGTATGCATGTGTGACAGCTAGAAACGTGCAGATCAAAACACAGTAAGAATCAAGATGAAACAACTGAACTTTTAAGGTTCCCAGAAGGAACGCTTTTCTCCATCCTTACTGGAGCTGGTGTAACGGATCCAATAATAGTAGTGATTGCTCTAGAACTGAGGCAAAGGGGCTGTACCTGGTGATGTCTAGTCCAGTGGTTCTCAACCTATTTACCATTGTGGGCCACATATGCAGGTCTCCCTGTGTTATGTGGGCTGCATCCAAACATATATATATATATATATATACACACACACACACACACACACACACAGAGTTTGGCCCTAATGATGTCACATGGGCTGCAGCTGTGTGCTGACTAGGCCACAAGTAGCCTGTGGGTTGAGAACTGCTGGTCTAGTCCTTTCCAGCGCAACAGCTGCTCACCTCTAGGTGTCTGTTTTGGCCCCACCTCTTATTGGCTCTGTGGAAGTTCTGCCCTTGACTTTGTGAGGAGCAGGCTCAGGCTCAGGCTCATCTTTAGGGCTCTCATCCAAAGTCCATAGAAGTCAGTGGCGAGCCTTCCCCACTGACTGCAGTGGGCTTTGGAGCAGGTCTCTGGAGAGGGTGCAGACCACAGGGACCCAATCCCACAGTCTTTTCTATGCCGAAACCTCCCTTTGACATTGATGTAAGTTTCTCATGGCATTTGTAGAACGTATTTGCAAGTAAGAGTTTGGTTTTGTAAAGTAAGCTGGCAAATAAACCAACTTAGCCCAGGCTAAGGACACCCAGCCTGGCTAGCTTCCCCTTTGGCTCTTTCCCATCACCCCAAACTCCTCCCCCTTCTCTATCAATCTCTTCCCTCTCCTTAAATAAAAGTACAAGGGAGATCTCTCGCCCCAAACTAGGACACAGGAATGGGAGTGGGGGGGGGGGGGAGAAATGGAGGATTTTATTATTTATTTATTTATTTAGCTGTTGGCTGCAAGCGATTCAAAAGTTTTTCATTAGGAACATCTCAATTCCCCCTCTTGGAAACAGGGACATCTGAAATCATAGGTAATCGTCATTCCTCAGAATAGGTCCCTTTGATTGCTCATTTGGGATCAGAGTTGCCCTTTGGGCATTGAGCAGACAGGGCTATTTGACTGTCCCTATCAGGCGCTTAAAATAATAAATACTGTTTTAATTTTCAAATGTTTGCCTTGTCAGACCTCCATTTTAACTAACACTCACCCCTCACCCAGTCCCGTGTCAAGCTGGAAGGATGAGCGAGGACATTTTGACTGTAGCTATTGCAACTAAGATCATGCCACATGGATTTTTAACCCACTTGTTCTTACATGGCTGTTGTCTTGGGATGCATGAATCTGGACTTGGTCCTTTTGAGTGTTTGTGAACATAGGTAAATCCCCTTCATTCAGCTGGCTATTCATGTGTTTGGGTAAAAAGAATGTACTGGTGACCTGCATTTTCTTGGAGTGAAGTCTACATATTCTAGCAGCCAAGGCCTTAACATTAAAATAATCCCTCATCATCTCACAGTAGGTCCCTATCATTAGGATAATGACAAGTGGTGACTAGAAGTGACCAGAGACACCCATGCCTGCCAATCGTGGGGGCCCAGAAGGAGTGCAGCCGGCTTCAGCACTGTTTCTGAGCATGCTCAGTACAAACTAAGCAGCAAATGGGGGAGAGGGCACGTGACCCCACATGTCCCCCCACCTTTGGAAGTGACATCTTGTGGCTTTACACAAAAACCCTCTCCCCTTATCTCACCTTAATGCAGAATAGACCATGTGAAACATACAAACAGGGGCACTTGTTCTAGAAATGGCTGCCGAGCACCTTCAATATGCCGCTGCTGCTGCTGAGATTGCCTGCAGCATCTTGGAGCCACTGGCATTCTCTGAATGCACATGCTTTAAAATGAGTGAATCTACTCTGATCCCCCCAAGTTATGGGACTGTAGAGATCTCACTAAGCGCTTGCAATGTCCCTTTAGTACTATTTTAAACAGAGGACTCCAGAAAGAAGACACGGATTTGGAACTAGATGCTGGGCTGCATCATTTCCTGTACTGCAAAGGGAGAGGTGGAGATTGAATTGCAAGCAGATAGTAAGATTGTCTTTGCATTTGCAATAAAAACATGTTTTGTGCAATTAAAAATAAGCAGGAGAAGCAGCCACACAAGCCTGACACTGCGGAAAATCCCGTTTCACCCTAATACATTGGATAAATAGTTCAAGAACAGTCCATCCATGTGAAAACATTGCCCTGTAATGCTGGCAAGGTCAGTGTCAGCTTAGGTTATGTGTCTCCTAAGTGCTGGTTGTGCAAATTGCCCGAGGGCTGATCTAACCTCCATACTCAACTTTTCAGAAGCCTTTCAAAGTTTGTCATTTTTGAAATCCCCAGTCTTCGCTCACGTGTTTTGGGTTCCACCCTGTTTTGCAATTTAGGCAAATGCCCCCTGCACAATGAGAAACTCATGTGTATAAAATCCCAGATTCCTGAAATATACATGAGAGTAGGAAACTGCAGGATGTGTGTGAGCAACTTTTTAAACACAAAGTATAAATGAAGGGGAGCACGCAATTCATAAGGGGGTCCGCTTTAAAAATGAAATGTTATGACTAGTTAGAGAAAATGCCTTCAGACTAACAAGAAATCCAAAAATCATCGTCGATTACAGAGGCTTTCCTCCCCCCTTTAAAACAATCCAAGAGTGCTGAAAATATCTTAATTTATTGTCAAATTGTTTGACTAGGAAGATTGAGTATTAGCCACGTTGTCATTTACTGCTCTAAGGTTATATGCTCAAAGTAACTGAGTTCTCTTTACACAATTTAGAGCCCAATCCTGAAATCAACAGCAGTTTTGCTTGGCTTATTGCCTTCAGTGGAGGCAAAATACAGTGCTTGTTTCAAAAGGAGTAAAAGCATACAGAATAAACAGACAGACTACACTACAGACGGTCGGATGAGTAAAGCCAGCACAGTCAGGCCCCATATCAAGAATATTCAACAACATCTGAAAGGACCCGATCCAGTCCCTGTTGAAATCTTTCCACTGCCTTCAGTGGATTCTATTCAAAAATAGAATTAAACAAGGAACTGTAACATAAATTAGACAAACACGTTTAAAATGTTATTTAAATATGACAGTCATATTATAAAGCAAATTAAATATAAACATGCATATACAATGCTATTATAATTTATTGCATATTATAATATTTAAGTTATTTTACAGGCTAGATATGGATATGATATACACTACATGGATTTCTGTTTTAAAATATGGAATTAAATGGTCTTGCTGTTAAATGGGATATATTGAAAATGCTGTCTTTAATGCTGGAGAATTTAGTTGTAGCGGAAACAAAGGGCCGGATTCGGACATCCATTACAATAGTGTGAATCTGGAATAACTCTGCTGAAGTCAGTGGTATTACTCCAGATATACTCCATCAGTTGGTGCCTATCCCATAGTCAAGTCCCCATTTAAAGTGGGATAATGCAACTATGTAAATAGGTCTCTCTTTTTATATATGTTCCGTAATCTTCATCTTTCATTTAGAAAAAAATAAATCTGTGGCCTATATAGTTGAGAAATTCTTCAAAAACACAAGTCAAATGTAGACCAGTACTGTGAAATGTGCCTGAGTCTGCAGACAGTCAGAAAGAATCCATTTGAGAGCAGTGAAATGCCCCATTGAAAGGGTGAAGCCTAATGAGAATATTTTAAACTGTCAACATCTTTAATTAGTTCACTGCTGGTCATTTTAGAAGCAGCATCAAGGTAATGAGCTTTTCCACCAGTATTGCCAGAAGTGGCAAATACTGGGATGGGGACATCTGGCTCCTGTGAGGGCTTGGTGGGGTAGGAAATGAAAAATTCAAACACCTCCTTCAAATTTATAGTCCCTGCAAAGAGGGGGAAGGAAAGAGAAGATGCATCTTTTCCTAGTCCCAACCCCCTCCTTTACCTCCCGGCTGCCAAAACACAAAACTCTTGCACCCTTCTGGAGGCAAAAAGCCCCAACTGATCAATTTGACCAGTTGTCCAAGCCTCCAGCTTTCCCCTGACAGCTTGCACAATGACCTATCAATACCAAATGCTGCAGCATATTGAACCTTTGAGGGCAGTGAGAAATAAGAGGGCTGCTGATTGCAATGTTTTGGACTCAGTGCAGAGATATTTTAGGAGGGCTACATATACTTGTCATCCTTGCCATATAATCCAGAGGTCCTGATTAGAAATTTTATATTTAGTGGGCCACAGCGGACATGGGGCTTTGCCCATAGTTTGTCAATAGCCAGTCTACAAAGTAAATTAACAGGGAAATAAACTTGAGGCATTTTTAATAGACAATAAAAAATACTGCAGGAGTATGTCAATGTAATTGCATTATAAGGAGTATCAAATATCACCTGGCATTTAAGTAGAGGGATCAAACCATGCTTCATAGTTTGCTTTAAATCTTGAATATCAAGAAATAAATAACTAGTTACCTAGAGCAAGGGCCTGATAGGGCATTCATTTCTCAGGCAACTTATTAACCTAACTAGACTTTTCCCTGCATAAAGACTGCAGAACTGAGTTCTTAAGGAACAGGTTCTGTTCCGCAATGTATCTGTTTATCAACTTTCACACATTTTGAGGAAATAATGTGTGTAGAATAACAAAAATCAGCCTAACCACTAGAGAAAGGAAAGATATTGTTTGTGACCTTAAAAAATGATAACTCTCAAATTCTACAGGATAGTAGTCATAGAAAGACATGCATTATGTTGTGCAGCATGGAATGGATGCAGTAATCCTATGACATTCGTATAGTGAGAGTTTTGGAGTAAATCTGATCAGCGATTTGATCATAAATAGAACTAAGATGGTGTGGATGTAATAGGAAGGATCATTATTATTTATGATTAACAAGTGTTTAAGTTATTAATATGTACATTTGCATCACTTTTTCCTGATGTGCTGTGCTTACTCCTTGATGTCATTGTGATTACATCTTTTCAGAACTTAGTTGCAACTCTAATAGAATCACCTGTTGTAAAAACCCAGTGCAGTGTTTACATTCACCTGCTGGAGCTAGACTTTGTTCTGTGTGTCAAAGAAGCTCACTGTGAAAGGAAAAGAATTATAATGTCAACAACAAAAAATAATTAAATTAAAGGATTAAAATAATAATATTGCAAATGACAACATAAATTCACAATTGATAAAGCAACTTGAAAAGTTAGGAATGACTGAAGTCCTGATTAGTTACACTGATCTATTTTATAAATTACCTGAAGATGGTGCTGTTTTGATGTCTGAAGCAAGGCCTCCTCAGACTGATACAAACTTTTCCAAATATTTCATTTTAATGTAATTCACACCACATGTGTACTGAGATAGCTTGCACTATGTCAGATTTCAAAATCTAAATGCATGTCAAGAGAATTACTTAATAAGGACCTTATCTTTATATTAATTTAACTGCATCATAAACACAAACTCTAGTAGAGATAAGGCAATAGTTCTCTCCCTTCCCAACTCTGCTGCACCTCTTTTTACTGTCCCACTGATGTCCCCTGCAATGTGGCTACAGGACATATGCATTTTCATTACATCCCCTCTAGCTCCCCTCCCCAACTTTTACAACTGTTCTTGCACCTTTGTAATTAATGAGCTAAGAAAAAAGAAGGTTGAATGAAAATACTCATGGCTGATTTTCATTGAACAGCCGGTGAAAGAATTTAATGAGGAAAAGTCATGTTCCACTGTGTACAATCCTTAAAATGTTATTAAGCTTGATGTTAATGTAAATGCAAAGTGATCTGTTGCAGCTTAGCAAGGATGATAGTCGTGGCCAAATTGAAAGCAAGACTCTTATTTTTAGAAATACACCAGAAAGCTGATTATTGGATTCAAAAGGTAACATTTTAGCATATTTAAGACCCTTCCATTTATACCACAATGAACATTATGAAAAATTGGCACATAGACAATATATTCTTTCTAAGATTCTTTGAGCATTCCCTAGCACTGCATTTTAATTTCTAATGCCATTTGCTAATCTAGGAATCACAACCTATGATAATTAGCACTGAGCTTCTGGAACATTTAGTTATGATCTGGATTTATCCTATTATCTGGTGTCAGTTGCTGTAAATTAGAAACACAGCATGCTGACTTACCAACCAATAACTTGTTCAGCAATAACCGTATGTTGCATACTATTCTGTGTATAAATCTACCTATAAATTCTGCCTCTTAGTGAAAGAAAAAAAATCAAAAACGTACATTCCTGATGCAAAGGAACACATGCTTCATTTTACATAAAATTAAATAGCTTCAAATGATGTGCTGCAACCCAACCCCAGGAGAAACTGCAGTGCTGACAGCCCTGGGAACACCCAGGGCCCAACCCTACATGTCCGGCCCCCTCCACTCCCCACAAAAAAATTGAGCATTAACTTCACAGAGTAAGATTCTTGAATATGAATAAGTGTAACCCTTCTGCCAGATGGCAGGAAACCCAGGTCCAATATAGCTAGGGTCCCTTCTGATAAATAACTAAACCCACTTGAGCCCCCACCCAGAAGCCTGGGAACACTAAACACTCTTTCCCTGGGTACCCTTAATACTTCCCCACTTGCAAGCAATAGAGGCCTGTGTACAAAGGAAGGAATCTTTATTAGGGGAATGGGAACACAGTCATAAACTTGGGAAAACAGTGAAGAGTGGACTTACCACTGGGACACTCTCTTATTCCTGTGTGTGGAGTAGCAGGCTCTTCTCATCTGGCACACTCTGCTGATAGCTACAGCGGTCTGCCTCTTGTCATGACTCAGCCCTCTGGCCAGTCACTTATAGAGTCTCTTCCCCCACCACCCGCGACTTCTGGAGTAACAGAAAGTCTAACAGACAATAGTCCCAGCCCTTACATCCAACTTTGGGCCCCAACTCTGGACCTCATGGTCCTTTTACTCCTTCTCTTAGGGCTTTCAGCTTTCCTTAGCCCCTTCTCAGGGGGTTCCATGCAAGCTTCCCAGTGGTTCATAGGAGAACTTAGACTACATTGGGTTCCAGCCCATGGACCCTATAACAAGCAGCCAAGATCTGTTCCCTCAGGCTTCTTGCTGCTGCATCTCAACTTCTTCCTATCAACAACCCTCAAAGCAGGGCTTCAGCAGGCAGGCCCCCTGCAGCATTCCCCTCCCCAGTACCTCCACCTGTAAGTCCTACCCCTCCTCTTGAGTGCAGCCTCCCCTGACTAAGCCAGTTCTTCCCCCTTATGTTAGGGCCTCCACATGAGCATCCTACCTGGCAGGGTTCCCCAGCTGTAGGCAGTTCTGCTACACCCAGAGAAAGAACACAGATGTTCATCATCAGAACATCTGTTCCCACAGTCACCTTCTACTCTGGACACCCTCACCTGCATATCCTCTATGTGCCTCCTACACCAGCTGGGACTTTCCTTTAACTGAGCCTAGCCCATCCTCCAGGTGCAACCAGGTGCACTAATTAAGCTCCCTAGCTCCCTTTCACCCTTTCAGTGCATGTTTGGGGTTTATTCCCCATCACATACAACAACAGAATATATATGCAAATAAGGTGTTAAATACATCCCCCTTCCAATAATTTATGTATTGGTCCATCTAATTAATTTCCCTCCCACCCACCAGAGAGAATGTCCTGCAGGTTGCACCTCCTCACTCATCCACCAGACCCTACTCATGGCTGGGATCAGAAAGCACCTCTAGTCCAAGCATCTCTTTGTAGGTTTGTCTCCTATCCCAAGGGAGCTCCTTGCCTGGTCCCTTGGAGGCATCACCACATAACTCAACTTAGTGATTCAGCTTTATTAAAGTGCTAGGTAAGCAGGGACTCACCGAAGTCACGCAGCTCTGCTGCTGCCCTGTGCACTGTGTCTCTCTCTCCCTGAACGCCTCTGGGCCAGCTCACAGTAGAGTCCTTGGTCTACAGTGATGAAGGGTCAGCTGACCCAGAATATTTTGGAATCTTTGGTTCCAGAGAGTCTAGAGGTCAGATGCTGATGTGAGCTGGTATAGTTCCATTAAAGTTGAGGTTGATTTACATCTGAGGGTCTGCCTTAGATGTTTGAATTCTGAATGGAGAAGAGCTACAAAAATTATTTGAGGTCTGGAAAACATGTATTACAATGAGAGATGTAAGGAACTTAAGCTGCATAACTTATCAAAGAGGTGATTCAATCATGTTCCATAGGTACCTATTCAAAGAGAAGATATCTGACATGAAGGGACCCTTTAAGCTAGCAGACCACAGTGTAAGGTCTGATGGCTAGAAAGCTGGGAAAAATTCAAGTCAGAAATAAGATGCCACTTTTTAACAGTGAAAGTAATTGGAACCACTGGAGCCAAGGGAAGTGATAAATCATTATCATTTGAAATCTTCAAATTGAGATAAAATGTCTTTCTGATAAAAGATATGCAGTACTTCATCCACAAGGTACTGGACTCAGTAGTGCTCACTGATGTCTACTGAAGAATAATTCCTTCCACTTCAGGAATTACCAGGTGGAATTCTATGACCTGAGTTATGCAGGATTTGATTATCACAGTTGTCCCATGTGGCCTTAAAACCTATGAATCTTAGGCTACTAATCCACTCCTCCAGAGTTCATAGCCTTTATCCCAGATGTCAGGTACTTCCACACTCCTGCTTCTGGGAGAAACTAGGTGGTACACAATCATACAAACAAAAGAAGCTAATTAAACCATAGCGTACATACAATAGTTTGTTTCTGTGATGAGTTTGCACTGCACTTTTAAATGATGAGATGACCCCCCTTTCTGTTGCCATATGCAGCCTGTTGCAGAGGGGACAGACACTGGCCACTCCCTCATGTGGACCTGACTTTAGTTCTTTCTTGGGTTTCCTCCTTTCACTATAAAATGAAGGTCATTCTGACTGAAAGGGTACAGATGCCCATCATGTATGGATAAACCATAATAAAAATCTTGTTGGAACCTCATGAAAGGCTTGGTTTGAGATCAAAAGTCTGGCCCATTTTTTACTTTATCCTAATTGGTTCACCCATCTCTGCTCTATACTTCTCCTTCCCAGAATCCATTGCTGCCACGCTATGAGTCTTAAGAGAAGTGCCTGGAAAGTATTCTCTCTATTGCTCACAGTTTTCCCTGAATAAGCCAACATTTAGCATTCCTTCTGCTAAGAGAGAACTTTACGCATCTGAAATGGGGCAGCTGGGGATTTTGATTTGAAACTCGGGGTTCGACTTGGGCCGACAATCCTTCCCGAAACGTTGCTTAGCTGCCAAGGTTATGGCCCCAGCATTCCACCACAAAGACACTCGCCTGCTGCAGTAGAATGTGAGACAGAGGGTGTCTCCTGTGATTTGCTACACTGAAGCTGCTTCTTTTCCATATAAAACCTGTTCCCCAAAAGAGTTTTTGAAAGGTGAAGAATGTCCACTTTTCCCACAAAAAAATCTGAAACAGTTGCACAGGATTTCTCTTTTGTCTCAAATACATTGTTTTGAGATTTCCCACAAAACATAATTGGCATTTGTTGACCAGTTCGATTACACAGCCAGATAACATGAGAAGGAATATGGTGCTCTCCAGGGCCTGGCAGATTTCACAGCAGCAATCAGCCGTGCAATTACTGCTGGTGGGAAGAGGCGCCACTCTCCTTCTCTGACCGCAAATCCCACTGCTCCCCAGGGGAGGATGTGGACCTAGCAGAGAGTGCGTGGCAGTGTGGATCTTGAAGATGTCATGAGGGAAGTGGGAGCCCTTTTGGGGGGCATATGCTGTGCATCTAGGAGGTGTCCTGAGAGCCGCATGGATCTTGGAACATCTGTTGTTTTTCGGGTTGATAGCCTAGATTCCATGGGGAAGGGTGTTGGAGGAGCAAACCCTTGAAGGAAAAGTTAAGGAAACTTTGCGAGTAAGAGGTCATGAATTTTCTGAGCCTCCAGCTGTTAAAAATCTGTGGCGGAGGAACCTGTAACCCCCTTCTTAAGAGTTAGAAGCTTTTTTAAAAAATGCATTTTCCCATATGGCCCATTTGTATGTTAGTTATATCTGAGTTGCACTTAGATGTCCCAGCTGTGATCAGCGCCCATTGTAGAAGCACTGTGCAAATGCATATCAAGATACAGTCCCTGCCCAAGGAGCTTACAGTGTAAATGGACAAAAAGTAGAACTATTCTCATTTTACAGATGGCAAAGAGAGCCCCAAGAGATTCAATGATTTGCCCAAGGTCACAGAGGCTGTTAGCTCCTGGCTTTGCCGCAGAGTGCCAGCTTCTCAAGTTGTAGTCCGATGCCTTAACTGCACCACCAGCCTCCATCGTTATAGAAGTAATTTGGTTTGGCAGCATACCAAGTAGGGGCTCTTAGCTTGCATGGGGCATTTGGAAACAGTAAGTTGCTACATCTGTGGGGACACAAGCCAGAGAGTTGTAGGGCCCTATGCAAAAAGTCATTCTTCTGGAAAAAAGCCTTTCTTTAACTTTGGTAATTGAGCTATATTTTCCAGCCATCTAAATCATTTTGAGCCATGTCTGTTTCCTACTTCCATATTTAAAGTGTTTAAACTTACTGTTCTGCCCTGTGTGTTAAAATCAATATCTGAGTAATTAAACACAGGAGAACAACGAACAGTTTAATGATCCTTGAAGCTTGGAGACTATTTGCTATTAAAACTGAACAGGAACAATTGCTTGAGCCAAACTTTTTTGTTAATCAGTTACAATTTGGCAAAAGTACAGATCTAATTTTAGCAGGGGTTTGGATTGTGCAATACAGAACTGTTAGGAAAATCTGAACCCGTCCACAACAATTGTTTTTAGTGGAGGTCAGTCACATGACTTTTGTGCTAACAACCTTTGCAGGCAGTCAGCTACAAGTTGTCCTAAACAGATTTCTTATTTCTAAAAAATAACTCACACTATGGGCCCAACCCTGCACTCCTTTACTTTGACAAAACTCTCACTGAAGTAAGTCTGGAGGCCCTATATTGGGGTTTTCCAGAGCTCTTAGCTTAGGATAAAGATATTTATGTGCTCCTCTAGGTGGCAGTATGATAAGGTTAACTAGTTCCTCTTCCTACTGGCCTCTTCACAGGCAGTACTATGTTTATGACAGTGTAATGTAAGCTTTGTGTGTGGAGGATGTTTTTATATTAGTGCATTTCACTCTCATACTTCTGGGGTAAAACATAGAGATTATGAAATGTGAGTTTATATGTGCATAACATTTTGGAACAGAATAAAATAACCTGCTCCTGCAATACTGTATGCTACATGACAGTTTTACGAAGTCATAGGGAGGGAAATCATAAGTGATTTTAATCTCTTTCAAATATGACTCCAACCAGACACCTCATGGTTGGTTTTTATATCAATTCACAACATAACAAGATACAAAATATTTCTACTGTCTTTCAGGGCCTATTTCTTCCTTATAAATCCTGATTCTCAGGGATTTATCATAAGTTCACTCATGGCTGAAACAATATGTAAATGTAATGGCAATATTTTATATCTGAAATAGCGTTTAGACTAGTTTTGGCATTTTTATTCCAGTAATATTTCTATATATTTTGTTTCATACATAGCCAGCTTTCCTTGATGTAGAAAATGAACAAAGTTTCTGTAAAGGAGGAACCTCACATGAAATAAGAGAAGAGAAATACGCCCAATCTGCACTCCCACAACAAACCCCAGTTCTGTACCTACACTCAGTTCGAAGCTGAGAGCTGAAACACAGTCTTGCCATGAGCTGAATCCAGACACTTACCCGAAACACTTCAATATCAGGGAAAGATCCAAATTTCTAAATCAGTGTGTTCAGAACTGGGGTGAGCGTCTTCCCCACCAGTGAAGCCTATTTATGCCTGGTAAAAGGGCTAGTGTGGCACATGGAAGCCCTGAAAGTCCTGGTTCCGTGCAGAAGAGAATTCCCCCAGTTCAAACTCCATGGAGACACTGCAAGGATGCCTTCCAAAGGGGCAAGCTCACGGCAGAAGGTTGCAATATGCAGCACAATGGAGATTCTGAGAAGTGCTGTGACTCATTCTGTAGACAGTGAAGCCTGCCCTACCTTAGACAGGCCCCCAGGACTGTCCAAGTCACTGTGGCAGCCTGTAGAAGGGATTCCATCTCCTCCCCAATCACTCCCTTTAGCTGAGTGATGTTCTGCTGTGGCCTGCCTCAGTTTCCTCTTATGGAGGGGACAAGCTCACTTCAGTGAGCTTCAGTCAAAGAGAAGCCAAGCACTATACAGGAGTAGATCTCCCTATAAGGAAGTCTTCTGACAGCAGTACTTGTACAAGGGTGTAAAGGCTCTTACCTTAGAGCCCAGATAAAACTTAAAAGCCCCCAGAGAAAAGTCCCTAGGTTCCAGCAGCAGCCCCGTGTGCCCAAAGAGCTCTGCAGTCTTTGCCTTGTTTCCTCAGGGTCTCTCCCAGGCCTGCCATGGGTCCATTCAGGGGGGAATGACCTACCTCTGGCTTTACAATCAGGATATGGTTTCATAATTCAAGGCAAAGAGGATACACAGGGTTACACAGAATAACAAATGGACAGTAATTATGTCAACATAAGTGCTAGAACTAGGGGTGCTGGGCCACATCCCAGAGTCCCCAGCACCTCCCCAAAATGTGGCCACTCTAGCTCTAGGAACTGTGGTTCACTGTGGGAAAACCTTACTGCCCGCCCTGTGCCTAGAGAGCTGATGCCTAATTCAGGCTCCCTAGGAGCTCCCCTCCACTGAAGCTTCCTTTCTTCTGAGGAATTTTTTTCCACCTGAGCTCTCCTAAGCCTTTTATTAGGCCCAGGTGCTCCTTACTTAATTAGCTGCCTTCCAGCTACTTAGGCAGCTAACTATGCCCAAGTGGACCTGGGTTGGCTCCTTCCGTACAGAGGAGCCTGTCACACACAGGCTGGGGATCTGACTCTCTTATAAGGTCAGCCCTGTAACAAGGCTGCTCCAGCCCCTAGAGTGTCCCAGGATCAGGAGGCCAGCATGGTTGCTTAAAGCCACTGTAGTCCCCATCCTTCTTTGGGCTGTGAGTTCTCTGTTGCGCCTTGGAGGGTTTGGTTAGGTCCCTGGACAGAGATGTAGGGCTCTGCTGTCTCAGGGCTGGTCTACACATAAACTTGCACCAATTTAACTAAACTGGTTTCCTCAAACTGATTTTGGTGTAAATCTGTGTATAGCTACTCCTATTTCAGAATAAAAGTAACTTGAGTTGCTTTAGCTAAAAGCATGTCTGCATGGGGAGACTTATTTTGGAATAAATGTGGCTCAAGTCAATTAGGCTAAAGTTGGTAACAAACCAGCTTTAGCTAAATTGACCATAGCCACTTTTATTGTGAAATAAAAGGTTCTTCTCAATCCAGTGCTGTTCCAGGAAATGCTCAGATGACTGTCCTCCCTCTGGATAAATTAATGGAAATATTTCATTGCGAGTATGTTTTGTTTTGTTTTTTGCTGAATTGCTGTTTTTTGCTGTTAAAAGAATCTGTTTGCTCTGAGTATCATTGTTGGGTGCAATGACTCACGCTTAGAATTATGCTGGAGTTGAGGTGTTCCATTGGAATCTCTACTTCTTTTATTCTCAGCCACAAAATGCACAAAACCTCTGTATTCCACCCACATTTCTGTCCAAAAGCCTGGCAGACTATGCCATAATCACAACCTCACATCATGTTATAATGAATACATTGACACCCCATGAAACCCCAGATGCATTAGCTTTCTTGTACTGAATTTTATTGTTATCAAATCTGATTAGCACTACAGAACCCTGCAGCCTGGGGAAAGCTGGGTCAAATACTAAACGAACTCAGTGGTAAAGCTCAGAGGGGGGGGGATGGGGAATGGATGACAAGAGTCTGTGCATGGTGTACTCTCGATGAAACAATATGCAGCAATTTTTTAGGGATGACAGAAGACAGGGTGAGGGCTGGATCTCGTGATGGATCATCCAATCCATCCTGCACAAACAAGGAAGTGGAGGACGGGACTCTTCCACCTCTTGAAGTGCACCAGGGAGCCATCAGACAATAAGTATGAAGCATGGAGCACTGCCAATGTATGCTCATTGTGGCAGTGGTTCACCCCACTCAAGAGGCACCCTGTTGATTGTGCAGTATGGCTGAACCCTCTAGAGGTTTTTAAAGGTCAGCCCTGGTGGAGACCAGTGCAGTAATCCAACTTGGGAGTGACAATATCATGGATCACTGGGGCGAGGTCAAAGAGGCAGCATCTCTGTTATCCGAAGCCCTGAGGATGAAAAGGCCTGAGGTTCTAGGAGCAGCCATGGATCTGGAACAATCCTGAAGGTGTGGAAAGTGCACCTGAATTTCAGGGGTACCTAGTACCTCCTGCGAGGTGCTGAGGATTCTCGAATCCCATTTACTGCTGTGGGATTTGGGGGCCCTCCAAAGAGCAAAGGATATGCTCAGCACTTCAAAAACCAGGTTCTTTATCAGCAAAGGCCGAACTCTCCTCCACTCCAAATATAAGGGACTAGCATCTTGGCTCTGCCTAAGTCACGTGGTGCTAAGGGGACTTCAGGTTGCCTCAGACAAGCTTGGTGTATAAAGAGGCACAGGTCAATGGCGCGCCAGTGTGGGAGAAGATGGGGACAGAGTGCACAATGCTTTGACTCTTCTGAATTACAACAGCGGCTATTTTACCTTCCAACAGCTTTTGGATTAGAGGAATAAAAATGTATCTTAGAGCTACCTTTTACTACATCTCCTCAGCTCACAGAGCCCTGGCTTATTGTTTTTTCAATGCTTCTCTCTGCTGGTCAGTACAGTGTGAAAGAATCATAGAAGTGAAAAATAGAAAAGCCCTATTAGTTCATCTATTTCACCTCCCTGGCAATGCAGGATTCTTTCTTGCATTCTCTATTTTCTGTTCAGTCCAGTTTTTTTATGGAAACATCCTTTCCCTCTGGTCTGGAATGAGCTTCAGGAAGCTTACATTCATCCATGTCCTCACTTCCATTAGACACTGGAGAGAATAAGTAGATTTTGACATAATATAATTTGATGGAGGGTGAATGGGATCTAAAGAATATAAATGGCAAAAAAAGAAATAACCAGCCAGATGTCACACCACTGCAGCCCCACTGGAGTCTGAGGAGTTGTTTGCTTATTTATCAAATACATATGTTTTAGGGAGACTATGAGCTACAGAAAGTGTTCCAGTTTGGGACCCAAGGGCAAACTCCTCCTTTCAAGTCTACACAGCCAATCTACATTCTGATACTCTGCCCTTCCTATGAGATTTCTGTGCATAGAGGGAGAGTGAAACATCGTAGACAAAACCCATCAGGTGTACCTGAGAGGAGAATTTTTCCATTACCCTTTGTTCCTTGGGAATCAGCAACGTGGAACAGGAAACTAGCAATAATTAACATTGCTCACGTTTTTTTAAAAAAAACACAAATATCTTTAGCTCAGCATGATGTCTTACACAGCAAACAGACAGTTATACCAATATTAGCATGACTTAATATCTCAAAGGAATGGGGGTATGCATGTCACACCCAACGCTGTGAGAAAGAGCAACAGTTTAGAAAATACTTCATTTCCATTCTTCTGATGTGTGTGATCTTGGATCACCCCTCTCGATTCTCTTCCTTATTTTTTTCAGCAAGCATAGTCATTTTCAATAAGGTTCACTAAGGATTTGTGCTTTGAAGGTCCCAAATGGCTTAAATCACTCCTAGCACAAATGCACTCTATTGTGGAAACTGAAACCTGCCACACCATAAGGTGATCTGTATATTAGAACCAGATATCCCTTCACGTCTGCATTTCCAAGCAGCAACGCAGTATGGTTTGAGTTAGCCTGGTATAAGAATGTAGATGTAGATATAGCTCTAAATATAGGGATATTTACAGAGCCAAGATCTGCCTAGCCCTTGTATGGATGCAGGATATATACAGTCTTCTCCCCCTTGCAGATCCTACATAACAGCTCGGCACAATCGCTGTCTTTGTACACGAAGGATTGCAGGGTCTGCTTTCTTCCTGTCATCCTAGGAAACCACATTGTCCCAGTGCTGTGGTTGTACAGATGCATAAAACAGCCGTGGGCACTGAGGTGGGGGATCCACGGTGACCCCGGAAGGTCAGATCACAGGGGGTTGTTTGAGATGCAATAGAGAAAGGACCATGGGATCTTGACTATGTGGATCCAGAGGCACAACTATTTCAGCCTCTTCCCTGGGATAGTGGCCACAGAAGGGCTGTGCTACTGTCCCACCGCCTGATTCTGGGTGAAGGGGTGAAATCTATCTCACCAGCTTCTGCATAGTGCTCCATGCAAAACCAATTGAATTGGGCCTTGTGCAGGATGGATATAGTTAATCTCTTTAGCTTTATGATATATTCTTTAGCTTTAGGTTATATTCTACAATTAAATAATTAGAAAGCCTTTCCTGGAGTGGACGGGGGAAAGAGGCACTTGGCAACTCCAGAGATATGTAAGTAGAGAGACGCATATGTGGACCTATTAATGGATAAAACACTAATTTAGCAGAAGTGTGAGAAGGAATTTGACCTGCAGCAAGTCACATGCACACAACAGAGATGATCACAGCATAGATTCTGTTCTGGTCAGAACCAGAGATCCACTTCATTTTCCAGGTCTAATTTATACACCTTCACAAGGGCAAAATATAGGCCAGAGTGTTCATTTTTCCTAAGGAATTACAGTAGGAACCTAAAAAGAAAAGGAGTGCTTGTGGCACCTTAGAGACTAACAAATTTATCTGAGCGTAAGTGAGCTGTAGCTCACGAAAGCTTATGCTCAAATAAATTGGTTAGTCTCTAAGGTGCCACAAGTACTCCTTTTCTTTTTGCGGATACAGACTAACATGGCTGCTACTCTGAAAAGTAGGAAACTAGTCACACTATCCTTACACAATTTGATAAGTTTGCAAAGACAAGATGGAATCCTATGAGAAAAAGCTGATCCATGTGGGTTTCCAGCAGAGTTACGTTCAGATCCTGTTGAAAATAGTCCATAGCTATGTAACTCCAAGACAAAAAAGATTAAGCTTTACCACTGAGTTCATTTAGTATTTGACCCAGCTTTCCTAATGCTTCAGGGTTCTGTAGCACTAATCAGATTTGATAACAATATAATTCAGTGCAAGAAAACTAATATGGTTGGGGTTTCCCCAGATTTACATTAGGATCTTAATTCATTACTTACATTATCTTTGACTAGAGCCAATGCTACTTGAGAAATTTCAACAACACTTGGACACTATGTGCCAATGTAATTTCTGTGTGAATATACTTGATCTGATCTATGTATGTAGTTGTAGTGTGAATTTCATATCCCAAGAGGTAGAGATCTCCACAGATGGGGTGGTGTCATTCATGTAATAAATTGCAGAACCATTTGTTAAATTGCATTTATCATGCATCTTTGATTGAGTCGCATGCACTGACCACTTATCTCTTTCTGTCAGGATTATTCCTAATACTGCAAACCTCAGAGCTCACTCAAATGTCCACAGTTGTTGTTTTTTAAAAGCACAAACATATTTTCTTCCCCCCTTCAAATGGAATACCCCCAAATTGCATGATCCATAGGTCCACATTGGATGTTTGGTCCTGGACTAATGACAGATTTAAAATTAGATAATTGGCCATCCATCTGGCCATCCATAAACGGTGAAAGCTGGGAATCTGTCCCTTCCATTGACATAGATCACATGTTTCTAGATCTTGTATGTAAATAACAAGATAGTGAACCTTACAAATGTAACATTTCGTGTAGAAAAGCCACTTTTGATCATTTGTAGAGGCTTCTAAATTGTATTGCTTATAATTTCTCTCCCTTAGAATCTGCACATTTGGACTCATGGTATCAAAGGGGTTGGGGCTAAAGACAATATAATTTATAACTCTCTAAAATATCTCTAAAATAGTTTTTCTGTAAATTATAATGGAGTGTTGATCTAACTCTGATCAATGTGTTACTATCTCATTTACCTCCGTGGTAAATCCACAATGGATGGATGATATAGTCCTCAGGCAGACTGAACAAAATTAAAAATGGGCCAGTGACACTGGCAAACCAGGTGCCAGCTCATACCAAGGTTCCCATGTCTCAACTGAACACTGACAAGTACATAGCTGGATCAGTCTGGCTCACTCTGTGTTAATATTGTTAAAATAGGTATTAGAATTATAAGAATGTGTTTAGACTTTAAGGAATGCTTGTGAGTTGCTCCATGCATTAATATCAGTTATAACATCTGTATCCCATATTATAAGGTAATATTTGAGTGTTTGCATTGCAAGCCTTTGTAACTGTGTCAATCATTAGACAGGAGAGAGAACTGAGTAGTGCAAAATGCTGACCTCCAACAGAAGCTGTTATGTGGTATTATAGTCTACAGTTGTCAGACTAGAGTGGAATGTTAAAAAGGACAAAATACTTTGTTGTTTAGTCTTCCCCTCCACCATGAAGATAAGTCTTGCAAGTGAATTCCTCCCATCATCTGAGTTTGAAGCTCAATGCAGAAGGGAGTAAGGGAATAAAAACCCCTAGCAAGGAAGAACTATACAGTAGAACCTCAGAGTTATGAAAACCAGAGCTACAAACTGACCAATCAACCACACACCTCATTCGGAACCAGAAATATGCAATCAGGCAGCCTCGGAGACCAAAAAAAAAAAGCAAATACAGTACAGTACTGTGTTAAACATAAACTATTAACAAAATAAAGGGAAAGTTTTAAAAATAAGATTTAACAAGGTAAGGAAATGTTTCTGTACTAGTTTCATTTAAATTGAGATGGTTACTATGCAGAAGGAAAATGCTGCTTTTAAAGTTTCAAAGCTATATTAAGTCAATGTTCAGTTGTAAACTTTTGAAAGAACAACCATAGCATTTTGTTCAGAGTTACGAACATTTCAAAGTTATGAACAACCTCCATTCCCAAGGTGTTCATAACTCTGAGGTTCCACTGTATCTTTATGCTGCTTGGACTCCAGGGAGCAAGGATTACTAGGCATAAGCAAAAGCTTTCCAGTTCTTAGCCTGGGTTAGCCCTAAAAGAAATATAGAGTTTGAATATTATAGAAGCTTCTGTTACTTTTTGAAATTTAAGATTGGGACTCATTTGTGTGTATATATTTTTACCTGCTTTAACCTTGTAAATAACTCTCATTTCCTTTTCCTAGTTAATAAATCTTCAGATAATTAATTATAGGATTGGCTACAAGAGTTGTCTTTGGTGTGGGATCTGAAGTGGAACTGACCTGTGATAAATGACTGGTACCTTGGGACTGTGTGTAACCTGAATATTGCTGTGATCCTTGATGTCAGGGGCTATCTATCACAAAGGTAGGCTTACCTAGATGGCAAGACAGACTGGAGTACCCAAAGGGACTGTTTGTGGCTGCATGTTAAGGCTGTTATAGTGCTGAGGAGTTTCTGCTTGATAATTGATTAGTGAAATCTAAGGGCAAGTCTACACTATGAAATTAAGTCAGCCTAAGTTATGTCGATGTACAGCCACTGCAGCGGTTAAATCGCTTTTGCATGTCCACACTACACTCCCTGTGGTGACAGTGAATGTCCTCAACAGGAGCGCTTGCACTGATTTAACTGTCAGTGTGGGGCATTGTGGGACGGCTTCTGAAAGGCAGCAACAGTCGATGTAAGCAACACAGTGTCTACACTGACACTGCACTGACCTAACTACATCGACCTAAGCACTTTGCCTCTGATAGAGGCAGAGTTAGTAAGTTGGTGTAGATGGGAGCTACATTTTAGTGTAGATGCTTTTACAGAGTTAAGTAGATGCAAACTGCCTTAACTCTATAATGTAGACCAGGGCTAACTATAGAACTCACCACCAATTTGGGATTAGTACCCGATTCTTAACTTCTGCTCTGAGGTTGGTACTCATGTTCTTGAGTCACTGCAGGACAGCTCGACATAGCCCTCTTTAAAAATTAGACTGAACTCCCTGATTTAATTAGATTAAGGAGGGTATGAATTTTTACTAAATTCACAAGTCTCATATGTTTCAGTACTTCAGTGGAAGAAGCCAATGTACCCATACACTTATAGGCCAAAAAATTCATAGGTTTGTCACTATCTGTTACAACGTCTTTTTTGCGCTCTAAAATCATTCAGAAGTTGATGGGGAAAAGACAACAGCATCTGAGCAAAGTCTTCCTTTAGAAGGCTAAAGTTTAGTCTTCAGACTCTGGAGCCATGTTGAAAATCTCCTTTAGCCCCAGAACGCAGTGAAAGCGCTCAGTTAGAGCTGTGCAGAGGACAGAAATTCTGTTCTGTGAAGGATTTTGAAATCTGACATTTCAAATTTGAATGAAACCTGAAAGCAGTGGAATTCTCCACGAAGTAAAATTAAAATAAATAAATATTTCTTACAATGGATCAGTCCAAATATTTAATTTAGATTTCAACTTTATATATATATATAATTATAATGTAATACATTTTAAAAATTCAAAAATGAAAAGTAATTTTAAAACTGAAATGTTTCATTCAGAAAATGTCAAAATGAAACATTGTTGAATTCCCCCCACCCCGCTCAGTTTTCTCCTAAACAAAATGTTCACAAAATCACCTCCGTTTTTTGAAGCATTTTGATTTCAGCAGAACTGCATTTTCCAGTGGAAAATTGTTCCATCGAAGTTTTTCCAACCAGCTAGACAGTATGCAGACTTGAAAAGTGATCTTTTTTCTTAATACGCCTCAATATTGTCTGTCATGGTTGATAACACAGTGAAATATACTTGATAGGGTCTGGTAAACTACTCTTTCCACATTGCCCTTGTGCCTCAATGACAGCTATAAAAGCTTTACTGGCATCCATTTCCTGCATAAATCACTTGCAAATCTACAGTTCATTCCTTTACTTCAAATATACTGTATTTTGATCAAACAAAATTAGAATGTGCAAATAAATGGAAATGTAACATGACATCACTTAAAAGCACTTTTAGAGAGACAGCATGGCCTAGTGGGTAGGACATTAGACTTGAGAGTCAAAAGAGGTGGGGCCTGTTCCATCTCTGCCACTGATTTGCTGTGTGAACTTGGCCAAGTCATTTCACCTCTATTCTTTCCTCCCACCATTTTCCTGTCTTGTCTAATCACACTGTAGGCTCTTTGGAATAGAGACTCTCTACTATGTGTCTGTACAGCATCTAGCACAACAGGGTCTTGATCTCAGTTGAGTCCTCTAAGTAATACAATAAGTTTTCATAATAAAAGTCTTAACCGGTCTTCTTAATAAATATCTGCTTCTTTATATTGTAAAGTGGAGTTACTTAGGGTACGTCTTCACTACCCACCGGATCTATCAAGGATCAATTTATCGTGTCTCGTCTAGACGAGATAAATCGATCCCCAAATCGATGCCGGAAGAGGAGTAAGCAGAGCCGACCGGGGAGCCGCTGCGGTTGTCTCGCCTCTGTGAGGACGGCCAGGTAACTCGAACTAAGATACTTTGACTTTAGCTACGCAAATAGCGTAGCAGAAGTTGCGTATCTTACTTCGAACCACCCCTTCCCCCCCTCCCCAGTGTAGCCCAGGCCTTTCTTTGTCACAGAGATACAGCCCAAAGCAAGGATCAGCATATAGCTGTGCTGTCCTAGGAGTAGCCCAGGGAACGAATTTTGGCTAAGGGAAGTACAGTTGTCTTTGCTCCCCTCCCCATCTTTCCCCTGTGGGGAAGTAATTTACTGATGACCTATATCGGTAGTAAATTACTCCCACCTCCATACTGGCTCTGCTGGGTTGGTCAGTGAGGCAATAGAGTCAGGTCTGTTCAGTTCCCTGCCCCTCCTCCTGCCCCTTTCCCACCCACCTGCTCTGGGAAAGGAATAAGCTGAGGTCTAGCTCTGCTTACTGCTGCCCCAGACCCAAGGGATAGGTCGCCCATAAAGGGGTGTAGGTGGAATTCTTACTCCCCTGTGTGTGCATAGTCCAAGGCATAACCTAGAGTGAAGAATGTAGCACAGGTGTGTTAGGATTCCCACATTAGAATGAGATTCTTCTGAGACATTCCATTAATTTATTTTGCATTAATATTCCAAACAGCGTGTATTCATCTTCTCCAGACTCCCAAGGGTTTTAGAACCTTGTTAAAAAATAGCCACCTCTCATCAGCTCTGATTCTTCTCTTTTAAGAAGAACTAACTAGAACTGTGATGTTTATCTCAGTCTCTGAAAAGGATTGATTTCTGCAGAGAGTATGAAAGCCCGATGCTATTCTAAAGTACAAGAATACAAATGTATATCTGAGCTCTTATCAGATGAGTCACATCAGAAAAGAGTTTGGAATCTGTAATCAGAATTTCTTTTATTGGGAATTAAGGCTCCAGTATTTTTTACAGCTGAACCCCATGTTTTGTTTTGTTTGTGTTGGCGACCATGTTTGGGAGTCAACGAATTAAATATGTTGACTAGGGAGATGGTGTTTTTCTTTTCTGTAAGGACATCAAAAGAAAATGAACAATGATGGTGTTGATGTTAACCTGTGTGATTCAAATACAGCCTAATCCAAAGCCCACTGTAGTCAACTGGTCTCAGTGAGCTTGGATCTAGCCAATAATAATGCTGTATCTGATTCATGCTTCCTGAATATGAATAGTTTATTTCCTGGGAGAACGTTTGGAAATACGTGTAATTATTTCTGCTTGGAATTTTAAATTTAATTTCATATCCAGAAAAGTTGTATCATTGCAAGAGGAAATGTTGCCACTTGTGTTCTCATTAATTAATGAAACATCACAAACTACCGCAGTGTAGATTTGTTCCTAGTTGTCTTTTTTTATATGGACAGTCTTCACCTGAGATGTCAGAGACAAAATCATTGTAATAAGGTGATTTGAAACTATGTTTACCTTTAGATACACCTCTGTTTTGTCAAAATTGAATACACACACACACACACACACACACACATATACACACCGCTTCCCTCACCTTTTTATTACAAGAGAGGACATAGCTGGGGCCATGTTGATCAGTGAAAGCAGGGGTGGCCAACCTGAGCCTGAGAAGGAGCCAGAATTTACCAATGTACATTGCCAAAGAGCCACAGTAATACGTCAGCAGCCCCCCATCAGCTGCACCCCACCACCTGCTCCCAGCACCCGCCACCCACCAGCAGCCTTGCCAATCTGCACCTCCCCTCCCTCCTCGCAACTCTTGATCAGCTGTTTTGTGCTGTGCAGGATGCTCTGGGGTGGTGGGGGAGAGGGGAAGGAGGAAGGGCATGGCAGGCTCAGAGGAGGGGGCGGGAAGGGGTGGAGCGGGGGCAGGGCCTGTGGCAGAGCCAGGGGTTGAGCAGTGAGCTCCCCCCTGGCACATTGGAAAGTTGGCACCTGTAGCTCCAGCCCCGGAGTCGGTGCCTGTACAAGGAGCCGCATATTAACTTCCGAAGAGCTGCATTTGGGAAACAATCCTGAAAGTTCATTGTCAGTTCAAAGTTTGTTGGATGATCTACAGCCCCTAAATTCACCAGGATTTCATGAAATAACGCAGACCTAGTGTAGCTTTTGGTACCTGATTGCAAAATTGGTCCATGGAAAGGATACACCATGTTCCTGACATCACACACACTGCTTCTAGAAGATGACTCATCCCCTTGCTGAGAGCTAGCTGCTTTTTCTGAAGCTCACCATGTATGCTATTTTAACGATGATCACTGTAGGACCAAGCAGAGGGTGCACTGTTAGTGTTATATAAAGATCAACTCATTATATTAAGATCAAGTAGCGACTGAGCATGCCAGTGTTGAATTTTTCTTAACTTCTATTTCGGCTTCAACTTAAGAGCTATACATTTAGGAAACGTACAACTTATAGACTTGTTTCCTGCACTAGCCTTATTTCAATATCCCATCTTGGACTGAATCATGGTATAGAAATAAATGGAAGCAAGTGCTTATTATGTGCTTGAAAAACTGCATGAATTTATCCAAGAGTTTTATTCCTTCTGGTAACACAACAGTTTGGCAGTACAAATCCTTTATGACATACCACAGTCTCCGAAGAGCAAAGAAATACACCAGTCAATCTTTCCCCTGAATTATATGTTGTGTGTTTGGCTTAACCTATCCTCTGCACTTTTTCTTTCAGCAATGTCCTTTCTTTTTATTTTCAGTGTCTCTTGTATATCTTACATGTGGTTAACCATTGAAATTTGATTTCTGACTGTGACGTTATCTGATTAAAATATGACCATATAGATCATTGTTGCAACCACTGTTATATATTTGCAGCAAATCTTGTACAAAGGTTGCTGAGTGAGGTATCTATGAAAAGGTTATGATTTGCTGGTTATGATTATGCTATCTGTATGCATGTATCATTTTTGTATTTGAAGTTATAAGTATTGGCCCTATACTTGGATTTCAAATGTTTGCTCTTGGGGTAACACCCACAAGGTAGCTAGCCAGCACATTCTGGAGGGACTATTCAAACTGAGTGGCCCATTAAAAGAACATTTAACTGACAATGGACCATGGGAGATGCCCATCTACACTTAATGGAATTTCCTGCTGTGACTAGGTGAAATGCATGGACATGTGACTTGCCCATGTGCCTCCAAACTCCATCTTGTTGCTGTAATTTTCCACAGTAAAAACAATGGAATTCCCTCCATATGGCAGAAACTATAAAAGGTCCTGGAAACACCTCAGTTTTGCCTCTTTCTTGCCCAAACCTCTGGACTATACTAATGGGAGCATTCTAACCAAGGGACTGAGGTCATTCCAATGATTTGGAAGCAACCAGAGACTTGACTTAAGCCAGCAGTTTATTCCATTACCGCTACAAGCCTGAACCAAGAACTTGGCAATTACTATATGTATTTGATTCCTTTAACCAATTTAACTCTCACTTTTCTTTCTTTCTTTTTATGAATAAACCTTTAGATTTTAGATACTAAAGGATTGGCATCAGCGTGATTTTGGGATAAGATCTAAGTTATGTATTGACCTGAGTGTGTTGCTCGTCCTTTGGGATCAGAAGAACCTTTCTTTTGATGAGGCTGGTTGTAAAGAACCACTCGTCTCTGAACCCAGTGTTTTCGGTGGTGATATAAGAACTGGAATGCCCAAGGAAACTGCTTTTATGACTTCTTGTTAGCCAGTGTGGTGAAACAAGAGTTTACTTTTGTGGCTAGTTTGGTATATCTTATGAAAGAATAACCACCAGTTTGGGGTTGTGTTTGCCCTATTTCTCAGCAGTTAGTCCTGAATTTGGCATCTGCATTTGGGATCCACTAAGGCATGGTTACACATATTCCAGTTCCAGTCTTTCCCCCATCTACTGGTTAGTAGAGTTATTTATTTTTATAACGTAGAGAAACTGATTATAAATAGCTGTCGTGTTGTATTGAATAAGCATATTCTATTATAGTTTAGGTGAGCAGAAAGCAGCAGGTTTATCTATATCACTTTCTCAGCATCCCATCCCACAAGCTATATTATCGCTTCCAGATTCTTAAAAAAGTTAAAAGAAGAAAAATCAGATCTGTGAATTACGAATAAGATTATTTCCGCGGACAAGATTATGCACCCACTGAAGTACCCAGGAGGTTCCCCCATTGACTTCAATGGGAGCAATAGTGAGCGTTATGGGTACAAACTAACCATGAATGGTTTCAGAGTAGCAGCCGTGTTAGTCTGTATCCTCAAAAAGAAAAGGAGGACTTGTGGCACCTTAGAGACTAACCAATTTATTTGAGCAGAAGCTTTCGGGAGCGATGAAGTGAGCTGTAGCTCAGGAAAGCTTCTGCTCAAATAAATGTGTTAGTCTCTAAGGTGCCACAAGTCCTCCTTTTCTTTTAACCATGAATGGTTTTCGACTTTTACGCAGGATCGGGGCCTCACTGCTGAGCAATGAGAGGCGCTAACAGCCCGCACAAGCGTCTTTCGGTGGGTGGAGAAAGCAGGTCCGGAGCGCCTTTCAGAGGGGGCGCCACGGCGCCTTCCTAGGAGAGACCGGAACCAGCTTAAGGTGCTTCCATGCTGTGTAATTTAGAGCCAGCCCAAGGCGCGCTCAGGGCCATAGGGAAAGGCCTCCCAGCCTAGCTCTCCCGGGGCGAGATTCTGGCCCCTTGCCCCTGCAATTAGCCCCATTGGCTGCAATAGGACTACGCTGCAGCCATCGATCTCCATGGGGCTCACCCAGCGGCAGCGCCTGGGCCTGAGCCCGCTGCTCGGGTTGCTTTCCAGAGAAAGCACAGTCAGCTGTTCCCGGCTCATCGTTGGGTAACAGGTGCTTATCTACGCCGCCTTCAAGTGTAGGGCCCGAGCCTGCTCCCGTTGGAGCCGATGGCAACGCTCCCCTGGGTTTCAGTGCGCTGTGTCTGTGCCCTTAGCGGGAGCCAGCGTTTGTTGTACTGTCTGGCATTCATGATTTTCTAGGCTAGGATGCCCCCGTCAGTTTCGACACCAGATGCGAGAGGGGATTTTTTTTTATTCTCGTTGGAGTAAACTCGGCTGCAAAAGGATTTTCTTTTCTAATATCAACCAATGTGGCAGCAGTTTCCCACAGGCCAGCAGCATTCCCTACCCACAACGCGGCGTCTGATCTACACGAGCGGAGTGGCTGCGACCGAGCGAGGCAGTCAACACTACTTTGGGGCATGGACAATAGAGAAGCGACTCCTTATCCTTATCTTAACTCCTTAACTCGTTGTCGCCGGCCTAAGCGCCTCCTACAGAGACCCAGACTCAAAACATACTGCGATCTCCCTTCCCCCGAGGTTGCACAGAGCCCCATAAAGGATGGCTTCCATTTCACTGGTACTTTCCGACAAGTGAAACATCAAACAGACTTCGGAGCAAGATAATTGTATTCACATTGCAGTCACACGGGGTGACTTCGGAGCAAGATAGTTGTATTCACATTGCAGTCACACGGGGCCCAGCTGGTTCAGAAAGCAGCCCTGCTCTCCTAAATATACTCCCCTAAAGAGTAACCTAGCTGTTCACAGCCTAGTTCAGACCTTTGAATACTGGGGTTTGTCATTATTGTTAAAGGCTAAGGGACAGCCTCTTCCACGCAGTTTTGCGTTGCTTTACACTTCTGGTTGCTCTCTATTTTGTAGCCAATATTGCATAACAAACCCAGGGCCCTCATACACCTTGTGGCAACGTTTCTAGCGTCTAAACATCCATCAGCCGGGGACTGTAACATGGGCAATAATGGTTCCTCCCCCCGGGAAGCCGAGAGGTCACAGGTGCTGTGTGGGGCAGTCTGCGCCGCATTTCCACGTCCAGTCCTCTTGTGCAAACAAAGCAGGATGCTCATTCCAGCGCTACGCGCAGACTGGGAGGCACTAATCACCAGTTTAAACTCGGGAATCTATAAATCACAATGGTTCTTTCCCGAAGTAAGCAAAGAAAAGATTCCCCAGGGCGCGGTGACACGGTACGAACTGGTTAACTGAAGAGTTACTTGCCCTTATAGGTTGCAAGAGATCTGTCCAATAAAAACGTGGCTTAGCGTAAAATCGAGCCAATATGGTTGATCCTAGCAGGCAAAGCCTCTAAAGCGTTAGGAAAGCGGAATGTGGACAAATTAATTTACTCGAGAATGTGTTCTACGGGTAAAACACTTTAAAGTACTTCTCGACCTTTTATATTGTCAGAAGTTTACTCCCCACCTGCTTGCTATATATTTAGGGCAGCGGCAGTTCTAAACCTTTATGGTCAGGCATCTTCTCGAAAAGCTTTGTCTTTGTCTTTGTCAAAATGTGAGAGCTAGTGTGCTAGCTAGATTTGGAAAAGCACAGGGCAAAAGTCCGTATTCGCTCAGCACACCACGAGATTCATTCGCCCTTAAGATAAATGTGAAAATAGGAACCAACACTTCAGGTAGAAAGTCCAACCAGTGAACAACAAACGCATGATTCCTGTTCAAATAACGCATCCCGCGCTTAAATGAGAATTGATGTGATTAGGTAAGAAGAATTTTGCATGCCATGTAATTTTGATGTCTGAACCCATCTGTGGAATAACAGGAGCTTTCAGTGAGTCACTGGACAAGTTCAAACGACATCTGACATATGAATAGAAAATCAGTGTGAGAAGTAACGAATACAAGTAATTTCGTGAAGAGATTTGTCTTCTTCGTAAGCGCTATTATGTAATCATGATCTAATAATGGAAGAATGTAAACCAGGGTCCAAATTCCATAGTTTATTCTAGAAACAAACACACACATCTAGCATATTAAATGATTCATATATTATATATGTAGAATTTGCTGAATATATATAATGAAATATCCAGTAAACTTTCTCTTTCACACTTTCTCTTTCCATATATATGCAATATATATAATTCCATAGTGTGTGTGTAGTTTTTGATATTGTATATACATATACAGTATAATATATGTGTGTATAATATAGTATATACTACAGTATAATATGTGTGTAATATATGTGTATATATATACACACACACACAATATTTGCATACATATTATAGGTGCATGTGTTAACAAATACAATATAATATATACAAAGCTTTAGATATGCATAAATACATATAGATAAATACACACGCTTCTAAGAACTATATATGGAAAAAATGAAATATCCAGTAAACTGAACACATATAGATGTCACACAAAACATGAATCATGGTGATGTTATAAATATAATTGTTGTAAAACAGATGGTGAATGTATTTGACTCCTGCTCATAATTTCCCAGTATTCCCAGCAGCCCCGCCCCACATGAGCTTTGAAGCAAACAGAGTTTCCATTGAAGAACTGTATATTTTTGAATTATGTTGGGATTTTATGGAAACAGCTGAAAATATCAGAATCTGAAGCATAAACGACTTCCCCCTAAATATGCCTTCTCCAAGCAGAAAAAGCTCTATAAAATCTAACGCAACAGGCCAAATCCTCCCTTTTACTCAGGCGAATATCCCGCAGTGAAGACACTGGGACAATGAGGAGCAGGGCTGGAAACAGTATATGCTCCCAAATTACATCAGAGACTACGATCTTTCTCTCTTAACAGTGGTAAATGTCTCAAAAACTCCTTCCATGTATTAGATAGCTGTGCCAAGTGGTGAAATTCAATAGATGTTTTCAAGGTACTTGGGGTCCGGGGTGGGGGGGGGTAAAAATAATTGCCTGTCCAGTTTGTTGCAAACCTAGAGTAAGAGGGCTCATCAAATATGAAAAGGACGAGTCTTGGAAAGTAAAGGAGCGATGATCTTAGACTCCTACACTGTTATTTTGCAACATAACTACCAATCTTTTTATGTATCACAGGGATAGCCGTGTTACTCTGTCTCCACAAAAACAATGAGGAGTCCCGTGGCACCTTAAAGACTAACAGATTTATTTGGGCATAAGCTTTTGTGGATAAAAAACCCACTTCTTCAGATGCATGGATTGAAAATTACAGATAGAGACATAAATGTGTGCCAATTACAGATACAGGCATAAAGGAGTGCCAATATATATTTATGCCTGTATCTGTAATTTTCACTCCATGCATCTGAAGAAGTGGGTTTTTTACCTATGAAAGTTTATGCCCAGATAAATCTGTTAGTCTTTAAGGTGCCACAGGACTCCTCCTAATCTTTTTATGATGTCAATAGGTTAACACGGGCCCTCTGGCCAATACCAGCAGCTTGCATTAAACTACTTCATGCATAACAGGGCTGTGCCAGTGGGTTATTCAGGTGTGCACCCTGCATGGTGTCTGTTTACTTACCTAAAGCTCCGGGATCTTAGGTCTGAAGTCTCGTCTTGGTCTCTCTGAAAACTTGGCCCACCTAGTCCGAAGGAGAGAGGTGTGAAGTAACTAACACCTACCAGCAAACAGCAGCGAGTTCCCTTGGCTTGTAGTGGAATAGTGGAAGACACACCGCTATATTTATGTCAAAGTGGCAGCCGAGAGACACACACGCGCACTGCTGTCTGTACAGAATGGGGAATTCGACCCTCGCTGAATCGTGTGGCGCTCAATGTCAGGAGCGATCGGTTTTCTGCTAGGAGGGACATCGCCTCGCATCTCTCAGTTTAATAGACGTGCTTAAGCGCTCAAAGAGGCTGGCGCTGCTGGAAGCCCAGCTGGCCACGCTCCCCGCAGCGCTGGGGCTTCACACAAGCGCGCTTTGGCCAGGCGGCGGCGGCGGCCCAGCGCCTGGGGCCATGGCGAAGAGCTCACGTTGAACTACGGTCACAGGCTGAAGCAGGCGACCAGGGCTGGGAAGCTCGGGTCGCTCGGAGCTCCGGGCTCCGCTCGGTTGAATGGTTGCCATTTAAAATCGAGTCAAGGTTACAAAATGCAGACAGAGGTTGAAACCCACCAGCACATACATAGAAAGAAGCATGGCCGTGGGAGAGAGGGATTAGGGTGGGCAGTCCACATCCCACCCCAGGCCAAGCTCACAGGATTGTCCGGCCTTTCATTCCAGGTGTGGGTCATCCTACTACCTCCTGATCACCCCACCAGCCAGGGAGGCTTACAGTGGGACCTGTCCGGGGAAGACATGTTTGAAACAGACACTTCCTGTTGTATTGATAAAGGGGGCTCCCACCCTAACCCACAGTAGGATAAATAAAGGGGCGGGAGATCATTCTTCTCCCACCCCCTCCTGTTCAAATGAACCAAGAGCAGGAGCTCTGAGCAATTCACAACCATCCTGGGTTCAGCTCTGAAGGAGGAGAGGTGGGAAAAGAAATAATCCCCAAATTATTCCGGAGGATCCGTCCAGAGTGAAAGAACCTGGAAGGGGACGAAGGAGGTTAAAGGGGGATGTTTCAAGAAGGAGAGGGTCCTTGTTAACTTGCTCTCATTTATGTCCTCATCCACCAATTATTATTATTATTACTATTATTTTATTACAATACATGGGCGGGAATTGATTGGCTGGGCTGCCCTCTGAGCCCAATCTAGCCAATGGGAGGCTCGGGATGCTGGCTTGACCATCCCTCTTACCCATGAGTTGGAGCCTGGCGTTCCCGCTCTCTGCGTTTTGATTTGCTCCCTAATTGACCTAAATAAAAAGCCTGTGAGTGACAAGGCTTCTGCAAGCCCCCAAGGCAGCGCGCACTCAAGCACACGCAGCCAGCCCAGACCCTAGCCCCGCTGAACTCAATGCAAGTGATTGCCCTGCTTTCCCTGGACTCATCCCATTTGCCGCGCTGCTCGTCCAATCGGAGAATTACTCCTCGCTTGTAAAACGTTTAACTTGCATGACATTTTTATTTCGTGATTAGCGTTTTCGCGCAGAATCTGGCGCCTCCGATGGGCTCTTCCCCCCCTCTCTTTCCCCTCCTCTCCTAGCTGGCAGGAAATGATGGCAAACAGCAATCTGAAATGATTACTCCGGGGGAAAAAATCCTTTTATACCAGGAGAGCATCCATCGGGTTTCGCAGAGAAAGGAGGCGATTGCTCGCACAGAGCGAGAGAGCCCTTTCGCCTCGGAAACTGACTAGCGATCTAGCCAGCGAGCATTCCCAGCCCCCACTGCTCTGACCCTGCGAGCTGGACCCATTATGCCGGACGAAGCCACCGACACCACCAATTCTGCCTCCTCCCGGGTCTCGTCTTTTTTTATCGAGAATTTGCTGGGGACCGAGGGGAAAGAGAGCCGAGAGGAGAGGACACAGGAGAGCACGGAGGATGGCCACAAAGAGACGCGGTCGCACAGCGGAATAGCCGGCAGCCATTGCGCGCAGGTCTGCTGCCAAGTCTCTCCTTTTGGGTTCAGTTCACAGAGCTATCGTCTCAGGGAAAGTACAATGGAGTGGTACAGAAGAACTCACGCTAGTTTTATAGGATCCACCAGTCCAGACAGTAAGTTTACTTGCGGTTCTGTACTTGTTTCTTGAGCAGCCCACTGGGGTCCAAAATGCTCTTTACTCGGCTAGAGCAAAAGGCAGTTCTGTAGCCATCTCTGGGTGTACCTGGCTCCCTGCAGAGAGAGAGAGGGAGCAGCTGTATTTATGTGTCAAACCTAGAGGACCTGGGGTGGGGTGGGGGCTTAGTTCCCAGATAATGTCGTGTACATTTCTCCCCTGCACGGGAATATTTGCACAATCACCCTAAGAAATGGATTTCCAATGGGAGTCTACAATCTTCCCTCAGGCACAAAAAGAGAGAATGAAATGAATGGTAAAATAGCACTCGTAAGCAAGAGATCCAACTCCTCTCTTCTTAAAATTCCTTCTCTAGCACTGGCTCGTTGTTTCCAACCAGGGCTGCCCAGAGCAATTCCCAGAAAAGTTATAAATTATAATTCAAACATACTATATCAAAAATCCCCCCCCCCACACACACACACGTTGAGCGTCAGTCCTGTGGGCTGGTTTCTAAAAAGTCCATATTTAAAAAAACAGAATAATCTGGAGCAGAAATAAAATAGCTATTAATCGGTAAAAGGAATCCCCTAGTACCTCAGGCCTGCACCGTCGTATTTTGAATGCAGAAAATAAAATAGGAGCCGAAATTTAAATTCTAGTGCAGAAACTAACGTCTGAAAAAGTTTGCACGCTGGAGTCAGCTGTTCTGCTGAAAAAACTGTAACTTAGTACACGCCTCTGAACTACAGAGGGGAAGGTTATATGCTGGAGTTTCCAGGACTGATTGACGTGAAAGATGTGTGTGTACATCCTAGCCGGTCCCTCTTCACCAAAGATGTGTGAATTCCTACATGGCCAGGCTCTTGTTTCAAAATTACACCTGGAAGCAGCCAACGTTAACCCCTTTCTTTTCTATAAACAAATCTTAAAAAAACAAACAAACAAACAAAAACTGACGCTATTGGATAGTCTAAGATTTTCAATCCACCTGAACCATTTTTAGAGGCAGCTTTAGGAGTTCCATTATTACATTATGTTAATGCATTCAGTTTCGCAAAGTGCGAAATAACACGTCAAGCTCCAAATGGGGGGAAATACTCCTCTACCCTAACACACATTGAGCCCCCTTCATTGCTTTGACAGAAACCTCTTTCTGTATAGCCAGTGATAGACCTATCTATCTTTTACTATGGGCTATTGTTTGCATCGTTTCTTAACGTAATGGTTTTTAGTTGACAGGTTTCAGAGTAGCAGCCGTGTTAGTCTGTATTCGCAAAAAGAAAAGGAGGACTTGTGGCACCTTAGAGACTAACCAATTTATTTGAGCATAAGCTTTCGTGAGCTACAGCTCACTTCATCGGATGCATACCGGTGAAGTGAGCTGTAGCTCACGAAAGTTTAGGCTCAAATAAATTGGTTAGTCTCTAAGGTGCCACAAGTCCTCCTTTTGGTTTTTAGTTGTGTAGCTGAGTGCTTATTGGTCTGGACTATGATTCTTTCTGAAGGGAAAATATCTATCCGTGTCGTGTGCTGCAAAGGATGATTCGCCTGTAATATTCATCTGGAGAAACAGGGGTGGACTTGGAAACAGGAAGAAGAGGGAGCGCAAGAAATCAACTGCGCTCTGACACCACACTCCCAGCTCTCTGTGGTTGCTTTCTTTGCTGCTGCTGCTGTGTGTGTCCCATCCCTCAGTGGTCATCAGAGGTCGTTTGCATGTGTAAATCAGTGTGGGAGTCTTTTAGATATAGGAACATAATAAATATTCTCGTATACTGTATGTATTACATAATTAATACACGAGCGATGAGTCTGGAGAACCAGGCACGGTGTGTGTGTGTGTGTGTGGTTGGCTACGGAAGAAACAACCCTTGTTCCTCTGTCTCTCTTCTCTCCATCAGCCAGTGACCGAGACTCTCCCGAGATCGCCGAGGAGGCATCAGCGGGGAGGCCAGGGGGCTGCAGGAACCAGGCAGAGGAGCTGGGCTCTGCCGAGAGGAGAGAGGAGTTTGCTCGCTGCAGCACCAGCAGGGAGGAGGACGACAAAGCCGAGGAGCCGGACTCCGCCGAGCAGAGAGTGGCGGGCCGCAAGAAGAAGACCCGCACGGTCTTCAGCCGGAGCCAGGTCTTCCAGCTGGAGTCCACCTTCGACATGAAGCGCTACCTGAGCAGCTCGGAGCGGGCAGGCCTGGCGGCCTCCTTGCACCTCACCGAGACCCAGGTGAAGATCTGGTTCCAGAACCGCAGGAATAAGTGGAAAAGACAACTGGCTGCGGATTTGGAAGCGGCCAACGTCTCCCACTCCGCTCAAAGGATAGTAAGGGTGCCCATTTTGTACCACGAAAACTCGCCTGCAAGTGCTTTAGGCTTCACCTTGCCTCACATGTCTCCTTCCCTGGTGGGGTTTTCTAACGCTGTCAGCTACCCCCTGGCCTCCTTCCCTGCCGCCTCAGTCCCGTTTCTGAGATCGCAAATGACAGGGCTCGTTTGAGAATCCATCTTTGCAAGGACCTTTTTTCCCGGCTCTGCCCCACTTTCCCCCTCCCCCCCTTTCAGCCCCATTCCCCTTGCTCCAAACTTCTTATTTCGACTTATACATTTCTTGATTTTATGCTTTTGAATTTTAAAACGTGCAATAAAGATACTTTGGGGGTACCTATAAAAGCAAGAGAAGGAAAGCCATCAACACAGTGTCTGTCACCAGGATGTCTATGCCTGTCACGTGCCCAAAGAAAATGCAATTGTGTGGAATAGAGTCCTTCCACGCCACCTTGCAAATGATCCGTTTAAAAATCGTAGATTTAGACAGCAGAAATAATAACCCCGACGATTCGATTTGTTAAATAGACTTTCGTTTTCCTTGACCGAAATGCTCTTTTTAGCGAACCCTAACACGTAGTCTTTGCTGAGCATGAGAAGAATGTAAAGAACGTTACACATTTTACCATGAAAATGGCACAATTTAATACACGGGGGTGGGGCGGGGTGGGGAGAGTGACACCCTCCTCTTGGGTTAAATCCTGCAATTTTCCTGGGATGGAAGATGAATGAAGGTTGAGAAAGGGCTTCAGAATCTATCCCAGGATCGTCTTTCGACATTTCATAAACCTGCAAGGTTTAGACGAAAGAGTCAAGTGTTTGGGAAGTCGGAAGGCTCTTTGGTCACAGTAAGTTGTAAGAGGGACATAGCCCATCAATTGGGCACACCCACACTAGCAGGTATACGAGGCTGGATTCGGCCTGCTTTGGTCACGCGGCTGTATTATTTTATTCTTTAAAAAGCCATTCCTTTTTAATGTTGATCTGGCTACTTCCAAGCATTTACCGGACGCCCTCTGCCCAGTCCCTGTAATCTGGCCACAGTCTTGATATTGCCTGTTTAATAAGTAAAGATCATTTTTAATTTCCATATTTTGATGATCTTCTTTGTTCAAAACGTCGAAAGCATATGATAAAATACCTGCTGACTATTTCTAAAAATGCATGGTTTTTTTTCCCCTTTTTTTAAAAAACAATTCCGCAGAAAATCTTTCAACTACTTCACTCAGTAACAATTCTTATCAGAGGGACAGTTCCCTCCCCTTTAGAACACTCGGGTAAAAACCATTTAAAGAATACTGTATTTTAGCACCCGCTGACGACCAAAGGATCTGTTTCCCACTTGTTTTGGTCTCCTGACAAATCTAAAGAAAACACAGCGCAGCTTTACACCTTTTTCATATGGGAAGCTGAGATTCTCGCTAGTTTTGTGTAATGGATGAATTGTTGGCACTGGCAATTAAAACAAATCAAATGGCCCCAGCCTGGGAAATTGTAGCTTTAGTTACACAAGCTAAACTGTAATGTGATATTATATCAAGTATTATGCATGCCTAAACTATTTCCCCCTTTAAGAGCTGTTTTATTTCTCTCTCTCTCTATCCACGGCTAACATTAATACTGGATCAGTTATTATTCCTGAAGGCTGGGATTCCTTCCCGATGTTCTGAATTTAAAAAGGGGTGGGAGAGAAAGACTTTGTCAAACTCAGTTTTGGGGAAAGGTCAAGCTTTGATCCTGTATATTATGGTATAATCAGATGTAATTTAATCTACCAGCTCGGAGCACTATCTGGCTGTGTAGGGAGCACAGATCCGGGGTGTGTTTTGGCGTATACATGTGTGGCCCTTTCCTCCGTAAAGAAAGCCAGTGTTCACTCTTATTTATGGTCTTAAATTATATTTTCGACAGGCTAGTCTTATTTCTTGTTATGATATCAAATAGTAATGGAGAGTAACCTATGATACAAAACCGGGAAGAATGCCTTGTTCTGGCTATAACGTTTCGATATTTTGCTCTCTCCAGCCTAAAACATAACCCTCTGAGCCATTTCCCTCAAATGAATTAAGAACACTAGCAGCATCAAGATTAATCCACCCAAGAGACAATCCGGTTTATGAGACAATGCTAACTTTTTGTATTGTTCTTTTCCATTCGAGTTTAGGGTAATATTTATGGTAGCCCCTATTTCAATACTTGTGAACTCCCTTTACTAGCTCAAAGAGATCGTCACCGGTTTTCGTTTGCATGGCAGTTTAACACTTGTATGAAAATCTCCTGCCACGTTGGTGGGAATTAGGCTAAAATATCGTTCTCGGTTACAGACGAGGGTAGCGGGGATTTGAGGCGATGAGGTTTTGGAATGGAGTCGATAATAAACAAACCTCCGGCTGTGAAGAACTCAGATCGGAATTGACATTGGCTATTTGGTGTGAAAAAGACATTATTGTTGGAGGAGGGGAGACTATTTATTGCCTATGCAACACGTGTTATTATTTCGCAATATTTGCTTCGATTACGTTCCAGACACAGGTTTAGATGGAAGAGAGGCAGACAGGCAGATGATTTCCCCCGTTGCGTACAACTTCACCAATCGCTCAGTGTTCCCGACTGGAGTAAATTATGATTCACAACAATCATATTGGAGTAGATTGTAATCCATCGTGCTACTTAACCACCTGCCACTGCTCACATGGCATTTCTTTTCACTAATGTATGAGATGATGACTATACTTCTGATTCTACTCCATATTCTTTTCTTGAAGGCAGGCCTACATGATCGATCCGATTTTTTTTAAAATGTGGTTTTGGCATGAGTTTGTTTTTTAAAGACGTGCTGATTACATCAATAAACAGATTTTTTTTTCATACACTGTATTTGAAGCTATTCTCGCAGTAAAATATTAAAAGGTGCAACACGTGAATTCGTATAAGGAAAAACTTGCTAACATGCTTTATTCTGCACATCTGGCCAATGCTTTGCATTACATTATTAAGAGTTTGCACTTGCAAGTAACAACACACACCCCTCTAGTTTCTGTACATTGGGAAATTTGTCACTGCACTAGTTGCCAAGACCAGTCTACAGGGTTCAGAGAGACGCCTAGCATAAAACACTGGCAAGCATTAGAGCTGTTTTCAGAGTAGCAGCCGTGTTAGTCTGTATCCGCAAAAAGAAAAGGAGGACTTGTGGCACCTTAGAGACTAACCAATTTATTTGAGCATAAGCTTTCGGCTGTAGCTCACGAAAGCTTATGCTTAAATTGGTTGGTCTCTAAGGTGCCACAAGTCCTCCTTTTCTTTTTGAGAATTGTTTTTATTCTTCTTCACTGCCCATCGCTGTTTTAAATGGAAATTGATAATGCAAAACTTTTACACCAGAAAAACTCCATGGATTCAAAGCGAACGTTTTCAGTCTACATTTTAGTTAAACAAGTACATATTAAACGGTACGGTTAACACCTTGTAGTTCTTCTGCACATTGAATTAAATCATAGTGACTTCACTGACACATGATAAAGCTTATATTTATTTAGCAAGGACTCTTCGTGACAATTAGACATACGTTGCTACCTTGTAGCTCAAAGGAACCTCAAAACAGCTTTAAAATAAACCCAGTTATACTCCAGCTGTAATATTATTATGCAGTATAAATCCTTGGCTGCTGACACTTATGGAATGAATCGTGCTACAACAGCTTGGCTAGATGGCACTCAAGAGGCAAAGCTGAACAGTGAGAAAACTTGAGTTTGTTGGATGTGTACAAAGAATCAGTAAAAAGTAAAAACCCTTCTGAGCTGACCTCACTGAACTAAATCCCTGCTATAACTGCCACAGCGATGATCATTAATTACACCTAAGCTGAAAATGATCAATAGCTTGAAAAGCATCTTGTTAAGCGATTAGTCCTGCAGATACTATTGCTCACAGTCTTAAAATCTCTGATAACTTTTTATATGCCTGGCTATAAAATATTCATGCGAATCAATACTGGATAAATCTCATATATGCGATTGATTTTTTTCTCTTTTATACTGCATTATCTTTGACTAGATTGTCTCTTTTCTCTCTGTAAACATGCAGGCCATGGGGGCTGTACATGCTCCAGCTCGACATGGATTCGAGAAAGGCATTTCAAATGTACGTGGAATAGGTAGTGCGAGCTACTTCAAACGGGATACGGAAATCTTGACTTCACTTGCCTTCCAATTCAAAATAAGTTTAACATGGTGTTCAGGGCAGATATATAAATACTTTACTTCCCTCTACATAAGAATTCCGCCCCCCGCCCCTTCACTGAGAATGCATTTTAATTTCTGTATGAGGAAAATATTTTGCGATTATGAAACTCCTACAGTGTATCTGCTGTGTTAAGCTTTTTTTCTTGTCAAATTGGTTGCAATGGGGGAGGGGGAGAGATGGTGTCTCCTATCAAACGTTCATTGATTTATTAGGGAACCCCCTCGTAGATTTAAACTCATTCGTCATCTCCTGTCTAAAAAGGATTCCAGGAAGGAGAATTAGTCGATGGTTTTGAACTCCCCGCAGACTGAAAAAAAAATGGCTTCGAATGGGGATTGAGATTTTTTTTAAAAAGAAGGGCCCGATTCTGCATTTCTCGTGTCCCCCAAATGCCTAGTAACTCGGAGAGTTTGTTGACACTTGGCACCTCTCCTCTAGTTTCGAAAACATCCCATAGAATTATATATTTATATAATAACTATTGCGCTTTGGTCATTGCATTCCCACGTTTATGGGACCCCAAAGAGATATTTTTGTGCACCCAGTGAAACTAAGAAGTCTAAACCTTTCGCCTTTGCTTTATTCGTTCTCTGCTCCCTCCCTTCATAAAAGGGAACTTCATCGTTGTATTTGCTTTCCCCAGAATATTTGGTGATGTAGCGCATGTTCTAGGAAAGGGAAAAGTTTGCGCTAGGGAGACACAGGAGATGATGCTGATGGACATTGCAGATGGAGAGAGAAGTCTGTCTGTCGGTCTCCATTTTTGTTGCTATAGAAAGATTTGTGGATTTGGAAAGCAAGATAACGACAAGAATCAGGCTTACGGCTGCAACCAACATTCTATTTTACTATTGGAAAGAGCTCTTTTTAACGACCTAAAGCCACTCAGATCACATTCATAAATATTTCAAACACAAAGCGTTGTTATTGGCTTTAAAGTTTTTGACCCAATAGCTGCATTGTGGGAATCTCACTCTTTGATGTGAAGAGAATTCCAGGTGTTCGGACGATGCATTGGTTTTATTGAGTTCTCATTTACGAATAACAGGTGACTTTTCCTTTCTTGGCCTATTTTACTGCAAGATATATCCAAAAAATACTTAATACCAAGGAGGGAAAAAAATGAACACAGTTACTTTAGAAAGGTTATCTAGTTTCTAATGAAATTTGATTGTGAATACGTCTTAGATTTAGATTACGGTTGTGCCATGGAAATAAGTAAAATGTACGTGAAGTGATTTTTCTAATGCTTTCCCAGGAAATTCCTGGATTTAGTTAAAATTATTAGCCACTGAAAATAATGATCAAATAGGAATTTGAGATATTTTATTTTAATGTGCACAAAGTATTCACGTTCCCCTCTTCAAATACAGTCCATTAAAGAAACAGTTACAGAGGTACAGACCTAAAGAGAGGCAGTTTTGACAATAAAATAAAATAATAAAATATAGAGGTAACCCCCTCCCAAAATAAATAAACACACAACCCCCCCTCTTCAACTCCCCCCAAAACCCCTTCCAATATAACAAGTAGTTGCTTTTAATCGAAAAGACTGTACATCCTCCGGAGAAGAGCAACAATCTTCTGGGTAATAGAAATTGAATTGCTGAGATAAATAGATACATTTTTGATGTAAAAGAGTAGTGATGGTATAGGGGGTAATACATCCCCATTTGATCAGGAGAAGCTGTGTAAGTAAAAAGCTTGAGGGCTGACTCAACCGCAGCAATCACAACTTCAGAAAGCTGATCCTCGAGGTTACTTCTTGTGCCCTGCTTACAGCTTGCAGAAAACGTGAGTTTAACCTAAACAAACGTGGCGTAAGTTTTAAGCAACAATTCGACACAGGAAACTGTGCGCTAGGTTTTCACACTATGTGTCTGGAAGAGCGTTTGACGGTGGCAAGAGCAACCACAGGTCCAACTAATTCCCCAAGTCCTAGACACGAGTGTATAAGAAAATGTGTCCAGACAAATACTTCAAGTGACCTTTCGCCACTCAGCTTTAGAAATAGAGTCTTGATAATCCAATTTTATTCTATAGGCAGAGAATTCTCTTCTCTCTCTCTCTCTCTCTCTCTCTCTCTCTCTCTCTCTCTCTCTCTCTCTCTCTCTCACTCACACACACACACACACACACACACACACACACAATTTGAAGTAAAAGTGGGATTTTGGTTTAAGGGCCGCAGGGTTTGTCCGTTAGCTTGGTATGCATCTAGCTTCTGGATTCAAAAGAGGATCCCATCCCTTTTGGAATTCCGAGGACCTATATGTCTTTTGTTGCCAGTGAGTCATTTGACTGCCTGCATGGGCAGCCGGGGCGGTCAGATACTGGATTCAGCTCGTCAATGGAATAATATAGTTTCTGTACAGCAGCCAGCTTGGGATGTGAGGGAGAGGGAGGGATACAAACGTACCCAGAAACAGCGCTCTCATCTCATTGTCTAGCTCTTGTTCACCTTTGGTAGCTCAGAGAGGTAGCAGAACCTTCATTGATAATTCAGAGCATGATCTTGCTCCCATTGATTTCAATGGGTGCAGGATCGGGCCCCTTATTGTAAGGTATACATATTCTTGTTATTTAGGTACCACATTTCTAAAAAAATCACATTACCTCTTTGCCTTTCATTTAGCCTGAAATTTATGAATGGTCTACATTCATAGACATTCATAGGTCGTTAGATCATTATATTTCTGTTTCCTTTGCTGACGTACTTGAAGGTTTAACCTTTACCTGAGTGTAAAATAGGTGACACTAGCTAAAAGTTATTTACCCTTCCTGAAATTCACCCAATTTCCTCCTTGCTTTCTGTTCTCTCAAATTGTTTTCTTTCTTTAAATAAGAGATTGAAATAATACTCAGAAGCTCAATAATTTCCCGCTCCCTGGAGTAAACTTGAGATGTTTTCTAGAGTAAACAGACCTAGATGACTAGATGACCAGACCTAGATGGCAATAGAAAATTCTTCTGCGGCAGGGAATGTGACTGATAAATGAACATGAGGGGGAAAAAACCATCTAAATTTTAATCAAAGTGGGAAGAGTCCTCGCGAGGGGAAGTTTTCTTCACTCAGATTGAAATTCACTGACCATCTCCCCTTTTCTTCTTAAAATTTCTTACCACTAATAAAACTATTATCTTCTCTCCACTCCCCCGTCCCCTCCATCTCTCATTTGAAGATGATCTTTTCTTTAATGGTTCATCTCCCGTTCTTCCCACCAAACTGCACAGGAGATGTGGAATCAGATGCAAGGCGAATAAGGCAGGTTAACGGAAGATTGGCACTTTGCGCCTGGTGGAAAATGTACAGTGCTCTGGCAGACGAAAGCATTCAAATCTTGAGTCTATTTATAAAGTGAAGTTAATTGTCATGAAAATGTCTTACACCCGCTCTTTTAAAGAACCATCGCCGCCTCTAAAGATGAAGGAAGTTTTAAGATGCCCTTAATTTAGCTTATGGTACCTACGGCACCTGGGCATTGAAAAGCCTGCCAGCAGTTCTATCCTCAGCCCCGAATCAGGGGGTTCGAATTTGCCTTCAGCATCTTTTCGTGGTTGAAACACCGAGTATCAAAGCAGAAGGGCCTCTTTAAACACTTAGCCAATTATGGAAAAGTTAAAAAAAAAAAAAGGACACTGACTTTCTGCCTTAACGGGACAAATTGTCTCGAACAATTTAGGCAGCTGTTAAAAGCTGCAATGTTGAAAGGCCCTGTTGTGAAAAAATCCTTATGGAATAACAAACAGGCCCCTTCCCAAGACAACCACCCTCCTACCCTTCCACAACACTCCACTCCCCACCCAACACACACCCCTCCACAGCACATAAAACATCCCCCCACAACACGTCCTCCCTCCACAACATACCCACATCCCTCCACAATACACCCACCAAACCTTCCACAACTCCCCCTCCACAACACAACACACACCACCTCCGCAACACGACACACAAACACCCCGCTCGCTTTCACAGCATACATGCACACACTTCTGCCCTCCACACACCGCGGTCGCCGCTCCACCACACACACAAAGCCTTCCACAGCCCACACATGCACACATAAAGAGGGCAAAATAGTGAAGTTTAAGTTTGAATGGGTTACCGATCTGCAATATGAAATCTCCAATCACAACCACTAACATCTCCAAATATCCTTATGAATGAATGAGAAAATATGTTGTATGCATTAATATCCTCCTAAAGTATACAGAAGGGCACAAACACTGTCTAAATCTCTTGTAAGTCACATATCAAACACCTTATTGCATGAGACTTTTGCTTTTTGTCCTTAAAAATGGACTCTCTCAATCTGCAGACATCTCTGAGGACTTTTTGGTAAATTGAAACCCCCAACCCGCTTGGGCAGCAAATGAGAAAGTCTGTGGTTGCACTTTCCAGTCAAGAATATGTGGAGAAATCCTATATACTAGGCCTGATGTTTTACAGGTGTAAGGGGGAGCAGACTCATGAGAAGAGGAGAATCACTCCAGTCACTTCAAAGGAGCTACTCCTGATTTACTTCTGTGGGAGGTAAATCAAGCCAACTCTTCCCCCCTTATTTCCCTGCGTCTCATCTCTCTGGTATGTATTAAAATAAAAAGTTTATATTGATTGTGCATAGGGGCTCCAATCATAGATCTAGGCTCCACTGTGCTACAAACAAATACCAAAACCATAGTCCCTGCCCCAGCTAGTTTACATTTACTGAGACTAAATATTCTGACAGTGTTTGGTAGCTATTGGTATTTTGCTTTCTCTTCTCTCCTTCTCTCACCTTCTTCCCTTTGCCCCCTGCTCTTCTCACTTCAATTCTTGCCCCTTTATTCTCATATTACACCCTGATCTCCATCCCATTCTCTGCATAAATTCCTCCTTCATCTCTCCTTCCTCTGCATCCATTCTATCTTGTTTTCTTGATTAACCACCTTCCCTCCTTCACTCTCAGTGGCTACCCTATCCCCTCTCTTTCATTTCCCCCATCTCTCCCGTGCCTGCCCTGTATTTCTTACTTTCACTTCGACTATCGCCACATAGCCGTTTGTCTTTCTCTATGACATTCCCATAACTTTGCCATCCGCCGTATCCTTCCTGTACCACCCTTCCCCCTTCTGATTTTCTCTACCCAGGTCATCTTCCTTCACTATCTGTCTCCTCTACCTTTTGTATTACGGTAGCACTTAGGAGCCCTACGTATGGAGCAGGATATAGGCACTGTACAAAGAGAAACCCAAAAACCTGTCTCTGCCATAAGGAACTTACAATTTAAGACAAGAGACCACAGATGAATACAGTCAGATGGGGGGCGGGGAAAGGGGAGTACAAGGAAACAATGGGATCGGATGATATTGGTCAGCATGGTAAGCATCTGACTAGTATCTGCTTATCACACCAGCAGCCTAACAATTGTCAAGTTTTTTTGTAGACATCATGGAGAAGGAGAGTTTTAAAGGTGTGTGAGTGAAAGGAGGATAACCTTAATGTTGTGGATGTTTACAGGGAGCTCCTCCCAAGCGTTACCAGAAGCATGAGAGCAAATATGAAAATAATTGTTTGAAATTTTAACAAATGGACAAAGGGGCTGGCATCGTAAGTTGGATGTAGGAGCCGATAACTCAATAGTAAATGAGAGATGATAGGACAGACATAGGCCTTGAAAGTGAATACAAGTAGCTCATGTCTGATGTGACAGAGAAGGGGGCACTAGTAATGGAGGGATGCAAAGAGAAGGGTGACATGATCAGAGAGATTGGCCTGGAAAACATCTTTGCGCAGCATTCTGAATGGATATGAGTGGGGCAAGGTCCCATTGCTCACCTGCCTTACAGTGGGGCGAGGCCAAAGAGAAGGATGAGATCTGTAATGGTGAGAGCCTGGACAGGTGTTTTAGCTAGGTGGATGGATAGGAAAGGTGCTGTTTTACAGGTGTTCTGCAGAAAAAAATCTGAGAGGTTTAGATGCAGCCTGGATATAAGGAATTAAAGACAGGACCTAGTCCAAGATGTTCTTCATGTCCACTGAAAGCAGGGCTTCATCTGCAGCAAAGCAGAATTAGTTTAGATCAGGGGTTCTCAAACTGGGGGTCACGAGATTATTACATGGGGGGTCGCCAGCTGTCAACCTCCACCTCCCAACCCTCCCTTCACTTCCAGCATTTATAATAGTGCTAAATGTAAAAAAAGTGTTTTTAATTTATAAGGGGAGGGGGTCACACTCAGAGGCTGGCTGTGTGAACGGGGTCACCAATTCAAAACTTTCAGAACCGCTGGGTTAGATATTAGGAAACACTTTCTAATGATAAGTTATAATGGTAAGATTACAATTTCACCGCCCACTTCAAAGGGAAGGGCGGGATATTTCCCTGTCTCTGGTAGATTTCACCCATCCCTGCATATTGCTAATCCGCGGTTGCCTGAAATGGCTGATCACAAACATGGAGGTTTATTTTACAGCAGTAAGTAAAAATGTCCCAGGAGAGCCCGTTGAAGGTCTCCACCCTCACACCCATTGCAGGGGCCCTTTTCGCCTCCCTCCCAATTTCTCATCTTCCTCCTCGTTACTCCTTCAGGGTCCTTCTCGGTCTCCCTCCCTTTTCCCCTCCTGGTCCCTTTCTCAGATCCCCCGCCCCCTTGTTTCCCTTTGATCCTCCCCTTTCCCACTGCCTGGCTCCTGACTCCCCTCTTTTTCTCCTCCCCCCAACTCCATCTCCCCCAGTCTCGTACCCCCTCCCTTTCTCTCTCCCTCCTTGCCTCTCTCCAGCCATTCCTCTCTCTGCTCTCTCCTCCTTTCCCCCCTGCTTCTCCCCCCTCCCGCTCCTCTCCCGTTGCTGGCCCCTCCCTCCGTCCCTCCGCAGCCAATCCGTACAGCTCCCCCTGGCAGCCGCCCGGCCGGCGGTTCAGCGCCGCCGCGGCTCCGGCCAGGCCCGCGGGATGGTGCAGCCGGCGGGGAGTCGGAGGCGCAGAGGCAGGCAGGAGCCGGGCAACCGCGCGCCCCTCATGGCCGGGCTGCCGCAGGGCTGCGAGAGCCGCCGGAGGCTGAGCCCGGGCGCGGAGCCGCCCCACGCCCGCCTGGCGTTCACCATTGACAGCATCTTGAAGCGCAAGTCTCGCGGCGGCGCGGACTCGGCCAGGAGCCCCAGGCTGCGGCGGGACCCGGGCAGAGCCCGCTGCTCCCGGCTGGACCCGGAGGAGCGGGAGGAGGGGCCTTTGGGACAGCAGCCCAGTGCACGCTACAGAAACCCGGGTATAGAGACGGGAGCCGCTGGCTGCATCTTTGACATGCACAACTAGACACGGCGCGCACACACACACACACACACACACACACACTGCGTCCCCACCCCACCGTCTGCACACAGCATCACACACAAACACACTGCGCCTCCACCCCACTGTCTGCACACAGCACCACACACAAACACACTGCGCCCCCACCCCACTGTCTGCACACAGCACCACACACAAACACACTGCGCCCCCACCCCACCGTCTGCACACAGCACCACACACAAACACACTGCGCCCGCACCCCACCGTCTGCACACAGCAATACACACAAACACACTGCGCTCCCACCCCATCGTCTGCACACAGCACCACACACAAACACACTGCGCCTCCACCCCACTGTCTGCACACAGCACCACACACAAACACACTGCGCCCCCACCCCACTGTCTGCACACAGCACCACACACAAACACACTGCGCCCCCACCCCACCGTCTGCACACAGCACCACACACAAACACACTGCGCCCGCACCCCACCGTCTGCACACAGCAATACACACAAACACACTGCGCCCCTACTCCACCGTCTGCACACAGCAATACACACAAACACACACTGCACCTCCACCCCACCGACTGCACACACCACCCACCACACACTGCACAACCAAACACACTGCACCTCCACCCCACATACTGCGCACACACCACCACCTACCGCACCCCCACCCCCATACTGCACCCCACCCCACTTGCTGCACACACCCATACTGCACCCCCACATTGCATGCCCCTGCCTACCACACACATCCCTACATATCCACTGCACTCCTACTGCATACACTGCACCCCCTCACCTTCACACACACTGCACACCCCTCACCTACTGCATCCACATCCCTGAACACACTGCACACCCCCCCACCTGCTGCACACACCTCTGCACACTGCCACACAATGCACATACACCTACTGCCTCTGCATGCCACCCCTACCCAAACTGCGCACACATCATCCCTTCACACCCTTGTTGCATACCACACCTATACACACAGACATATTGTATACCCACACCGACTGCATTATCCACACGGCACACACACACCTACACAAATACACTGCACACACACTGAACACTCACTCCCACCACACAGCATTCATATTGCACGGTGCATTCATGTAGAGCCAGGGGCTTGGATCCCATGGGGATGAGTGTGGGCTGGGTGGCTGCATAGATACCTCACTCCCACTGCACACACACGGTTCTCCTGTTACACTTTGCCTTGGTGATGAATGCGGGATAGATAACTATCCCTCCCCGCGCCCCCCCCCCCCGCCCCCCAAGTCTCTCAGGCTGTACCCTACCCCACTCCAGCCGGCTTATGGCCCTGTCCTGAACCTTCGGGCACCTAATTTCTCTCCTACGGCTCCCCATCCCTTGAAGTGCCGTTATCGGAAGCTCTTCGCCCTCTCTCCTTCCCAGGGGGTCCCCCGGGGGGTTGCTGCTAGACATCCCGGGCTGCTAGACTCGCCCTCAGCAGTTCCCGCCCCCCCCCCCCCCCCGCTGCCCATCGGGCTCCCAGCCGGACGCGTGGCGGTGCCGCGGCCGGGAGGGTTGATGTTGTGCTTTGCCACTGCAGGAAAGGAGACCTGCCGGCTGGCAGCGGACCGGGCGGCAGGACGGGGCCTCGGGCCCGGCGGTGAAACGGGAGGAGGAGGCGCGGGCTGCCCGCTGCCCGAGGGCTTGCCCCGCAGCCCCGACCCCTCGCCCCGGGAAGGAGGAGCAGCCGGGGCCCACGGGGGCTGCAGCAAGAAAAGCAGCAAGGTACTGGCGGGGGCCAGCAAGAAGAAGACCCGCACCATCTTCTCCAAGAGCCAGGTCTTCCAGCTGGAGTCCGCCTTCGACAGGAAGCGCTACCTGAGCAGCGCCGAGCGAGCCGGCCTGGCCAGCGCCCTGCAGCTCTCCGAGACCCAGGTGAAGATCTGGTTCCAGAACCGCAGGAATAAGCTCAAGAGACAAATGTCTGCGGACCTGGAGGGCCCCGCTCCGGGCCAGGCAGAGCCGCCTGGGGAACTGCTACCCCAGGGGACGGCACCTGCGGCTTCGCTCGCCTTCCCCGCCCTGTCCAAAGGCAGCACTTTCCTCCGTCGTTGTTTGCTGCCGCTGTCCTTCCCCCTGCTCTATCCGGGCAGCGCCGCCCCTTACCTGTGTTTCCCAAATCCGGGCAAATATTTCAGCCTTGTGGATGGGGATGTATAACCTCCCGTCCTCCTGCGCCCGCCCCCGCACCTGCAGCCGAACGGCCTTGTTCCAGTTATCGGTCTGCATCTTCTGCCAGTGTTATCTATAGGCACAGCATGTCCGTAGGATCCCTTCACCCCGCTCTCTGGTGTGTCTTCCTGCATTTGTTTCATCCCGTAACTTATTAAAAGGACGCGACAAAAACAAAGTCCTGGGCAAAGCTACTGCTTTTAACCAGGGATCCATTTAACTTGGAACTCGGCACTCTCCCCGTAGGCACCTTTCTCACACACTGTGCATCTGCGAAGGGGGTGGAGACCCACCTTGCTCTATCAACACTTAATAAAAGAGAAACGCTGTCGTTCAAATGTTACCCAAAGATATACAAACACTCACCAAACTATACCAATAAAAATATAAATCCAAGCAACAATTAGCTGTGTTTGATCACACGCTGGCTTTCTCTTTCAATTGAAAGGATAATGTGTCTCTAAAATATTGTCAACGCTTAAAGGGTATTTTTACAAAGGTCTTTTTTACAATTCCAATTTTTCTTGTTAGTAGAGATACAGTTGTTGAGAACCAAAGAAAATGGGACATGAATTCTGGAGGCCATTCATTTGCTATATATCTATATCTATCTATATATCTATATGTCTCAGTAGCAAATGCCATGTCCTGTATCACACTGAATCTCTCTCTCATGTGTTTGAGGCTGTGAGTACAATAATCTCTAAACCCGCCTGTACTAAAGTATTAGGCCTGGTTAATACCTGAGAATTCCACGACTGTACATTCTCGAAAGCTAGGTATTTCCTGACACTATTAAGTTGTTGACATTTTGACTAAAATCTGGTTCTTGGGGTTTTAAACTGGCTCTTCCAGCGTCTCCAAGAAAAATCAAGCTCCCTGTCACATTTTTTGTATTAAGCCCTCAGAAATGTGGGACATTTTTTATCTGCTATACTAGAATAATGAAACAATATTTTTTATAGATTTCTAAACCGAATTCTCATATATTGGTTTCAAGCTTCTACAATATACAAGGGTGGAAAATAAATCTTTTCTGTCAGAAACGTAAACTGCATGCCTCTTCAATACAGTTAATGTTAAGCAGTGTAAAAATAATAGTTCTTAGCACATGTCTGATGGGTTTTTTTTTAAATAAAGGTTTGAGGAAATACGTTTGTGGTATTATTAAAATTCACTTCTTCCTCTGCACTAAATGCCATCAGTGATTCAGGACTTTGTCCTTTATAAAGACTGTATGATTTGATAATTGAACTTTTGAATAAAATTATTGGGGAAATTAGAAGGCAACTGTGATTAGGTCTATATTTTAGTTACGATCCTCAGCCAGGGAAAGACCTGAAATATGTGCTCAATTATGGCAAATAGAGCACGGAAAGGAAAATGTTTAAAACCCAGAAAAACAATTTTCCAAACCTGTTGAAATGAACATTCAAAGATAAGAGGGAAACAGCTAGGTGAAATTGACAAGTGCATCGTTATGGTGCGGCTGTTGACAAATGAAGTGCAGGAGAAAACTTTTGTTTTGTTTTGTTTTTTGTTTTTAAGCAAAGCGCCGTCTTTTCTTCCTTTTTCTCTTGATTCCTCTCCGGTCGGTTAGTAAATGCAGGAGATAAGTGTCTGCGCAATTACGTGCACCAGCCCGAGTGTGAAATGTAAGCAGTGGTTTGTGATGAAAGAACTTGACGCAGGAAAGAAGGGAGGGTTAAGATTGTAACTGGAAGAAAGTCCTGTGTGGAACTTTTTTTTTTTTTTCCAGAGCAAGAAATTCTATTTAAAGGAATATCGTTTGGTTTAATGCAGCGCCAGAGAAGTTGCTAAGTAAACATTTGATCAAATGAATTTGTCCGTGGGATCACAGCTTTGCTTAGTGGCTATGGAGCTAAGCCATGTTTTGGCTTAATAAAATGGGAACATTGTTTGACCCGTCAAACTGCATTGCCAATCTTGAATTCTCTCACAGACGCCAAGTCCTGGAAGGCCTATATCTCAGATCATTATAATGGGAATAAAGTACGATCCAAGAACGATAAAAAGACTACACTGTAAATAGTCGTTTAGATATTATTAAACATAACGCCTACGAGCCCGTTCTGTTGATTGTACCTTCCTTGTTTCTTTACACTGCACCAAAAGTTTTTTTTCTCTCTCTCTGCGTTCACAGTTCAATTGTGGGGCTCAAAAATATGGCTGGCGCTTCAGCGGACAACCCTCTTGTTTCATTCTCTGTCTATATATTTGGTTGAATAAATTAAGGAATTTTTTTTGAACCCTCAAATCCCCCCCCCCCCCCATATCTAAAGAGATTTGGCGACGGGTGTTAAACCTACAGAAGTGACGATGCCTTTATTTATAAGGATAATTTGATACTGGGCAACTATGTTATAGCTATATATTTACCGTGACAGATGATCTATTCAGGGGGAGAAGTCAGCGTGGGGAATATCTCAGTTTTTCAATTGTTAATTTAATACCTACGCAAAATACAGCATTTATTACTATGGAATTACTCTGGTAAGAAGCGGCAGCCTAACAGGACTTCACCATCCTTCCCAGAGGTCACAGCAATGGTATTTTCATCAGAAATAAAGGATATACATGGAAGCAAAATTGAGTTTAATAACTTCACCCATTCGTACTATTGATTCAACAAATGTCTCTGAAAAAGATAAAGGTAATAAATTAAACCATCCTTTCAGATAATTAATACCCACTTATTCCAAGGTTATTATTACATCAGTTATTATGCACGGGTCGGATTCTACTCCCTTTTACACCGGTGTGAATCTGGAATAACTACTGTTTTCAGTGGAGTTACTCTGGATTCACGTCAGTAACTGAATAAAAATCTCACCCAATTTTCTTAAAGGAATATATTTTATATCTAAAAAGGAGACGTAACACAGACCTTCAGTGTAATGTAGGTCCTAGGTTATGTCCGAAATTGTGCAGCTTTCTTATGAGTTTGTTCCAAAGTTACTGAATATCCATAAAGAGCTAGTACTAGGATCAATAGTTGACCAAAACACCTAAGCAGTTGAAATAAATAGTATTTTTCATAAGTATTATTCAAGCTATCACTGCAGTTATTTGGATCAGTGGAAAAATACTGTTTCATATAATATGCTATTGAATATAATACACCCAGTCCTCCACTTGCAAGGTGTTTTTCTAAATTAAATTATTTTAATGAAAAGATAACCAAGTACAGGACAAAACAAATGGCGTGATTCACAAATAAACATCTAACTTTTTAAAATTTATGCTGAATGCAACTGAGCTTCCTTCTGATTTTAAACTAATTATATTTGTAAGTGAAAATGGTTAGTTACCCTGTGTAAGGAAGTGGCTATTCTTTTAAAATATAAGGAAAATCTGTAAGTAAAGGAAGAAAAAATTGTCCTCATCACTGACACAAAAGTGACCCTAATCAATAACCTGATCCATATTCAACAGAGAGAAGCTAGAATACTACTGACGTTAAAGAAACTAATCTCTCAAGCATTTCAATGCCTGATGCCACAGCAGGATTGGGTCCTAATGAAGGAGTCTCCGTTATTGTTGTTGGTGATCTGAAAATCCAGAAAAATTTCAGATCTTTATGATTTTGGATAATTAGCTACTATTCTAGATGAGAGAGGAAATCCACCTCCTGCACAATATTAAATAAATGAGGCTTGTCTATTGGGGGACATCCAGAAAAGTTAATCCAAATTAACTAAAGGTGTGAGTTGGAAGTGGCTTAGTTAAACTTCATTAAACCCCTGCATGAATACCTTCATTCAGAATTAAAGTGGCTTTAATTCAGTTTATCTTAAATCACTTCCAAAGTGAATTAAATTAAACCAAATAAAGGCCCTCTGAATAATAGCATCCATACAGGGATTTAAGGTGATTCAATTAATCCACTTCATACCTTTAGTTAATTCAGATGAATTTTCCTGGATGTCCCCATGTAGACAAACCCTAAAAAAACCCCACCCTAATCCCCCCAATATATCACAGTTGACTAGTGGCTGCAACTGGGATTTGAAAGCTTGCTGCCAAAGTTTATCACAAATAAAGGAATGACCCCAGGGGCTTAGTTGATGTGTCAGTTTCAAAACTGTGGTTAGAAGAGATCATCTGCTTCCACAGAGAGGTACTACAAAGGATACAGCAGTGTAGCCACAGCACTGCAGCTCTACCACGGGAGTGTGGATCCTTGCTACAGCACAGAAAGGGTTTTTCCATCACTGTAGCAAATCCACCTGCTCCAGAGACAGCAGTGAGGATGATGGAAGAATTCTCCCATCAGCTCAGCAAAGTCTACAGTGGGGGTTACATCGACCTTACTGCACGGGGTGTGAAGCTTTCACAGCCCTGAGCCATGGAGCTAGGTCAACCTACATTTTAGGTGCAGACCAGGCCCAAGGGAATTCTTTATAATACACTTCCCCTTAACAAAAACAACATGCACATTTTGTACTACTGCTTATTATTTGTATTAGGATAGCACCTAAATGAGACTGGACTCCATTGTACGAGGAGCCTTACATACACATAATAAGCAAAAGTCCCTGCCCAGAAAATCTTACAACCTATAGATAAGTTTTATATTGTGTTGCTGTAGCCGTGTCAGTCCTAGGATATTAGAGAGACACGGTGGGTGAGGTAATATCTTTTATTGGACCAACTTCTGTCGGTGAGAGGGACAAGCTTTTGAGCTTACACAGAGCAGACCTCATGTTGGTGTAAACTGAGAGTCAATCCACTGCGTTACATTGGCTTAAAATGGGTGTAAATGAGATCAGCGCCAGGTCTATTGATTTTAGCAGCAATTTTTCCTGGTCAGGGAATTTCAGGATGGGCCCATAGTCTTAGGGCAAATAGAATGAGCGAATTATTTATTTTGGATTGGACTGGATGGACAGTGGCCTTATCTGGCCACTGGGGGGAGTAAATAAAGATTTCTACACCCCCTCCCATTGTCTGCATAAGGGCTGCCCCAAACTGCAGCCTCTACACTCAGGAGAGGCTGGCTGCTTCCCAGAGCTCCTGGGCATGCAGAAGCTATGCCCCCACTACCTGTATAGGATGCCGTTTACTAGCCCCTGTGTAGCTGGCCAGCTCCATGGACCAGCACAGATCCATAGCCCTACCTCTTCTTCACCCCCCATTTGCCCCTGGGGGGAGGAGGGAGGGAGCAGTCCCTCCGCTCCCATGGGTGCAGATGATGTAATTCTACCTGACCCTTACATGAGTGATGTTAGAAAGGGAAGGTGCTTACGCCCTTCCCCACTGCTATGCATCCTTGTAAGGGCTAGGCAGAATCCGGCCTAAAGGGAGAGCAACGGAGCTTCTTCTCAGAGAGGAGACAAGAGGCATCAAATGCATAAGGTCAGATCTGGATCTCATTCATGTGTGCAAATCTAGTTAGGTGACCCCTGAGTATGACTAAGGAGAGACTGACAAGTTGTGATTGTTGTGATTCCTGCTACTGGTTGGCTATGACCTGTGGAGAGAGCTAGTCTATGCTAAAAATCCTGTTATTTCTGGCCTCCTCTCCCCTTCACCTCCTTTGCTTTCTTGGTTTCATCCATCAGTTGTGTCATGGCTTTAGGTTGCAAGATCTTTCGGCCAAGGACTCTTCCTTTGCATTTGTACAACGACTGGCACAACGGGGCCCTGACCAACACAAAGACTCTTCTGTTCTACAACAACACGTCTATAGTAACTTCATGTTCTTCAGTGGGGTAACCCTTGATTTATATCAGTATAAGTAAGACTATAATCTGGATCATGCTCACATCAGCATAAGTGAGAGGAGAATCAATTCCCTACTTTCAAGGTAAACACCAGTTCACACCCAGCCAGGTTTAATCAAGCTTAAGGTAAATAAAATGAATTCAGTGCAGGGTTAATGCAGGAGTTGTTCAGACAAGGCCATAGTTTACTTAAACCTTTATTTATATAAATCATTGATAGGCAGTCACTTTTAATGTTGGGCCAGGGCCTTTGGTGGTGCAAATCAGCAGACCTGTGTAGCACAAATTGCACAGTTGGGTCATTTCATCTAAAAAACGATATAACAGACACAAAAAAGGTACAGGAAAGGGCAACCAAAATCATCGTGGCCTAGAAAGCCTTTCTAATGGAGAGAGATTACAAAGATTAGGGGCCTTTTTCTGATTTCATTTATACGGGTGTAAATCCAGAGTAAATCCCCTGGTGTCAATGTCATTACTCTACATTTATACTGATGTGACTCAGAACATAATCTGGCCCAATGCCTTTGACAGATGATAGTTTTAAGATTCATTTCCCAGACTTTCAGCCATGGTGATTCATTCTCTCCCTCCCCACGTTTTTTAACCAAGCCTTTTGGAGGGGTGGTGGAAAAGGGTTTTTTCCAAGAGTTCAGTGCAGCTCTGCGTACGCGCAGGGGGTCTCACTGCATGGATCAGTTTGCAGGACCAAGTCCTTACTGTTTTTCTTACACTTAATATACATAATAGAATAATAAATCATAGTTTTGATGTGAAATAACAACTATATTGTGTAACATAGTATTATCTTATCTACTATTTGAAAATAATTACTGTAAACAGAAACTGCTTAAAATAGAAACATGATAATCTTATACTATACAAAAATAATCCACTGTGCTACAAGGGGGTTTATCTTGGGGGCCACTCATTGTTATGCCCACAGGGGACTGTTCTTCAAAAAATGTCTCATAGCAATAAGTTGTGGTCTACAGGAATATAGCTGACATATGTTATCTTCCCATGCAATTTTCCATGCCATATCACACTGGCCTCGGTAACAGGCCATAGGAAAATGTGGCAACTGGAGATGACAATGCACTCTGGCATGCAGCAATGTGATCACATAATCTTCTGATAACATGGAAGATAATGTGTGTCACCACTGTATTTCCAACAAATCAATAACACTGATATCGTTCTTAATACAAAATTCAATGGAGCTCACTAAGTGTTATCAGCCACTTTGACAAAAATGGAACATGAAGGGAAGTCAGATGCACTAATAAAAAACATACAAAGGCTTCAGCACAAACCCCCAGCTGTAGCACAAAATCAAGTGAGTTTGGACTTATTGTTATATTTGTGCAACGGAGAATAAACAATTGGAGAGATCTTGCAAATTTAGTAATTCCAGTAAATATTGATTCGGAGTAACTGCAGAATCCTGGGAAGCGCAAAGCCAGGGAACAAGGTAGAGAGACCACACACAAGAAAGGCCTAAAACATGGCCCAATCCTGCAGGCTGAGCACCTTGGCTCCCACTGACTTTAAAGTTAAGGATGACTGACAGGACTGGGCCCAGGGAGAAATCGCACCTTTGTTATCACATATTTTCTCTTTCGCTATACTTTTTAGTACTCCCCTAACTGGAACTTATTTGGGGGCACAGCTGTGACCTGTGGTACATGCCCATACAGGGGATTAAGCAGGCAAAAGGAATCCTGCAGCTCCCCTGTGTGGGCCACCTGCATCATGTGTTACAAACAAGAGGGGAGAGCAACCTCTGTGGGGAGGGGAGTCCAGTCCCCTGTTCGTGATTGGGCAGGGGTGGAAAGTGGATGGAGCCCTAACTTTGCTCCCTCAACATGCTGGCCAGTGCAGCTGAGCCAGCCTGGAGAGGGGATTGTCGGCTTCTCTTACTTGGGGCTTGCAGAAAAGCCACAGGGTAGCTCTTGAGTAAGATTAGGATTAGGATCAGTCCTTGATTAGGAATAAGACCCACACTCACTCCAGTTGAGACAAGCAATATCTACCCAAACAGGAGCAGCACTTCTAGTGCACTCAGCCATGTCCAGCCACACCACTAACCATGAACAGCACATGAAGTGGTTATGGAAACCCCCTCTTACCCAGCAGATCTGCCTTGTGTGGGTACTCAGAGCTGTATCTGCTGACCTCAGTGAGAAAAATAAAGTTTTTACTCCTTTACACACCTGTTTTCAGAGCCAACTCAGCTAAGACAGAGTGAGCTGGATTTTATAATCTAGTGGGTCAGATACTAGGGAGACCTAGATTGGGAGACCTAGATTCAGTTCCTAGTTCTGTCTGCTGGGTGACCTTGGCCAAATCATTTCTAGCCACATGCCTCAGTTTCCCCATCTGTGAAACAGGGATAATGATACTGATCTCCTTTGTACAGCACTTTGAGATCTAAAGATAAAAGTGCTGTTCAAGAGCTAGGTTTTATTATTCTGCATTATGAGGAGAAATTGTTTACTAAATTCCAGCCAGCTACGCTCAGGTAAACCCACTGAAGAGAATGGGTTCCAAAGGTGTCATTGATCACATAATCACTAGATGAAATTACCATAAGGTAGGTACACATCTGGTTGAAAGTCCATACTCAAAGAGTAGTTATTAATGGTTTGCTGTCAAACAGGGAGGGCGTATGTAGTGGGGTCCCACAGGGGTCAGGACTGGGTCCAGTACTATTCAATATTTTAATTAATTACTTAGATAATGGAGTGGAAAGTAGGCTTATAAAGTTTGCAGATGACACCACGCTGGGAGGGGTTGCAAACACTTTGGAGGGAAGGATTAGAATTCAAAATGACTTTGACAAATTGGAGGACTGCTTTGAATTCTACAAGATGAAATTCAATAAAGATAAGTGCAAAGTACTAAACTTAGGAAGGAAAAAAATCAAAGGCATCACTACCAAAAAGGGAATAACTGGGTAGGGGGTTGTACTGCTGAAAAAAATCTGGATGTTATAGTGGATCATAAATTGAACAGGAGTCAGCAATGTAATGCAGTTGCTCAAAAGGCAAATATCATTCTGGGGTGTATTAACAGGAGTGTTGTATGTCAGGCATGAGGTAACTGTCCCACTCTACTCGGCCCTGGTGAGGCCTCAGCTGGAGTACTGCGTCTAATTTAGATTAATTGCATGAATAAATAATTTACTATGCAGGGCTTTTTCAGGTGATCTATTTATGTATATTTTTAAAAGAATGTTTTATGAGGTACCAAGCACATTTTGGGGCACTGAAAAATAATATTAATAGGAATAAAGTCTATATAACAGTCTCTGAAATTACCCACACACATTTTATATAATGGTTTCTGTCTTGTGTACCATCATCTAATCTATCTATCTATCATCATCATCTTCACACATAATGTGTAAGAGACAATTTGGAGCTGTTATGGTACATCATCATGCAACTTCAATGTTTGCTTAGGGAGTCATTAATGTGCAAATTATAGCTGCAATATACTCTAACTGCACTATAGATGTTATGTGGTAGGATGTCCATGTGTATTTAAAGAGCGTTTAATTTGTGATTTGTAACTAAATATCGTTATTCAGTCTGTGATATCAAATAGTCATTGCATGTGCTATACATCTACTTTTCTAAGATACTGATCCTGAAATTTGCAATGTGTGGGAGGACCCCTGCTCCTTTATTGACTTCAGTGAGGATCTGTGCAAATGTCAGTGAGTTGTAAATTGCTGGATTAGTGCAAAGATATAATGAATGAGAACATGGCCATATAATTTTAAAAATAATTATGTTTAAAGTTAAGCGCTTACAGCCTACAGTGTGCAACCTATAAAATTCCACTTTTAAAGTGAAGCTATCCCTTAATATTCAGGAGTTCATAAGGGTAACAGAAAGCCTAATGGGTTCAATGTACTTTAACAATGTTTCCGTGCTGACCCTTTGTTACATAAAATTTCAGTCTCAAATGAATGTATTTTCCTGAAAATAAGAAGTATAGATTGTGAGTACAAAATAGTTTTTAAAATAAAATTAAAAATAACTCCGTTATTTAAAATATTTTATTATCCTTTATTAATTCTTTCAAAAGTGGAAGCCAAATCTTGCACTTACTCAACATTTAAATGATTGCTTACAAAGAGACACAGTAACTACAACTATCACTGTCAAAACTAACAGATGGTTGATATATTTAGGACATGAGTCTCCTTTATCATGTCACTCAACTCAGACCTAAATCAATAGAGAAAAGTCCCTAATATGTCTACTTGTCCCTTTATTGTGTAATCTTTTGACCTGGGTCAGATGTCAGGATCAGTGGCTTCTCATGTTTTCTGTTAGACTCATTAACTTCACAATATGTGACAAATCTGAAACATTACAAATGCAAAACTGTATCACTGTTAGGGAAATGTGTAAATCTTTCCCCAGTTTGATGCAGTGTTGGAAATACTGAAATTTTAAAATCATGGCTTTGCAATATTAACCTTTCTTTCCCTTTCTTCCCTGAAGTACTATTGTCAGATTTGATTGTATCACTACATCTTTAACAAACAAGCCTGGAAAATGAAGAGCAATATAACAAATCCAATAGGGCCCAATTCAAACTTAACTGAAGTCACTAGAAAGACTGCCCTGGACTTCAATGAGTTTTGGATCAGACCACTTCTGAGAGAGAGTCTGACGCTGCTCCTAGTAAAGGCAGTGACACAACACTGGTTGAATTCAACGGGAAGAGGATTGTTCCATGTGGTACAAGTGAGGTGTGTTATGACCAAAGATACTGGAAATCTGAAACAACATTTGGTAAAAAACTTGAAGCCCATACATCTTTCTGGAATATGTTGAAGATTCTTTACATGGTATGTAATTGATTTTCCATGATACTGCTTTTTGCTTCTTGCTACATGGCCCATAGAAATAAACTGATAATTTTGGCAGATTATTTTAAAGTTTTTTTTACTAAAGTCAAAAGTGGTAGTGTATAGAATTAAATATAAAATTCACAATACAGCAGTAGTTACAGAATCCCTAGTATTCTCCCAGTATGATAGGGATGACACAGCTAGAATGTTTCTTCCACAAATTTGATGGTGCAGTTGCTTAACTGATGTCAATCATTGTAGGTCCATCAACTTCACAAAGTCAAAGAAACACAAAGATTTAAAGCTCAGTGAAATGGGGATGGTGTCACCTCCTTAAATAAAATGTCAGTACTACAGGAGTTGCTCTAAGATAAGTTGTAGTGTATGTGCAATTCCAGTCCAGTTTTCAACATAAGTGATATTTGCACCTGACACCATAATTTACTAGGTTACAAGGGAACAAATCTATAATTTCAATTATTCTTCTCCTGGGTGATTAAGCCCAACCCCCTGCATCATGCAGGATATTTCCCTATGTTTTTCCCACTACTTATCTAATCTATTATTGAATAATTGTAGTGAGGGTGCCTCAATTACCTCCATTACATCTCTCCCACTGCCTAATCACTCTGTCTGATAAGAAAATTTTCCTAATGAGTGGCTCGGATCGTTTAATGTTTGGTTTTAGGCCATCACCCTGGTTTGATCACTTTCAGACAGCATGAACGTGCTTCTTCCTACTCGGGTGATGTTTACAATGTTATCATGACCCGCTTTTCAGCTCTTTAATCCTCAGGCTTCATCAGCTGAGCTCCCGCTCAAACTCTGTATGCATTTGGCTGTTTTTCAGAATGTAGGGACCAAAACTGCGAGAAATATTCATGATGTTATAACCAGTCTGTGTAAAATGGCAATATTACAAAAGACTGCTCTATGCCCATTACTTTTCATTACAATGGCTTTGCACTGCAAGACAATACCTATTGTAATCTATTATTTTGCTCAGTATAAAGCATTTCATTTTTATTCCCCCCCATATCTTATTTACATTAGATAGAAAGTTATCACACTTATAGCACCATAGTATCTGAACTGCCTTTAATATATCAATAACCTCACATTTTCTACTTGCACATGAGCATGGTTTTGAGACCTTGCAGAGCTATGGCTCCGTATATACAGAATGGCAGCTTGATTTTCTAAAAATAATCAGTATTTGTCCTTAGTCTGGGAGCTGCTCAGCACCCTGAGAAGGCCTTACCCCTTTATGAGGCAGCACCTCCCTCACCAGACTTGCCCAGTGCACTGTATATTATGGGTGAGTGAGGAAGGTAGGGCAGGACTATCATTTGTGATGTGTTTGTACAGTGCCCAGCACAAGGGGGCCAAACTCGGTTGTGGTCTTCAGGGCTCTCCCACAATACAAATGTTTAAATTGGCTGGAAAATCACAGGGCAACGTGACAGCCTTCCCACCCTGGATCTGCGTAGTGCTTTGGGGTTATGGGTCCCAGGTGCAGAGCTCTGTGTCCAGGAAAGAGCAGGGTCAGGATGTGGCCTAATAAAAATGGACAAAAAGATAAGTGTTTTGCACTAAGATTGTAGCTTCTCTCTGAGGACCTCAATCCACTTCACAGATGTTAGCAAGTCATTTAAGAGTTCCACAGCTAGAACGGCCTGTGTCAGTCAGGCCTGGTCTCCAGTAGAAAAATCAAGTCTGCTTAGCTGTGTAGCTCAGGGGTGTGAAAAACCCACACCCCTGAGCAGTGTAATTAAGTTGACCTAACCTGCAGCATAGACAGTGCTAGGTGGACAGAAGAATTCTTTCCTAATGACTTTGGAAACATGGAGCAGGGGAGTGGGTGGAGGGAAAGAGGAGGAATGGGAGGGAAGAGGACTCACATGCTTCCAGTCCTTCCTACATCTTTCCTACATGAAAAATCATGGAGAAGGTCCTCAAGGAATCAATCCTGAAGCACTTACACGAGAGGAAAGTGATCAGGAACAGTCAGCATGGATTCACCAAGGGAAGGTCATGCCTGACTAATCTAATAGCCTTCTATGATGAGATTACTGGTTCTGTGGATGAAGGGAAAGCAGTGGATGTATTGTTTCTTGATTTTAGCAAAGCTTTTGACACGGTCTCCCACAGTATTCTTGTCAGCAAGTTAAAGAAGTATGGGCTGGATGAATGCACTATATGGTGGGTAGAAAGTTGGCTAGATTGTCGGGCTCAACAGGTAGTGATCAATGGCTCCATGTCTAGTTGGCAGCTGGTATCAAGTGGAGTACCCCAAGGGTCAGTCCTGGGGCCGGTTTTGTTCAATATCTTCATAAATGATCTGGAGGATGGTGTGGATTGCACTCTCAGCAAATTTGCGGATGATACTAAACTAGGAGGAGTGGTAGATATGCTGGAGGGCAGGGATAGGATACAGTGGGACCTAGACAAATTGGAGGATTGGGCCAAAAGAAATCTGATGAGGTTCAACAAGGACAAGTGCAGAGTCCTGCACTTAGGACGGAAGAACCCAATGCACCGCTACAGACTAGGGACCGAATGGCTAGGCAGCAGTTCTGCGGAAAAGGACCTGGGGTGACAGTGGACGAGAAGCTGGATATGAGTCAACAGTGTGACCTTGTTGCTAAGAAGGCCAATGGCATTTTGGGATGTATAAGTAGGGGCATTGCCAGCAGATCGAGGGACGTGATCGTTCCCCTCTATTTGACATTGGTGAGGCCTCATCTGGAGTACTGTGTCCAGTTTTGGGCCCCGCACTACAAGAAGGATGTGGATAAATTGGAGAGAGTCCAGCGAAGGGCAAAAAAAATGATTAGGGGTCAGGAACACATGACTTATGAGGAGAGGCTGAGGGAACTGGGATTGTTTATTCTGCAGAAGAGAAGAATGAGGGGGGATTTGATAGCTGCTTTCAACTACCTGAGAGGTGGTTCCAAAGAGGATGGTTCTAGACTATTCTCAGTGGTAGAAGAGGACAGGAGAAGGAGTAATGGTCTCAAGTTTCAGTGGGGGAGGTTTAGGTTGGATATTAGGAAAAACTTTTTCACTAGGAGGGTGGTGAAACACTGGAACGCATTAGCTAGGGAGGTGGTAGAGTCTCCTTCCTTAGAAGTTTTTAAGGTCAGGCTTGACAAAGCCCTGGCTGGGATGATTTAATTGGGAATTGGTCCTGCTTTGAGCAGGGGTTGGACTAGATGACCTCCTGAGGTCCCTTCCAAAGCTGATATTCTATGATTCTATGATCTCTAGAAAAGGTATAATTTGTGCTCATGCATGTGGCTGGCAGCCTGGTGATTGCTGATGCTGGTGTAACACTGGCCTGCAGTGACTCAAGAGAGTGAATAATAGTCTCAGGGCAGACTGTTGGGAAACAGGGCACAAACCCTAAATCGGTTGTGAGTTCCATACTAAGGTCGGGTCTACACTAGGAAACTAGGTTGGTATAACTACGCTGCTCAGTGGTGTGAAAAATCCACACCCCCTGAGCGACGCATTGAAATCAACCTGACCCCCAGTGTAGACAGGGAGGTAGATTACCTATGCCAACAGGAGCAGCCCTCCCAAATGAGTAGGTGGCGTCTTCCCTGAAGCACTACAGCAGCAGAGCTGCAGAGGTGCTGCTGTAGCAGTTTGTGTGTGGACAAGCCCTCACATTTCACCAAACCAATTATCAGCCCTCCTCTCACACTGAATAAGGGCTGAATAAGGGCACCACTGAATAAGGGCTTACTCCTGGAAGGAGCTGAGCACTCTGGCCTTGACACAGTACTTCTCTTAAATACATGCTTAACTTTAATTATCTACATTGCCCTATTCATTTCTTCACTAGGACCTTGAAGGATCCAACAGTGCCTCCCGATGTTACTGTACATCACACACTCACTTACTTACTACAAAGAGATGTTGGGTTCGAGAAAATCCGAAAATTAAACATTCACAGATCTGAAAACTCATTTTTGCCAACAGTATGTGTTCAATTACAATATGTTTGTAAGAATTACATTACAATTATAATTATATTGATTTCAGAGCCGTAATATTTCATCCTGGTGACCAATGATGGAGATGAAATTAGCAGATTTAAAAATCAATAAGGACTAGAGATAGGCCAAGTTCAGATCTTTAAGAAACCTACCTTCCTCCAAACCTCAAGTTTGGTGATGTTCAAATCTGGGGTTTTAGTTTGGTTTATTATAGAGTTAAAGGCCAGGTGTAAAACTGAGTTTTCATACAGATTTGTATGTCTCTCTCTCTCTCACACATGCACATTCCCAAAATTGAAGGGGTGATTGGATCCAAGGTGTTGGTTCAGAACTAGCTCTGATGAAGACATGCTCAAATCAATATTGATTTTAATTATTTTTTGGATCCATTCCATGAATTTGCTCCAAAACATGTAGGTTGAGGAGCAGTGCAACATTATGTGCAAACGTAACAAATAGAGCTGGATATGACCAGCTAGAATTAGCACCGAATAACCCAGTTTTGTGCACTTTAACAGAGTTGCGCACTGCTCTGTGGAGCATGAAATAAGAAGTCTGAAGTGTGGCTGTAGGTCTGTTAACATTATGTAAAGTTCTCCATACTTTTTCTAGTCGTCTGAAGACAGAGTGAGAATTCATGTTGTTTTTACTCATGCAATTCTACTAAAGAATTAACAGTCACACATACACTTTTATAAATAGTTGAGGTAATACAAGCTGAGTTAAGTTCTTAAGCAGAAATTATGACTATTGGAGAGATTATACAAAACCTCTTTTGAAACAATTAGTAATTTAATTTGTAAATATCAGATTGATTACCGGCTGAATTTAATGTAATTTGTATATTCTGAAAAGACAGCATACTGCCATCTGAAATCAGATCCCTTAAGTAATTAAGGGCCTGATCCTGCAAGCTACCCAGGCCCACAATTCCCATTGGAATCCATACAAAAAAAGAGTTTTCAGGATCAGGTTCTTCTCCTCCTGTAAAGCAAATGAAGACATTACTATTGATAAGAACTTTTTTTAAAGTACAGATTATACCAGGAAGAAGGTAAAGAATTGGAACTCCGAGAAACAAAGAAAAATATCCACCATTTTTGGAAGGCCCGACAAAAACATGAATAATAGAATGAGAATTTAAGGGAGTGGAAAGCAACATTGTAATTACAGGATCTAGAGACTAAGGAATGGCAGCTTGATTTTCTAAATGTAGCCAATATGGAGACATTTTTTGTTGCTAAATCAAAACATATTTCAGAATAACATAGACATCACATATTGTTATGGAGACAATCCCAGTAATTGTACAGGTAAATTAACAGTGATCAAAATGAGTACACAAAACCACTATAAAAGTGGACTTTGGTACAAAAAGTATGGAATGTGTCATGGCTGAAAGTCTGGGAAATGGATCTTAAACTTGGGCCTCTTCCAAAGGCAATAGACTAGACTCTGCACTCAATTACATCACTTTAAGACAGGAATAAGTCCAGTGAAGCCAACAGAATTGTTCCAGATATACACCAGTTTATGTCCTATCAGGATCTGGGTCAATGGAATTACATATGATTCAAACCAGCTCATCTGCATCAACCAACCTTTCTACCAGATAAATTTCACTAGAGCAAATAAAGTGAGAAAATGGAAAGAACCAGGTGCCCTTACTCCTGTGAGTTGTATCATTGTTTTCATTATTCCTCACAGGAGTAATGACTATGATTTATAGTGAGGGTTGAGAGTCTGGACTCCAAATTCTGATCTTCATTACAACTGTGTAAATATGGAGACAGTGTAATAATTTCAGTGGAGTGACTCTGCATTTATACACTTGGTGTAATTTGGCTCAAAGTGTTGGGGTAAAATATTGTTTTGGTATGTTTCTCCTCTAGTCTCCATCTTGTTCTGTAAAAACAACAAGTAGGACTCCATTTTGGATTACTTCCTTCATGGACAGCTTCCAGCCCCTCCTTTTGCCTTTTTCATATTAGAGTGGGAAAGGCAGGGAGCAGTTAGAACACGTGATGACTGCATAGTCTGCCTAGAAACAGCAGACTATATAGGTGACAGCCTCAGTGCTGCTCGGGGCTGTCCATCCTAGAGGCAGCCAGTGTCTCCCACATTACCAGCCTGTGGAAGGAGTCCAGCTAGGTCAGGATTGTAGCATATGGTATCAGGTTCCATCAAGCATCATACATTGCACACACCCATTTCCATTTCCACCAGCGAGTCCACATACTACCACTCAGGACAACGCATAGGGAATGGAAGACAGAAGGAAGAAGAGAGACGCCACTTACCTGGTGATCATTGCGTCCTGTTCCAGCATTCCAGTGTGTTCCAGCATCTCCAGTCTTCATTGGCTCTGTCAGGATTCCAGAATCATCCTCGTTGTGGTCAGGGTTCATTCCGTGGGACAGTCGGGGTCCATCCCTAGGACAATCGGGGTTCATGCCTAGGACAAGGAGAGAGATGGCACTGTAGTTTCATTTTATTGTCTTTCGGTTATCCCAGTGTATCAGGTTTGTGAGCTCTGGACTTCAAATCCATTTCCATCTACTGTTAACAACCAAGCCATTTGTTATTACCAGTGCCATTTGTATTTACTTGTGCTCTGTTACTACTTGTAACAAGGGTTCTGCTTTTAAGACCATGCTGGTCTAATAAATCTTACTGTATTTGCACCTTACCCTGCTAGTTTCATTTTTAATCACTCCGGCAACAGGTACTGGAGGGGGGGCAAGGGCCTGCAGATAAGCCCATCTTCTGAGTGGCCTCAGAAGGTAAAAATCTTAAAAACTGTTTCGGGCTGACAAAAATTGTTATCAGACCTAGCTTTTATACAATGCTTTTCATTTGTAGATCTCAAAACAAAGGCCAGTATCATTAGCCTCATTTTACAGATGAGGAAACTGAGGCGCAGTGAGGTGAAGTGATTTGCCCAAGGTTAAGCAGCAGGCCAGAGGCAGAGCCAACACTAACACGCAGCTCTTCTAAGTTACTGTCCAGTGCTCTACCCATTAGGCAATTCTGTGCTAGCCCTATAAGCCATACCCATGTACCGTTTGTATGAATGTCCCCAGATATAAAATTTTTTTTGCACTTGCATTAAGTAGCAGCAAATGCTTGTCACATAAGCATTGATTGGATTTGTCTCAACTTATCAGTCTTTTATTGATAATTTAGAGTGGTCAGTGAAAATATTCACTTATAGTTTGAGATGTATGAGAGATAATCTCCATCTAAACAGAGTTACTGAAGGACTGCAGCTATCTTGACCTTAAGATTTCAACAAAGATAACATGCCAAGGCATGTATTTTTTCCCCAAAGCTGCTGCAAAACATTCAGAGAAATGTTCATTCCTATTGGACTACATTACAAACAAAAGAAATACTGTGGTCAGATCGTGAGCTACTTTTGCTGCTCCTGTAGCACTAAGAAGCCTTAAAGATGATGTAACTGGCTGCCAGGGGATTCCTTTAGTATGGCAAAGGGGTGTGGCATGAATGCTTCTGTACTCCACTAATCCCCAGCTGTTAGAACAGCCCCTTTGGAACTGTTGCACCTGGTCACAACATAAAATCAGACCTGGGGTCGCTCTGAATTGCACCAGGGACTGAACTGGCCTCCAGGCAGCCTCTAAATTGCGGGAGCGAAGGTGGCACACAGACCTCTTTGTACCTTGCTTAAGTCCCGCACTGAGCTGAGTTTGGCTGGATCCAAAGTTCTAGCCCTGTGGAACTGTATGCTATGGTTCAAATTACTCTAAGATCTGATAAAATTTATAAAACTAACTCCATCACATTAGCTGCATTTGCTTAATTTGTTCATAAACATGCCTATATATATTCTTTTCTATAATTTATCCATGTGGAAAAATTCCTCAATAAAACATAGAGGAAAAACAATATGGTTATTGTGCTGGGAGCAAATAAAAAATACAATTAAATTACAATTGAAATTTCAGTGATAATATATGTAGGAAGCTTCCCTAATCTAAAATAATCTTGTTCCTTGTTAATACCTAGTATAAAAATTTGAACAATTTTTGACAAGATCCAAAGTTTTGTCAGTTGTTAAGAATTAATTGAAAAAATTACTAGAGCGCAGCAGCTATGTCAAAGGGACTGACCCAGAACCAATTAGAATTTTGTAACAATTGACCATTCACCACAAAACTGTTATCATGAGCTTTGGCCTCTGAAGTATACATTGGGGGTGGGGAAGAATCAGATTAAAGAAACTTTAATTTTTCTTCCCTTCAGTAAAATATTGTTGTTAGCAGCTTTCTCAACAAAACTATCAATCAATTTATCTGAATTTTAAAGGCTAAGTTCAACATGCAGGAACTGCATTACAGAGTATAATAGATGATTATCCCCTGGGTTTAGATGATACACAATATAGGTTACCATCTTGAAAAAACAGGTCAGACACAGGAACATTCTTTATCAAATTGCTGTTGACAGCCCAAACAAGAGATTGAAGAATACCACAAAAAGGTTCTTTCATCTAAAGACAACAGAGTTTATAATTGGTCATTCTTTCCTCCTTCATATTCTCCTTCTCAGCAAAAAACACTTCCTTCTGCAGCTTCTTGAGCACAGGCAGCATATGGGGGTGGAATAATGTACACGGAGAAATGGACTGCCTTTTGAGGAGGGGGTAAACAACGGCCCTAAATGTACAAATGAATAAGGGAAAAGGTAGATGTTAATACCTTTGTTAATTGAATGATCTGCTGAATGTGCCTTTCATATTCAAATATCACAAACATATAATTGCTATGGAAAAAAAATCTCACATGACATCAGGAATTTCTTACAAAACATTTCTCTTAATTGTATAATTTGTAATACATTCTGTATAAATATACATGTATGCGTGAAATGCAAATAAATTATATATATACACAAAGAAAGAGTTGTGGGGGATTGAATGTTGTTTAGGAATGAAAATACACATTTTTCATAGACTCATAGAATTTAAGGCCAGAAGGGACCATTAGATCAGGTCTGCTCTTCTGTATGTCACAGGCCATTACATTTCACCCACTTACTCCTGAACCCAATAAATTGGGTTTGGCTAAAGCATAACTTTCAGAAAGGCATCCAGGCTTGGTCTGAAGACTTCAAGAGATGGAGAATCCACCACTCGCATTGGTAGTTTGTTCCAATGATTAATCACTCTTATTAAAAAATTGAGTTCCCTGAGTTCTGAATTCTCTGCCTGTAAAAATAAAAAAAAATATGATTAAGGCTCCAATCCCGCAAACACTTATTCACATGCTTAGCTTGACCATCTGAGTAGTCCCACTGAAATCAATATGGAAGTGAAATAAATGGGACCCACTCATGTGAGTCATGTTAAGCACGTGACTAAGTGTTTGCAGATTTGGGGCCTAAGATGAGACATACTGGCATATTTTTTGGGTTTAAAAAAGCTTTACAATAAATATCCAGATAGATTAAAACAACCTGAAGAACAATTTATCTTCATGTCAGACAAAGGAAACTAATCAGCAACACAAGTAAGAATGTCTTTTGTTATGTTACCCAGGCTCAAGGAACATGCATACACTAGTCTAACTATCACATTTCCTTAATAACAATCTCTGTTTAATATTTCCTTAATCATAGGCTTAATTAAATCCTTACTTTTACTAATCTAAGACATTACGGAACTGCATAAAGATCTGAGTTACACACAGCAGCTTGCAAAGAATTAAAACTGCGCATAAAAAGAACTCCTCTTCCTGGAAGAAGAAGAAGAAAAAAAAGACAAAATAGTCACAAGCTCTCTGCAGCGGAAGTCAAGCTCAACAAATGGCATATACAGTTAAACTGGTCTTGAGCCACCTCTCAAGGGACTGATAAAAATCAATGGTAAAAATCAGAGAAAAATCAGATATGTTCTCCAGGCTGTAAATCAGCATAGTTCTATTAATATAAGTGGGAGCTCCACTGATTTGCCCCCACAGATGATCTGGCGCTCATTTTGCAGTCTTAACACAGGACCCTTGGCTGGAAGATGGTGTTAGGGCTCTTTTGCTCACTCACCTTGTCTGCAGGTGTACCCAATGAAGTTAATGGAAGTTTCATAATAATTCCTCTCCATAATGTGCTCAGTCCTTGAGCCAGGATGCCAGCTCTCATTTCTCTGGCTCAGTCACTGGTAGTGACTGGTGAATCTCAAGAGTCTCAATTCATATGAGCCCTGGAATATTTGTCTGATACCCCAGAGAATATCTGAACCCGTGAAGAATCCCATTACCTACATTCGCCCATTCTTTCTCATCTATTCTTATAATAACCCAACCAGATCCTTTCATATTCCCACTGCCCTATTCTTCATTTCTGTGACACCCAGCTTCTCCTTTATCTCAGCCCCATTAGATCTCTTCTGTGCAACTTGTCAGACAAAAATTTAGGACAAGCACTCTTTAGCACCACATAACGAAGGGCACAATTCAATGTAGCTATCCGTCTGTTACAATAAAGCCTGTTACTGTTACCTTGAAATCCCCCTACTAGTGTGTGCATATTACCCTATGTTGTCTGGGGCATGGGAAGCTGAGCAGTTGCCTCCACCTAAATTCATCATTTGGAAAAAAATCTACCAAAGTTGCATGCAGTCACCATACATTTGTTTAATCCATTTTTAGTACTTGTCTGATTAAGTAGGTGTCCCAATGGCACAGTTAATAATTTCTCCTCTTCTCTGCATCTTTCCCAGGATGGCAACTGGTGGTATTTTGTTGTAGGTTAGCTTATAAAAGCCACTCATATGCCAACATGACGTGCAGGTCTGCCATGGCTCACTGATAAAAGTTTCACACAGCAGCTTGCTGAATTTTGTCACAATTTGCATATCTAAATACATCACTGTACTATTTTTATTTGAACTACTATTTCCTGGTATACATAGAGGCTCCAACCAAGATGGGGGCCTCATTGTGTTATTCACTGTACATACACATGGTAAGAGACAGGTCCTGCCCCCAAAAGCTAACAACCTAATGAGACTAGAGGAGGGGTTCCCAAACTTTTTGCAAGCATTGCCTCTTTTTAATTATTTCCTGCCAGGACCCCAGACAGCACGGAGGACACCATTTTGAAAAGCAGAATGGCATCCTCTGCCCTGTGTGACTTCATGCATATGGTGTATGCGAGGTCACACTGTAGAGGAAAATGGCATCCTCCATACACTGTGGCCTCACATACACTGCACATGCAAAGTCATGCTGTGAGGAGCAAAATGACATCCTCTGCACAGTAGGGATCTCCACGACCCCATCTGCCGATGGCATGACCCCATTTGAGGTCGTGGTGCACAGTTTAGGAACCTCTGGATGAGACAGATAAAGAATGTATTATTCTCCCAGTCTACAGCTGAGGAAACACAGGGACATTAAAATGATTTGTCTCGGGTCACATGTGAAATCTCCAACAGAGCCAGGAATTGAATGCCGCTCTTCTGAATAATGGGTCAATGCTTTACTTACAGGACCACTCTTTCTCTCATGCACACCTCTAGTTTGTGTATGTTTTCTGTCTTCTTGGAAGACTCAGAAGTATATTCCTTCTTTTGCACTTCCCACCCTTCTTCACATGCCTTTAACATGATCAGGATGGTGATTAATTATATGCATTGCAGAGGTCCTTAGGGCAGTCACTGTAGAGACATTCTGAAAAATACATTCCCTGCTCTAAAGAATTTACAATCTAGAGAATCAGGATTGTGTGCGGAGATACTGGGGGTGTGAAGGATCACCAATAATACTGTTAATTTATGCACAGCAGAAAAAGTACGCCTCAACTTCTTTAGTTCTCATTACCTCCCCAGCAGCTCTTCTTGGCAACAGTTTGTTTACTGGAGGAGGAAGGGTCAGGCTAATTCTAAGTATATTCAATAGAACAACTATTTACTCTCAGGTTTGCCAGCCAAAACTGACACTTAACCAATCTTCATCAAGTTCTCTTTTGATGCATAGTCTCCCATCCGGAACACTGGCTGGAACTGGAATAGTAGAAGAGAATGTAACATACACTTTTTATTCAGATTATGCTGATGAAATTCTAGGATCTGCAAAGTATGTGAGAGTGTGACACAGCCGGTGTGGCTGCCATCCTGGTTTTTCCCTTTTGTAATGCTCCTTTTTTCTTGCAATTAAGACTGATTTTACATGGTCTAGGAATTTGTGACAGACAGCATCTTTCCCCAGTGCCTCCGCCCCCATCTCTCTCTCCTTCTGCAGTTTTATATTTTGGACTAAAGATACTATATGTGGTTTTACAGCAAAGTTTTTTTTTGTTTTTGTTTTGACATTGACACAATTATAACAAAGAGAATAATTCAAGCTAATTATTTGTCCAAAAGGATTTTTCTTCTCATGGAATACCTAGAAGCAGATCATAGTTTCTTGGAATGAATTCAGATATTTGAAATTATTCAGCACATTTTTGCACATGGTATTGTAACGCTGTGGATTGATCACAAGTAGTTCTTTATGAGTAATTGTAGGAGCTGCACTGATTAGCTGTGATTGGTAAGAGGAGTCACATTATATTGTTTCTATCCATTACTGGAAGACTGTCCATCTTGCAGACTTCATCTGCGAATACTTGTGTAGGCAGATTGAGAATTTGGCTTCCACGCATATTGCGGCTTTAACATTCCTTTCCCATGAGCATTTATGCCAATAAAACTCAAAAGGTGAAGATATTCACAGAAAGTTGAACCAAATGGTACAGAAGTGAATTTGTTAAAATATGGGAAAAGTCAACAGAATCACTTCAGATTTACACTGGTGTGAGTGAGATCTGACTCTGGGTGAAATCTGACACAAAATTTGCTGCCACTAGGGAGATTAGAATCTAGCCTTTAATCACTTGAAGATGTCCCCCATTGTGAATTTGAGTGGTCTACTCTCAGCCCTAGTTCCATGTGAGGGCCCATAGGCCGCATCACAAGAAGGGAAAAAAAAAGAGAAAAAACAACAGAACCCCCAAATGGACATAAATAATGCACACAGATCAGCATTCTGATCATCATGGGACCTGGTATATTATCTGACATCTTAATAAATACCAAAATATACAGAGCAAATAATGCCAAAAAAAAAATAAGATGATGAAGAAAAGTTATAGCACTCTTATTTATGGGTCTAGTCTCCTCTCCATGCTCCTCTTAGCAAGGAGATGAGCAGTCAAGTGAGCTACCCTCAACTCCCCAGCTGACTTCAAAGAGGCCATTCAGAATCTCAGAGGAGTGCTCAACACTGGTGAGATCAAGTTCTGTTTGTGGATATAGCTCTCATCACCATCACTAGGAGTAATGTCCGTGTATGGAAAGGAGAATAAACTGCAGATGAAAGCATAAGTTTGGATAAACTGAAGAACTGACTCGAATCTTTCCCCAAACTAGAACTGAACTATGTGGTGGCTTGTCAATATTACGTTAATGTTTTGAAAATTACTTATTTGCTGTCATGAAAGAAGGTGTGATTCGGGGGCTAGAATCAGTCACTAGGAATCAGGAGTCTGGAACTGACTACTGGCTGTGCCACTGACTTGCTGTCTAAGATTGAGGAAGTCAGTTAATTGCTCTGTGCCTCAGTTTAGCCAGCTGGAAAACTGATCTGTATCGCACAGTAATGTTCTGAAGCGTCAGTCATTTGTTGGAAAGAAGACTCAAAAAGAGCTTGGAGGCCTCCCACCTTTCCGACTCTACATGAAACCCAAAGTGGAAAGTTTTATTATTTGTATTGCGGCAGAGTCCATGGCTCTGTGATACGTTCATACAGTGCCAAACACAACAAAGAGAAGTGGAAGATCGAGGGAAGTGATTATTCCCCTCTATTAGACACTGGTGAGGACACACCTGGAGTAGTGTGTCCAGTTTTGGTCCCCCCACTACAGAATGGATGTGGACAAATTGGAGAGAGTCCAGCGAAGGGCAACAAAAATGATTAGGGGGCTGGGGCACATGACTTAGAGGAAAGGCTGAAGGAACTGGAGTTATTTAGTCTGCAGAAGAGGTGAGGGGGGATTTGATAGCAGCCTTCAACTACCTAAAGGGGGGTTCCAAAGAGGATGGAACTCGGCTGTTCTCAGTGGTGGCAGATGACAGCAAAAGGAGTAATGGTCTCAAGTTGCAGTGGGGGAGGTCTAGGTTGGATATTAGGAAACACTATTTCACTAGGAGGGTGGTGAAGCACTAGAATGGGTTACCTAGGGAGGTGGTGGAATCTCCATCCTTAGAGGTTTTTAAGGCCTGGCTTGACAAAGCCCTGGCTGGGATGATTTAGTTGGTGTTGGTCCTGTTTTGAGTAGGAGATTGGACTAAATGACCTCCTGAGGTCTCTTCCAATCCTAATCTTCTATGATTCTATAAAGAGACAGTTCCTACCCAGAAGAATTTAAGATGAGACAAGTTGGGTATGACAGACAGGTAGGGGAGGGGCACAAGGTAAGTATCAGATCTTGAAATACTGTGAAAATGGGATTAGGGAGGGGTGACTGGAAGCAGGAAATATCCAAAATCTTGAAAAAGAAACCTACTCTGATGAAAATTGCAGCGCAATCTTGTAGACCCAGGAGGTTTCTCATCACTAGACTAAATCCCATAAACCACAAAGCTTTAGATTCTCACAGCCATCAGTGATTGCAATTTGAAGAGCTTTTTGTCCTTAAAGCATTTTATTAAGACGTTAAAATAAAAAGAAAATGGTACAGAGTTTAAGCGTAGACGTTTCTGGTTATCAGGGGATAACGTACAGATTACCAAGGGGCATGAAGTTCAGTTTAGGATCGGATGGCGTAAGGAATACATAATCTGCAATATCCCCAATTGGGGGTAAAAGGTTAGCGGATCAAGGTACAGACATTGAGATATGAGGGTATGTAGTTCAAATAGTGGCTATGTTCAGGTGTGGAGTGTAATGAGTGCATACGATGATGAGGATGGATTTAGCCCCATTTGGTGACAAAGGCGTCCTCACTGACTCCAGCTCTCCATTTGCCTGTTATGTGTTTTTGAGTTAAAAGATTGCTGAAGCATGTGTTGGGGCAGGATTGGTCTTTTTGTGCTACGTTTGTATGGCACACTGGGGCCCTGGAGCTCATAGGTGCTATTACAATACAAATAAATAGATAAATAAATAATAATTAATGTTTGTGTCTGGAAACGTTCATAAAGAGAGATTCAAGCAACTACAGTGAGTTAAGCTACCATCCAAGGATTTTCTGAGGAAGAGGAGAACAACAGGAAAGCTGCAAAGAGATCCAATGGGAAACTTGGAAGAACACAGATAGCTGTAGAAGAAGCAATCTCAGAATAAAACATCAGCAGACTAGTAAAATCAAACCATTTGTCTGTGAGTATTTCTAGTTTCAAATAACAGAACAGGAATCCAACCAATGGTTTTATTTTTATACGCAAACCAAAAAGAGATTCCATAGGGACTATGAGGTCAGTGGAAGTTTTGTCTGAATGGAATCTGCATAAGGACTTTGAGATCTGGTGGTATAACGGCTTTTCTGCTTGGACAGTTCTTTAGTATAGCATAGAAATGGAAACGTTGCTTATTGCTCTGTCCACACGGACAATTCATAATTGGTAGCAAAGGAATGGGACATGGAAAGACAGCAGTGTTATATGGTCAGAGTTACAACTGTTGTTCAGCATTTGGTTTATCTGGGCTGGATCTTGCTTACTTGGTGTAAATCTGTGTAGCCTGACATCAATGGAACCATACAGACTTACATAAGGTGAGGATCTGGCCTTTTACATATTTGGGACTTAAGTTTTGACCTCCTGGAACTTGAGCTACCATATGTTCCTTGGGGCAGTGACAACCCTGGAGAGGGACTCTTTTCTCTCTTATACAAGTGTAGCTCCTAGGCACTCTACTCGATGCCATTCAGGACAGTTATCTAGCAGTAATCTGAAATAAACATCTATTGCTGTGCTATAGATACCACAACTACCCTAAATACATATTGTTTGGAGCTACAGAGGACTTCCATGCTCCATGGCATGTATATGATTTTAATTATAACTGATACTCGATAGTCAATCTATATATAAGCAGCCTATATAGTCCTGCTCAATCATTTTTCTTCAAAACTATTCTTTTATAGTGACTGGTTAAGAGGATATACATACATTGTAATCTGTTTTTTTTTTTTTTAAGGAGAAATAGAATTAGGAAACTTTTTCATACAGCAAATGGGAGTTTCATAGGCGAATTATCCCGTGCAGCACAGACTTGCCCTCATGTGCCTTCACTGTGTTTTGATCAGCAGTCAAAACCTTCCTTAAGTCAGTTTTTCTGTTAATTCCTGAGTTATGTAGGTGCTGCCTGCCAGTTTCAGCTATTATAACATTTTCTAGTTAGTTGGTAAATGTTCAGGCCAAGCTGAGGTCAAGCACAGATGAAGGCCATGCAAAATAAGCAATTGTATGGGTCATGTGATATTACTTGCCTCCTTTTTCCTGAATGCCCTGGAGTTATGGGGTTTGACTTAGAGACTAATGTACTGTAGGTGCTGTGCAAGCAAAACTTAAGGAAGCTAAACATATCTTCTTAGTACAGAAGCACCAGCTAGCACCATTATGTTTGGAGTTTGTCACTCTTTTCTTTATAAAGCATTAAAGTTTGTGTTATGAGGATTTCCTCTCCTCCCCAGGCATTTAGTTCATAATGTAGACTAAGCACTTATGGTATTTAAAAAAATATTTGGAGTTAATTGAGAGCTTCATGGAAAAGAGCCAAGTCAGGTCCTTTTAATTCCTTGCTCCTGGTTTAAATCCATGTGTGTGAATAGTTCTTGAGGGCTGGATTCTGTCACCTTTCCTCACGCTGAGTAACATTCTGCTCTTCTGTTGGAATCTGTGGGGCCTCTCCTGGTGGCAGAATTAAACACCCTTAGCTTTGTAATATACCTCAGTGGAGTCCAGCCTCAAGGGCAACTTTGTTAAAGACATTTGTATTTGAATATGAATTAAAAATGTGCTTCTTGGCCGTACGCTGCAATTTTTAAATGGAAGTGTTTGAATCAGGGTTGCTGCTTACTCAGCTACCTCCACCATCACCTTGAAGCGCTAGGTGGGAGGGGAAGGGGGGAAAGTAGCTCTGGCTGCTCCATTACTTGCTTCCTGGCCTGCGTATGTTTACATGGGAATAAAAGAACATAAAAGGCATCACCACGGCTGGCCTGGGTCAGCTGACTTGGGCTCACAAGGCTCAGGCTGCAGGGCTAAAACTTGCGATATAGCTGTTTCGGCTTGGGCTGGTCCCAGAGCTTGGCTCCAGCTGAGCCCAAATGTCTACAGTGGACCTTAACAGCCCCGCAGCCCTAGCCCCACGAGCCTGAGTCAGTTGACCCAGGCCAGCTGTGGGCATTTAATTGCGGTGTAGATGTACCCAGGAAGCCCCAAGGAAAGCAGTACAGGAGTTTGACTGGGTCTTCCTGAGTCTTGGCAATTATTTATTATTTGTACTGTGGTCGTGTTTAGGAGACCTAGTTGTGGAGCAGATCCCCATTGTGTCAAGTGCTGTACCAAGATAGTCTGTACCCCAAAGAGTTTACACTCTAAGATAATGGACAATTTACAGTACAAATAATTAAAGTATGGATTAGGGCCCCTTAGCCATTTTGAACTATCATATTTATCCCTCAGGCACTAAAGATTAGATACCACAGACATGAGCACACTTTCCCTGGGCCCAGCCTCGTGAGGTGCTGAGTGCTCTGAGTGTCCATGGACCTCTGTGGGTTTTGAGGGTGTTGAGCACCTTGCAGGAATCACTCAGCACTCTGCAGGATCAGGCCCATTGTGAGACGGGAATAAAAGAGCATTTGAAGCCAAACGTGGAGATCAGCATGATCTAAGAAAGCCATTGGGCCTGATTCTTACCTCACTGAAATCAGTTTTATACTGGTATCGCTCCATGGATTTCAGTGAGGGGAAACATCATTGATTTCAGTAGTGTTACCCTGCATATACAGCAGTGTCAGCGAAAGGAGACTCAGGCCCATACTCTATTCTCTAGGCTTTAGAAAGTGACCTAGGTTGCTGAATCAGCCTGAGGGTCAGACGAAACAGGAAATAATTGCAGTGCTAGAGGAAGATGTTAGGAGAAGATCAGGAAGATCAGGAAGGTAGCTCTGTAAAGTCTCAGGACCACGGGGGTGCTGAGTGAAGACAAAAGCAGTGTGGGACAGCTAAGTAATATGGGAGCAGAATTAGGGAAGTCAGAGAGATTACAGGATGGTGGGAGCAGAGAGGAAATCCCCAAATTCAATCATCTAATCTTAGTAATGGGCTACATTTTCATCATGCTTTTTTCTTCTCTTAATGTTTAACTTTAGTTGGTTTATGGGAAGTGTGGTGACCTGGGGACCATCCACCCCTTATTACTTTAGTGAGTGGCTGGAAGGTATGGTCACTTCATCCTGCTTCTTCAGACTGGGAAGCTGCTTTGCCAATCCCATCACTTAATGCCTCCTTGTTGTGTGTGTGGGGGAACTATTTACTTCCCTTACTCTTGCAGCAGCAGACCCCCAAAACTAACTCTTTAGTGCTCACCCATTTACTTTAACTCTGGAAATCCCAGACTGTACTGAAACCCTCTCTCTAGAATCAGATGTTTGAAAAATAGAATCACAGCCTCTGTGATTTTTGAAGAGCTCAGGGGGGAAAAAAAAGTGTTTTTGTAAATATCCTCTATGATCCCAAGTATTGGACAGACACTGACCAGGACAGCTGGACAGCAACATCCATGTGTACACCAGTGGAGAAACACAGTTGCCTGCATTTGTTTTTAAAGGTAGCTCAAGGCTGTTTTTGCCATTAAAATGAGTTATAAAGCTTATTACGCAGGGAAACAGATTGAAGGGATTGGGAGAGTGTGAAAGAGATGATTTTGATCTGAAGGTGGGTAGCGATGAAAGTTTTACAGAAACGGCTTCAATTTATTGTTCCTGCTTTGGGCAGGAATGGTGGTTTTGCGATTAAGGGAGAAGATTGGGATTCAGGAGACCTATATTATTCCACAGATTTCTACGGCTGAAGCCGGACCACTTATCTTGCAAGTGCAATTTGCACTTGCAAAATGTGCAGCAACAGAATGAATTACAGGTAAATATCAGAGTAGTGGAGCCTTTAACTTCTTATTTAGTACCCACAGATAGGTAGTTAAGGTGCAAGTACTAAGATTTATGCCACCAGTTTAGTTGGAATGAAAATGTGAGTGCAAATTGCATAAGCCAAAAGGTAGGCTTCCCTTTTGAAAGCAAGTCCCTTTGCCTTAATGTCCTTATCAGTGAAATAGGAGTAAAAATTCTATCTGCCAAGGGATGTTAGGAGAATAAATCTGTTAATGTTTGTAAAAGTATTTGATATACTTGGATTGAAGATGCTACAGAAGTGCATAGCATCATTGTTATTGTTTGTATTTAACAGAGACAGTTATTTCTTTTGGTATTATTGTTGCATTGTATATACCAAAAGAACTTCAGAAGAAGATACTGAGAAATCAGATGTATTTTCCCTCAATAATATTCAGTTTATTAGAGAATTTTCTTTCTGCCACCTTCTGTACCCACTTGTCAGTCTACCCTGATATATGCAGTAGTGCAGCTTCTGACAAAACACTGTCCAGTGAAACATAGATGGTAAATTATGAAATGGACCATAAACAAATAGAATTGTGATTGCTATTGAATGGGAGCTGCTAGGTTTATTACCATTATTCAGTCTCCTAAAGTTTTGACAGATTGATCAAACTAATGAACACAGAAGTGACAGACATATTGGTTCACTAATATTAGGTTACCAATCTTTTCCTTAAACCCCCATTAATGCTTTTTCTTTTGCCTGCTAATGCTAGGATAACAGATAGCAGCCAGACTTTCTGGCTCTACCCATGTGCAAAACTTCTAAACATTGGACCTTTTTTGTCTCCCACTGCACTTTGCTATAAAACCACAAGGTTAACACGACCTTCTGGCCCATTCCATTTTGTGTCTTGTTTGGAGTCAAGCTTTGTTAGGGACAAAAATCTATGTAATATTCCATCTGATCAAAGTACTTCAGACGAAGAAGACATGCCATCTGTATTCATTTAGAGATATCTAAGACTATAGAGCATTATAGTGGTATTTTGTACATACTATTGATTGGCTTCATTTGTAGCTATTATAGACACCGGACACTGTTCACTTTTAAACCTAAGCATCAGATTTCCCATTTGCAATCTCTAGGCACTTTATTTTCTTTTTCTTCTCTGCCCCACCCCCCGTTCTTCAGCTCCATGAGCTATACAGTAGCTTTAAAAGACATCATTCAATCAAGTGTCTTTAGAAAATGGTTTAACATGCAGCATATTGCATTTTCTTCTGGCAATCTCCTGAATAACTGCCATTCTTGTAAAGTGCTCCGAGACCCTGTGTAGCCGAAATGTGTTAGATAAATGCAAATGTCCTTCAGTCCTCAGAGACTAGATTTCCTTCATTTGTCTATTATTATCATCTATACTATCATAGTGACAGGTTTCAGAGTGGTAACCGTGTTAGTCGGTGTCAGCAAAAACAATGAGGAGTCTTTGTGGCACCTTAGAGACTAGCAGATGTATTTGGGCATAAGCTTCCGTGGGCTAGAACCCACTTCATCAGATGCTTGGAGTGGAAAATACAGCAGCAGGTATATTTATACACAGTACCTGAAAAGATGGGAGTTGCCTTACCAGGTGGGGGATCAATTCCAAGCATCTGATGAAGTGGGTTCTAGCCTACGAAAGCTTATGCCCAAATAAATTTGTTAGTCTCTAAGGTGCCACAAGGACTCCTCGTTGTTTATACTACCATAGTTCCTAGGAGTCGTAGTCACAGACCAGGACTCCTTTTGTGCTAGGTGCAGTACAAACACATAACAAAAAGACAAGTCTCTGCCCCAAAAAGCTTACAGTCTAAGTCTGTGTGTGTATATGGATTTGTGTGTGTGTGTGTCTGCATATGAGTGTCACCAAGAAGCATCCTAACTGCACCTAAGAGAAGAGTTCTGGCCAGTAGGAAGATATTTGGGAATGAAAAGGGACCGATATATATTGCACTCTGTTTATTGTAAAGTGCCCAGTAAGTAAGATTTTAGATGTGAAATGGTTGAAATTGCCATAGATTTGCATTTTAGGCACATCAGCAAGGGATCATTATTTAAGTTAAATAGTTTCCTTGTCCAAATGTGGTAGGGATGAAAAGAATTCTGTAGAAATTACTTTAAAAAAAAATCTGTAGAATAGTTATTCTGTATTACATTTTATGGAAATATCTGTAAGGGTTAATCATAACATTTAGGCCCTGATTCAGCAAAGTACTAAAGCATATGCTCAGTTTTAAGCACATGATAAAATCCATCTCTATTCAGCCAGGCACTTAAGTATGTACTTGATTTTAAGCAGCTGCTTAAGTCCCACTGAGTTCAATGCTTAACAAATCATTCAGAAGGCAACAAAATCGTTGTGCTCCAGTGCAAATGTAGTAAGGGCTATACACGGGGAAAGCAAAGCAGACTAAGCACTAGGCTGAGCAGTCCACACTGAATGCAAATAAGTCTCAAGCTTCATATGTACTTGTTCTTATTCTCTAGGTATCAGGGTAACAAAAGGGCAGCATGAAGGCAGAGAATGGGCATGTATAAGGAGCTATATAACCTCATTCTCATTATCATTATATATTTGTTCTGACAGCTGATAGTGATGATGTAGCCTTGGAGGCATGTAGAATGGACTTCCATCTTGAATAGTCCTTTGCAAATCTTCTTCCTTCAACTAGAGTCAGTATGAGAAGGGTTAGGTTTCTTAAATACTTCAAAATCTCAGCCTCATTCATGACTGGAGTCAAGCTCTACTTCCTTTGACCTCAGCTCTATAAAGCTTCTGTAAAAAGTCTTCTGAACACTGGACATGACCCCACCATTAGAATTGTCTTGTTCTCAATTGGTGCAGGACTGCATCTTCCGTGGATGGTCTAAGTATCTCCTCATTTGTGACAAACTCAAACCAATGGATGTTAAGAATACGCAGTAACTTTTGACATTAGTTTCCTCTCCCCAGCTGTTTTTATCTGCCATGTTTCTGTTCCATATAACAGAGTTATCATCACTGCTGCGTTGAACACTCATATCACAATTTTCACACAAGCATTCAGCCACCCAAACATAAGCCTTTGAAAATGCTGAAATGCCATTGCTGCAAGGTTGATCCAATGTGTGACTTCTTCAGACTTAGGAACTTCCTGCTGTCAACCCACTACCCAGCAAGATAAAACTATTCACTCCTTCAGTGTCAATGCCATCTACATGCAGCATCAGCAAGTCGTTTGTTTCTGTTTTATAGGAGGCATGCATAGCTTTGGTTTGCGATTTATGCTCTGCGGAATGTTTCAGAAAAATGACTAAGCGACAAAAGGAAGTTAACATCACATTTATAGAATTTGCAGCTGCTTTTGACTCTGTGCATTGATCAGCCTTGTGTATACTGGTACACCAGTATGGGGTGTCTAAGGACTTAAGTGTACCTAGTGGAGGAAATGTAGCAATGTACAGTAAGCTGTGTAAGGGTCAATGGTTGTTATTAGAGATTGGTTTTCAGTAGAATCAAGAGTACGCCAGGGATGTGGTCTCTCACCTACATTACTAATGTTCAAATAGACTATCTGATGACAAAGCTGATTGAGGCTGAAGTAGGAGGTGTGAAATGTAAAGACTGATCTTTAGAAGATCTTGAGAATATCATCCGTATAGCCTGAGTTGGAGAGACTACTGGCCAATGGCAACTATTGCGGGAAGAGATGTGAAAAATTTCAGTATCTATGGAAAAAGAACAGGTATACTTGTGTCACCTTAGAGACGAAATAAATTTGTTAGTCTCTAAGGTGCCACATGTACTCTTGTTCTTTTTGCAGATACAGACTAACACGGCTGCTACTCTAGAATCTATGGAGTTTAACAGACTCTTAAGTTTAAGCATGTGCATCTGTGCTTTCCTGAATCAGGTCATAGTATTTGCCAAATATGTTATTTGATTAATTTTACAATTTTTTTTCATACAATAAATTTTCAGGAATATTTTGAGTGGTATTTTTCTGTTTAGCTGTTTGTTTGCCATTGATTTCAATAAGACTTAAGCATGTACTTAAGTGGTCTCTTGAATATGGATGTTTTCCTTCATACCTTGAAGAGCTTACAGCCTTAGGCCCTGATTCAACAATCTGATTGGTTCTGCAGTCTGATCACTGTTCCACTGACTTCACTGAGATTCTGCAATAGATCCCTGTATAGATTAGATTCCACGATTAAGGTTCTGTTAAACAGGACCCAATTGTTAAATACTAAATTTGACTGTATATAACTACTTTTTTGGGCCTAGATGTTCAGTGGTGCAGTTTTACAGGCAAATATTGGGAGTTGGGCTCACACAAGTCAAATGCATGCAAAGCTGCACCTTTGAAACACTTGTCTGTTTGGTCATAAAGAAAACAGCCAGCACTTCCACCCAAACAAACTTTTTGTACAAGAACTAAAAATTGTAACACATTGTGAGAAGATGATGAATAATCCTAAATGGAAGGTTCCAAATGCAGCACTTTTTTTAAATAAGAAGAGCACATGTCCAAGAATGACTTTGTACACACAGAAAACAGTCAGTCAGCCAGCCAGCCATATGCATGCACAATTAGCTTGTAACTGAGTGCAAAACAAACCCTGAAACAGGCCCTTTTGCCTGTGTAAAGGTGGAGGAGGAGAATGCAAGGAACTTCACCCCCGCTATACAAAGGCGTAGCACAACTGTAATCCCTGTGCTCGTGGAGTACAGAGATTGCATTTTTGGTGCCCTGGACTTCCTCCATGTTGTCCCACAGAAAACTGTGCAGACCCACTTGGAAAGGCCCTTCGCTTACTCCTTCCTTGGGCCAGCACATTCAGCAGAGTCAGCAAAGCACCTGAAGTCAATGGAACTTAAGCATGTGCTTAAAGTTAAGCACATGCTTAAGAATACTACTGAATAGGGATGGACTTAAGAACAGGCTTACAGTTAAGCATACACTTAAGTACTTGGCTGAATTCAGGACTTTGATATTTAGCAATGGCTGCACTCCAATTTTACGGTGTGAAGGTTGCATTGTTTGGACCAGAGATGAGCAGGAAATATCAGGAAAGAGCAAGGAGTACAATGGTACTGTTGAATTGGGAGGGTTGGGAGCCACTCTGAGGTGGCAGCGGGAAGGTTATGTGTGCATTTTGTCCCACCAACTTACAAAGCCTTGGGCCTTCTGGCAAAACCTAACCTTGATGTTAGTTAGTTTACTCCAACTATGTGATTTTTTGACACAGAACATATAACAACAATATATACTCAGAGCTGGCTCATGCGTAGTTTTTCTATCTAGAGACAGACTTCACAAGGAGAAAGTGGTTTGTGGATTGAATTACATTTAACACTGGGTGGTTGGGACTCAACCAGGGCTTAAACTACAGCCTCCAGCAGGGAATGATGCAGCATCCCACCACTCCAATGGGAGATCCTGGAAGCCTTGTGAGGAAGACGGCTTAAAGCCACAATTTTGTCCCGTATTTTTAAATCCCTCATACCTTGTATTAAGTAGGTGACAGGAATCAAAAGCTTTTCTTGGGGGTTGGGGAACAACTACTTGCCTAGAAGTCTCTCCAGATACCTTCCAAAATTACAATAGCCACTCCCTTCCCATTACACTGCAACAGCTGCTAAAAGACCTGGAAGAGTTGTGGAGATAGTTTCATCCAAAACATGTTGAAGTTAATGTTGGACTTTGCATTGATGTCAAGAGGCTTTGGATCAGATGAGGACAGCTGATTTTGTAGCATTTTCACAGGACGTAAAAGTTTGTTGGCAGAGCAGCCAGTAAATAATTATTTGCAAGAATGATATGTAAGGGGGCACCTTATGTGACTGCACATGTTGCATGATTCTATGCCAGTGGAGCAAATTAAAGTTAGGGCTAAATCCTCAGCTGGTGTGACTTGGCATAGCTCCACTAAAGTCAAGGGAACTGTGCCAATTTTCACCAGTTGAGGATCTTGCCTTTAGAACCAAATTCTATTCTCAGTCTCACTCGTGTAAATCTGTAGTAACTCAATTGGCTTTAATGAAGCCACTCCAAATTTACAACAGTATTAATGAGCATGGAATTTGGCCCTCACAATTTGTCTTATTGTGATGTTATCTCCTCAAGGTAAGATCTGATATTTCCATGTTTTTGCAGTGTGAGCTGTCAGTGAGAAGATCTTAAGGTGCTAAAATAAATGGCAAGGCTTTTTTTGTTTTTTTTCCCCTGCAGTTACTTTGGGTCTGTATGTGACTTCTGTTTAACTTGATGGGAGTTCCGTGTAAGGAATTGCTGAGGAAGCAGGGCCTAACCTTCTAGTTTAACCCAATGTTCAGCTTAGAAGGAACTTTGTTTATTAATTAATTATTATGTGTAGCAGAAATAATTAGAATGATAATCTTGATCCTGCACCACCAAACTAGATCCCAAGCCTGATTCTAATCTCAGTTTCTGATTTTCACCAATGTAATTTTATTGCCTCAACACAGTTACTCCAGAGTTACACTAGTGTAACTAAGGGACGAATCAAGTCCCTTGTGTCTGAAATTGAGGAATATGATGAGAAACTACACACAAGGGAAAATGTTATATGGTGTAAAAGATATTTTATAAAAGTTTCTGCAATCAGCGGACATGCAGGGAAGAATTAGTGTATGATCCTAGTAATTTCATAAGGAAAAAGACGAACAGTATCCACAAAGACTTAAACAATAGGGCATTGTGCTATTGATCCACCTGTAAGACTATTTCCACCTAGTGGTGGTAAAGACCCATACAAACAAAGAAAATCACCGTCATCTGCTTTATAATACCATTTCCATAATGACCAGTCTGCTGCTTGTTGATCGTACTTGAGAAAGCATTAAAAAAGATCCACCTCAAAGCCAATCCCAAACTAAAAAGTGAAATGAAGATACTTAAAACTTACAGTTTCAGGCTAGTGAGCAACTACTCCACTCAGGTAAAAATTAAAAGGAAAGTGTGACCAGTACCTACAAGTAAGCAATCCCCAGTACAATGTTGAAAAGTTCATGGTCCCGACCCTCTGCTAATGTAAATTGGTTTTACATTACCTCAGCTAAGGATCTGGCCCATTGTGAGTGTGTAGATGTATAACCAAAACTGAGGAGTTCAAATCACAAAGATGTTAAAAAAAAAAACAACCCAAGCTCACATTTTCATTAAGAAACAATAATTGATACATAGGAGCACTAAAACTGCGGTAATATTTTGGCTCAGAGCATCAATCTTTTACTTGGAGGAGATGGAAAAGCACTTCATCAGTATAAGGTGAGTCACAAAGAGAGCTTCTTTTTGGCCTTTAGGCTAAGATCCAATGAACTATCCGCTGATACATCCTCTGTTGGTGGCATGTACCTTTCGTGACACAATTCTATGCACATTGACAAAAAATGTGTTTTCTTCTTCTGACTTGTTTTCTATATGTTCACGCATTGAGTGGTTAGAACAGAGAGAGCTAAGGATCAAATAAAATTATATGACCTTGAACCTTTCCACTAGTTACTTTAACTATCTCAGTATATGAGCATTCTGAGCCCAATTTTTAAAGGCACAGGTTTGTAGTGGCACATATGTGAGCCAGGGTTTTGATGTTTGCAATGGTGTTGCAGCTGTGTTGGTCCTAGGATACAAAGGAGACAAGGTAGGTGATGTAATGTGTTTTATTGGACCAACTTCTGTTGGTGAAAGAGACAAGCTTTGGAGCTACACAGAGCTCTTCCTCAGGTCTCACCAACAAAAGTTGATCCAATAAAAGTTATTACGTCACCTACCTTGTCTCTTCAGTATTGATGTGTCATTCAGGGACATGCAAAACTATGCCTTTAAAAACCTGGCTATTCATTGCTTAAATGTCATTTGACTTGGCATTTCATCAGTTGTAATCCAGTGGGTTCTATTCTAGTTCCCATCGTAAAGCCGCTGAATAAAGACTTACTCTGACTATTTTCAAAGCTGTGGCAGGAACAGATAGCAAACACACTCTAACGTGATAGAAATACATGAGAACATTAAAGAGATTTCATAGCAGACATCTATGACGTTCCCACAGCTGTGGCCAGCTACTAATTAATTATTATTATTACTAAAACCACTATATAATATTCAATTAAAAAAAATTCCCCAAACAATCCTATCTTTCAGCTCTCACCCAAGAAAGGCTCCCATTGAAACCAATAGGAGTTTTCAATTTGCAAGGACTACAGGATTGGGCCTAAAATCCATTTGTAGAACAACAATCTTACTGTAATGGCCCAGTAGGACTCATTCATATTTATTTGCCTGAAATACTACATAAAGAGCAGGTAGTCAAGTAAGCAGTTGAAAGCTGTCTTTCCATCACATAGCAGTAGTTTTAATATCTCTCTGTATGAAAATCTATATGTCACCCTAATATCATACACACAGTATGCTTCATTGTAAAAAAACAGGTTCCTAATGTGGGATTTTGTAGCCATCACAGATGTTTCAAGTTTCTGTCCATTCTAGCAAGCTCAGTAAGGATGATTTCTTTTAGAAAATGCCCTGTGGCTCAAACAGCAATCTGTACATGTAACTGTCAGACTGAAAAGGCTAACGCCCTTCCATCCTGTCACATGCTGTAATCTTAGAAGTGCCAAGACAAGAATCTAAGGAAAGAGTACAGGGTACTTCTTAATTAGTTGCTTGTCAGTGGCTAATGACAGAGGCCTCAGGTAAAGCCCAAAGGCTATGACACATTTCTTAACTTTTGTCACATAACTATTAGCCAGAAATCTGTTTTATTCAGTACAGTGCAGAAGATTCAAAGCAAATATTTTTCATGAAAAGTATCACGTGAAGCATGCAGGGCCAAATCCTTTTCTCATCTACTATTTATATAGCAGGCATCTATTAAGTTTCCACAGCTATAACCAATTTCTTTTAAACACTATGTAATTTAAAAAACAAACAAACAAAAAACCCCAAACAAAGTCCTACCTTACAGTCCTTGCACAAGAAAAGCTCCGTTACTTGGGAGTGCCTCCATTGTAGTCAACAGATTTGTTCCCAGTTTAAACTAGTATAACTGAAAGGTGCCACAAGTACTCCTTTTCTTTTTGTGAAAGCTGAAACTAGCTCATAATTTTTAACAGTAGCGGACCTGGTTCACCATTGCCTTACTCTGGTCAAAACTGGAGTAATTCTTTGGGCTTCAGTGAAGTTATGCTGATTTAGACCAGCTGAGGGTCTGGCCCAGTTAATTTAATTTAAGGTCAGGTGTGTGGAAAAGGAGGCCACAGGAATCCTCTCTCTTTCATGGCCTGTGTAGGCCTAGCCACAATAGCAGCCCTTTCTCCAAAGGGAGCACAGGGACTGCTCTCTCCATGTGCCCCAGGGGGGAGAAGATAGAGTCATAGTCTTCTTCTACATATGCCCATGGGCCAGTCATGCAGGGGCAAAACAGGATCCTCCAGCACCTGGTATGCATTAAGTATCTTGAGGAGAGATTGTGCCTTTCTAAGGCTGAATCTTACTAAAATTTCCCTGAGGCAGGGTTGAATGTGTTTGGATGTCCCTGGCATGGGGCTGTGCTTTGACTTTGAGCAGATTTTCAAAGGTATTTTGGCACCCAAATACCCTTAAAAATGTGGCCCTTTAAGCCTTTATTATTTTTAATCTGCAGAATTCACTTCATTGTACACGTAGGTAGGAGTGCTGATGATGGAAACCATGCCTTTGGTGTCTGTTATTACTACTTCAAGCCAGGGGCTGCAACAGGACCCCCAGCACCCGTAGTTGCAGAACCACTGCGCATACTGGGGTGAGGGCAGGGAAAAGAGGCAAAGCAAACCATACTCAGCTTTGCTCTTGCTGTGTGCTTTGCAAGTTAAAAACATTTCCACTTAATGCCACCTGTAAAGAATCAGCCAAATCAAGTAAAGATTTCTCAGTTGGAGAGGAAGGGAGAACACAGGATACAAGAAGAAGAGTGGTAAAAAGAAGCACATTCTGATGCTGGGAATTAAAAAAGTTTTCTCAGTTGGAAACCTAAACTTCAGAGACTTGAAGGGCAGTGTTGTGTGAACAGGGAATGTGGGAGTGGGCCTTTTAATCACTGTCTTGCATTCTGTGTTTGATCTAAGTTGGGATCAGTTGCTAGGTTCCAACATGTTCTAGAGGGAAAAAACATACACTCATCAGACCTGAAAGAAGATTCCTAAGACGTGAATAATTTTACCACTATTAACATATTATTGTTGAGCAGTATATGCTAATTGCTAACATGTGGCGGTATTTTGCCTGCAGATATGTGTTTGCAGGTCCCAGTTGAAGGAACTGCATGAACATTATGTGAGGGCAGAAGTCGAGCCCGTTGGTACCTTCTTTTTTTGCTTTCTACTTGAGTTGAATCCTAGCACTCTCTGAGGTATAATAGTTTTATATCTCAAGTTACATTTGATGAGTTACTGTTCCAGGTGCCTAGCTTTTAAACCGCTCATACATTTGTGTTTTATATTAGGTGAATTGCAGTTCGTCTACCGTAATGTAGCTTGTCCTGTAAACAAGATTATGGGCTAGGGTCTGAGCACAGGAGGAGTCAGATGGCTGTTTTCACCTTCCTGGTTCTTAGGACTAGAGCTGGCCCCAATACATTAAAACCTGAGGCCAGACAGCTTTAAGTTCCATTACAGGTTTAGGATTCTACACCAATGAAGGACTACTCCCAATCCACCACACTCCCTACACCTGTGTGGAACAGCTGTGATTGGTATCTACAGCCATGCTCAAAACAAAGTTATTATAGAAAGCATGGTTCTGGACAGCAGGGAATTGCAGTCAGCAACACCAGGCTCTGGTTACTTGTGTGTTAGTCATGTATTGTTTACATGCAAATAACATAGTAGTTCTACTCAAGCTCTGTCTGCCTTGTTAAGCAGAAGGATGCCCCAAGAAAAGGTGAGTTCAGAGACCTATGGCCCAGGCTGCTTCAAACAGGATTTTTTTTTGATAGGCATTTGCAGCTAGGTTACTACCCCTTTGGGCTACCTGAGTGGGACAAAGGGGATGGAACCACAGGGAAATAGCACCAGGTTTACAGAGCTTCCAGAATATTGTCGTCATCGTTTGAATGTTTAGGAAAGCTGAGAGTTTGTCTAGCTCTTATGTGGGTGTGTGGTAGGAGAGAGGGAGTAAGAAATCTCTGTACTCCCCCTGCCTTTATGGCCTGGAAAACTGCAGCTCCCACAGTCAGGGGAGCATAGTGTCTGCTCTCTGATTAGCACCCCTTTGCCCCCTGGGAGGCACACATTAGCTGAGCATGGTGGAGAGAGAGAGGGACTATGGTCTGCCTTTTATACACTGGCCAGCAGAGCTGGCTGGCCATATAATAGGAGGGATTATGCTGCACTCCTGCAAAGTAGTGGTTGGCAAACACCCTGTGTGACCCAGGAGGTAGTTGCTGGTGCTCTCAGGGTGGTTCTATGCTGCACTGCTGCTCCCATTACAGGTTGGCATATAACAGGCACAATCTAGCCACAATCACACTTTTTTCCACCTGTTATCTCATGCTGGAGCCTCTACTCTAGATAGCATAAAGAACTGTTAGAAATCTTTGGAACAAAGTCTGAAAGTGAAATTTTTCCACAACAATTTTCTTGCTTCCAATAGACAATTTTGATGAGAAATCCGGCCTGTTACAGTATTATCTGCCCCAAGCAAAAATCATGACTCAGGCCACTAAAAACCATGGCTTCATCCTTTCAAGCTTTTCCCTGCAGCCATGAGGGCTAGAAACTAATTATTTATAAAAAGTGGAAGCTCAGTTTCTCATGTAATCACATGACTCCAGGAGCAAACGCTTAAAGTTAAACACCAAGACTTGCGATAAAATCCGAGTATTGCAGTTGGCAAAATGTCTTTGTGGTCCTTAGCTGTGGTTTTTTTCTTGTCATGTGGCCTGTCAGACCCAAGAGGATCCATGCGGTTTATATTTCACTTGCTTGTTATTCAGTGTCCATTACACATTTTTAGTTTTGGGTTTTTTCCATTGCTGATTTTGATTGGTCATCTTAATCACATGGTGGGATTTTTTTCAAAATTGAAATTAGAGTTGATTTAGAAAATACATTTAAAATACAAACATGTAAATTAATATTTACATTTCTAAATAAAAAATTTGTTTTTGAAAATTAATGATTTTTGAAACAACTATTTTTTCATAAAAATTCAGCAGAAAATGTAGAAGAATGAAAAATCTTGAAAATGAATAGGGTGAAAATGCTTTTGAAAGTGTTGACATTCCTGCAAATTTTATTTTGTGATTTTTCTTTTTCCCCCCCGCCAACAAGCTTCATTCACGAATATTATCTTTAGCGAAAGAAAGCCATGACTTTAGTTACCATCTTTTTGTTCTGTACTTATACAGTTCCTAGCACAATGGGGTCTTGGTCCATGACTGGAGCTCCTAAGCTTATGGTAATGCAACTAATAGGTGGTGATGATGATGATAATTGTGACAGACGTGCTATTGCCAAGTAAAGGTAAGGTTTGTGTTTGCATTTTGTGTCTAACTTTAGTTCTCTCTCTGTTTGGACCCCAATCCTGCAAACACTTACATGGGTGTTTAATTTTAAACACATGCATACTCCCATTGACTTCAAGGGAATGTTTAAAGGTAAACATGTGCATAAGGCTTTGCAGGATCAGGGCCTCAATGTAGCTATGAACTGGCTTTAGATGAAACAGCACTGCTTGTTGATGCAGGGTGGAATTTTCAGAAGTACTCAGCATTGACTGAGTACTGCTACGGCAATGCTGAAAGCTTTTGAAAGTCTGCGCAATGCAATACAGAGTCACGACGCAAGCCCCATCCTTCTCGACAAAGAACTGTAGGCTCACAAACAAAATAAAAAGAAATCACCATTGATTTCCTGAGACAAGTAATATCTTTTATTGGACCAACTTCATCAGCTCTGCATAGCTCAACAGCTTGTCTTTCTCACCCGCAGAAGTTGATCGAATAAAAGCTATTACCTCACCCACTCTGTTTCTCTAATATTCTGGGACCAGCATGGCTAAAACAACATTGCAAACACTGGTTTCTTGACAGTATTGACTGGCATTTTCTGTTCTTCTGTATCTTTAAAATGAATTAAGGGGTCAGATTCTAACCTCCGTTACATTTATGCAATCCAGAGTAACTACTAGTGTTATGGTTTTACCCGTGCTTAGTTTGTAATGAAAGAGGTGCCGAGGCTCAAGCAATTTTTTTACTTTCATAACTGGTGGGAGAAGCCCAGGGTGCCAGGGTTATGAACTGCCAAGCTGAGAGGTGCCAGGGCTCAGCCCTGGCACGAATTAAGCACTGGGTTTTACATCGTGTAAATTAGAGCTAGGTGGAATTTTTCACTTGAAACCTTTTTTCACCAAATACTACAGGTTCAGGTCAATCGAAACGATTTGTGAAATCAGGTCAGTTTCAGTGAATTGTTTCTTTAAAACATTTTTCTTCCTTGAAAGTGTTGGAGTTTCCCTCAGTTTTAATTAAAAACAATTTTAAAAGCTCTTCATAATTGAAATGAAACTTTTTAAAACATTTCAGTTCACCAAAAATTTCTAAACATTTTCATTTTGAGTCAGCCCCAAACAATTCTCTCCTCACTCCCCTCCCCAATCCCCCTCCCCTCCCATATTTTGGACCTGCCTCTGAAGCAGTGTTTGTTTTTTGGAGAGCCCTAGTGGAAAGGCACTATCAATATAAATGGGATACTGCAGTTTGGACACAGCCATGGGCTTATACAGCCCATTAACTCATGCTAATAATGGTTTTTAATACTCCAGGGATTTACCAGATAATGAAGATTTGTATAACACAAGTCAGCTATCCCCTTCAGACCATCCCATCTCTCTCTTCTTCTCACGCTGCCTTCAGCCTTTACATAGTGTATTCTGCTGTCAATGGAAACATTGGGAATTGCATGTGTTTAGTAAGGACAAGTCAGTCCCATGATTGCAAAACAGCATAGATAAAATCCAGGGCCCATTGAAGTCAATGGGGACTTGTCTCATTGACTTCAGAAGGGATCAGAATTTTACCCTACAGTTGTGAAAAATTCATCTGCCACATCCAGGATCTGTACAGTTATTTATACTGCAATTTAAAAGAGTGCATTAAAAATAATAGGACCTTGTGAATCCTGGCTCAGATAAGGTGTTTAAAAGAGCTTTACATTTAATTGAAGACAAGATGAGATTCTCTTGTCTCTTAGTTCAGGGTAAAAAGGCATGAATTTCATAGACTAAATTATCAGCACTTTAAACTTAGTTTTTTGCTCCATTAGGTTATTACTGAAGGTTAGGACAAGCAGAGATCCTCCCACTTCATTGACCTGTGAACTTTGGTAAATCTTAAAATAGGAGTCATTGTCTATGGCATGATAGTGAATGACTTTCCTAAACTGAGCCATTGATTTTGTTGTAATATGAGGCGAGCAGTGTTTTTCTAATAGGTTTAAAATGTTAATTTGACACTGATGACATTTCTTGTCAATTTATTTTGCAGATTGAATACCAGATTAGTTGAAAATGATAATATGACAATGATAGTACCTACAATTATCACTGCATCTTTTCTACAAGCTTCAAATCCTCAGGTAAGAACTTGATTATTTCTTTTTCTTTTGTTGTTATGCTTCTTAAAAATAGAATCCCCTTTTCATATCTCTATGCAAAATTTGCTTGAGATTTTAATTAGAAACAAATATGTAAAAAGGATGTAATGGATTTATAAAGCGAACCCTAAAATATGGTTCTGAGAAAGGAAGAAACCATCTGTCTGCTCCTCAGGATAGCCAAGGCACGTTTCTAATTGTGAGTGCTCTAGCAGAGCTCTGTAGTTTGTTTGTTTTTTTCTTGTGACAGCTTCATGATTATTTCAGATATCCAACTATGCAGATATCCAACCTCTTTATTTTGAGCCCTGTAGGATTTTGATGGGGGAAAGATGGAAATGGCATAAATCTACTGAGAACAGCTATTGCATCATTTTGGGTTGAATACAGGATCTTAAATTTTGACGCTTTTAGGATCTGGGTAGTAATCTGAACCACAAATTCTAACACTTGACAGCATCCAGACCAACCAGTCTAATTCTCACTGGGTTTCGTTCATGTTAGTTCACCCTTTTACTCTCCAATTTCTGTTTTGTGTGGTGGGACTCAGATGGACCCCAACACTCAAATTGTTACTCAGTTGAAACTCCTGAGTTTCACTTGGATTTCTACCAAATCTCTGCAAAATCAAACATCTTACATGTCTTCAATATGAAACAATAAATTAAACCAGCTTCACTCATAACTAGGCCTAAGTTTATTCAAACTGCTCATGAACCTTAATGACATTTTTGCCAAAGCTGCTGAATTTCAGCTGTGTAAGAAGGAAAACCCCAAACCAGGTGCGTTTTGCATGTTTTGAGGAAAATGTATCACACTGATCTGTTCATGAGCACTCGAGATCTGCTTGCCTCAGACAAACCTTGGCTGGGATATTTTAGAATGGACTTTTAGAATGCATCTTCCTCAGTATTCTGACTTCTACTGAGGCAGATAAACCTCTCGGAATGCTATAGGCATTCTACAAGTTCAAGACGTTATGTAAGACTCCAGTTCACCAGTAGAAAATACATATGAAATATAGGTATACTGAAGACACTGTCACTTACCTTTCTAGAAATCACAGTAATTGACATGCTACACGAACTTGACTCATACTCAGCCTAATCTGATCTAGGTTATACCAAGGGAAAAAACTAAGAGATCTTATTCAACCATGAGTTGTACTTGTTGTAATCCTTCAGCGATTGCCATTTAGCAACATTTACCATATCATGTTGTTGGCAGTTATTTACTAATCTGAACATAGGGAGAGCTGTGTGAATAATTTGCATTGTGTTCTTCTTGAGACACAGTGCCTCCTAGAGCAAATCCTTGGCGGTGTACCATACAGGCCTGTGCCTTAAAGAAGCAACATAGCCCTTAAAGAGGAAAACTGGAGGCATGTGCAAACTTTTTATATTAATCAAGAAGTTTTATCTTTGAATAATTGCCAGCATTTCCATCTCTTCGGTGTCAGAATCTCTTTCTACACTTGTAAGGGACAAGAATAAAATCTCTCCTTTGCTGTTCCCAAAAAAGCTCCATGAACTCAAGTTAACCTAAAGCAAGTATTGAAATCTAAATTGAATTCTGAGCAGCACTAAATAAAATGTCATCGATCTAAAGTCAATAAATGTCTGTAAACAGAAATTACCCCCATTAAAAGCCTCCTGATTTGCAACGGCTTCTGTAAAGATCGATGCTGTGAGGGGCTGAGCTCCCTTAATCCACAAAGACCTCAACAGGAGTTGGTACACTCAGTACTTCTCAGGAGGTGCTGAGCATTTTACAGGATCAGCCCTGTAGATGGCTCAGCAAATGTAACTACTGGTGTAAACAAATTGTCCAGAGGTACACAATCAATTGGACAAAAAGTGTCAAACTACTTTTGACCTTTAAAAATTTGCATCATGCCAGCAGCTGGCTTTGCCTGCAGGGTCTCGAAGTCTAATGAGACTATTGTGACCAAAAAAAGACAATTAGCATAATAGAATAATCACATACACAAACAAGAGACTTTACACTCAGATCAAAATCTGAGCAAGGCAGTAAATCTACATTTCTCTATGTTCTAGTTAAACTCAAAATGATGCTCCGTGTAATTATTCTTTTACTTTTTGTTTGCAACATATTTTACTTACAGACACACAGTGTTTGCAACATATTTTACACACATACTCACTACACTAAAAGAATATTAAGTTTGCAAAGTGAAGCACTCAGAAGTTAGGAAATGCCAGAACAAAGGTTTCCTGAACAACCTTAATGGGACCCCTTTGCCCAACCAGTTTTGTGCTCCTTTGCTCTTCCCTCGTTTTCTTTGCCCATCCAGTCCCGTTTTCCCCACGCCACCCTAAGTCTCCATCCCCGTTTCCTTGCCCCTCCCCAACCTCCATTCCTCCCAGGCTACTTGTCCCAATCTGCTCCCCTTTATCACCTCTAGATGTGGCTCTTGTATGCTCTGGATTCAGAGCAGGCACCTTGTCTGTAGAGGAGGTTTTGGAACAACTTGATAAATTTAACAGTAATAAGTCACCAGGACCAGATGGTGTTCACCCAAGAGTTCTGAAGGAATTCAAATATGAAATTGCAGAACTACTAACTGTGGTATGTAAGCTATAATTTAAATCGGCTTCTGTGCCAGATGATTGGTGGATAGGTAATGTGATACTAATTTTAATAAAAAGACTCCAGAGGAGATTCTAGCAATTACAGGCCAGTAAGCCTAATGTCAGTACCAGGCAAATTGATTGAAACTATAGTAAAGAACAGAATTATCAGACACACAGCTGAACATGATATATTGGGGAAGAGTCAACATTGCTTTTGTAAAGAGGAAATCATACCTCACCAATCTATTAGAATTTTTTGAAGGTGTTGAAAAACATATGGACAGGGTGATCCAGTGGATATAATGTACTTGGACTTTCAGAAAGCCTTTGAAAAGGTTCCTCGCCAAAGGTTCATAAGCAAAGCAATGGACAAAAGGGAAGGTTCTCTCATGGATCAGTAACTGGTTTAAAAAATAAGAAACAAAGGGTAAGAATAAATGATCAATTTTCACAGTGGAGACAGATAAATAACAGGATTCCCCAAGGATCTGTACTGTTCAACATATTCATAAATGATCTGGCAAAAGAAGTAAACAGTGAGGTGGCAAAGTTTGCAGATGGTACAGAATTACTGAGGATGCTTAAGTCAAAAGCTGACTGCAAAGAGTTACAAAGGGGTCTCACAAAACTGGGTGACTGGGGCAATAAAATGCCAGATGAAATTCAGTGTTGTTAAATGCAAAGTAATGCACATTGGAAAACATAATCCCAACTATACATACAAATGATGAGGTCTATTTATGACTCAAGAAAGAGACCTTGAAGCCAGGGTTCAGCCGATCGCCATATTTGGGGTTGGGAAGGAATTTTCCTCCAGGGCAGATTGGAAGAGGCCCTGAGGTTTTTTTGCCTTCCTCTGCTGCATGGGGCACAGGTCACTTGCTGGAGGATTCTCTGCACCTTGAAGTCTTTAAACCATGATTTGAGGACTTCAATGGCTCAGACATAGGTGAGAGGTTTATTGCAGGAGTGGGTGGGTGAGATTCTGTGGCCTGCATTGTGCAGGAGGTCAGACTGGATGATCATAATGGTCCCTTCTGACCTTAATGTCTATGAGTTCTCTGAAAACATCAGCTTTTTTGACTGTTGCTGAAAAATGAGGAAACAGAACATTAGGAACTATTAGGAAAGGGATAGATAATAAGACATCAAATATCATAATGCCACTATATATATGGTATGCCCACACCTTGAATACTGCATACAGTTCTGGTTGCCCCATCTCAAACAGATATATTAGAACTGGAAAAAGTACAGAGAAGAACAAGAAAAATGATGAGGTGTATGGAACAACTTCCACATGAGGAGAAATTTAAAAGACTCAGACTGTTCAGCTGGTAAAAGAGTCAACAGGGAGCGGCCTATAAACTCATGAATGGTGTGGAGAAAAATAACACTTTTTTATTCACTACCACATCACACAACACAAGAATCAGGGGTCACCCAGGTTTAAAATAAACTAAGGAACTAACTTCTTCACACGACACACAGTCAACCAGTGGATTTCATTACCAGGGCATACTGTGAAGGCCAAAAGTATAACTGGGTTAAAAAAAAAATTAGATAATCTCATGGAGGCTAGGTCCATCAATGACTATTAGCCAAGATGGTCAGGGATGCAACCCATGCTCTGGATGTCCCTAAACTTCTGACTGCTAGAAGCTGGAACTGGAGAACAGGGGATGGATCCCTTGTTAATTGCCCTGTTCTGAAGTCTCTAGTGCTGGCCACTGTTCTAAGACAGAATACTGGGTTAGATGGACCATTGGTCTGGCCCGGTATGGCCATTCTTATGTTCTTCTCTACACTCTCTGGACCCACCAGGGAGGTCTTTGAGAACACCAGAGAAGCAGGCTCTCAGTTCAGGTGCCAGGACCCAGACCTGGCAGAACCTGAAATATCCCAGCCAGACCTGCAATTCCAGGGAAAGTCCTGCTCATCCTCTGGCTGGAGCATGTCCAGTGTCTATGGAATCTTTGGGGAACTTCACTGCAAAGTTCTAGCAAGTCTGTACTGAGAATGTGTGAAATGTGATTAATCAAAAACTTATAACTTGGCCAAATTTGGGAAAATTTTCATGAGGAGGACAAAAGGCACATCCCCCCAACACAAAGGCCAATCTCTTCTTCCCCCCTTCACCCACGACCAAATTTCAAGCCCCTATTCCAAAGCATGGGGGTGCCAGAGCAGTTCAAAGAAAATGTTGCCAGAATTTTTTAATGTTGGCAAAACAGTGTATTTTCTCCTAGCATTGTTCTCAGAAATGGCTGAACTGTTTAGTCTGAAATTAAAATGGCAAAACCCACACAGCCTGAATCAGACAGCTAGTGTGGAAAATTTCAGCCCAAACTGTTAGTTTGGTAAAGTTATAAGCAACTGAAAACAGTGTTTGATAATGGCAAGCGTTGGGCAACTTTAATGATGGGCACCACTCCCAGCCCTATAATATGTACCTAAAACCTTATGGAATTAAGAAAATCTTTACTGAATTAAGTTAAACCTTATTGATTTAGGTTTAATATCTTTAGGGTCCATTATATTAAAAATGCAATTGTGTATGTGGCTTTGTGGAACTGTAGCATCCTCTCCTCCTAGAGGAATTAGATAATGTAATTCCTCTGGTTGTCAGCCCTTTGAAGCTACACCCTGGAGAGGTTTGCATATTCTAGTTCAAACCAGATTCTCCAGGAACTAACAGCCAAAGAAAGGATTTTTGGATAAATAGCCTGGTTTTATACAGGCTCATGGCCTTCTTCCTGGTCCACGGAGAGCCTCAATGCTTGGAGAAATGTTGGAAGGACTGGGCTTACTGAGGCCCCCATAAGATTGGGTGAATGTTCTGAGCTGAAGCTGTGATGAATTTGAAACCACAAGGAAACCCGTTGGATGGGGTTTTGAAGGACTGCTCCTGCCAGAGCCCATGTTTGGATTGGGGTGACCTCTAGTAAGCTTATTAGCATCTGTGTAGGTTCTTCTATTGTTTTAAATAAGTCTTCTCTGTACTGCTTTTCCTTAAGAACAAAATAGGTTTGCATAGGACGTGCTATGTGGTACCTTAAACTGTGGGCACTTTCTCTGTTGTTGTTCTCTGACGAGAAAGTAAACAGGCCTGATTAGACAGAATCTTTGGCTGGGAGATTACAATATAGTTGGGGCTGCTCCTGGAAATATCCCAGTCAGAAGAATGGAGACATGCATCTCTATCCCAAGAGAGGTGACAGCAGATGAGCCTGAAGCCTAGGGTGGGTGTCCTTGTTTGATCCTAGAGGGGAAATACAGGTGCAGTTGCCCTGAACTGTGACACATACATATAGAGTATGTGTACATGCACGTGTGTGTATACACACACACACACACATTTTTCAAAAAGAATATTTTCATAATGGTCATGTAAAGAGAGATGCCAACTGCAGAACCATATGTAACAAATAACTTGTCTCAAATGGAAAAGGTTCAGTATCATTTTGTATACTAAGATTTTTGGGGGTTACTTTAAAAAAGGATTTTAGCATCAGCAGGTGGGTGATCATTAAAAATAAGGTTTTTATTTACAAATAGAGGTAGCCAATTAGTGAAATAACTGATATCACAAGTAAAGAAACATTGTTTGGCTTGCTTTGATTTCTGGCACCGTATTATTCATTATTTGTGGATGTTTGGACCACTGCCATGAATTTCTGAAAGTGTTGGCAAAGCCTAGGGTTTCATTAATTTCATAATTTCATAAAACTCATAAGCAGTGAGAGACTGGTAACATTCTCTCACACAATCTACTAGCTGAAGGACCTTCCGAAGAACTCCAATATAAAACCCCCCTGTCCTTTACATAGTAAATAAATGTTGCAATTTTGATTCAAGAATATGCAATAATTTGTTGTTCCTGTTCATTTTTCTTCTTTTTTAAAAAAAAACAACCCAAAGTTTCATCCATCCAAGCAGAAACAATACAGTTGAAAGAATCCCAAATATGAATAAAATATCTGATGGAGGGTGGGTGCAGGGGAAAGAGGAAATTAGCTCAAAACCAAATTTCTAACAAAAAAACGCTCTAAGGCCCCAACCATACACAATGTACCACACTAGTGCGGAAGTCTACCTGCACAGAAGATGATGCAGGAACAACACCTGTGTTTGTCATAAACACTATCCATAACAAATCGTTTGATCAGCTCAGTTTGTAAATATCCAGTATAAACTTTGTTTAGGTATAAATATGGACAGACTAGACCCTTCTGAATTTGGCATTATGAGCTCCTCAGCTAGTGTAAAATGACAACTGCCTTAGTACTATGCCCCTTTTCACCACTGAGGATCTGGCCCTGGACTTTTTAATATGCTAAAAAAATGTCTCTGCTTCTAATGTGGCACCGCAAATGAAATTCAAGATACTTATTGTAACCACACTTTAAATTATATACATATTCTTGAATCAGAGAGACAACATTGTATTTTTGTAATGGACACAATATTTTGCATATTTCACTTGTGGTGGTGGATTGGGAACAGGTTTTCTCACAAACACATTTTGAGATCATTAACTCATCTACACAAGAGAGAGAGAGAAAATTCAGCCTCTCAAAGGGTTCTGTACAGCCCCTTTTGAAATTATAAAATGTATGAAATGGTTTATCCTATAGCAAGTAAAGTGAACAAACATATTTTGACCATTCAACATCTTCAGGGAAAAAAATCTTTACTGTCAACTTTGTTTTGTGTGTCATAAATAGGGCCCTTCCAAATTCACAGCCCATTTTGGTCAATTTCACAGTCATAGGATTTTAAAAATCGCAAATTTCATGATTTCACATATTTAAATTTTGCACAAGCTATATGTTCTACTTAGCTATATGTGCACACACATTTCTGCTTTGCATGTACATTGTCATAAGTGCACATGCAATGAATGCATGCAGTTGCACAGGCAAATGAGCACGGACCTAATTTCAGAAAATCAGGTCCATTATGTCAGTCTATTGGATGCTCTGTTTGGGATAGTATCTATAAAACAATCTGTTATAAAAGCCACTTTGATCAAACCAGGACATCTGGTCACCTTACACCGCGCTTTCAGGCTAATTAAAAGGACTGGTCTTTTCGAATGGCTTTAAAAAGCTCAGCAATTAAAGCCTATTTCTGGCATGGACAAAGGCAAATTAATTTGCAGCCAAGATTATTCTCGCTTTCGTTCCACACTTTATTTTAATCTATTTTGGAGCTAAGGACAATTTCCAAAGCAAGCCTTGAGACAGCAGAATGAACTGTCATTAAAATATGATCGACTGTAAAGCACACAGGATGACTGAATACATTATGTAATTATATTTTATAAAAAGCATCATGTCCTTTTAGCTGGGATCACCTAGAAAAACATCAGCTGCTTAGCTTTATTTCTCTCTGGAATCTATTTGAAAGAAATTGGCACCAAATTTTCTTCTGCTCCTTCTTTTATTCCGCTAGTTTATATCTTGAAGCCAAAAGGGGCTCTATCTTGTGCTTGTTTGTCTTATTTGTTGATGATTTAAATAAGGAATTCTATCCTACCTCTTACAATCAATTCACAACATAAAATAAAATTATCACTACTGTAATTAAGATCCCTTGTATGTACTTGTAAGATGTCAGTGGTGGGTTTGATAACATAACATACTTTTTTCTCTATAATTCAAGTGAATTGTAATAGAACAAATCTATTAAGGCTTCCTAACTGAGGCTAGTTAAAAATGTGGCTAAGGCTACAACTTCTCTTCTCTGAGGAGGAATCTGAATCATAGAATATCAGGGTTGGAAGGGACCTCAGGAGGTCATCTAGTCCAACCCCCTCCTCAAAGCAGGACCAATCCCCAATTTTTGCCCCAAATCCCTAAATGGCCCCCTCAAGGATTGAACTCACAATCCTGGGTTTAGCAGGCCAATGTTCAAACCACTGAGCTATCCCTCCCCCAACAAAAAAGACTCTCTCAGCAATACACCACAGTGTAAAGATAATGGGATAGTCATGTAGTTAAAGCACTAAAATGGGATTTAGGAGACAGGGATTCTAATCCTGACTCGACAATAGCTTTCCTGTGTAACCTTGGGTCAGTCACTTAATCTGTGCAGCACTTCCCCATTGTAAAATGGGGCAAATAATGCTTCCCTTCTTTTGTGCCTATTTAAAATGTAAACTCATGCAGGCATTGTCCCTGTGTGTGTTTACAATCCAGTGAGGGTTGGAGAGTGGCGTGAACTCCTGACCCATTGATGTCTGGGAGTTTTGATTTCACCCTCTGGATCTGGTGTGACCAAATTATGGCTCGCGAGCTGCATGTGGCTCTTTTACCATTAGTGTGGCTTGTGGAGCCCCCCACACTCCCCCCACTCTCCACCTACCAGGCCCTGGACCGGGGCGGGGCTGGGGGGAAGAAGCTTGGGACTTCCACCTTTCAGCAGGTGGGGTAGGGGCTTCTGTGCAGTGGGGGGTGGGAATGTTGGGGCTTCAGTCCTGCAGGACATGCCTGCCAGAGCTCGGGGCTTCAGCAAGAGCAGAGCTGAAACCCCAAGCCCAGGCAGGCACCTCCTACAGGGCTGAAGCTCCGAGGTAGGTGTGCCTTGGCTCCCCAATTTCTGAAGCTTGTTGTATGTGGCTTGGAGGGTCAGTAAGTTTGGCCACCCCCTGATCTAGGTGCCACTGTAACATTGCTGTTTGCATTGTTGTAGCCTTGTTGGTTCAAGGATATTAGAGAGGCAAAGTGGGTGAGGTAATATCTTTTTATTGGACCAACTTCTACTGGTGAAAGAGAGATAAGTTTTTGAGCTTACACAGAGTTCTTCCTCTGCTCTGGGCAAGGTACTCAGAGTGTCACAGCTAAATACAAGGTGGAACAGATTGTTTAGCATAACCAGCTAGCACATATTGTAAGAGAGCATTCATAGTGAAGTGGCCAGTTAGGACCTGTGCAATCATAGGACAAAAAAAAGGGGGAGAGGGGTTAATGTAGTGGGTTGTAAGAAACCAAAAATCCATTGTCTTTGCTAAATACTAAAAATCATGGACTTAATAAAGTTATGAATTTAAGCTATCAGGCTCATCTTTTGAAGGTGATGTGCAGGAACTCAAAAGATGAGCCTGATAGCTTAAATTCATAACTTTGATAGAGACTAAAAATCTTGGATTTGAAAAATAAACTGGATTTATGGCTTATTACAACAACCTGTAACCCACTACCCACTTTTGTCCTATAATTGCAAAATAAAAAATGCATCCAAACACCCCCACCCCCGCCCTGAGAGAGAGGCTAAAAAGGCAGTTGCAAAGGCAAGAATGGAGGCTGAAGAGGAATTACACAGAAAGCTGGTGGAAGATGGCAGGAAATTGGGGTTTGGGTTGGCAAGAAAAAGGAACAATGAAACACAAGATAGGAATAAATCTTTGTGCGTGAAGGATGAAACTGTGTGGTGATTAACCCTGAAGAGGTGGCAGAGGTATGGGAAAATATTTTCAAAGATTGTTAAATGAGAAAAGAGAGTTGTGAGTACAAGCATCACTCACAGTTATGGGGAAGGTATTGATCTCTGTAGACAAAGTAGCAGAAGCAGTGAATAAGATAAAGAATGGTAAAGCAGTTGGTGACGATGAGATAAGTGTTTATATGGCCAAAGCACCTGGAGATGCTGGAGTAACATGGCTTCAGAGATTGCTGTATGTTTTCTGGGATCGAGCTAGGATACCTGATGACTGGAGAGTAGGATTGATGTGCTTCTTTGGAGGGGTAAGAATAATGCAAGTGATCCAAATACCAATTTAATGGATGGGATGATTTAATTGGGGATTGGCCCTGCTTTGAGCAGGGGGTTGGACTAGATGACCTCCTGAGGTCCCTTCCAACCCTGATATTCTATGATTCATCCTGCTAAGTCAGCCTCTTAAAGTTCTTGAGAGAGTTTTGGAGGCAAATCTGAGGTCAAGTTGGAGGAAAATATAGAAGAGGAGCAACATGGCTTTAGGAAAGGAAGCAGTACTATAGACACAATATTTGCAATGAGACAAGTTTGAAGGAATGATCAATGGAGGGCATAACTGCTATGTAGCATATACTGATCTTGAGAAAGCAAATGACTTTGTTCCATGGGAGTTAGAGTTTGGAGTATTGAGATGGATGGGAGGGGAACTTCAAGAAGTGGAGATGATAGAGGAGCTGCATTGAGAGTCAAGAGCTAAGGTGGTAACAATACATGGAATTTCAGACAGTTTTGAGGGGGCGATGAGTTTGAGATAAGGCAGTGTGCTAAGCCCACTTCTCGTCATCCTAGTTATGGCATTAATTGCTAGGAGAATCAAGCCTGTGGAGACACAGAGAAAATTAATGTATGCTGACAACTTGGCCCTTTTGGCTGACAGCAAAAAGTAATTGGTATATATTGTATCAGTGTGGGCACCTGTGTTTTGAATACAATGGTTTTGAAGGGAAAACACAAAGAAAAAGTTATATAAGTAGGGAAGGTGGAAGAAGAGCCGGTGATTGAAGTTTCAGGAGCGAAACTGAATCAGAAGAAACCATTTGTATACTTGGGAAGTTGATATAGTTCCATCAGAGACAGATCTGGACAATTGAAAAGAAGAACCCCATGCACATGGCAGGTACTGAAAAAAGTGGCAGGAGTACTGTGGGATCAGCAATTAAGTAACAAAACTGAAAGGAAAAGTGTATGCTGCATGTGTTTGTCCTGTCTGCTCTATGGTTTGGCAATGGTGAGTATTATGGAGATGGAAGGAAAAAAGATAAAGGTGTAGAAAATATACATTGAGGAGAATGGCAGGCAAGCGAAGGGTAGACAGACTTTGCATAAAAGAAATTAGGGGGAAGATGAACTTGGAACTGACAGAAATACGCTGGAGAACGCACTTTTGAAGTGGGATGGACAAAGGATAAGAATGGGAGAAGAATGACTAGCAAAGAAAGCCTGAGAGGAAGAAACAGCAAAAGAGGACATGGAATTCCAAGGATAAGATAGACTCTGTCAAGAGAAGTTTGAAGAGAAAAGGACTGAAATTCCAAGACCTATGAACCAATGCCACGGGTTGGAAGGAGTGGCAAAGAATTGTAGGCACCCCCACGTAAATGGGGAAAGGAGTTGAGAAGTGAAGTGATGTTTAGAAATAGCATCAGTTCCTCTGACCATTGACAGAAATAACTCAAAGCAGATATTTTATGAGAAGTTAATCAATTCCAAACCTTCATATGTGGCCTATCAAAATACGTGTATAAACGTCTTTATTCCAGAAGTGAAGTTTTTATTCCTTATTATATCTGACACATTTTGGAAACAGACCATGCATTCTCTCACATTTAATGTAAAACAACCGCTGCTCTATTTTTCTGTCAGATTAATTTTTTGTCTCCTAATAGCACATATGTTTATAGAGTCTTCTGACAGATATTTTTGCAGCAGTGCAGGTCTCTCCTCTGACCACTGACATTTTTAATCAATTGATCAATATGTCATTTGAACCTCCCCCAGGAATTTTGAAATAGCTGTTGCCCTCTCAGATTGCAGGCCTAAACGAATAGGTTGTTGTTTGTGTTGTAATGGGTAGTGTTATGAAGCTCTTGTTACAAGCTGAATATGAAATCTGAAGCACACTGGAGGGCTATCAACCTGTTTTCCACTGTTGCAGAAAAGATGATATAATCTTTCAAACTCATTTCTTGACGAACTTTGGCCCTGATCCTGCAAACATGTCTGTACATGCCTAATTTTATACACATGAATAGTCCCATTGACTTCAACTGGGCTACTCTTGTGCACAAAATTAGGAACTTGCATACATGTTGGCAAGATGGGGCCCAAAAATGTGGGCTTTAGTTTTATACCATTTCTTCCTGGCCAAATCTTGTTTGGATCATTCATGCAAGTAAACTAATGGGGCTGCTCAGCTGAGCAAGAATTGGACCTCTGCCTAGTTTTAATTTTAGGGCTAGATCATCAGCTAGTATAAAATGATGTAGTTCCATTGGCTTCAATGAAGCTATGCCAATTTACCCAGGCTGAAGGTCTGGCCTTCTGCTTCCTGAAATACTAATACAGCACTGACTTTTAAAAACTACATTAAAACTCACAAAAGTTTCAGTTTTTCCCCAAACGTGATTTTGTTTCCATTTGCTTAACCAATAATGAGCTGCAGATGTGGATGTGCATGCTGTATGAATTGCAATACAGTATTATGTTTGACAGAATTCAATTTTTATGTTTTTATAATTTTGACAGATAATATCAGTGTTAATCTTTAAGCATTTTTTAAAGATTTTTTTTATCCGTTTAAATTTTCTTGAGTTGTGAAAAAATAGAGGGGTGGGGCAGATGAGTGGTCAGACATTTGATGACAGTCGACAGTGAGATTGAAAAATTAAAGCTTTATAAACTATTAAAACCCAAATTGTCAATGTCACTTGTCCAAATATACAAAGTAAATATCCTTAAATCAACAAATCACACCTGTTTTTACTATTCATTCACTCGTCCATTTGTAACAAGCTAATTGAAATATCTAAATCACTGGATTTTGACTCTAAGTTCAAGTAGCATTTTTCTTTCTTTGCCTATCTGCAAATTTAGATGATTATCAATAGAAATATTTTTCCATTGGTTTCTGCATGAATGGTGAAATCAATCTTTACCAACATTTACCAATAAAAATCTAATTCTTCCAAGTCTATGTATTATTGAGGTTGAAATGTTTGTGGCAGGAACAACAGAGAAATGAGAGATATTATGTACTCCTAATCTGAAACTAAATTGTGGTAATACTCTGAAATGGCACTTTCTTACTCACTAGATCTACTACCTTTGTGGCTGAGGTTAGTCAAAAACAAATGTTTACTTTTTTTTTTTACACACCAGTTAACCTTGGTGTGCAAACACAACTCTGGGAGGGAGCTGGGTTCTATTCTGGTTCACTGGTCACCAGCAGCATTGTTAACCAAAGCCACAGGCCTGCAAAGATTTAAGCATGTGTATAACTTTATGTATGTTAGAATAATGCAATTTCATATATGTGCATAACTTATGCACACGTTCAAGTCTTTGCCGAATCAGGGCCTCAGTTCTGATTGTAGAATCTGTGTGTGTGATCAGGTGGTTGGTCTGTCTGCCTATCGTATTTTAAAGGCACCTTTTACCTTGATATCTAAGCAGTTATGTGTAACCCAAAAACTGTATGTGAACCAGAAAGAATCCAACTTGACTTGCAGACTCCCAGTGGAGTTTGCAGGCCAGACAGTTAGAAAATCCATAAACTGAACAGTTTGCACCTGGAAATCATTGAGACAAATAGCATGGAACCCCATTCTGGGCTCAACCGTGAGCCCGAATAAACACCTGTACAGAAAAATAACAGGAGTAAGGAGTCCCCTTACTTTTTTGCACAGACTACACGCATTGCCAAACCCTATGTGAAGGGATGAGATGCTCCTACTGAGCTCCCACACCCCTTCCTGCACCAGTGGGCAAAGAATGGGCAAACAGGGACAGGGGAAACCTTAGCTTCTCCCCCACCCTGTGTAGCAGCTAGCACAACTCATGTGGCACCACGGAGGATGTAAGCTGTGCCAGGAAAGGGCCAGTGAAGCTTATTCACCCAGGGAATAAGGACCAATTTGAAGAGTGAAGCAGAGCCAATTTGTGACTTTGAGGGTTACAATTTGTTCTGTGCCCTGCTTCTGGGGCACCACAGCTAGTCACGGTCCCTTACTTGGTTTGGGTTGCAAAGTGCCAATCCAAGCCTAGGCCATTTTTACAAACCACTTTTTCAGAGCAGAAACACAACGCAAATTCAAGGTGCTGTAACTCGAAACAAGTGGACTCTGATCTTGCACCCAGTGAAGTCAATGTGAGCTTTTCCATTGACTTCAATGGGGATGGGTTTGGGTCTATAATGGACTTTGGGAGATTTGTGTAATTAAAGACTGTTGCGGCAGTGTAACCTAAGAAAAGTCTTTACAGTTATAGGTAATTTAAAGAGAAGAATGTTGTTCTATGAGGACAAGGTGCTATGAACATTTTAATGTCTTTGAGTGACTGACCCCCTTCCCACCCCCGGAGGAGTCCACAGCATCTGCAAATAATATGTGCCAGCTGCTGTTGCTTGAATAATAAACTTTCTTATGCAAGGCTTTACCATAAAAGATCAGATTTTCTCTTTTAATTGAGGGTCTAGCTGTATTTCAATAAGAAGTCATGTTGGGGATAAAAGAATATCAGCTGGAGGAACCTTTGGGGAAATCTGTCAAGTTTTCAAACAACTCAATAAGACATCATCACAGTGCTCCTATTGTTGCCCTGGCTCCCCAGTTGGTACTGGAGCAGATTCAAGATCACGTATCAGATCTTCAGCACTCTGTCGCCTGAGAAATGTTCTCTCCCACCGTGACCAAGATCTTCCGCAACAACGTTGCCCCTTAGGAACAATGGAATTTTCCATAACAAGAGTCAGACTGGTGGCGGCTGGGGACAGAGATTTTTTTCAACGGCCAGGTCATGGTTGTAGAACTTCCCTCCTGAGGAGATCAGTGTGATCACAAATTTCAGTACTTTCATAGCTAAATGTAAATCCCATCTTTATATCCCAGTTTTGTCTTGATCATTTAAAAAAAAATCAGTTGACTAAGGCCATAGTCCTGTAAAGACTTATGCCGAAAAGTTCATTGGAACTGGTCACATGCTGAAAGCTAACCATGTACAAAAGCCTTTGCGGGACTGAGTCCTAAATCAAGCTACTCTCACTACCCATGGTTTCTGGGTGCAATTCATAATCAAAACACATTTTTCTATAAGGAGCAGAGTAATGACAAATTTGGACACCATGACAATGAAAACAGCAGTACAGCTGAGTTTCCTCCCCCCCGCCATGTACTCTGTGTTCGGTTTTGTCCCACAATAAAGAATAAATGATTACGTCTACCAAATTGCAAGTGCTAGTACTACTTCATGCATATTTTTTTTATTTCTATACATTATATCAAAACATGTCTTGGGCAGAAAGTTATACAGATCATTGGAAAGTATAACCCTTTGGACATCTTGCAGAAGTCACATGTTGGTGTTCTCCGATGACCTTTGCAAAAGACATATGTGCAAATTGGCTGTACATGTTCTTTAAAATCAATAGTACAAGCTGATAAAATAGAAATGTGAGACTAATGGAGAGAGAATTAAAATGCCAGACCAAGGGGTTAAAATTCATATTAATATGGACCACTAAGGCCAAGCCACTCTGCAAAGATGAGGGCAGCAGGTCACTTTGACAGTTTGTCCATAGTTAATGGAAGTTTATTGACTAACTTGTGTGAAACCACAGTGAATATTGCTTATCTCTTTGTAGTATGGAAACTTGAGGTTTATAGATTTCTGTTTGAGCTAAAAAATCTTTTTTGAGGCCCTCCTCCCTTCTTTTTTTCCAATCAATCACCTCTTTGTAGCAGAATATTATTACAAACATCTCAGCATGTTTTCAAAACTTCATAGTGTGTGCGATATTCTTTTATAAAGATGCCTGGATCTTACAACTGATTGCCTATAGCCAGATGTCAGAGCCTGCACATGTACCGCACAGGTCTGAGCACCTGCAAGAAGCTGGAGGATAGGCACCATAAAATGCAACTCGAAACATTACAACAGAAAACCTGCTCTTGCAACAATTTCACTTTCACCAGTATCCTTGCCTAGCCATATTCATTACTTTCATACACTGATCTCTGTTATCGTTATTTATGAATTGTCACCATTGTGCTCAGAATTACACAAGACAAAAAGTCCCAGCTCTTCAAAGGTGTTTTCGTGCCAGACTTCCTCTGATGTTAGTTAAGCGCCGATATACCTTTGAGGTTCTGGGCCAAAGACACTGTGCTTGCCCTGATGGACTTGCAATGTAAAAGACAGACCAAAAAAATGTAAGTGAGGGAAAAGTATTATTATTTTTTAATCAGAACTGAGGACCCTTGGTTGTAGGTGCTGTGCAAACAAATAGTAAAAGAAAATCCCTCTGTGTAAATGCTTACAATCCAGAGCATGGTGATAATCTAAATGATTTTTGTTGTGGCCTCGATCCAGCTATGTCTAGCTTCTATAGTTTTGCTGTACGGGCTCTGAACTGCACTATTAACTAGCTTCTTGACTCTGATGACCTGCATATATCTTGCAAGTGGAGCTGGTCAGGGACTGGAATGTCCAACACGCCCATCTTTTTCCATTCCAAATCAGAACGAAAAACTGAAATTTCACAATTTCCCATTAAACAAAAATGCCAACAAATTTCAATTTGAAATTTTGTTTTCACTTTAACATTTTGATTCATTTCCTTTTAATGGTTATATTTTATTAAATAGGATATATTATATTAAATGGATATATATAAACTACATTACAATATGTTAATAAAATACACATGTAGAAACTAAACTGAAATGTTTTGACATTGTCAAAATGAAATATTTGCACCTTTTCCCACTGAAAATGTTCTCAAAATCATTGTGTTCCTGCAGAAAGCACCAGTTTTAACAAAATTGCATTTTTCAGTAGAAATCTGTTCTGTTGAAAATGTTTTGACCAGCTCAACATGCAAGCATTATGCATTTCCAAAATGTTACCAGTTCCCACGTTTTACCCTCTGTAAGAGTGTAGCTGAAGGTAAGCGTGTGTGTGGCTACAGGGAGTATAACCACTCTTTAGTTCAGGGGACCAGAGTATGCTCCCTTGGATAGCTGGGAATGCTGGCACACACTGAGGAAAACGTGTTTAGATTACATAGTTTCCAGCCCACTTGTTCATTGCAACTAATTCCATGGCAGTTACTTTGGAAGGAAAACTCCAGGACAGATCTTTGATGTAACATACTGTACCAAATAAAATTTACCAGAAATATTCTGCTCCAGCTCTGAATTGAGGACACTGATCTAAAATATATGTATATACAGAGAGAGTCTTCTGCTTCCACCAACTGTACAAAATGCCAGCTGTCACACTAGTATTCTGGTGTAACAATGACAGTCACACTTTTCACTCAGGTTCTTGCTTGGTGGTTGGCTTTTATCAGACTTGTTTTCTGCAATTCATTAGATAAGGGGATTTTTCGTGATTTTTTTTGGGGGGGGCGGGGTGGCAGGTTGGCCTCTCACTGAGAACAAGAGCAGCGAATTTGAGCACAGCAGCCATTAATCTATAGTGTTTAGAACCACATGGACTGGCAATGGGAGTTAAAGATTTTTGTACAATCTCAGCATAAAGGCGAAACATGACATTTCCGAGAATGTTTCAAAAGAATTTTTTAATCTGCATGAGTGTTCTTACTGGTTCTTTCCAAGCTCTCCCAACTCAAGACTGGGACTGAATGTCAAAAAAGGATAATTACTTTGGGCCCAATTCTGACACCCATACTCACGTAGAATGGTATCTTTAGTCTTTCAGTAGTGCCACTGAAATCAGTTGGGCAGCTTGCAGAGTACGTTGCTGCCCTCCTAAAAGCATCAGCATCCGCCCCATGGAAGCTGAAAATACAGGGTTTTTGAAAAGAACGTTTCTTGACTAACTGTGGTTTAGAAGAGAGCCAGTAACCCATGATAGAGAAAATGTGATAGCAAAGGACACAGAGATTTTTTAACTTAAAATGTAGGCAATATTGAGAAATACGTTCCAGGGTAACTGGTTTGAATGATAACTTTAGAAGTATGATTAGATCTTTCAAGTAAGAAATGAAATGTACTATTGAGACATATTTTAGCAGCACCATGACCTGTACCATATAAGGTGTTCATGGATGAAGCGTGGGCATATTCAGCTCTGATTACCTGAACCTGTGACCTCTTGCCTTGAAGGTGATAGTTCTGCATGGGAGGACATATTTTTTCACCTGCAAATAATGTAAACCAGCTTAAAAATCCCACAACAGTTCACTAGTTGGAATTCAGAAGAAACAACAGTTTTAACATTCATTTTTACTGTACTAAGCAATAGCATCCTCAGTGCATTTCACAGGAAGAAACTGGTCTTATTCTGATCTCAGTTATACTATGTTTGCATTGGTGTAGCTCCACTAATTCTAAAGGAGCTACTCCTAATTTATGCTGACATTACTAGAAGCACAATTGGGCTCCCTGGACTTTTTTTATCTGTAGCAAAGATCTATTACCACAGTATAATAAATGTGCTGGCATTAAAACTGACCTACTGCCTCCAGCTACGTTTCTAAATTACAACCTTAGTAGGAAATCAACATGGCTGAAAAACATGTGCTTAAATGTTCTGAAACTTTGTAATAAACATTTTAAAAATTATTGAGTTTTTCAAAGCATAATTAGGAATATTATAATTTCAGAAGAGTTGGGCAGAGGTCAATTGGTAGGTCACTGTTTCTCCAGTTTCTATCCTCCCTCTTATCGATATTTTCACAGGTAATTCCAACTCCTCCATGCCTGTCTAGTTATGATCTTATACTGCAACAGCCTCCAGGCACAAGGGAAAGAGGACTAAGACCAGTGTAAGGACAAATGTTGAAATCAGACACGGCTTTATGTGAAAACATACAAATTAACACTAAACAACAGGTAGGACAGGGAGACCTAGTTTTACATGAGTTCCCCAAAAGGAGAGCAGGAGAGGGCACAAGCCACGGGTTTCCCAACTCCCTTGTTTGGGATCCTATATGAAGGTTAGGCTCCATCACAATCCCGCAGTCTTTTGACTGCAAGCATGAAATGACTTTAATGTTGATGTTTGTGCTAGACTTAACAAAGTTCTTTGGGAAATGAAAAGGGCCTTGGCCATAGAATGGGCCTCTCATGGGAGGAGAATGCACTGAACCCTTTCAAAAGGTGGGGCAGCAACATTGTTATGTTTCTGGAGTCAATGTGACTCCTAAGACACAGTGCATCCAGTAGCTTCTTCTGAGATGACTCCCCTTAGTACTAGCCAATGTGAGGGGGCTGGGGAGAATGAATCCTTTTATCACTACCCCTTCCTCCAGACAGCACCTTGACACACCAAGCACACCCAAGAGCCATATACCAATGTAAATACCAGTTCCCTTGCTGAGAGATGCGGGCCTTCTCTCACCTCTAATAGTGGACTTGTTATTATGTTGCAAGGTCACTGTGTCTCAGAGGGAGAAGCCTATGAACCCCTGTCTCTAGGCCAGAAGATCTACATTTAGATCAGTTTATCTAGCCTTTTTGAAATGACTCCCCACCCATAATTTAACTGAGAATGAGCTGGATCACCCTGTCAGCAGTTTTTTTTTCTTTCTATTTACACTATTTACTGTGCTGGGTGGTTACATGTTTACATGTTGGGCCATGTTCCTGGATCCTTGATCCTGCTGAGTAGTCTCTTACTCTGGTCCCTCTGAAATGAGTGGGACTGCTTGAAAAGTAAAGTATTGCTACTGAGTGGGAGTATGGCTTGAAAATGAGTTCATATCCATGAAAAAATTCAGCTGGACACATGACATTGTCACATATGCTGGTGTAAGTGGGCCTGTTTTCAAATCACAGGGACTTATAATTAAAAATGCACAAAATGACAATAATTTAGGCAAAAAAATCATATAAAACAGTTTTATGGGGGCAAAATTATATGGAACTAAGCAAAAATTTTCTCTGTGGAATTCTGCGAAACACCACTTTGACACAGCAACAGCTGCCACCCAAAAGACAGAGGGCCCTGAGGAAAATGAATGCATTCTGGACTAGCTACAGTATTGGAGTCCATCTCTACCAGCTTCACTAAACACACAAGTTCTTAGACGTGTGACAAGCCTCTTGCAGGACAAAGGTCATGGGATGGTGTCATGAAGGCAGCTGGGACTTTCCTTTCAGCATGGAAATGTTGAGCTCTCAGGGAGAGTGCGTTGGGTCTGGATGAAATAAGGAAATATAGGAATATCAGGAAAGCTACTATATTCAGAACAGCACTTAGGCACGTGCTCTAAGCACTTGCTGAAGTACTGCTCTGAACAGGGGTGGACTTCAGCATATGATCGAGTGCTTTCCTGAATCGACACCATGCTACGGATATAGTATATCTACCTGCAGCAGTGTACAGGAGACTATTAGTTAGAGTTGGTTGGAAAATGGAGTTTCCGTTCCATAGGAAATTTTGACATTTTTCAGTTTGATTTTGCCCCCAATCAGGACAAAAAGTCAATCTCAGAATATTTTATGGAAGAAAATATTCCAAAGTTTTTTTATTCAGAAACATCAAAATGACCTTGTTGTAATATTTTGTTTTCATAATCTCAAACATTTCAATATACAAAATTAAATATAACATTAACATTATAATATAACAGTCAAAGCAAAATGAGAAAGTTGGAATTAAACAGGAAAGTCGGAAGGAAATGTGAACGTCAGAACAAAATATGCCTTTTCCATCAAAAATTTCACCAAAATTGACATGTCCTACAAAACATCTTAATTTCAACAAAATAGCATTTTCCAGTGAAAGACCATTTCATCAAACATTTTTTGACCAGTTCTACTATTGGTGAAGCAGAAGCTCTGAGTGGAAATGAAGATAGAAAATTGTCCCAGGCTGTGTAAAAGGTAACGCTCCCTAAGGTTTCCACCAAACAGGCTATTTCCAGCTCTGTTTTCAGGAGCTGGATCCCTGTCATCCAATGAGCACCATTTTCAGGATATACACCATTTTACAGTAAGGGACGGGACTGGTGTGCAAAGGTCACCCTTCCTCTTAGAAAACAGACAAATATCCAAGAACATTTTTCATTTGCTTTGATTTTCCATTTACTTCAGTGGGAACAAATTTAGAGTAGCACTGAACACTTCTGAAAACTCCCACGCTTCCTTTTCATGTAGTATTGAGTTCAATTCTTTCTGCATTTATACTTGCACTAGATGCTCACATCCACCCCCTTGTCAGTAGGTACATAGCAGCTAGCAACCTCTCTGCCAAAACAACCTGAAATACAGTTTAGTTTAAGCACCATAGAGTTTTGTCATTTTTCCTTATGGTAAATATTAACAAGAGTAAAACATTCCAGACAACCCGCCCCTCCTCCAACGGTACAGTAATTGAATTAAAATCAAGAATAAAGGGATATTGCAAGCAGTTAAGTGTGAGAAAGCATGTTGACACTGAATAATTAATTTTCGTTCTGCGATAAAAATGTTGCCCATTGATTTACAACCCCTTCTGGCTATAAAGCCTTTTGGTGGAAACCTGATTCTTAATTATTGTCACAGGAATGCAAAGCTTGTCAAAAAGCTATTTCCATCATGATGATCAGCCTTAACTGCTTGGAGCAATTTTTGTGCCATACTTCACAGCTGCTTCATCATTTGTTATCGTTTCAATTAAGCACTGTATTCCTACACAGCTCATAATCTCTACAGAAGAAAGAAACACACATGCACTCACTCAACCACCCTCCCACAACATCATAAAAACCCTTACCTGACCCCCCAACACCATTTTGCTTATTATGGAAGAAAATGCTACAATGTTTTGTATCATTACACCAAATGAACAGATTCTCCCAAAATGATATGAATAAGGCATTCAACACAATTTCAGTTTATCTAGTTTTATCCAAATATAATTGTATTCCAGTATATTTCCCCTCTGCTTATTCCCTCTTGAATGCAATACACCGCTTCCATCTTCATATCAGCACTGAAAGTGCATCACATTCTTTCTGATTATTAAAGGGAAAGAAAGGATTATACTGAAATTTGGCTCCCATTGAAGTACTAAAATTGTGTTTTCTTTCTTGAATGTAGATTTTCTAAATTTCTCTGCCTAAATTTTGATTTCATACACATGATTTACATTCAAGTTTTAGGTTGCTGGGTTTTTCGTTGAGGAAGGATATGTGGAAGAAATGTCAACAACCCACCTCCCCAGCAAAATGAAATGGAAAACAAACTGGAAAACTGGTCTCCCTCCTCTGATGTCCTTAATTGCCAGGATGACAGTATCTCCTGTAAGTATTTTAGTTCTGCACACGCAAATGCACACAAGAAAATTTGCTGGTTCATTGGTTCAGGATGTAAATCAATTCAAACTTAATTTGAGGTACTTCATTTAAACTTCTCGTTTGAATCAGTGATCTGTGGCAAATCTTGTTTGTGCAAAAGCAGAAACAGAGGTTAATGGATATAGAATGACAGATTACGTTAACGGATCAACCACTTAAACTAAGTTTTTACTTGTAGACCTGGCTAGTAATCGAGGAGGTTTGTATTAGATGGTGAGGGGTAACTTGATAAGGACATTTAAATATTTTCTGTCAAACAAAAAACACTAAGATGTTTCTCTGAATTAGCTGAATGGAGAATTTGGTTGCAAGTATGGAAATCAATTCCATTTAGATACACTTTTCAGTATTTACCTTGAAACGGTTGCATGAGACAGAAACTTGTGTACCATAAACAGAAACTACTTTAACTGTGAGATATGATTGAGGTTGACAATTATACTACATTAAGGTCCAGCAAAGCATGTAAGTGGATCCTTAACATTAAGCATAAGAGTAGTCAGGCAGTGTGGCCTAGGAGATAGAGCACTGGACTAGAACTCAGGAGATCTAGGACAATTAAGCCCCTTTATGGAGTAAGCTGGGTGGAGACAATACACCAGTGGTGGGAAACCTGTGGCCCGCGGGCCAAATGCAGCCCATCAGGGTAATCTGATTGCGGGCTGCAAGACATTTTGCTGACAGTGACTGTCCACAGGCATGGCCACCTATGGCTCCCAGTGGCCACGGTTTGCTGTTCCTGGCCAATGGGAACTGCGGGAAGCGGAGGGCCACAGGGACATGCTGGCTGCCACTTCCCGCAACTCCCGTTGGCAAGGAACAGAGAACCCTGTGGACTGTCAATGTCAGCAAAATGTCTTATGGCCCACAGTCAGATTACCCTGATGGGCCGCATGTGGCCCACAGGCCGCAGGTTGCCCACCACTGCAATAGACACTACTGCCAAAGGCAATTGGCCACATGGCAAAACCAGAGCAGGGCTAAGTCATGTGGTCTGAGGGGGTTTCCCTGGGACTGACTGTAAATGCAGGGGCTAAGGAATTGATTGGTTGCAGCTGTATGTGTCCTTGTGTGTGAGAGGCAGAAAGCCAGGAGAGGGGAAAGACAGCAAACAGGGAGAGAGAGAGTGGTGGGTGTGGCCCATGAAGAAGCAGAAAGAGAGCTTCTTGCGCACAGAACTGATGGAGAGGTGGGCTTGGAAATTGTGAGCAAGGAAACTGCCTTATGCTGTTTGCTTCTACTGTGTTCACAGAAGCAGGTCTTTGTGAACATTCTTTGTAAACAAATAGGATTGCCCCAAAGAAATACCTGATTCATTTTGTTTATATTTCCTCTTAATGGATACAACCCGGCAAAGCCCCGAATAGCAGCTAACCACTTTCGTCAAAGATGCAACAGTGCTAATGGAGCTGGTATAGACTTGAAAGGCCCAAAAGGGCTACAAGGGCGGAGGATGCCCACTTTATGGACCCATTTCTTTCTGGGACATGCAACCTGGACACTGAACTGGGCGGCAGTGTTGGCTTTGGTGACGTGGATCAGATAAAGAGTCTTCTACCATGTGACATTATCAGGTTTCTACTTTAAAACATAAGCTAAGTTTTCGTTCTATTGATGCGTTCTGGCTTGGATTCGACATGTTGACTTCTGCTTCCTATTATTCTTGGATATTTCTTCTTCTGTGTAAAACTGTCAGTACACTATTTTTCATTTGAGCAGGGGCCGCTCTAGGTATAGACATACTAGGCAGCTGCCTCGGGTAGCAGATTCTGCCTAGGGTGGCAAAACTGAGTGACAAAACTGAGTGGTGCCATGACACCATAAGCCTGGTTGCAACACTGCCCACTAAACTTTGGCTCAGCCGCTCCTCCCCCACCCCTCTTCATGACAGAGGGGTGGCCAGGCCAAACCTGAGGGAGTGGTGTTGCAACCTGGTGCTTGGCTCCCTTACATCTACCATAATTACTGAAGGTTTGCCACGCCTTCCCAGAAAGTCTGATATGACCCCCACTGTGGTGCACTGCCCCCGTTGAGAACCTCTGTACTCGGAGACAGGAGGGGCAACAGCACACTGAAGTTTTGCCTAGAGTAACAGATTGTCTTGAACTGTCTCTGCATTTAAGACTACCTGCAATGGGTCTCAGAGCTGCCAGCAGGGGCAGTAACTGAGCAGTGTATGGAGAGAGAAGTGAATTTTGGTCTCCTTGAAAAACAACAAGGAGTCCAGTGGCACCTGAAAGACTAACAGATTTATTTGGGCATAAGCTTTCATGGGTAAAAAACCACTTCTTCAGATGCAGCTGAAGAAGTGATTTTTTTACCCATGAAAGCTTATGCCCAAATAAATCTGTTAATCTTTAAGGTGCCACTGGACTCCTTGTTGTTTTTGTGGATACAGACGAACACGGCTACCCCCTGATATTTGGTCTCCTGAGAGGCAGAGACAGAAATAGGTAACTAATCGGTACGAGGCTTTGGAGAAGGTTTCATTCTTTGTCCCCAAATAATGGAAGGTATATTGTGGGCACAGAGTGAGCTCAGCATTCATTTAGGTACATTTTAATATTTTTTATATTTATAACATAAACAAATTGTAACCTATAACAATGAAACGGAGGTTTATTTCGAGAAACATGGTAAGAGTATCGGGGGGAGCCGTGTTAGTTTTTATGGTAAGAGTAGAGAAACGGTGTTCTCTTTCCAGGCATGACTTCCCAAGGAAATAATATTCTGGGCTAAATTCTACCTTCATTAGAACACACTGAACTCTACTGTTTTCATTTTGATGAACTCAGATTTACTTGAATTGAATCTGTAGCCAGGAGGAAGGATTCTCCTTTTGACCCACCCTCTGAGCAGGCAGTGGGACCTTTCAGAGAGCTGCACGTTAATGACTGCTGTCTCACTGAGCAGCTTTTTCAGCTCCACTCTGTGTAAGGGAGTCGCTCTCTGAGAAAGGAAACTAGGGTCTGGTTGGAACAAACAAGTCCTAAGGGTCTGGTAGAGTTCTTACCTCCTTTCTCTGTCTTGTATATTCAGATTATAAACTCTTCAGGCAGTAACTGTGTCTTACTAGGGAGATGGGTCTTTGCCACCCGGTAGGACAATGAGAATGTAGCCCGAACTTATTGTGCCTATTTGTCCAAGGAAAGGTTTGCCACCATTGCTCTTCTCCCCCTCCCCCCCGCCCCGGATTAAATAAAACTCCAGCTCAGTAATCCACAGAGTTTTATGTTCTCTCTTACAACGGTACAATTCACATTCAATCTTTGTTTACATTAAATCTTTGAAGCTTTGTTTTATTTTTGGTTTCAGGACGCAGCTCTTCTCCAAAAGCATTACTGTTCTTAATTGGCCAAAAAAAAAAAAAAAATAAAGCCACAAGGGGATTCCACCTGCAATTGCTCTCATTCAAAAACTCAGTGTCTTCTTACCCTTTCGACTCTCTCACGACATAGCGCATAAACTGTTGTGGAGTTGCAGAGAGCCTTCTTTATGAAATATGTTTTACTCTTGCCAGTTTTAAAACCAGTTTTTTATTTCTGAGGCTGCTCTTGCCGGATACGTTGATCTCTCTCTTTGAAATGGTGAGCCTGACGCTCATTAACTTCCCTAGAGCCGTGCTGATTTACACCAGCTGAAGACTTGGCCCAATGTTTTTAGGGGCAATATCTGGGGAAGCAGCACCTCAAACATTTGCTCTTTCTAGCTTTCAGTGCTCAATTGGCTTTGGTGTTTTCGTAAACACTTATCCGTTCTGCTACATTTGATTTTAATATCTGTGAGCTTGTCTCATGACCACATCTGACTTCAAATTGTCTTTATATTATACAACTTAACTTGAGAGATCATCTACCATTTTCAATGACAGGCACATTTTTGGCAGCTAAGGTGCTGGGCCAGGCAGTCAGTTCAGAATGAGAGATTTTTCCTGAATCTCAGGAGAAGATGTCATACTTGCAAAACTGGAAATAGATCAACTGTGGTTAAAAAGGAGTTTAATATGCATGCCTTTCTCTAACCCAGGGACTGTATTTTCTCTCTGTTATTAATAGAAGTACAGGTCTGTGATAAAGTTACTTCAAGGAAAACACTGCTACATTGCTTATGGGATGTTATTTCTGGAAGCACCACAATCCTGGACTAGGATATTTTCACAGCTGATGACTGTGTTTTTGGCACTGATCCAGCCAAACTCTTAAGCATGTGCTGAACTTTAAGATCGTGAATAGTCCCATTGATTTGCTTACAGTTATGGATATGCTTAAGTGCTTGGCTGGATCAGTGCCTTCATTGCATTTTTCACTGGTAAGGCCAACTTCTACCTTTGTGCAGGCAGTTAGACACAGTGGGCAAAATAAGCGGTGCAAAGTGAACTTACGCTGGCCAGAAGAACCCCCTGGAGAATTCCCGCTGTTCAGGAGGAATCTTTGACCAGTGCAAAGCCATGCCCCTTCCTGGGAGTAGGGAGGGGAAGCAGGAAGTGGGTCAGGTAAGGAGAAAGGGTGTGTCCAAGAAGGAGAGGGGATGGGGAATGGACTAAGGCTCTGCCCTGGCTGATTCTCAGCAGTGTTCACTAATGCTGTCACCCCTCAGCTTTCACTCACACTGGGATTGGGTGGCTGAGAATCTGAGAGCTACAGTCGGCTCCCTGTCAGCCCCATCTCCGCTCTGCCTGAGCACTGTATGGGAGAACGGAGCCCTGTGACATTTAGACAGAGCTGGGAACAGGGGGTGTGTACAGCTGCAACACCCCAGAGTGATCTTGATGTGAGATTGTACTTCAAGGAAGTATGTTGCCTTTCTTGAGATTTCCCAGTGTGCAAGGTTCGTGCACAGGCTTCAGCATCCTTTTAGAATGGCTTATCCTGCTTCCTCAGGCTCACCTGGGGTGCGGTCTATTTCACGGCATGACTGGGTTACGGCTTGGTCTCTGTAAAATGTCTTGTGTTTGAAATCATACTTGTCTCCAGGAGACTGTGTCTGAGAAACACTAAACCTAGGCAGAAAACGGCCTGGTTCTCATTTGCACAGGGGCCCCTTCATTCTGTTCCGGCAATATGAAGGGACCTTAAATAGGTATAATTGAATAATTTACACCTAATTTAGGGCCCTTTACGTTGGCAGAAAAATGTAAAAGGAGCTTCGTGTACATGAGAATTAAGCCTAAAGGAATTTGTGACGCCTATGAAGCTATTTAACAGCATCAAACATAAATTTTCCTAGAAAACTGAAAGCAGGTACAGTGCAGTTCAGGTATGTTGTCTGGATGCATAGTCTACATATGTTTTATGTGCTTCTGCTGCTGCTCAGCCGTGCTATCTTAATCGAGTATATCCCAAAAGAGTATTAACAATGCCAAGGAGCTAAGCTCAGCCCATCCAAAATGTTATAAAATATTCATTATTACTGCAGCCTAATTTGGGTAGTCCCTTGTAGAACTGAACGTACTGAGGGTTGGCTACACTGATTAAAATCTATATAGAACAGGGTCCTTAGCCTAAAGACTTAACTCTTGAGACAAGCTAAACACAGCCCTTGGGAAATGTGTATAACTCTTACTAGGTGAGCACTAGGATGATTAGACCATTCTAATCAGAGTGTAATATCAAAAAGGATCACTTCTGATCAGAAAACCTTACATGAGATTTCCTCCCCACTATTATATATTAGTTTTATCCTGATCACTAGTTATCTTTATGATAAGCATCTATTGTAATGTTAACCTTCTGTAAAGCCAGTAACCTCTGACTCTAAAGTCTCTTGGAGCATCATAATAAACAATTTCACTGGTACAGTCACATTCCCTGCTTATGTAACAATAACTGTTTGTATTACAGTAGCACTTATAGCCTCCAATGAACATTAGGGCCCCATTGTGCTAGGCACGGTGCAAACACATTGTAAGGGAGACCCTGGAGGGCTTGTACTCTCACTAGGCAAGGGTAGGAGAAAGGGATGAAACATAGAAACAGACATCTGAAACACTGAGAAATTAAGTAACTTGCCACATAGAAAGTTTTAAGCCAGAGACAGGAATTGAACACAGACCTTTTGACAAGCAGTCTAGTATTTTAGCCACAAGAGTTTCCTTCCTCCTCCTCTTAAATACAGTTTTGAATCTGTGCTAAATTTAAATTAAAAAATGAAAAGCTATTTAGTTTAAACTGATTTTAATTGCCTTGAACTTTCAAGCACTTTGGGAATCTTTGCAAAAGAAGCTATTTCAATATTATGTATTAGTAGCATTTGTTTATTATTCTCCTTTGTTACTTTACATTGGTACCTAATTAAAAGCTTTGGAACTTTGAGCTACTTGCAGACAAGTTCTTTCAGACTCTTTTTTCTACCATGAATTCTTTTCTAACTGCTCTTGTCAAAGGCACAGCTGCCTTTTGACGGTGGATTTTATTCACCATATTCAAAGCTGAGAGACTGATTTTCAGAGGTACTAAGTGTACTCAGTTCCCATTCACTTTGGTGGGTTTTGTGGGTGACCAGCACCTCTGAAAATCAGGACCACAATTCATTTGTTTCTCTTAGGTCTTTTAAATAATAATTTTATCTGCTGATGTCAGCGCAGCCACCAGGAACACAATTGCTCTGTGTGTGAATAATAATGAAGTCTGCATAACTCAGCAAGATGATATTGTCCATCAGGAATGGTTTGTTCCATTGAAATCTGACTCTCATCCAGGCCCTAATTATAAAAGTGAAAATCTTGCTTTCCTATCAGAAGGATAAATCTTGCCTCAATGTGATGGACTGTGTCAAATATGCTCTGACATACATTAAGTAAGCAATAATACGCTTCAGGGCATGCCGCCAGGACCTCAGAAGTGAGGATATAGCACAGAAACGTACCCTGAAGAATACTATTCTGTTTAAAAAATGAGGGTGGTTTTTTTTCTTTCCCCCAAAAACAAGAATGAATCCTCACCTGGTGTAAATCAGCATAGCACCAATGTGATCAATAATGCTATGCTGATTTACACCAGCTGAGGGTCTGGCTTTCCTTTGTTCCATTACATGGGGGAGGTCCCGGATGCCTGGAAAAAGGCTAATGTAGTGCCCATCTTTAAAAAAGGGAAGGAGGAGGATCTGGGGAATTAAAGGCCAGTCAGTCTCACCTCAGTCCCTGGAAAAATCATGGAGCAGGTCCTCAAGGAATCAAAGGAGAGAAAAGTGATCAGGAACAGTCAACATGGATTCACCAAGGGCAAGTCATGCCTGACTAATCTAATTGTCTTCTATGATGAGATAACTGGCTCTGTGGATGAGAGGAAAGCAGTGGATGTGTTATTTCTTGACTTTAGCAAAGCTTTTGACACAGTCTCCCACAGTATTCTTGCCAGCAAGTTAAAGAAGTATAGGCTGGATGAATGGACTATAAGGTGGATAGAAAGCTGGCTAGATTGTCGGGCTCAACGGGTAGTGGTCAATGGCTCCATGCCTAGTTGGCAGCCGGTATCAAGTGGAGTGCCCCAAGGGTCAGTCCTGGGGCCGGTTTTGTTCAATATCTTCATTAATGATTTGGAGGATGGCATGGATTGTACCCTCAGCAAGTTTGTAGATGACACTAAACTGGGAGGAGAGGTAGATACACTGGAGGGTAGGGATAGGATACAGAGGGCCCTAGAGAAATCAGAGGATTGGGCCAAAAGAAATCTCATGACATTCAACAAGGACAAGTGCAGAGTCCTGCACTTAGGATGGAAGAATCCCATGCACCACTACAGACTAGGGACCGAATGGCTAGGCAGCAATTCTGCAGAAAAGGACCTAGGGGTTACAGTGGACGAGAAGCTGGATATGAGTCAACAGTGTGCCCTTGTTGCCAGGAAGGCCAATGGCATTTTGGGCTGTATAAGTAGGGGCATTGCCAGCAGATCGAGTGACATGATCATTCCCCTCTATTCGACACTGGTGAGTTCTCATCTGGAGTACTGTGTCCAGTTTTGGGCCCCACACTACAAGAAGGATGTGAAAAAAATGGAAAACGTCCAGTGGAGGGCAACAAAAATGATTAGGGGACTGGAACACATGACTTATGAGGAGAGGCTGAGGGAAATGGGATTGTTTAGTCTGCAGAAGAGAAGAATGAGGGGGGATTTGATAGCTGCTTTCAACTACCTGAAAGGGGGTTCCAAAGAGGATAGATCTAGGCTGTTCTCAGTGGTAGTAGATGACAGAACGAGGAGTAATGGTCTCAAGTTGCAGTGGGGGAGGTTTAGGTTGGATATTAGGAAAAACTTTTTCACTAGGAGGGTGGTGAAGCACTGGAATGCGTTACCTAGGGAGGGGGTGGAATCTCCTTCCTTGGAAGTTTTTAAGGTCAGGCTTGACAAAGCCCTGGCTGGGATGATTTAGTTTGGGATTGGTCCTGCTTTGAGCAGGGGGTTGGACTCGATGACCTCCTGAGGTCCCTTCCAACCCTGATATACTATGATTCTATGATTTGTTTGTATGGGTGAAATGTACAGGACTGTTAATGCTGGAAACTCAGCTCCTCTCTCTGCAGAACAGGAATGGAATAGTGAGCAGCAGTACAAGTTTCTTTGTGGCACCCCACCAATGAGCTTCAGCCATGTTCTGAAGTGGTCACCTCCACCTGTGAGAACAGTCCAGATTAAATGAGAGTAGAATTGGGGGCCTGGTTTTGCAATGTAGTAACCTAAAGTTAAGCATCTAAATCTTTGTTTAGGTGCCTAAATGTCTATTTCAGGCACCATTCAGCAATGCACTTAGGCACAAGCTTAAAATTAAGCATGTACTTAAGTAGTTTACTCAATCAGAGCCTGAGGTCCAGATTTTCTAATGTATCTAGGTGCCTCAAAATGCAGGCAGGTGCCTAGTGGGATTTTTAAAAGTGTCTAAGCAAACTGATTTTGATGGGAATTAGGCACCTAACCTGCTTAGGATTTGTAAATACCACTTAGTGCCTATCTGCATGTTTAGGTGCCCTAAATACCTTTGAAAATCTGGTCCCAAATGCCTAACTCAACAGTTAGTTGCCAGAAATACGTACTTAAAGACTGGGATTTTTGAGGGAGCATAAAGAGTTAGATGTCCAAGTCTCACTGAATTTCAGTTGGATTGAGGTACCTACCTCCCTGAGGCTCTTTTGAAAATCTTCGCCTAAGGGCATAAATGCATATTTAGGCACATAGCGCTGAGCACTCAAGCTTGAAATTGGGCCCTCATTCCTAGAAATGTCTGTTGAGATTGACAGAATTGATATCCATTAAGTTCATTTATTCAGACACTCATCGAGGAAGCAGACTAGGCCACTCCCCCCAAGTCACTGCATGTACAATACTGCATTCTTCCCAATAGCTGCCAGCTAGTAAATATTGGGTAGAATTCTGAAAGGTGCCTAAGTGACTTAGGAGCCTACAGGTGACTGTGCCCCATTAAGGTTAGTAAGCGTGAGTGATCAGTCAACACCTGTTATGTGGTATGACCCTTTAAGTTCTGGGATTTTTTGGAGTGGATGAAGACCTGAGGAAGGCAGAGCTAGGCATAGGGAGAGGGGAAGATAGCTCCAAGGGAACAGTTGAGGTTTGAGGAAAACCCAAGCTACTATTTCTTTAAGAGCTCAGTACCAGGAGCTCTGTAGAGTGGAAAAGGCAGGGCTCCCCTGTCTCCCAGCCAATCAGGAAAAACTCTGGGAAGAAGACTGTGTGTCTGTCTGTCTGTCTGTCTGTCTGTCTAATCTTACCTCACAACAAGAGAGATACCAGCATGAGAAGGTCTGCCTAAAATGTAACTGAGATCAGGAGCAGGTCCAAAGTACATTCCCTCAGGTATAGACCCACAGCGGGGTTTTTTTGGCTGCAATGGGAGATGCGCATGTGTGTGTGAAGGCAAAACTCAACCTCTTGAATATTAATACACAAAAATGTTTGTTGTGAAACAGTTTAAGTTGCTAAATACATAACACGCTCAAGGACATAGCAAAAGAAGAAAAAGTTCAGCCATGTATGCAGCCCTGTTCAGCCATGTATTTCTTCACCCATAGGCACCCATGGTACCATTTCTACAACTGTCATACACCACAGACCGCAACATTTAAGGACATCAGCACTTCCAGCATCCCTTTTACCTGACTGACCCCTCCAAATCATAGAATCATAGAACTGGAAGGGACCTCGAAAGGTCACCTAGTCCAGTCCCCTGCACTCAAACAGGACATGCAATAGACTACACCTTTTCTTCCCTTCTGCACACCTTCCCCATGCTACCCCTCCCAGCATTATTAGGTATGGACGTTTGCAGTAGTTTGGGCAGGAGTACTCAGGATAAGGTAGAGTATTCAAAGTTACTTCTACCTCAGGAAAGCAATTAGACTTCAAGTTAATAATGTTCCTTTAATGGTAATATTTTGTACTTGTATGCATCTTTCATGTAAGGGTCTCAAAGTCCTTTAAAAACATTTACTTACTAAGCCGTACCACACCCTTGTATGGGAGGCAACCTTTTACTTTAGCAGAAGAGCAACTCTTTCATATAAAAAATAGTTACTTTAAAACTATTTTGTAATTTTTTTCTGTAAATAATTAACACGAGTCCAATATTTTTTCTCAGAAGCCAAAAATATCTGCGTTAAATGTTTTTCCATCTTCTAATCACATTTTAAAACCCACTGAGCTGGTTACTTAAGTTTCTTTCCATATTCCCTGTTTTCTCAAAAAAAGTGTAGAAACTTCTGTTTTGGAACTGCATCATCATTATAAAAGGTTATGCGTGGAAATATAAAGCATTTTTAAGAAGTCCTTTTGCTATTGAAATATGTTCTCAGAATCTGTGCCATACTTTCCACACTGAAGTTTCTTGGTGTTTAAAAAAACAACAACAACTCTCAAGCAATGATATATAAGGAATTTAAAATGAGATGTATGTATCATTCATGTTCAGGAAAGCCATCTTCAGTGAAGGTTGCCTGCAGCTTTCACTTGGAGCAATGCACTAACGTGATCTAAAAGGAGTGTCTTGATTATGGTAATTATAGGATTTAAATTTCATTAAATAAAATATCAGGGCTATTTAAACTCAGAGTTTTGGAGGATTATAGTGTTTGACAACACTATGAAAGGTTTAAGTGAGTAGTTTAACTGCCAGAATTGGTTTGTGTTTTGCCCTCATTACTCAGCATGAAAAACATGTTTTAAGTGGAATCTACAGCCCACTTTCAAATGTCAATCCAAATACGTCTATTCACAAGTGGAGAAATTAGCACAGGGCATGATGCTTTAATGACACACATCAAACAAGAGCAACGCATTGGTTTAGGCATAAGTATTTTCACTCCATCTTACAGCCTATGCATGATTTTTCTGTGTGGTTTGTCTAAAAGGAAATAAAAAAGGACTCTTTTCTGATGGGCTGGGTGATGGCTTAAGCTCACTAATGCCAGAGATAGAAGTACAAGACAAAGTCCTGCTTGAAGAAACCGATTTTGTTCCCCTTCTAGTCAAATTGCCATTGATTTCAGTGGGATGACGATGGAGCCCTCGGGACTAGCTACTCGCCTTTCCATTTCCTTCAGCTACATAAGGGGGATCCCCAGGTGGTGTACCACAAACATAATGGCTCTGCACCTCCCACTTCACAGCCCCTGGTGGAAAGGTGTTTGTCAGGGTGCGAGTGGGGGAATCAAAGTGTGGCCAGAATCCCCCTGCACTTCACTAATCCCCAAGTACTGGAACAGTTTCTTGCTCTCTTCAGGGAGCAATTCACCTGAGGAGGGATGAGCCATGGCCCTGCCTTTCTTTCCACTGTGGCCCATGGTGCAGGGCCAGCACACTGGGAGGAGCAGCCCGACCCCTCTGAAAGGATGGTGCTGAATGGGCACCCCACTGTGCAGCCGTGCAAGGGACTGTGATCTTCTCATGCTCCCCCAAGGGAGTGCAGTTCCACATAGGCCCCTACATGGAGCCCTGTACAAATAGCATGCTCTTGCCCTAGCGTTCAAGTCATTGCTCCTTGTCACAGACCTCAACCCTGAGTCGCCATTAAATCCCCACCTCCTTCACCTTTGGATAGGAGCTGTTGGTTTGGGATGGCCCTAGTGTAGCAAAGGCTTTATCCTGGCTGCTCTTCTGTCCTTGATTTTACTGAAGTGGAACAGAATCTGGCCCATTTTACAGTACACTCAGTGGAATGAGAATAAAATTGAACCTTAGAGTCTGATTCTCCTCATATTTACACCAGTGTAAATCAGGATCAACTCCACTGAAGTCAGTGGAGATACATTAGTTTAAAACCACTGTATTTGAGATCAAAATTAGGATCTTATCTTTAAATAATTCTCCATTTTTCTCTTCAGAATAATACTCAGTACTGAAATCACTGCCTATCTTGTTGGGGGGAGGGGAGGCGGGAGTTGTTCTTTCATCAGGACAGTCACCCAGCACCACTAGATTTCGAAACAGAAGAACTAATAGCAGATCTGATCTTTGACTGAGGTATTTTAGACCAGCACATCCTTTCTGAGTTGGACTCAAAGAGCAGACTTAACACTTACCTGCAAGTCACTTTACAAACACCAAGTCTCACACCTGCCCTGCAAGGTTTGTAACAGTAAGTATTTCTTGATTATGTGTTCTTATTAACTTTCAGCCAAGTATACTATCAAAAGAGGTGGAAAAAATAAATTACCCCTTCTAGAAAAGTCCAGCAGAATTGTATAGGGATTAAACCAATAGTTTTCCATAGAAATTATACCACCACCAAGAAAAAACCTATAGCATTTCATACAGAATTATCTCTTTTCTATGGGTTTCTTTGAACCCTCCTAAAACATTCTATAGCAGGGATATAATTCTCTGTTAATTCTATACAGTAGTTCAAAAAACCACAAAATGGAGATAATTCTCTATTAAATTTGATTGGACTTTTCCATAAGGGACCCCACACAGGAAGAAAGAAAGGAGAGAAGTCCTACAAGATATCTGGATGTATAGAAGAAACGGAAGGAATTTTTCTCAGCACAGGAGAAGGCAAAAACTTTAATCAAACAATAGTGTAGAATTTCTTATATATGACTATGAATAGAGACTATGGGCCACATCCTCAGCTGGTGTAGATTGGCATAGTTCCTTTTACTTTATTGGAGCAATGCCAGTTTGCACCAGTTGACGATGGGGCTTCACATTTTGTCTGATTTATTTGAGTTTCTGGAGAGGATGAACAGAAGACAACTACCACCAGTTCAGATAGGCTAGGATTTTCACAAGAATGTAAGGGAAATTAGGTAGCTCACACCCACTGAATTTCAATGAGATTTGGGTCCCTTAGGATCCTTTGAAAATCTTAGACATGATTCAAACTGAATTTGTGAAATGGGTTGACTTTGGCCAAGCTGCATTCTCTGACAGAAAATGGTTTTTCTGACCAGCTCTGTCTCCAAGTCAGGTTTGAAATGAATTAGCAGAGCTGCCTAGGCAAGTATGTAATGTCACTACTTATGCTATCCCAAGTTCTGTGGATAAAGAGATGACTTCAGTTTCCAGCTCTATCAGGCTGACACTTTAGTGAACAATAAAATTACACACACTAAATTCACATTAATTTTAATAGGAAGTGGACATACAATCCTTTAGGCAAGTTTGAAAATCTCAGCCTGATGCTCCATCTGGCAGGGGCTACGCTGTGTAAGCATGGAATGGCCTCCTACAAGAATAATCCAAGCAAAGATGGGTACAAAATTTGGAAGCAGAACTGAAGTGATTTACTAGGCAAATTGACATATGTCCTATTTTAGGTTTAATCTTAATTGCACAAGGTAAAAAAAACTAACAACCCTGCAACATGTCTAGTTGGCAGCTGGTATCAAGTGGAGTGCCCCAAGGGTCGGTCCTGGGGCCGGTTTTGTTCAATATCTTCGTTAATGATCTGGAGGATGGCCTGGATTGTACCCTCAGCAAGTCTGCAGATGACACTAAACTGGGAGGAGTGGTAGATATGCTGGAGGGTAGGGATAGGATACAGAGGAACCTAGACAAATTGGAGGATTGGGCCAAAAGAAACCTGATGAGGTTCAACAAGGACAAGTGCAGAGTCCTGCACTTAGGACGGAAGAATCTCATGCACTGCTACAGACGAGGGACCGAGCGGCTAGGCAGCATTTCTGCAGAAAAGGACCTAGGGGTTACAGTGGACGAGAAGCTGGATATGAGTCAACAATGTGCCATTGTTGCCAAGAAGGCCAATGGCATTTTGGGATGTATAAGTAGGGGCATTGCCAGTACATCGAGGGACGTGATCATTCCCCTCTATTTGGCATTGTTGAGGCCTCATCTGGAGTACTGTGTCCAGTTTTGGGCCCCATACTACAAGGATGTGGAAAAATTGGAAAGAGTCCAGCAGAGGGCAACAAAAATTATTAAGGGGCTAGAGTACATGATTTATGAAGAGAGGCTGAGGGAACTGGGATTATTTAGTCGGCAGAAGAGAAGAATGAGGGGGGATTTGATAGCTGCTTTCAACTACCTGAAAGGGGGTTCCAAAGAGGATAGATCTAGGCTGTTCTCAGTGGTAGCAGATGACAGAACAAGGAGTAATGGTCTCAAGTTGCAGTGGGGGAGGTTTAGGTTGGATATTAGGAAAAACTTTTTCACTAGGAGCGTGGTGAAGCACTGGAGTGGGTTACCTAGGGAGGTGGTGGAATCTTCCTCCTTAGAGGTTTTTAAGGTCAGGCTTGACAAAGCCCTGGCTGGGATGATTTAGTTGGGGATTGTTCCTGCTTTGAGCAGGGGGTTGGACTAGATGATCTCCTGAGGTCCCTTCCAACCCTGATATATTATGATTCTGTGATTCTAACAACCAAAACTATGGTTTGGGTTCATTGGGAAAAGAAAAAAGAAAGTTCCCAGCCTTCCAATGAGTAGCACTAAGGGGAATACTTGAAAATACCAAACATTAAAGTCAGCCAGAAGGGAGTATCCAAACCAAATTGTTTCCTTGAGAAATGATTAGGTGAGGAAAAAAAGAATCCTTACCCAAATATTAGTCACAAAGCCAAAAAGGTACTGATGGGTAGGAGCGCCTCATCTCATTTAGTGACGTGATCTATGGCTGTCAGTTATATTAACAAACTATATGAAAGTTTGGAAATCAAATTCCTTAATCCCCACATGACCCAAATTATACATCAGTTTGGAGATCAAAACCAATTCCTGTGGCAGTAAAATGATGTGATTACTCTGGTTCCAGGCCTGGAATCCAGGGGTGCTAGAACAATTTTTATAGTTGGGGTGCTGATGATGGAAACCATGGATTTGGTGTTTGTTCTTACTACTTCAAACCAGGGGGTGTGGCAGCACCCCCAGGACCCCTAGTTCCAGCACCACTGATGGAATCCACCTTCTCTTCCTGTGTTAATTAAAGAGCCGGACTGGAAGACAAGTAACAGATCTGCTGCTGGTGACTAAATATGTTTGTTTCTTCAAGTAAAAAGTAGGTGAGCAAGTACTAAATTCTGGCCTCATTTACACCCATGTCTGACTGTTGCCTAGGGATAATTGAGGGCAAATTTTGGCCCAAAGAGTACAGGGATTTCATACATACTTCCTATTCTTCAAACTTTCCGCTATACATGAATCTTGGCGCTGAATGCTGGTTTGGAAGTGATTTTATTAACTTTCCTTGTGGTTGGTGCTGTATTTTTCAGAATAAGAAATGTACATATTTTGATAAATTCTTGGCTCCCATTCTAATATTTTCGTAGTAGGAGAGGTAGATCTTTTGCATAAAACACCACAGGTATAATTGTAACTGTATAAAAGACAATGGGAGTTTTGCCACTGACTGCAGTGAGGACAGGATTTCATCCCATTTACCCACTCACCAGGAACAGGTTATTTCTTTCCTATTTTTTTTTTGAATTGGCATCTGAACTCTTATCTGTGCAAAATTTCAACTGTATCGTACCAGCCCAAGGAACTGTACTGTTCGTTACATACACCACGGAGAGCTTTTATTACTCTAAGGTGCCACAAATACTCCTGTTCTTTTATTATTACAGTCATCAAAGGCATCTTTCTATCCTGTCAATGGTTTATAATGATTTATATAAACAGCACTACTTATACCAGTTTCTGTTATAGATGGGGTAAATCAAGCCTAAGTGGGGCCTGAAGCCTTCACAATGGAAGAGGACCCCTTCAGAGGCTTTTCTTCCCACCACATCGTTCCACAGAGAGATGTTTCCGTCCACTCCCACAACCGCCTTCCAAATTACACCGCTCAACCAAGCAGATCAAGGCACCTTATCAGGGAGACAGCTACAGCATCTACCTCTGTCTGACTGTTGAATCTGGATCCTCTCCAAGGTTGGGGCTTGGCTCCTAAGAATGTTGGGATCCTGCCTAAGGATGCTAATTATGCTACTTTACCCATGTTGAGTAGTACTTTACTCCACAAGCAGTCATGATTTAGTTGGGGATTGGTCCTGCTCTGGGCAGGGGGTTGGACTAGATGACCTCCAGAGGTCCCTTCCAACTCTGATATTCTATGATTCTATGACCACTGAAATCAATGGGGACTGCTTGTGAGGTAAGGTACAACTCAGAGTGAGCAAGGATATCAGAATCGGTCCCGTAACTCTCCATGTCAGTAGGAGAAACCGATAGCATCATGGTGGTGGAACTGCATTTGGTGCTGTCTTTCTGTGGCTGTGCAACTTCACGCTCTCACAAACGCTTCACTTCTCTAGACTGGTGATGAGTAAACAAAACCCAAGAAAAAGTCCTCATACCCTTCAGTGTGCTATTTAATGTGATTTTCAGTGCCCTGAAGTCTCTCTTCCCCTAGTTAGTATCACACAAGGAAAGAGGAAAGAGTCAGGAAAAGGAGCACTTAAAAGTGCTCTGTTGGGGCTCAATGGACACTTTCCCTTCCCTCTCATCTTCCTTTTTCAGACTGACTCTCGAGGGGAAAAAAGCACTTAAAATAAACTATTGGCACTGAACCCATGCTCCACTCCTCTCTCAGCCCTCTAATGCTCAGGACAAAAAGCACTTAAAAGGGCTCTTTTGGGACTCAATTCATGCTCCCCCTTTCTCTTCTCTTCCTCTCTTTATACTCAAGGAAGTAAAGGTGCTTAAAAGGGATGTTTTGATGCACAGCTCATGCTTTTTCTGTCTACTTCGCCTCTTCTTACTTCATCTGAATGGATTTTCAAGTCTTCTCACCCTCACAAAACAAATTACACTGAGTATGATATCATGATGGGGATCTTGAACCGAACATTGCCTCGTGGTTTCCATTGCGGTGTTGATTGCTGCACAGGGGCACTATGAATTTTGCAGTGACCTGATGAAACAGTTGTTGCAGATTCTTTGTTACGTTTCCTTTCTACAGCAAAAAACAAAAAACTAAATATCAGGCTACTCAGTGTATTTAGACTCACTGTTCCTCACGAGTCTAATCAGTGACAAGGAATGAGTTAAATCTTGTTGGCCTGGTGAGACTTGTTTGATTTTGTATTGCTTTATGGAAGTTAAAAATTGGAGCATATATAGCAGCAGTGCCAAGTCTGTGGCCTATGGACCGTTGAGGCCAGTAGAGCACCGGCTAGTGGTCCATTGATAGCTTGTAGGTCTCATGAAGCTGGCTATCAATGTATTCAATGTATTTCTAGACAGGTGTAAGCACTTTGTTTCAAAGGAGAGAATGAGTTCTTGTGAAAATAGCTGGAAATGAAGAAAAACAGCTTAGCTGCCTCTACTAAGGATTACTGGTGCATAAGAGGAAGAAGAGAAGAAAATGGAGTTGCCATCAGGAATCAGAGCCATCGTGGGATTGGAACTCGCAACCACCAATGTAAGAGGAATATTTAGGGGAGATGGGGAGTGAGTTCAGCCAGGCATATCCATAGGAGAAGTTAAAAAGAGAACTAGAGCTGGTCAAAATGTTTTTATCAATGCATATTTTGACAAAAAATGACTTTTCTACCAAAACATTTTAACAGAAAATTTTTATTCTGCTCAAAATTTTCCATTTTTTAAAAAGAATGTTTTTTCTGAGTTATCAGTTTAAAGTTTGTTGGTTTTCTCCTTTCTTACCCTTTGCCTTGGTTCAGTAGAAAAAGGAAAAGAAGGGGGGAAGCAAATGAAAACCGAACATTTTGCAGATTTGGTTTTGTTGAAAAACAAACCAAAAATATTTCCATAAAATATTTCAAGCGAAAGAATTTTTTCCATTCATTTGAAAGTTTTCACAGAAAATGGATAGCATTTTCTGACCAGCTCTAAAGAAGACTATGTGGCTGGGCTGGGCAGCATTTCTAGGGGAGCAAATGAGAAGGGAACTATGTGCAAGGGAAGCATGTTTGGGGAAGAAGAGGACCAGTCAGCAGGGAAGCATGTGCAATGGGAAGAGAAGATTAATTTATCTTGGTCCATTTCTATTATCTACCCACTTTAAATATGCATTTCAGCACACTATCCAATACTGTGTAACAACCCACCCTCATTGGTATAGAACTGAGGATGTTCAGCACCAAAATCACCAGCCTCTGTGACTTCAACTAAAGGGCTAACTCTGTTAGCTGGTAGTAGAGGTAGGCTTTTATCCTCTATATGGATCAGCCATTATAGTGGAACACAGCACATTAGCCAGTTTGTTACAATGGCAAGGAACATTGCTGCCAAACTCATATATCCTTACCTTCCACAAATCCCTTGAGTGTTATTGAACACTCTTAGGTACATACTGTGACAGGGCAAGGCCAGATGGCTATAGAAAAGTAGTGGGAGATAGATATATTAGCTCCAGGCTAAACAAAATCCCAATAGGACCAGGATAAGTTAAATGGCAACTGCTCCAGGTCAATTAAGACACCTGGGGCCAATTAAGAACTTTCCAGAAGGCAGGGAGAAGGCTAGGTTGATTGGGACACCTGAAGCCAATCAGGGACTGGCTGAAACTAGTTAAAAGCCTCTCAGTTGGTCAGGTGGGTGTGGCTAGTTGTGGGAGGAAGTTGTGTGATTGGAGAGACTGAGTAGTACACACCATATCAGGCACAAGGAAGGAGGCCCTGAGGTAAGGGTGAAGTGGAGCCTGAGGAAGTGAGGGCCGCTGTGGGGAAGTAGCCCAGGGAATTGTACATGTCCTGTTTCTAAAAGTTCAGCTACCATAGCTGATACTATTAGGGTCCCTGGGCTGGAGCCTGGAGTTAGAGGGTGGGCCTGGGCTTCCCCCCCCCCCTTTGCCCCCTCCCTGGTTAATCACTGAGACTGGGAGACAACAGAGACTGTGCAAGGGAGGTTAGCTTCTCCTCACCTCTCTCGCTGGCTTATGATGAAAATGGCTCACTAGACTGTGACCCTTGTCTCTAGAGAGAGAAGGGTTACGTGGAGGGTCACAGTGAGCCTCTGAGGCTAGCGAAATCTGCCAGGAAACATGGGACCCATGGAGACAAGGACCGAGCTTTGTCACAGTACGTCCAAGTAGAACACGTCTGCTGTGCTGCAGAATGTACCAGATGCATCCCAACATTTACTATGAGTGGAATATTAGGGCTTGACGCAACTCCCATGGAAGTCACAATAAAAAGACTCCCATTGATTTCAGTAGGAGCTGGGCTAGGTTCTTAATGAGGATGGCAGCACGGCAGCTCTGGCACTGCACCAGCGGCATGAGTGTTAAGAATTGTGTGTGTCCGAGGGAGAGAAGTTTGTTTGTACGTTGTTGGAAAGTGGTGTAAAAACTTGGTTGTAATAGTGGAGATGGGAAGAGTGACTAGGTTTTTCTGTCCAAATCCTGCTGTATGTGAACATGCCCAGTACGACATCCTAGTGCTTCTTGTACCTGCTAGCTTCATGGGAGTGCTATTTAATTCTAATCAAACCATAAGCAAGCAATACAAAATCGTATTGATGTTTATGAGGGGCACAGACTTTGTCTTTGTCTTTGTGTTTGTTTAACTTGAATCAGCCTGGAAAGGTGAGGGAACAGGTATAAATTCTAGGGAAAAGTTTTGTGTTAGCAACTGAGAACTCCCAAAAATATTGGGCAATTCACAAAATCCTGAAGACTGAGGTCCTTCAACATCCTCAATATGTGCGTGCAGATACACAGCAACAGAAAGGGATCCTCTAAGGCAAAAAGTGCTATATAAAGTAAGATTATTATAGAAGTCAGTTAACTTACTGGACTCATAAGCCTTACATATGATATGATTGATAGAGATCTATAAAATCCTGACTGGTGTGAAGAAAGTAAAGAAGGAAGTGTTGTTTACTCCTTCTCATAACACAAGAACTAGGTGTCACCAAATGAAATTAATAGGCAGCAGGTTTAAAACAAACAAAAGGAAGTATTTCTTCACACAATGCACAGTCAACCTGTGGAACCCCTTGCCAGAGGATGTTGTGAAGGCCAAGACTATGACAGGGTTAAAAAAAAGAACTAGATACATTTATGGAGGATAGGTCCATCAATGGCTATTAGCCAAAATGGGCAGGGATGGTGTCCCTATCCCAATGGTGGGCAACCTGCAGGCCGCATGCGGCTCATCAGGGTAATCTGAGTGTGGGCCGTGAGACATTTTGCTGATGTTGACCAATCATCCAATCTCTATTCAAAATTTGTCAATGATGAAGAATCCACCATGACCCTTGATAAATTGTTCCAATGGTTAATTACTCTCACTGTTAAAGAATTATTGCCTTATTTCTGGTCTGACTTTGTTTAGCTTCAGCTTCCAGCCATTGGATTATGTTACACCTTTCTCTGCTAAACAGAAGAGCCCATTATTATTGATGATTATTAAATATTTGTTCCCCATGTAGATACTTATAGACTGTAATCAAGTCACCCCTTAACCTTTTCCTTGTTAAGCTAAATAGACTGAGCTCTTTGAGTCTATCACTAAAAGGCAGGTTTTCTAATCCTTTAATCATTCCCATGGCTCTTCTCTGAACTCTCTCCAATTTATCACCATCTTTCTTGGACTGTGGGCACCAGAACTGAACAGAGTTTTTCAGCAGTGGTGGTACCAGTGCCAAATATAGAGGTAAAATAACCTCCCTACTGCCACTCAAGATTCCCCTGTTTATACATCCCAGGATTGCATTAGCTTTTTTTTGGCAAGAGCATCATTAGTTGGGGATTGGCCCTGCTCTGGGCAGGGGGTTGGACTAGCTGACTTCCAGAGGTCCCTTCCAGCTCTGATATTCTATGATCACAGTGGGAGCTCACAACCCTGAAATCTTTTTCAGAGTCACTGCTTCCCAGGATAGAGTCCCCCATCTTGTAACGATGGCCTACATTCTTTGGTCCTAGAAACATGTATTGTTGTTTTGGCCCTGGTTACCAAATGAGCAAGATCATTCTGGGGAGCTGCCAGAGCCTTTCCCTGCTACCGGAGTCTTTTCTTATAGTGGGGAAAGGCTGCATCAGCTGGAAGGCAGCGGGACACTACATGGATAAAAATAGCAGTGTGGATGGGCAGGCATGGCTTGAGCAAGTAGACAGCCATATAAGGTATGTACAGGAGTGTCTACTCTACTCACCTAAACTGTGTCTCACTGATATTGCTACTCAAACCCATGCAAGGGGAGCTACCCAAGTACATATTCTACACACCACTAAAGAAGCATGCGGTGTAGATGGAGCGTTAGAGGATATGTCTACACTGAAAAAAACAAAAACAAAAACCATGCAACAGCGAGTTTCAGAGCCCGGGACAACTGACTTGAGTGTGTGTGGGGCTAGCACTATGGGGCTAAAACTAGCACTGTTGATTGTCATGCTATCTAGAGTGGCTCACGACTGTAAGTGCCAATCTCAGGGCAGACTATCAGAAAGCAGGACAGAGACCCCAAATTGGCTGAATGTTCAATAATTAGGTTTCACCAACCCAGGAACAAGTATGAACTTCTAAAGCACTGTAACAGTCTTACTATGGAGCCACAGACAGTCTCCTTGGGCATTCCAGTCCATCTTGCCACCCGGGCAATCTGGACTATGTAATAGATGGTCACTTTACACCAAAAATCACAACTATATTCAGGTTACTTGCAGTCCCAAAGCACCAGTCCCTTTCCTCAGGTCAATTGTACTCAGATCTCAAACCAAAGACAATGCCTGTATCCAGTCCTGTAACTAAAGACTTATTAACTAAGAGAAGAAATGAGTTATTTACAGGGTTAAAATGGAAACATAAACAAACACGAGTTACAGCCTTAGATTTAAAAAGGTAATATAAGCTTCTATAATGAGCAGCTTTATATATCCTTTAGGGCTGATCCATGCCAAGCAGCATGGGGATCTCTTGCTTGTGTTTAGGAATCTTTTCCCCTCAAGTCCAGACAATGTAAAGAGGCCCCAATTCCTTCTGGTCAGGGATCTTTATCCCCAAGCCAACTAAAGCCAAGATGATGGGATGAGTATGTCTGCATGTAACCTCTTCATGGGTGGGTGCAGGGGAGGAATTGACATAGTATTTGTTCCACAATGGCCCATTTGGGTTCAATGGCTCTTCCTGGATCCAGCATTTTGCATGAGGTGAAGTTTTCAGAACAGACATTTTACAGTTTGTAACATTACCCAGGGTATAATCTGGACAGATGGACAGCCGTGTCCCCTCAATTCTTCAATCTGGGGTGCCTTTTACCTTGCTTCACTGTGAGAGCCACCACTCCCGGTCTGCTTACACACAGCCTACAGCATGTAAGTTACTCCCCGTTCTACAGTATATAGCCAGCCACTCTTGAATTACACTGCAGAACAGCACCAGCAAAATCCCAGTCCCAGACTTGCTCCCAGAAATATATGTCTTGTACTGCCTAGGCTGCTCCTTGACAATTCAAGCTCTTATAAGGTCCATCATTTTATTAACACAAAATGATATGCACAGATCCTGTTATCTCAGATGGAGTTTCCCAAACACTTCAATCCAAATAAACATTGTGTTAGATAAAACAGTAAAACAAGTTTCTTAAGTACAGAAAGATGGGATGGAATACAGATAATATAAGTAGGATTAATACATGCAGCATCCTACTAGCATTCCATAAAGCCTAAACACATTCTTAAAACACGAATATCTATTTAAACTATACTAACTAAGAGGTAAACCAGACTGGTTTCCAGCTATGCATTTGTTACTGTTCAGTGAGGCCCAGGTCCTTGGCGTGAGATGGCACCTTGTCTGACAGTGTCACATAGACGTTCCCACTTGGGCCAGTGCCTGAGGTCAGAGTCTGAGACCCTTCTTGTCACCGGGTTTCAGAGCCTGGGCTTCTGCCCAAGTGGGAATGTCTACCCTGCTATTTTTAGTCCTGTAGCATGAGCCCTGCAAGCCAAAGTCAATTGACTCAGGCTCGGAGACCCACAGCCTTTTGCTCTGTAGACATACCCAGAGTGTAGGCTCTGTGAAGCAGGGATTGTCTCTCACTTTGTGTTTTTACAATGCCTAGTGCAATAGGGCCCCAAATCTGAATTGGGGCCTCTAAGCACTAATATAATATAAATATTAATAATTAAATAATAAGGCCTTGATCCTGCAAACCCTTATGCATATGAGTTAATTTATGCATGAATAGTCCTATTGACTTCAATGGGACTAGCTGTGTGTAAAATTACTCATGTCTGTCAAGTATTTGCAGGATCAAGCCTATGACTCTTACATTTAGTCCTTTTACATATTTTGTGAGGCTTATAGCAACTATTTGGGCTTACATTTTTTAACATATATACCTTTGTTTACTTCAACAAAGTCATTGGACTATATTTGCCATTCATAAGCATTAAAATAATGTATTTCATATAGAAGGGGAAAAATCCCAGTTCACTGCTGCATTTTATGATAATATTTTAAAAGCATCTGCGCAGAGTAGAGCAGAAACGTGCAGTTGCATTCTGCAGTATTTAGTCCCAATTTCAGAATAACAAAAGATGACAGTGGAAACAAAAATACTGTTTCACTGGGAAGCAATTAGGCTGGGGATGGCAACTCTCAAATGAGACTGTAGTTCTTCATTGAGCTCTAATTACCTACTATTTGCCAAAATTGCCATTAGAAGAACACTGCCATGATTGAAAACCCTAATTACCCAGGATTTGAGGTTTGAGGAAACTGTTGTGTTCTTATCATGCTATGAATACAGCTTTTAAATTGGAATTAGTTTGAAAGGTAACACAAATTTTATGTAACACTGGGGTGTAGTTGTTTAAGATGTTGAAATGTTGGGCTTCTTTTTGCAAACTCTTGTTCATAATAGGTTAATTTTTACCACTGAATGGAACCTACATTGTTCTGTTTCCTTTCTTTTCCAGAGCCATGTGCATTTGCACCAAAAGCAAACTTCTTGCTTTTTTTGTGGGGGGTGGGGATGGGGGGGGAAGAGATCATGAATATAAATGAAGTGTTGGAGGAAGAATAAGAAATGTGGCTATGATTATACCATGCTTATGTCCACAGTGGACAGATGAAAGCAATAAGGTAATGCTGTTTTAGTAATTATAAAATCAGAATCTGTAACGTTTTAAAGGTTAACTTCATGAGAAATATAAATGGAACGTGCTCAAGAGAAGATTTGCAACAAAATCTCATAGTGCATATTGTTTCATATCCTAGTGACCCCAATTTGTGATAAGCATAGACATTCTAGAGATTACCTGCAAGAAAACATTGATTATGTGAAATTCACAGAGTCAAAATTACGACTGACCTATATATACTTACACCACATTCATACACCTAGTTTCCAATTACTTTCCAGTGAATGATTTGCCTTCATTTCTTTCCTTAGCTACTGACTTCAGTGGGAGCCTTACATGAATATCTGTGGACAGAATTTGGCTTTTTGTTTCCAAAAGCACTTAACAATTGTTAAATGCAGGTTAATGTTAGATGCAGGTATAAATCAACAGTGTCCCTGCAGCCTGGAAGATGGTACTATATAATTAACATAAACAGACAATATAAAACCAATTTAGAGAGGAGAGCAACGTGGTTAGAGAAGTCGGAAAGGAGCGGCTGTATATTATGACAAGTAGAGTGAGGCAAGTTGACATGCGTATAAGACAGAAATGAGAAGAAGTATCATTTGTCTTAGAGGACATCTAATGAGTCTTATTCATTTTCTGAAGCAGCCTAAACTAAGAAAGAAGGCTAGAGTTTGAACTCTTAGGGACAGGAGTATGACTGGGACGCCCAGTTACTAGCAGACTAAGTGCTTTATAAATGCATATTGCGGTAGTTGAGGTGAGAAATGACCAAGGCATGGTCAAGCGTTTAAAGATAGGCATGAACAGAGAAAGTTAGGTTTGAAGTTAGTTATTGCAGAGGGAGATTCAGGAATTGCAAGAGGTGAGGAGGGGAAAGAAAGACTGAGGAGTCAAACATGGAACAGAAGAAATGGTGAGAATGTGTGATGGGCAGGATGGTGGATTCGTCAGGAATGGGACACCAGCTGAAAAGGGGAAATTCTCCTGTTTCTTATGCTGGGATTTAAATGGTGTTAACCCGGGACAATTTTAAGCTGGAAATAAAGCACAATTTTAAAGTGAGGATTATTGACGACTGGAACAACTTATGATGTGGTGATTATCCATCAATGGGAATCTTTAAATCAAGACTGAATGCTTTTTTAAAAGAGACTTTCTAGTTCAACCACAGATTATTGGGCTTGATGTATTAATTACTGGAGGAGGTTCTATGGCCTGTGTTATGCAAAAGGTCAGACTGAATGATCACAGTGGTCCCTTCTGGCCTTAAAATCAATTAATCTGATTTACAAGAGTATAAGCAAGAAGTGAATCAAGCCTACGATTTCCTAGACCTCAAGTTCTTAATATATAGTTGAAAACACTATTCAGTGTTTAATTCCTCACAATTTGTGATAAATTAAAGTGTGAACTGGAGAGTTTTATAAGTAAATCCGAAGGAGCCAGCATTTAAATATCTTTGGGCTTTTAGCCTTTGGCTCCCATTAATGTAATTACTGGGGATGTGACTGGCAGGCTACCACACCTATCGCCCTCATGTTCAGTGTATGAATGCAGTCCTCAGCACTAAGCCATGTAGTATATTTGCAATAGAAATGCACAGCATTGTCTGCTAGTTGTGTATGAATGAAATATTGTTGATATTTTCATCCACCTAATAATGAAAGTGGGGTTAATCTGGAATAAATCCATTGACTTCAGTGGATTTACACCTGTGTGACTCTGAGAATTTGGTCCATACTCTGAGACCATCAGACCCAAAAGAACTGAAAGGAGCTCAGACCTCCACTGTGCTAAGCCTGGCTCAACTGTTTCCTTGAGTCATCAGCGTCATCTCCTAAATTAAAATAATTAATTGTTCATAATAATAACTCATGACTATAATAACTTTTGATGCTGTTTGGTATTGCTTTATTTAAAATTTAATATGCTTATTCTTGATTTTGTTAATTAAAATTTAATTATACATTTATTAATCCCGTCTTAGTGCAGACAGGAGTAACATGCTCCTTTAGGGTCTAGGTTCAGGAAGGATTCTTCCCTGCAGTTGTTGGCACAGAGATGCTCTAAGTACTTCCTGGGTTCCAACAGACCAGAGGTCACCTTTTGTTCAAAGGGAGAAGTATCCTTTCTACAGTAGAGCAGCTAGATCATACCAGATTAGACTTTCAGGGTGGAGTCAGAGGCTCCCTTAGCTGCATCACCAGATATAGCAGTGGGGCATATAAGGTTGAAGTTGGGAAATATACGGAGTATGATGGTGGTTTCTTTCTTACCTTACGGCATCTCGGGTAAACAGGGAAGAATTTTGAAGGTATCATGGTACAAATTTATAGTGGTATCCTGAGGGTTCTGTTTTTGTGAGCCAGAGAGGAACAAAAGGGACATATTGAGCTGAAGACTTATGCTCCTCTCCTCTACAAAATAAAGGATACTCAGAAAAGGAGGGACAAAGTCCTGGTTTCTCTAGGGGTGGGTGGGTCCACAGGACCTCAGCAAAAAGGGCAGGAGGCCCATCATAGCTCCTGACCAAGAGGAAGGGAAAAATGTTTCCCAGGTAAACGATAAAACTACCTTGGGGAGGGGGGTCATCACAGTTTTCAAATTAGGCTTTGAAATATCAAAATAGATATCAATTATAGCTACTCAGGGTTGAAAATGTTGGCCTTGGAGCCTGCAGGCTCTTTCAGAGATGCATAGATTTTTAAGGCCAGAAGGGACCACTGTGATCAATGTTTGTCTCCTCTAAATAACACAGGCCTAGAATTCCATCCAGTAATTCTTGCATCAAGCCCTTTAACTTGTGGTTGAGTTGAACCAGAGTGTATTACTTAGACATCCAGTGCGGAAGTAGTCTGGATCAGTGTGGCCATAGTCTGGATCAGAAAGTGCATTAACTTAAGATAACATTATTGCAGCAGGGCCATGAATGTCATACTTCTGTTAGATTTTTTCTTTTCTGTGAGCTGGTAACTTCCTATAGGGTTTCTAATTTGGGTTGGACATATTCCTGGAGGTTTCATCACATGACATAATCTTTAATTCCTGGAGACTCCAGGGCAATCCTGGAGGCTTGGCAACCCTATGTGCCGACCACTATATCATGTAGGTGAAACTACACTTTCGTCATAAGAGAATTCAGTGAGAGATTTCCTGAATAAGGAGAGTGAAAACTGAGTAAGGGCCTCAGGCTACGTTTCTTAGTGATTTTTCACCACAATTGTAGTGTGCATTGTCTGGCAGTAATTTTTTGTTAAAGGTTGTTGTCCTTGGTTAGGTCTTAGTTATTTTCCTGGCTAAGTGCAAGTAACATACATTACCCACCATTCATTGTTTACTGAATTATTGTCTAACATGCGATTCCTTTTCAGTAGAAAAAATATTTTATTTTTTTTTCTGAAAATGAATATGGGTTTAATTTATGGGGGGAAAGAATTTCACTGAACAATTGGCTACTTGGTCAAAACCTCAAAAGTTTGAAAGTTCATGACAAACCTCAAGTGCTACTGAGTTTGCCCATCCCTCGAGGAGAGTGGCAGATTTTATGGGGCTGGGAAAGATAACAAAGGAAAAACAAAGGTGGTATTAACAAAGGTGGTAATATAGGGAGCAAGGGAGGGGAGAGAGACCAAATTATAGGAGGGACAAAAGGCCAAGAAAAGTTGATTCTTTTGCATCCAAATTCAGTTTTTCTGCAAGAAAGCTTTACTGGTGCTTTACCGACGGACAAGAAATTCAAGCTGGCAATTCCCTTCCTTTAGAAGAACCTCAATTCTGCTGTTGGTGTTAGGTGGCTGTATTGTTTGGGTGAAGTACTGCGTGGTAGGTGTTTATGCAATTCTGGTGTAAATCACTGAGGTGCAGTTATTAGTGCTTGGAAAATAAGAGACCAGTTGTGTCCTCACTTATATCAGGGCAAATCTTCTGAAGGTAATGGGATTCTATGGGTGTGTTTGAGGATGGTATCTGATTCTGCCCTTATTTGTGCAGGTATAAAGCAGGATCAGTCATACAGATATCAGTGGAATTGCACTAGTGCAAAATCATTGTAATTGAGGTCAGAATCAGGCCCAGTAGTATTCCTTTTGTACAGTTTCAGAGAAGGCTCCATTTAAACCCTGTATAAATTATATGTAGAGCGACAACACTTTAAGTGTCTATTAACTAGTGCTTAACTAATGCTAAATTACAGTGACATTCACAGGACTACATCATGAATTTATTATGATATGGGCTATTACAGAGACTACAAAATGAAACTATAATGAAGGGACCCATAAGCCTTTATTCTCATTTTTCAGCTTAACACACACTTTTTTTTTTTTCTGCATGGTAGGACAATATGTTGGCCGAGTAAAACTCGGCAAAAGAGAGCCTTGAAACACAGGATGGCGACTTGTCATCTGAATGGAGTTTTGCAGATCATGCACTTCAGTTTGGATTTCAGATATGAGCAGGATTTTCCTAGCTTATACCCATAAATATGAGCTGCACACAGAATATCCCAGAATTCATACTGACTTTATACAAAATTTAGTAGTAAATGGCCTCTGTGATTGCATAGTGCATAGAGACTGGTTGTTTTCATTGTACAAACTAAAACAATACTGGGCCAGATCTGAAGCTCACTCAATTCAAGGGGAATCTTTTCTCTGATTCAGTGGGCATTGGATCAGAGTCATAGTGCAAAAATGAAGTTCCTGAAGTTCCTTCCTCTGGAAACATGCTGTCTTAATGTGTTTTTGCAATAGGGACAAGAAATCCTAATGATTGTCAGAAGCTCTAGAATGCTTCAAAAATGGGAATTTCATGATGCTTTCTTGAGTCTGATTGAAACTTTTCTCACTCGAAATTAAAGCATTTCTCTACGCCCTAAGGAAATGATGTAAACATGTATCATGTGTTTCTGGCTGCAGCATAGCCTGTGCTATGCAAACAATAATGATTCTTGTTGGAAGGCATTTTTTTGTTCTGCTTCTAGGTCTAGCAAGGGAATAAAAGAGCTAAGTTCAGCAGCCCAGAACTAATGTCAAAGGTAAATGGAGATTGAACTGTCAGAGTTCCAAAGTCTAGAACCTACACTTTTGAAATGGGTTCTAAATGTGGCAAAATGAGTTTTCCCAGGCCTATTTCCATGAGCTGTAACTGCTCACACTCAGATACTGCCCTGGATCTGAAGGTCACAAAGTGCTTTGCTGAATAATTAGGGCTACACTGTGCCTGCCTTTTGCACAGTGGGTGGAAGAAGCCTTCCTGGCCACATCCTCCATGCCCATCATGCAAGTCAAGCACAAAACCAGCCTGGCATTCAGAGCAGGGAAATAATTGGTTTCTTCTAACAGCCCTAGGGAAGCAGGCTACTTTACAGAGTGATTGTAGCATCATGCTCCCGCCACTCAACTGTGCCAGCCAGGAGAGCTGGGCAGCTGTACAAAGGAGAGCCCACTGTACCCTCTTAATGCAGACTGCGCTTGCTGGAGTTCTGGGAACACTGCACTTCATGGAGCTCCCCTGAGGACAGTGCAGTTCTGCATAGGCCTGCATATATATAAGTAAACCCCAAACCCACTATGTTAAGGTTGCAAAGTCAAGCACTCAAAGGTTAGGAAATGCCAGAATTAAGGGGGCCATGCAACCTTAATTCAGTCTCTTTGTGTGTATGCATTAGAATATTGTCTTTAATTACATAATCAGATACTATTTTTCCCAAAGGACCCCTGCCTCATTCAGTGAACAGAATAGATGGTGTTCAATTAATGAGCAAAGTGATTCAATATCGATTTTTTTTTTCCTCATTGTTCCATGGGTGGCCACACACCTTTGTTACTGCACAGTATTCAAGCCTTGCTTTGAGGACAGAATTATTAATTTCCTCATGGGCTTTTCTATGCTGCTCACCCCTATTGTTGCTGAGTGCTTTGCTCACATTAATGAATTAATCTCCACAACAGCTGTGTGAGGTTATTGTCCCCATTTTACAGATGGGGAACTGAGGCACAGAAGGCTTGAGGTCAAAAGTATCCACTGATTCTTGGTGCCCAGTCTGAGATGACTAGGACCTGACTTTCCAGAGTACATGATCACAGCTCCCACTGACTTCCTTTGCAGTTGTGAGAGCTCAGAGCTTCTTCAGATCAGACCCCAGGCTCTCAAGTCAGGCATGCAGAAAACAAGGCTACACAATTAATGACCATCTGTGAAGAGTTTGGTTTAAGTAATTTGCCCAACATCGCATAGGAATAGAGCTGGGTATTCCCTTTCACAGAGCATTTCCATCTTTCAAATGAAAACAAAAACCTTTCAAAATTACCCATAAAAGGGAATGGAGCACTGGTTCTTGGGCAGTCCCAGTCTCCTTGCCTAGGCAGTCTCCCCTCACTTAACTTCTAGTTCCAGTTTCCTTCCCCAGCCAGTCCACAGATCCCTTGTGCCCACTGGCTTCAAGTCATAGTCTCCCCTTCCTAACTCTCAGGCCCATTTTCCCTCCCCCCTGCCAGCCTCCAGTCCCAGTCTTCTGCATTCAGTTCAGGTGGCTTCCTCCTCCACACTGCCTGGCTGGGAGTGGAGTGGGGTGGGGGGCACTGAGAGCACAGGAGAGACAGTCTGCCTGCTCTCTGTTCTGCTGCATGGATCTGGCACAGCCAGGAACTGCAATTGGAGGGAAAATCCTGTCCAGCTCCCCACAGCCTTGGGCTGTAGCACACCCAGCGCTGATGGACTCTTTGGGTAATTAAGCTGCTAAATCCTAGCAAGTCTCTACGGAGCATGTGTGAACTGTGATTTTTTGCCAGAGGCTTATAATTTGGCCAAATTTGAGTCGATTTGTGTGGAGATGGCAAAAGGCACATTCCTGACGCAGAAGTCACCACATGGCCAAATTTCAAATTTCTGCTCCAAAACATGAGGGTGCTAGAGCTTCTAAAAAAAAAAAAAGTTGCCAGAATGTTTTAACATGGGCAAAACAACCTATTTTCCCTACCCTCATTCTTTGAAAATTTCAACCAAAATGGCTTATCTATTTCCAGCACACCCCATCCCCCCATCCCCCCCAAAAAATCAACCCCAGGCAGACACCTGGCATGAAAAAATTCACCCAGATGGTTAAAGATTGGCAAAATTCTAGCGAATTAAAGTGGCATCTTGTAATGGCAACCTTACTAATAGGTGACGCTACCAGCCCTGCCTATAATACAGTCTGGGTCTCAATGAGCTCCACAATGCTCCTGAAGGTTGTTATTTATCCCATTTTACAGATGGCTTACCTGAAGACTGAAGGGGATAATTGTCTTGCCCAAGATCACACCGTGAGTAGTAGAACTGGGAATAGAATGCTGATTTCTTGTACCTTGCTCTATCTCTGGTATTTCTTTGGGGCAAAGGATACGGTCTGAATTTTCACATACCAAAATGAAATCAATAGATTTTTCATGTGTGAAGAAGGTCACTAAATACTTGCAATTTCTCTGATTGAAAAGAAATACAGACGAAGAGATATATAGTGAGTACAGAACACTTGTCTTTTATTCCATTACTCTCCTGGAATAAACAACAACAAGGAAAGATGGGTATATATTCGATAAACATAAAGAGACAGTGAGGTTTTCTTTTGCTTTGACCATTATATGATTGTTCAACCACAATTGACCTGACGAGATGACAGTCACTGAAAGATAATAAAAGCAAGACCCTTTTCAGAGAAAAACCACATATTAATCAAAGATGTAGAATTGTTAAATAAGTAAACTCCAGCTCACCTGAACTTTTCTCACCACTTCTGCTGTTCTGGTCGATTATATTTTTTTTAAAAATGTGACGGAGAATTAAAATAAGAGTATTTAACTATTTAAAACAGCAAGTCATGCTATTATCTCCTGCTAAAACAAAGACCAGAGAAAAACTTCTGAAGACCAAAGAAAGTGATGTCTGAATTAATGTACAAAAGACCACAGTCATGTTATATTCAAAGGAGGAAGAAAAATAATGAATGAGGTAGTGGGGTGGAGGGAATGTTAATGGTATGAAGGAATATGTGCGAATTGGCCATATAACTGATGCATGTTCTTTGCAATTAAGAAAGTTAGGTGAAGATAGGAGTTGAGTCCAAATGGCTGGAATAGCAAGTATAGAAAAGTTAAGGGTGGAGAGGACTGGATTTAATCTTTCAAGCCCATCTGCACTCTATCCACATGGTGCTTGAAAACTTGGGCTTTTCCCAGATGGGATGGATTTCTCCCATAATGATGGTATGTGTTTGTCTATATTTTTTTAAAACATGCTTCACCAGTTCCATGTGGTATGTGCAGGTAAGGAAAAAGCATTACAAAATGTTTGTAAATTCCCTCTCTTAATTAACCCAGCAAGAGTTTCAATGACCACCCTTGTCCTGAAAGGCAACAAAATCTGGCTATGTTGGACTGAGAAGTGAAGCAAGTCCACAGTCAAAAACCCTCACTGAAAATGCTCTAGCCTCATCATTTTAAAACCAGGGAACTGTTAGTTCAAACTCCTCAGCGGATGCCCACAACACTGTCATGTTCCAAAGAGATAATTTTTCAAGTAGTCAGTTCTCAAATCATTGAAGCTAGAACAGATCCTGTGAAGGGCACCACTAAGGAAATGGATTCTCCACTAGTTGAAGTTTCTAAATGGTCTTTGAGTATAGACCTGTATAGAGTACAATGTGGGGAAAAAGCAATCTTGGCCTTGCAGCTCTTTCGATATTTGAAGCAGCTGGGTTTCCACTAAGACCCCCGAGTCACAAATGTGCATAACCAATGAAAGTCATATGCCTCTCAGTCAAAGGAGAAATAATTGCCTTCACCATTTCTTTTGATTCCTTCTCCAAGCCTACTAGAATGACTTCAATCTTGTCTGACTTGGGTCTTGGCTAGGTAGCCATCCAGACTTCAATCTCTTAGGCACTGTGTAAGTCATTCTACTGAACTGACCTGGCTGGAGTATATATAAAACTGGGTTCCATTAGCATACACAGAAGCCACAGCCATATTTCTTTACTAATCCTCTGAGAACCCAAAGGGTGGCAAACTGGTACCCTGTGGAATCCCACATGAAGGAGAACACAGGAAAAGTAGAATTCAATCCAGCCAGTTGCTGGGCACTCTGGCAAAGCAGATAAGCATGTACTTAATTTTAATCATGACTAGTAACATGGAAACCATGGGAGTCCCAGGGAGTCATGATCAAGCTCATAATAAGTAATTGTTAAATACAGTCTAGTGGGGTCTCTTTGAAAAAAACACCAGAGCCATTCAAGATCAATCCACAGGTGTGTTACAAATACCTCAGGTCAACAATGTTGAAGGAAAATGATTGATCTAAAAATAAGTATATACGCTGGGCTCTCATTTGCTCAAAGGCTCCTTTACTCTGCGTAAAGGGATCTTAACATAAATGAGAATAACCTGGCCCCTGATCTTGATCCATTGTCATGTTTTAACTATGTCCTTGCTCTTCATGTTTAAATTCCAAACTTAATGTAGATTTAATATAGTTGTTCTATATTAATAGAGGATACAGAGTTCCCTGCTACAGAAAACTGACATCAGTTGAGAAAGAGAATAGATAACAGGAATTATAAAACTTTAAACTAATCGCCAGACCTTTTTTTTTGCCTTTCTGTACTGCTATTTTACTATAGTTTAGGTGCTAGGGATCACTGTTATGCTGGATGTGTTTGGATTAGTTGCAAAACAAAGGTCCTGACCATTTCTGGTCCTTAAAATTCCCCTAGCACTCTTTGCTGCATAGGAGTGTCAACTCCAGTACCTGGCTAAATTCCAAGAAAGAAAATAAATTGCACCTAGTCTACCTTAAATCTCCATGGTGTTTCAGTTGGCTACATTTTTCTTTACTTTCTATTCTAAGCACTGTATTTGGTGTTGCTAGTTCAGAATGGCTACCATATTCTGTACCGGGAGTGGCTCCGTTTTAGTGGTGGTTAATGAAGAGATCCCTGTCTGTAAAGTATGCTGGGATCCTTCCGAATAAAAGGCACTAGATAAACATAAGGCATTAGTTTAATTAATTGTAAGCTAATTTTTCTTCATTCTTTCCACTCCCTGAACACTCTCAAATGATTTTCCTTGTCATTTCTAGGGGATTTACTAAAATATTACTCCAGTATATTCTACTGGAGGGAGGAGGGGCAGGGGAGAGAGCTTCTCTAGCTATAAACAGTGCTGGCTGGTACCAATGTACCATATAATTGAATGTTATTTCCATATATTTCAGGCTACTTGTAGCAATCTCTAACAAATAAGGGCATCTTGTAAGGCCTTTGGATTGTTCTTGAATGTAAGAGTTTATTTCTTACAGATTTTTTTTCAAAAAGAGGGAGAATATTATTTTTAAACTGTACTTTAATAGCCAGTTTGTTGTTTCTGTTTCTGAAGCCATCATAAAGCATCCATAAAGTGGTATTTCTCTTGCATTTTACATGACTCCAGGGCTTGCTGTTCTCGCCTGTCAGGTCTTTTCAAATCACTTAACGTTTACTGGAACAATTCTACACTGCCGGATTTGCTGCTCATCCAGCGTGGTGTTTGTATCACAGCTGCTACACCAGAGTCATCTCAATAAGAGGAAACGTTTCTCACCACTTCATTAGTACACAGCGGCATGAAAATAATAATTTCCTCTGAAAATAAAAAACCACAAACCTTTCATCTGGGGGAAAAAAATCATGAAAAAAGTAATCTTGTTTTTGTTTGGGAGTTGAAATATTTGTGGTCATTAAGGTAATCTTACAATCTGTAGTTGATTCAATTAAAATGTGGCAGAATTTGTGATATTTTTGTACACTTTTTCCAGAGCTGGTTGGAACATTCAGACATACTGAATAATGAAAGATCAGAGTATTAAAAAATCATGGAGCACAGGGGTTTCAGGGCCATGTCTAACCTCAAACCTTTACAGACAGGAAAGAAAAATACATCTTTTTTTCAAGTATTTTTGGCTTTCTATAGCTATTTAACCACATTGTTCTACTGAGCAAATGAAAAATAATTTTGTCTTGCTCATAATTTGTGGAAAATTTTGTAAACACCAGAAAGTGTACCTACAAGGGAAGGCACAAGACTTCAGTTATGTCTCGCAAGGCAACAGTTTTAATGGAAAGCTTGTTTCCTGGCTATGTTGCAAAATTAATGTATGTTATTTGTTGGGCAATATTCACTGATACACCATTTAAGGCTAGATCCCAGTCACTGTTACACATGTAGAGTCGTAGCTTACTCCATGAATTCATTGACTATTTGCCGAGTAACCTGCTACCCAATAAGAATAAATAGCTAGATCTAATAACATGAATAAGGGGAGCAGAATCTGCCTCTTGGATGTTACAACAGTGGGGCCCCAGTCTTGCATTTTACAACATGTGGACAAACTGATGAGCCCACATGGAACCCCACTGAAGAAAAACAAATAGTTCACAAACTGTTACAAGTTGCAGGACAGGGACCTTAGCTCTTAAAACAAGAGAGCCATATTCTCCCCTATTCTATTTTAATTCCCATGATGTCACATATTAAAGATGATGATCAGTAAAGTATATGATAATGTCACAACTCAGAAGGCATAAAAGTATTGCAGGGAACCTCTCAGCTCAAGTGGCCCCTGCAGTTCCAATTATAAAATTCACCTTGCTTTGTATTTAATTTGAAGAGTTCAGTACAGATCTAATTAAATGTTAATACATCATTAAAATGATTTGTAATAAGTATATTCAAACCAGGGTGAGTATGATATGCTCTTTATGAAGCCCAGACCTAGCTGGGATCCTTCAGGTTGAAAACTCATTATTCATAACAAACAACATTCTGATAATATTAATGACATACACAAATGTGATCAAAATATTTGATCTTGGAAATAATTTTAACATTTGTGGGAACTTGATATTTGGGGGTTTTTTTTCTGGTTGACATTATTCTATGAGGGAATATTCCTTTAAAAGGCTTTGACTGGGTTTTGTTTTTTTTTTAGCAGGAAAAAAAATAAGCCTTCTACAGAATTAATGAAGCTGGCTTTTTAGCCTAGGGTAAAAAGCTAGCTAATGAAGTCATTCATCGTGACAGCCCACGGTCTGAATTATATGAATTATTGCTTATTAATGGGATTAATTGTTTCTCATGCTATAATACAAAATGTATGCACATCTCCAAAATATCTAGGTTTATAATCTGAAACAGAAAAGGGAGGTGAAAGGAGTGTATTCGTTATATGAAGCACTTCCATTTCTGAATTTGTGTCATGTAGGTAAACTTTATCAAGAAAATACATAAAGTGAGGCATGTAAAAATGAAGATAAAGAAAGAGGTAATGGCAAGCGATAGTATGATTGACTTTCATGGTTTTGCTAATGTTTTCCAATAGCTTTGGACTCCTTTTTAGTATGAAATACAAATAAAATATATTTTGTCATATGAAATGTTGCAATCTTCACAGATAAGAGCTTTTTACAGTAACTCCAAGCAGAGGGATAGCACAGCAAAAATATTAACGGATAAAAAAGATCAGTAAGATTAAATTAAAACTACAATAATTGTAGACATTTATTTTGCATTTCTTAATCTTGACACTTTATTGATTACAGTTCTTGTTTCCTATTTGCATTGTGGTAGCACTGAGAGGGCTCAGTCAGGGATTAGAGCCTGATTGTGCTAGGTACTGTACAATCACAGAACAAAAAGCTTACAGCCTAATTGTGTCAAAGTTACAGTAAGAGACAGGAAAATTATTTGCATGTCACTGATTCTGAAATGCCACATTCTTATCTTTGAATTTGGTGTATGTGTAAACCTAAGGCACTTATATAGTCACCATTATCACAGTATCTTCACACCTCACAATCTTCAGTGTATTAATCCTCACAACACCCAGTGAGGAAGGGAAGTATTATCTTATGCCCATTTTACAGATGGGGAACTGAAGCACAGAGAGACTGAGATTTGGCAACGTCAGACAGAAATTCTGGAGAAGCAGGGAATTGAATGTGGGTCTCCCGAGTCCTTAATTCTGATCACTGGCCATCCTGTGCACAATGCTTCGTTTGGAGGGGGGGGGAAGGCAAAAGTCAATGGAAAAATGAATGTAGAGGCCACAGCCACATTTATTATATGATGAAATGGAATTTGTTCCAAGCACGTAGCACAATATCCATCTGAGAATGTTGTTCATGGGATTTGTGTGAGGGAAGCAAAAGCAGGGCAGGAGAAAGGAAGAGAAGATGAGAGGGGAGGTGGAAGATAATAAGGAGCAAAGAGTTCAGGAGAGATTAGGGAGGCAAAAGAGAGATGAGGAAGGGGCAGAATGAGGAATATAGAGGAGGAGGAAGGGACACAGGATTGCAACTAGTCTCCAGTTTAGGCCCTCAGGAGATTGCAGGGGACAACACTGCTGTCAGCTGGAGTACTTAAGAAAGGCAGGTTAGTTGAGGTACACTGAATCATGGCTGCACCTGAGTAATTTAGGCTCATTTGTGGCTACTACAGATCCACCCCCAAGTGATGACTGGGAAGGGAAAGCTGCTTCTCAGCCATACAAACCATAGCTGCAGCATCCAGCCAGAGGGGAGCTGCAGGAGAAACAGCAGTTGGCAGGGAGTGGGGTCAGCTTCCTTGAGAGCCTACAGGGCCGAGGAGAGTCCTGCAGGGCGGGAGTGGACTCTGAAGGAGGTTGTTGTTGTTGTTAGCTTTATTTATTTGTGTTCGTGCCTAGAAGTCCAGACCGAGATTGGCACCATACACACACAAAATAAGAGACAGCCCCTGTTCCAAAGAGCTTACAGTCTAACTAGGCGACGCAGATACAGGGTTAGGGAATGGGACAGAATATAAAAACAGAGCAAACAAAGGGACAGTGAGCAAACTTACAAGTTCTATGCTTTTTTTGTTGGTTGGCAGTGTTTTGTTTGTTTACTTACATGATACATATTAAGTTGGGGGGAAGGAAAGAAAGGAAGTGATTAGCTAAAAGGACAAAGAAAGGATGGGCTGTAAGGTGGATGAGAGAGATGATGGTGGGAATGACAGAGAGGGGCATAGAGAGCAATGCACCTGCAGCAGAACCAGGAACTTCATTCCACTACCCGTAGGCACTCTCCAGTTCTCCTCTAGCCTTCCTTTTCAGGGTGAGACTGCATCTGGAGGTAGTCGAGTGGAGAGTGGTTTTGTTTCAATGCTTTACTTTTCAGATTAAAATATAATTCGTGTTTTCATTGTACTTGATTTTTTATTATCATGCCCAGATTTTTTTTATTATTTTCTATTGTAAAAATAAAGTAGTGTTATATTGCAACCTTCCAGCAAGAGTTTTTGTATTTTTAATCTAATTTCTCTGTGTATATGCTGTGAACATAAGAGGAGTAATCTGCTAAAATCTACACAAGGGTTCAGTGTAAACCCCCTCCCTGTGAGTTTATCTCCAGCCAGCAATCTGCCTCAGATCCCAACCCCTCCTTGCCCACTAGCCTGGTGGGGGGAGTACATTGGGCACCCAGACCAATACAATAAATTTGCTTGACAGATAAGTCATCAACTTTAAAGCCAGAAAGGGCCATTACGATCAGATAGCCTCACCTGCATAACAAAGGCCTTAGAATTTCACCCAGTAACGTCGGCTTCAAATCCACCACCTTGTGTGAGCTAAAAAAATGTTATAAAATCAGAAATATTCCTGCATAGTACTGAACCAACACAATTTAACAATTTTGTGAGCAAAATGTGTCCTACTCGTTGCTTCTAACTAACAGTATGATCAGCTCTGCTCCAAAAGGTATTTAGTCCAGACTTCACATCCTATTTACATTTTCCCTCCATTGCTTAGTATTAGGCACCAGGGAAGACACTCTGTCAGTGAGAGGTATTTTTATGCAGCCACACATCCTTAAAAGTCATGCCATGAAACTTAACAATAGGCTTCATACAATTCACATATATAGCTTAGAAGAGTAACACACTTAGCTACATTAGTCAGACACAATTAGTTTCAAAGCCCTGACTGCAGTGAATGAGATTTAGTTCTCTGCAGCTACAAGTATTTCTATTAAGTGACTTTATCGGTAATAAATATTTTCATTATATGGGCAGAATATTCAGATGAGACTGCATTAAATAATACAGTACCAGTGACAAAAATTGAATTCTGTGAGATGGTCTAATACAAAATATTCAGGTAAACATAAATGAGTCCAAGCTACAACATTTTGGGAACAATCTGAATTAGGATCCTACCAAAGTCGGGGAGGGAGGTTGGAACTAGGGTTTTGGTTTGGACTCATCTCTATTTAAATTGCAGTTGCAAATGGAATTCTGAATACTCATTTATATTTATCAAAATAGGATGTATGCATTAGGAAGTATATCATAACCCTATATATCTGTATGCACATATATATATGGGCCAAATCCTCTGCTGGTGTAAATCAGCATAGCTCCATTGACTTTATAGGTGTTATGCCTGTTTACACCAGTTGAAGATTTGACTCGTATTATGAATCTCATACAAATTCTGGATTAAAAAATGACACTTGCACCTTTTGCACATGCTAAGAAGTCCAGTGTTTCACTAACAGGTTTTTGCATGCAAAATTGCTTGTAAAATTTTTACATTTTCAGAGGAGTATTTTTAAAATGTGGTCTCTATAAATTCAGTGGCTATGGGAAAAAATAATCCAAACACATTTATTTCTCTCTCTCTCTCTCTCTCTCTCGCTCTCTCATAAAAAAAGCAGAGCTTTTAGCTAATTTGTTTTGGTAGAGTGATCTGTATAATGCCATTACTAGAGCTCCACAGAAATGTATTTCCTAAAACACAGTCTTATATTTTTGTTTCCAAATGCATTTGGAATAAGCTATTGTACTACTCAAGCTGAGTTAAGTTGGCAGAATAGGGTGTATAGTGGTAAAAAGTGGCATGCAAAATATATTGAGATTTTTGAAGATCTAAATCACTATGAGGATTAACTGAGGACATATAATCATAGCATATCAGAATTGGAAGGGACCTCAGGAGATCATCTCGTCCAACCCCCTGCTCAAAGCAGGACCAATCCCCAATTATATCATCCAATGGATTTTTGCCCCATATCCCTAAATGGCCCCCTCAAGGATTGAGCTCAAAACCCTGGGTTTAGTAAGCCAATGCTCAAATCACTGAGCTACCCCTTCCCCCTATTTTTCAAACCCTTTCTATCCAGAACTATATATCCCACATACTGAAAAGCATATTACACTATGGTGCCTGTTTCACTTTCAGTATACATTTCTAAAAAGAAAGGTTTGAATTTTGTACAAAATGGCTCTTCATCTTAACCGAGGCTAAAATGCAGCCACTTCTGGGTTGAAATGTGAAATGTGGTAAACTGTGTAACAGTTTAGGACAGAAAGTGAAGAATACCATATCCAGATGAAATTTCAAGGGGAACTTAGACAGAATCATACATCTAGAGGAGCTCATGCTCCTTTACTACCTTACTATACACTCATTAATCACACAATAAGAATGGTTCAGAGGGGGAATTAAATAGTCAGGTGAGAACCTAGGTTTTAATGTTCTCAGGATGTGGGGGCTGTCATGCTGAAAGGGAAGCTTACAGTTATGGGTGGGCGGAGGAAACTCACTGCTGGAGAAACCAGCAAAGAATCACATTTTTGCTGTTCTGTGTGAAAGTAGAAAGCAAAAGAATTGTCACATTGCATACACGATATATGTTGCACTCACATAATTAAACTGAAGTTTTGATTCCCACTCCACAATCCTATTACATAATGTCAAATAAACACATGAAAATTACATTAAACACACTAAGGATGTGGCATAACAGCCAACCAATGTAGTTCAGTGGAATGTGCATGGTAAGCACTCCAATGTCAAGGCACAACGAGGTGCATTAAGAAAGACATGACGAAGAACATATAGCCCTTCATGTTTTGTTCTTGCTTCTATGTTTATGCATTTGCGGTTGCACAGCTGTACCTGGTGGCATGATTTGGAGAAAGTGGGGTTGCATTCACATGGTTGAGGATATAGGGTGGGCTGCACAATCCTCATAATTGGTGATGGAGAGAAGAAGAAGAAGAAGAAAATAATCCAGATTCACTATCAGGACCCAGGGTAAGTGCAGGACTACTAGTTAGAAGCTCATCATTTCACTTGTAATCTAAAAAGAGAGAGAGAAAGAGAGAACTGGAAATCTTTGTAGATAATGAACATCATACCTTAGAACGTCACTTTAGTGACCACAAAAGAACAGTTTTACGTCCATCACAATTGGTACAAGGGTTGTTTGACCCTAGTGGTCTGAGTGGGAATCATGACCCAGGCTGGGTCAGATACCAGGAGAGCAGAGTCTGAGATATGCGAGAGGGCAGACCAAGAGTCAGGTGTCAGAAGGCAGGGACAGTCAGGTTGCCAGGAGCAGGCCCTCTCAGAGGTTCAGAGAGGCCCGGGCCACTTCCAACTTTTGAGGCCCCTAGCCATAGTAAAAATAAAAAATGACGACACATGGTCTAATCTTGTACCATCAGAACCGATATATTTTTATTAATATTTATGAACATTTTTAACTCTTTAATATGACAAAATCTATATCAGTTTACAAAAAAATGGTGTCTTTTACCAAATCACATCGCTTATTTGCTTAAATTTCCAGTTCTAAGCTGAGAGTGTGTTACATTTTGGTCCAATAGGGATGTGCATAAAAACAAGTTGTGAAACTTATCAAATGCCAAAAAATTAACAGGTGTCTAAATTTGAGGCCCTCTTTGAGCTTGAGCCTTAGGCCAAATGGACCTCCTGGCCCCCTCTCTCATTGGCCCTGGCCAGGAGATCAGAGTCAGGCAGCAGGAGCAGGTAGCAAAAGGGAAGGAATTCCAAGATAGGGAAACCCAGTTACACAGAGAACTTCCTGTTCCTGTGTTTGGCTTAAATAGAAGCAGGGGACCAGTCAGCACCCCCAGAATTCTGCCAATTAGACCCCAGAACTAGAGACCTCTGTCGGATATGAGCTTCTAGGTCAGGTGTTACTGGGACATATTGGTTGCAGGCTAGAACTTGCTGGCTGCTATGCACCTAATGGTCTGGGGTTTGAGATGGGGCACCGGAATTGGGGGGCAAGGAGCCATGGCCCTCCCACTTTTGAAAGTGGATGGGCCTGGCCCATTCACTTTTTGCCATGAGCCTGGCCCCCTGCCCCTCCTCTTCCTCCCGAGGCCCCAGTCAGGCTGGAAGTTGGAGCATGGCCCAGGTAAGAGCAGCTTGGGGAGTCCAGGAAGCTGTGGGGAGCCTCAGACCCTCCACCTCCCCAGAATTGGGGGGCCCAAGAGCAGCCCCGGCCCTGGCAGTTTTTCAAAGAGACATTATTAAGGGCACAAGAGCAAACTATCCCACTGTGTAGGAAAGATAGGAAGTATGGCAAGAGACCACCCTGGCTTAACCAGGAGATCTTCAATAATCTAAAACTCAAAAAAGAGTCCTACAAAAAGTGGAAACTCGGTCAAATTACAAAGGATGATTATAAAAAAATAACACAAGTATGTAGGGACAAAATTAGAAAAACCAAGGCACAAAATGAGATCAAACTAGCTAGAGACATAAAAGAAAACAAGAAAACATTCTAGAAATACATTAGACGTAAGAGGAAGACCAAGGATAGAGTAGGCCCATTACTCAATGAGGGAGGGAAGACAATAACAGAAAATGTGGAAATGGCAGAGGTTCTTAATGATTTCTTTGTTTTGGTTTTCACCAAGAAGGTTGGTGGCGATTGGATGTCTAACGTAGTGAATGCCAATGAAAATGAGGTAGGATCAGAGTCTAAAATAGGGAAAGAACAAATCAAAATTACTTAAACAAGTTAGATGTCTTCAAATCACCAGGGCCCGATGAAATGCATCCTAGAATACTCAAGGAGCTGACTGAGGAGATATCTGAGCCATTAGCAATTATCTCTGAAAAGTTATGGAAGAAGGGAGACATTCCAGAAGACTGGAAAAGGAAAAATATAGTGCCCATCTATAAAACGGGAAATAAGGACAACCCGGGGAATTACAGACCAGTCAGCTTAATTTCTGTACCCAGAAAGATAATGGAGCAAATAATTAAGCAATCAATTTGCAAACACCTAGAAGATAATAAGGTGATAAATAACAGTCAGCATGGATTTGTCAAGAACAGATCTTGTCAAACCAACCTGATAGCTTTCTCTGACTGGATAACAAGCCTTGTGGATGGGGGGAAGGGGTAGATGTGGTATATCTTGACTCTAGTAAGGCTTTTGTTACTGCCTTGTATGACCTTCTCATAAACAAACTAGGGAAATACAACCTAGATGGAACTACTATAAGGTGGGTGCATAATTGGTTGGAAAATCATTCCCAGAAAGTAGTTATCAGTGGTTCACAGTCATGCTGGAAGAGCATAACGAGTGGGGTCCCACAGGGATTGGTTCTGTGTCCGGTTCTGTTAAATATCTTCATCAATAATTTAGATAATGGCAAAGAGAGTACACTTATAAAGTTTGCGGATGATACCAAGTTGGGAGGGGTTGCAAGTGCTTTGGAGGATAGGATTAAAATTCAAAATGATCTGGACAAACTGGAGAAATGGTCTGACGTAAATAGGATGAAATTCAGTAAGGACAAATGCAAAGTACTCCACTTAGGAAGGAACAATCAATTGCACACATACAAAATGGGAAATGACTGCCTAGGAAGGAGTACTGCAGAAAGGATCTGGGGTCATAGTGGATCACAAGCTACCTATGAGTCAACAGTGTAACTCTGTTGCAAAAAAAGCAAACATCATTTTGGGATGTATTAGCAGGAGTATTGTAAGCAAGACACGAGAAGTAATTCTTCTGCTCTACTCCGCACTGATTAGTCCTCAACTGGAGTATTGTGTCCAGTTCTGGGTGCCATATTTCAGGAAAGATGTGGACAAATTGGAGAAAGTCCAGAGAAGAGCAACAAAAATGATTAAAGGTCTAGAAAACAGGACCTATGAGGGAATATTGAAAAAATTGGGTTTGTTTAGAAGCGAAGAGAAGAAAAGACAGAGGGGGGACATGATAACAGTTTTCAAGTACATAAAAAGTTGTTACAAGGAGGAGGGAGAAAAATAGTTCTTCTTAACCGGCGAGGATAGGACAAGAAGCAATGGGCTTAAATTGCAGCAAGGGCAGTTTAGACTGGACATTAGGAGAAAATTCCTAACTATTAGGGTGATTAAGCACTGGAAAAAATTGCCTAGTGAGGTTGTGGAATCTCCATCATTGGGGATTTTTAAGAGCAGGTTGGACAAACACTTGTCAGGGATGGAATAGATAATATTTAGTCCTGCCTTGAGTGCAGGGGACTGGACTAGATGACCTCTTGAAGTCCCTTCCAGTTCTATGATTCTATTATTCTATGTCCCCTCCTCCTGTGTCTCCCACCCAGGGCAGATGGAAGGTCCGTGGCTCCCCACAGCTACCCAGATGGCTCTTATCACGGCCTGACGGTGGCTCTTCAGCTCCTGAGGCCCCACCCCAAGGCCAGGCTGCAAGCCGGAGCCGGGTTGGGATAAGAGCTGCACTGGCAGCTGTGGGGAGCCACAGACCCTCCACCTGCCCTGGACTGGGGGTTTAGGGAGTGGGGACACAGGCCAGGGGCAGGTGGAGGGTGCTCTTGGGACTCCCACCCTGGACAGCTTTGGCTTGGCTGAGGGGCAAAGCCTCAGGGGGAAGAGGAGGGGCAGGGATGGTGCCCTGAAGGGGTGGGGCTTTGTGGCCCCCCACTTTTAGGAGGAATCTGGACTTTGAGACCCACAGTCAATAACTCCTTTAAAAGATAGCAGCACTCACCACACAGTTCTCCCTGACAACATGCTGGCCAGGGCTCTGGTTCAATGCTGACTCAAAGGGAGTTGTGACAGTTACCAGTGCTTACAAATTCCCATTTGTCTTGTAAGGCTCCTGGCCATTCAGCCACTATGATAAACCCTACTTAGGCTGTGCAGGCTAAAGATCATGGACTGATGTGGGCTTTAATAAACATGCTGATTCTGAAATTTATAGACTAAATACTGTGGAAACTTAGATTCTTCCTGCTGAAATGAACTTATTAACATGTGATGGTTTGGGGTGACATGTTTAATATTTTTTGTTGAACAGAATCTCTTTCCAGTAATAGTTCTAGATCACTGTGCCTACACCTGGACCTAGCACCCTTAGTCAGGCTGAGTGGCACTTTATTCTGCAAGTAGCTCCAGTGAAACCCAAGTAAGGTACCACTCAGCCTGAACAAGGATGCTTGTGATGCAGTGGTAGTGCACAAGAGAAGTGTGCAAGAGAAGAAGCATCTTCCCCAGAAACACCTTCTTTTAACTGCAGCTCAGCAAAGGGTCAACACATGTATTACTGTATCTGCTTTTGCCAGATTCTGTTTCTTTGGCAGATGGTTCCTCCCTGGAATTTTCTTTCCTCCCCAAACCCAGATGGTTCAAGGTCCTAGTGCCCCAGAAGAGATACCTCCCCTTCACAATTTAGAGAGCACCCTGTGGGGATGGAAGATGAATGGTCCTTGCTTGAGCCTCACATTTCTCCCTCCCCCCATGCTTCAATATCTTCTAAAACTTGCTCCTACCAGCTTCAGTTTCTTTGTGACTGATTTGTATTCAGCCCTTTAATAAAACATTTTTCTCAGTATGCCTCTGGGTGGGAGGGGAGGAGGATGGAGAGAATAAGCTCTTCAAATTTGGCAGACACAAGAGGGGCTCTTTGTTTGCTTGTTGTTTGCTGTTATTTCTGTCTCTTCTAATGGTAAGTATTCTGTTGTCGTTTCCTTTCATTTTTTCTTTTGATTCCCGAGGAGAAAGGTACATTATTATAGTGGCAGAATTGAGTCTCATAGCAAGCACAAATAGTAATGTATGTTGCTTTTTAGCAGGTTGGGTGAAACCTCCGAAAATCAAATAATTAAACTTTGTTTCTATCTCTATTCATAGAAATTCCATGCTTGAATAATAAGAGTATAGCAGCAGGAACCAATCACCTGACCAGGATGTCTAGTGACTGTGAAATGCTCAGGGAGATTAGAGAGGCTATGCTACACAAACAGAAAACTCAATAATAATGAGAGGTTTCAGCTATCGTCATATTCACTGGGTCCATGTCACCTCAGGACGGGATGCAGAGATAAAATTTCTAGATACTATTAATGACTGATTCTTGGAGTAGCAGTCCTGAACGCACAAGGGAAGAGGCAGTTCTTGATTTAGTCCCAAGTGGTGCACAAAATCTGGTCCAAGAGGTGAATGTAGCTGAACTGCTTGGTTGTAGCAACCATAATGGAATTAAATCTAGCATCATAAGGGGGAAAATACCACAGAAACCCACCACAGTAGCATTTAACTTCAAAAGGGGGAACAACACAAAAATGAGGAAACCAATTAAACAGGAATTAAAAGGAACAGTAACAAGAGTGAAATGCCTGCAAGCTGCATGGAAACTTTTTAAGACAACATAATAGAGGCTCAAACTAAAGATATAACCCAAATAATAAAAGGACCAAATAAAATAAGAGGACCAAAAATGCCACTATGGCTAAACAGAGTAAGAAAGGCAGTTAGAGGCAAAAAGACATCCTTTAAAAATTGGAAGTCAGATCCTAGTGAGGAAAATAGAAAGGAGCATAAACTCTGGCAACTCAAGTGTAAACATATAATTAGGCAGGTAAAAAGAGAATTTGAAGAGCAACTAGCAAAAGACACAAAAACTAACAGCAATTTTTTTAAGCGTGCCAGAAGCAGGAAGCCTGCCACACAACTGTGGGGCCACTGGATGGTCGAGGTGCTAAAGGAGCATTCAAGAGGGATAAGGCCATGGCGGAGAAACTAAACAAATTCTTTGCATTGGTCTTCATGGCTGAAGATGTGCGGGAGATTCCCAAACCAGAGCCATTCTTTTTAGGAGACATATCTGAGGAAATGTCCCAGACTGAGGTATCGGTAGAGGAGGTTTTGGAACAAACTGATAAATTAAATAGTAATAAGTCACTAGGACCAGATGGTATTCACCCAAGAGTTCCGAAGGAACTCATATATGAAATTACAGAACTAATAACTGTGGTATGTAAGCTATCACTTAAATCGGCTTCTGTACCAGATGATTTGATGATAGCTAATGTGACACCAATTTTTTAAAAAAGCTTCACAGGCAAACCCGGCAATTACAAGCCAGTATGCCTATCTTCAGTATTGGGCAAATTAGCTGAAACTATAGTAAATGTGACAGACCCAGACCACTGGGGTACAGGAGTCTGGTAGAAGGCAAATATACTGGCCACTGGATGAATAGTTTTCTGTTCCCTGAGGGACCAGAGCAGGGGCTGCCCTAGAGCAATCAGGAACCTGCTCGAACCAATTAAGGCAGGCAAGCTAATCAAGACACCTGGAGCCAATTAAGAACTTTCTAGAATCAGTTATGGCAGGCAGGCTAATCAGGACACCTGGTTTAAAAAGGATCTCCCATCAGTTAGTAGGGGGGTTGCGTAAGGAGCTGGGAGTGAGAGGATGTGCTGCTGGAGGATTGAGGAGTACAAGTGTTATCAGACACCAGGAGGAAGGTCCTGTGATGAGGATAAAGAAGGTGTTGGGAGGAGGCCATGGGGAAGGAGCCCAGAGAGTTGTAGCTGTCACGCAGCTGTTCCAGGAGGCACTCTAGACAGCTGCAATCCACAGGGCCCGGGGCTGGAACCCAGAGTAGGGGGTGAGTCCGGGTTCCCCCCAAACATCCCAACTCCTGATCAGACACAGGAGGAGTTGACCTGGGCTGTGGGTTCCACCAGAGGGGAGGTCTCTGGGCTGTTCCCTGACCTACATGGTGGATCAGCAGAGACTGCGGGGGTTGTTTTCTCTTTTTCCCCATGCTGGCCAGTGATGAGGTTATCTGCGTGAACAGCAGATTTGAGCCACGAAAGTGGCCAAACTGAAGGCTGCCGTGAATCTCTGAGGCAAGCAAATCTGCCAGTAAGTGCAGGACCCACCAAGGTAGAGGAGGAACTTTGTCACATAAAGAATAGAATTATCAGACACATAGATGAACACAATTTGTTGGGGAAGAGTCAATATGATGTTTGTAAATGGAAATCATGCCTCACCAAACTACTAGAATTCTTTGAGGGGGGTCAACAATCATGTGGACAAGGGGGATCCAGTGGATATAGTATCAGAGGGGTAGCCATGTTAGTCTGTATCCACAGAAACAACGAGGAGTCTGGTGGCACCTTAAAGACTAACAGATTTATTTGGGCATAAGCTTTCGTGGGTAAAAAAACACTTCTTCAGATGCAAGGAGTGAAAATTACAGATACAAGCATAAAACTATGAATAAAAAATTATGCTTGTATCTGTAATTTTCACTCCATGCATCTGTACTGGGACAAGTTCTGTTCAATACATTCATAAATGATCTGGAGAAAGGGGTAAACAGTGAGATGGCAAAGTTTGCAGATGATACAAAATTACTTACGATGGTTAAGTTCATAGCTGACTGCGAGGAGTTACAAAGGGATCTCACAAAACTGAGTAGGCAAAAAAATGGCAAATGAAATCTGATGTTGATAAATGCAAAGTAATGCACATTGAGAAACATCCCAAATATACATGCAAAATGATGAGGTCTAAATTAGCTGTTACCACTCAAGAAAGAGTCATTGAAAACATCGCTCAGTGTTAAGTGGCAGCCAGAGAATGTTAACAACCATTAGGAAAGAGATAGAAAATATGATAATGCCACTATATAAATCCATGGTACAGCCACACTTTGAATACTGCATGCAGTTCTGGTTGCTCCATCTCAAAAAAGGTATATTAGAATTGGAAAAAAGTACAACAAAATAACTAAATAAAAAGAGAAGGACAACAAAAATGATTAGTGGTATGGAACAGTTTCCATATGAAGAGAGGTTAAAAAGATTGGGACTGTTAGAAAAGAGATGACTAAGGGGGATATGATAGAGGTCTATAAAATCATGAATGGTGTGGAGAAAGTGAATAAGGAAGTGTTATTTACCTCTTCCCAAGAACCAGTGGTCACCCAAAGAAATTAAGAAGCAGCAGGTTTAAAACTAACAAAAGAAAATATTTCTTCACACAATGCAAAGTCAACCTGTGGAACTCATTGCCAGTGGATATTGTGAAGGCCAAAAGTATAATTGGGTTAAAAAAAGAATTAGATAAATTCATGGAGGCTAGGTCCATCAATGGCTATTAGCCAAGATGGTCGGGGACACAAGCCTACACCTCTGACAGCTAGGACTGGATGACAGGAGATGGATGACTCAATAATTGCCCTTTTCTATTCATTCCTTCTGAAGCATCTGGCACCAGCACTGTCAGAAGACAGGCTACTGGGCTAAATGGATCATTGGTCTGACTCTGCATGGCCATTCTTATGTTCACCACTTACAATTGCCATGAAGGTTTGTGCAGCTATGTTTCATTAACATAAATGTTACGTTCACACGATAGACTAGTCATGGAAAGCAAAATTAAATTTGCTTGGTGAGTGACAATCAGACTGTCTATTGGTTTGCAGTGAGTGGTTATCACTGCAGTATCTGTATTTTGTCCATGTGTACATTCTCACACACCACTTTTTGCTGTTCGAGAAGATGCTCCAATGAAATGGAATTTCCTGCTTGAGGCAACATTTTATGACAAGTTATTTTTTCTTGCTACTGCTCACTCAGGAGTTTTACACTTTTGACAGAGTGGTTGAAGTTGCCAAGTGTTGATCTGTCATCCCCAGCATATTTTCTATAGCGTGAAGGAACTTAATGAGCTATCTCACATAGTGGATTATGCTTCGTATGTATATGCTGCAATAGCCATTGTCTTTGGTGGCACTGCTACAGTATGAATGCAGAGTCTGAGTGACACTCACCAGATGATTTCTGGGTCCATAAATCTGTAATGATTATGGCTCCAATTTTGACATTCTTCCTGGGGTAATACTCCCATTGATATTAATGGGGCTCAAATAAAGAGTTCAGGCCCTTTGAATAGGACAGTCTTTGTTTCCAAGTAATAGTTTTCCTAAAATGCTGAGACACAGGATTTTGCAGTTTGCAATATTCTCAATTTTAGCTTTGGAAGCAAATCCCGCCTTCCTGACCCTGGCAGGTCCTAAACATCATGGAACCAATAATGTTCCATTGCTCATGAAATGCAAGAGTCATAGAGATCCCCAAAAGGAGTCAAGAACCTAACATGGACAATGGCTCCATAGGGGATTCCTGAGACTAGCACAGAATGAAGTTGTATCCTAGCCTTCCTTACCATCATGAAGTTTCTGAGCTGTCCCCATCCATCAGCACCCAAAAGCATAAATCTGTACGTAGTCTGCGTTCTCCACTATAGATAAGAAAAATATGGAGTGATTTCAACTGTGTTATTCGTGGCATTGTAGGGGTACACAAGACAAGCAACATGCTTATTCCATTTGGACTTCTACTTAGGATGTAGGTCTGCATATTTAATAATTTGATTTAAACCTATCTGGTTGCAGGCTACCTTGAAGGTATCATCCAGGATTTATTAATTCCAGCCATATTGAGCACTCCTTTCAGCAACTGACTTTCAAAGTTTTGATGTTACTCTGAGTGAATATGAACAGACAGTTCATACTCAGAGATACTCAAAATAAGGTAGCTTTCTGTCCTGCACCTGCATGTCCTGTACACTTGTCTATAGCAATTAAAATGAGTAGTCACACCCAGAATGTTTCTTATGTTTTTACTAGTCACTGCTAAGACAGCAAATGATACACACCAACATTATAGGCTTTAAACTGCACTGCTTTCAAAAGGGGCTGACTTTAAAAAAAGTTTATTTCTATCTACAATATGCATATATACTGTACCTGCCTTTCTTGTTGATAACCCTAGACATTTTGGGACAATAAACATAAATTTTGATTAAAGTGTTCCTTCAGTTCCCAAATGTCCATTGTGTAGCACCCTCATAACAACATTTCTGAATTCTTTTGTTCTTTTATGGCAGAATCAACTTCTTAGGTTGGTTTTGCAGATAATCTTTTATAGTGAGGCAGTAGCCTTATCATATTTAAGGTTTCATACCTCGTCCATTAAAAAAAATCTTAATTAACACCCCTAAAAGTTTGGTTTGGTAAATTAATTTGGCCTGAAAATTATCATACTTACTCTGAAGGAAAAGGATTTTTTTTTCTTCAAAGTTTGAAGAAAATTTGTCTATCTACTTTGACTTACAGGTCCTTGAAAAATTACCTTGATTTGAAATTTGACATTCTGATGTATTTTTGTCTCCCTCTACCACGAAAGCAGCTTGAAACAACCCCTTCAAACCTCCTGTGTGGATAAATCTCCTTGAAAACTCATGGACTGACTATATTTGAAGAAATTACGTAGTCATTAAATGAAATTATTCATGTTTTTCTCATGATGTCAATGGGAGGAGGACTGGATAATATGACCAGAATTTTAAAAACTTGTGTGGGCACAGATGGCCTGTTTCAAGCTTCATCTTTAGTTCAGAGCGTGTTTAGGTGCCCAGGAGATTTTCACATCTTTCTGCAGTGAGTTTTTCATGGTGCACTAGATCAAGTGTGCACAGGAGAATGTTCTTCACCTGGTGCAGATTAAGGAACGTGCTGGTATTTGCTTGCTCCCTGGTTCAGCATTGAAAGGGTATCCAGTTACTAGTCCCTGTGACAGTGAACCTGGGAATGTTGGAGTGTCTTATCCTAGATGGCAAACACAGGAACCCCTCAAGTTGCTTTGATCTTTCCTCCAAAGTTGATGTGCTCCCATCTTGTTGTTTGTCCCCAGACTTGAGGTCCTTATCTTGTATTCTATGGTCCTCATCTTAATATCCCCATAAAACTATTAAATGGAAAAAGACAGCCTGGGAATCCCTGCTGTATAACATCTTTTATGACTGTAGCCCAGTGGGCTAACTTGCCTTTGTTATATTCACTGCTTGGCATTATATTCAGCAGTAATGCAAGAAACATAGAGGCCTGTTTTGTGTAAGACATTAGCTTCTGCAAGTTAGCCCAAGGCTTGAGGCCTATGAACTTTGAACAGATAAACTTGGCACAGATAAAGGGCCCAACAGAAGCTGAAAGTAGAGTTTAAGAGGGAGTTCTGACCACAGGTACATGTTTCAACCACGAAGTATCCTGGCAACGACCTGCCATACATAACAGATACATGAGATACATCCTAATCACAAAAGGGCCGGGGTAACGAGTTGACGTATATGATAATAAGTTGAGATCATTGATATACTAACCTATAGGAAAAGACACTCCAACATTAGTAAGGTGAGGAAATACAAATAAGGAAAACTGGAAAAATCCCCTAATGAATATGAGTACTTGTGGCACCTTAGAGACTATCCAGTTTATTTGAGCATGAGCTTTCGTGAGCTACAGCTCACTTCATCGGATGCATAGCATATCGTGGAAACTGCAGAAGACATTATATACACACAGAGACCATGAAACAAAACTTCCTCCCACCCCACTCTCCTGCTGGTAACAGCTTATCTAAAGTGATCTTCAAGTAGGGCCATTTCCAGCACAAATCCAGGTTTTCTCACCCTTCCCCCCCCCCGCCCACATACACACATACAAACTCACTCTCCTGCTGGTAATAGCCCATCCCTCTTTGAAACCTCTCTTTATAATGCGCATGATAATCAAGGTGGGTCATTTCCAGCACTAATCCAGGTTTTCTCACCCCCCCCCACACCCCCCTCCAAAAACCACACACACAAACTCACTCTCCTGCTGGCAATAGCTCATCTTACAATGTGCACAGCAATAATCCAAGTTTAACCAGAACGTCTTGGGGGGGTTCCCCCCCAAGACGTTCTGGTTAAACTTGGATTATTGCTGTGCACATTGTAAGATGAGCTATTGCCAGCAGGAGAGTGAGTTTGTGTGTGTGGTTTTTGGAGGGGGGCGTGTGTGGGGGGGTGAGAAAACCTGGATTAGTGCTGGAAATGACCCACCTTGATTATCATGCGCATTATAAAGAGAGGTTTCAAAGAGGGATGGGCTATTACCAGCAGGAGAGTGAGTTTGTATGTGTGTCTGTGGGGGGGGGGGGAAGGGAAGGGTGAGAAAACCTGGATTTGTGCTGGAAATGGCCCTCCTTGATGATCACTTTAGATAAGCTGTTACCAGCAGGAGAGTGGGGTGGGAGGAAGTTTTGTTTCATGGTCTCTGTGTGTATATAATGTCTTCTGCAGTTTCCACGATATGCTATGCATCCGATGAAGTGAGCTGTAGCTCACGAAAGCTCATGCTCAAATAAACTGGTTAGTCTCTAAGGTGCCACAAGTACTCCTTTTCTTTTTTCTTTTTACGAATACAGACTAACACGGCTGTTACTCTGAAACCTAATGAATATGTATCAAATATGCTAACGTCAGCATAACATATTATAAAAATTGCATCCCAGCCTAGGGGTGATAGGTGAAGGAGATGTTGTCCTTGGGAGGTGCCAGGATGATGGCCATTGGTGATGACGAGGAAGATGATGGTGATAAGGAAGATGATGGCTAACATTTCAGGTTGTTCTGCAAGGGATGGTGTGAGTATATGGATATGCAGATGTACATTCTGTATCTCTATCTACCTTACTAAGTTGGGGTGTTTGTGACTGTGCTAAAATAAACATTAAAAAACTATATTTGTAAATATAAAAGAGTTCCTATAGTGTGAGTGTTGCAATGTACACATCAGGGTTCCCACTATATAATAACTTAAATAATACTGGGCCTGATCTTGGGACAAGAACCTGTCAACCCTTAAAGTAATATCTGGGGATTCTTAAGTAATCAATATAATTAATACATAATCTAAAGATCGGGCAACCTGACCAATGAATGGTCTAGAAATTTTCCCTTGCCACACACTTTAAATAATTTTGAATCGATATGCCAGGGCATTTTTATGGCATGCAGAATACTGATGCAATATGGCAGGTTAACACAAGTTAATGGACACTAAAACATTAGCACTTGAAGCTGATTCACTTGATGATGAAATGGTCACATCCATCTCCACTTCTGAACACTTAGCATTTAATTGGACACTTTTAACAGTGAATGTAAATAAAATATGCAGGGTGTATAACTGTGATTTCTATTACATATTATTTGAGTGATTGGACATTTAAACAGTTATGATTGGGTAGATCTCCGTATTAAATCATTTAGCTATAGCTAAATATAGCTGACTACTTGAGCCATACATGGTGCTGCACACAACTTCAGCAAAGTTTGAATGTCATGCTCTTTGTCTGATAGATGGAGTATTGAGCTCAAGTCAAAGGAACTATGCCAGTTTGCACTTGCTGGGGACTTGGCCTATGGAGTTCTCTTAAGGACATTAAAAAAGAGATCATTCTTGACTCCTCTGAGGATGTGTTTGGGGTCACAAGTCCCAAAGAACCTCCTTCACCTGTGTTTCCCACAAAAGTGAAAGGAACAAGATCAACTCCTGAGCTCAGGAGAATAATTCACCTCAAAAGAGTAGGAGGAACAGCCCCTTCTCTGCAGCAGCCAATGGACTGGGCTGGCACAAGGGAGGGGAGTATGCTGCACAATCTGTTGGGAGGGTATAAACCATATCCTCCAGGAGAGATTGTGTTGTCACTGCAGCTCTGCACTGTATTTATTCAGCCTTGTAGCAAACTGCCACAATCTACCCTCTGTGCATTTAGAGTCAAACACTACTTCTTAGCCATGACAAGGGCGGTGGTCTGGCCTCCCTTCCTGCACTATCTGGGCCATTGTGATCAGCCCCTGAACACAGTAGGGTGAAAGGATATTGCAGCCGTCTTTCCTTCCCCTCCTACACTTGCTGGTTTGAAACTTGCTGCATAAATTCATTTATTTTTATTCAGTGCTTATGACCCAGATGGCCAGTCATACTTCACTAATGGGAAATCCAAGGTAATATTGTTCTCTTAATTACTAGAGTATGTTGTTGGTGAGCCTATTGCATGAATATCCAAAGTAGCATGGAACGTCAGACCACGGGTATATGCTTTGAGTCCGGTGTCAGATAGAAGGGCAGATGCAGACGACTGGAATTTTGTGTCTCAGGGTCATGCAGATGAATTCCTGGATGGGCAGAAGGACAGAGTACAATGGGAGAGATAGAGAAATCACTGAGGAGTCAACTCAAAGGGAGAGGAGTAAAGAAAGAAAGGAAGGGAGGAGGGATACCTCAAAGGAGACAGAATGAGGAGAGGAAGGTTGGGAGAAAGAGGACAGCATATAAAGGATAATACTTGTATTTAAACTGGAACTTGGGTTACTACCAAATCATATTATACCTATCACTCTTATATTATTAATATATATTACAGTAGAAAGATGGGGCACCATTGTGGTAGGCACTGTGAAAACACATAGCAAGACAGTTCCTGCTCCAAAGCCCTTACAGTCTAATAGATGAGAGACAAAGAGTAGGAGGTGAAACAGAGGCCTAGAAGTGACTTGCTCAAAATCACAGAGCAGCTCATTGTCAGAGGTGAGATTAGAACTCACATCTTCTGACTGCCAGCCAAGTGCTCCATCCACTGGTACCTCTCTGAAGTACTGTAAATGCTACAAAACTTATCAGAATATAGCAATTGTTCATAAGGGGTTAATAAATAATGGAGGCCCACTCTGTAGCACCCCATCTCAGTTTCCCCTTCTGCCTGGGGCCCTTTGAAGTCTACACAGTCCAGATATTCAAAACTTTCCCGTTTTGAGGTTCAATTTATTAAGTCCTACACAACATCTTTCAAAATAGAGCTCAAAACTACAGTCTTCACCCCAGTGTCAGCTGGGCCCAGCCCCTATTCCCTGAGAGTCCATCCTATCTTTAAAATTCCTTTCTTTTGCCTCAGGTCCTGCCTCACTGAGGATCTGTCTTCTGCTCTTCCTGCACCTCTTGCCTGGAGTTTGGCCTTCCCCACTGCTCACTCAGGGCTCTACAGGAGCATTCTTACTCTCTGCAGTCATTTGCCCACCAGCAGCAGCTGTCTCCTCTTTTATAAAATCCAGGTGCATTCCCATAAGCCCAACTGGGCATCAGGAAACCAGTCCAGGTGCATTAGACCCTGCTTCCTCTTAAGGGGCCCAATCACCCTGTGACAAGGTCATTGGCATTGATTGTGTCAGCCTCCTGTGCTAGCAAAAAGAAAAGGAGTACTTGTGGCACCTTAGAGACTAACCAATTTATTTGAGCTCAAATAAATTGGTTAGTCTCTAAGGTGCCACAAGTACTCCTTTTCTTTTTGCGAATACAGACTAACACGGCTGTTACTCTGAAGCCTCCTGTATTAATTGGTGTTTGCTCCATTCTGTATCAAGTGAACCAAGGTAACTTCTCTATATTTCACTGAAGTGATAGTGCAAGATTGTTATTGAGGACAGAAGAGGATATGAATCGTGAGCTCTGAAACTTGTGGGCATCTGTTGCTCCAGATTTATTTTGCTGTTGTTGCAGTGTATTGAACTGTGTCCAAAGTAATAAGGCTGAGAAGATTTCACAGTATTTTAGTTTAATAATGGACCTTGATGAAGTAGACAACAGCAGCTTAATTGACTTCTCTATTCCAAAGATAGTGTCCTCCTTTATTCTGCTAGATCATTAGGCAGCAAGACTAATAAAAATAACTACAGCTGGCTCAATCCTTGCTCATCTAAGTGATAGGGTACTAATGTAAATAGAAAGAAATATAGTGGCTGAGATTTTCAAAAGTGACTTGTAATTTGGGGTATGATGCTGGGAGACTAGGTGCCAACTCATGCCAGAGCCAGACCAATTCACTTGTGTATTAGTATAGATCAAAGCAATTGTTAAATGTCTGAGTGTATTTGCTGTTTAAACTTCATGAAAACTAGTGGGCTGTTACTTACATTGTTTTCACTTATCTGTATCCTACTGTTATAATGTAGTATACCCCTGTAACTAACTACAGCCTTGTGGGATGCAAAAGAAAAGTGCTAACTTAAAAGCAAGTGGTCAGAGGTCAAAGACTCAACATTCATTCCTCACTCTCCATCAAAGGAAATGCCCACATGGGTAATGACACTATCAGCTTGTTTTCTGAGAGAAAAAGCTATAAGTATGGATTCAAGGAAAGATCCTGGATCTCTGGACCATTTGCACTCTTACAGGGAAGAGTATCAGATGCAAAGCAGAGCTCCCCAGAGACAATCTGGGGATCCTGAAAAGACTTTTGCGAAACTGGCAGTTTATTGCATTTCTGTTTTAACCTTTCAATAACTTTCATTTCCTTTTCTTAGCTAATAAACCTTTAGTTAGTTTACTATAGAATTGACTCCCAGTGTTGTCTTTGGTGTGAAATTTAGAGTACCAATTGATCTGGGGTAAGTGACTGGACTCTTGGGACTAGGAGCAATCTGATGTGGTGTGATTTTTGGTTTAAGTGACCTTTTATCACAAAGTTTGGTTTGTCTGGGTGGCAAGATAGATTGGAGACTCTGAGGGGCTTGTCTGACTCCATGGTTAGTGATCCAGCACTTCACATTTGCCAGTGGCTAGGTGAAATCTGCTTATAGAACACACGACCAGTTTGGGGTGTCTGCCCTGTTTTCTGACAGTCTTCCCTGAGGTAGGCACTCCCAGTTGTGAGACACCCCAGACAGCATGCCGTGGGGTTCCTCAATTTTTGGGTGCCAACCTGAGACACCTTAAACGGTTTTCAGAGAGTGCCAGGCACCCACCCTCTAAAAATCAGGTCCCTGGACAGTGTCTCAATTGGGTACTCAGATCACTAGTCACTTTTGAAAATCTTGACCATAGAAAATTATATCTGAAGCTGTGCCACCTCAGAGTGTGATCTCTTCAGATTACATAAACCAAGCAGGGTTGGACTGGGTTTCCAATAGAGGAAATGCATGAATATTCAGCCCACTAGGTGCCACCTAGTATTGCTGATACAATGTCTAAAAAGAAATAAGAAGTGACCACATAGATATGGTCTGACATCTCTAGATATTGACAGAGGCTGAGAATTATAAACCTACCTAGTGGATTTGGATGCTCCATTCCCTTTACTTTTAATAGGAAGTGAGAATTTAAAACCTATAAGTGGCTTTGAAAATCTCTTCCAGTAAATAAGAAGAAATGTTCGAAAGATCAGTACGCAAATGATCTGAGACATTGAAAAGTAACTCTTCCAAACTAAGTACCTACATTATTTTCAGCTAGTTTGCCAACCAAGATACAGATTTACCTCAGCTGTTAACTTTTAGAAATCTGCCTATAGGCAATGTGAGTTCTTGCTCACTCTAAACTGGCATTGCAGTCAAAGGGAATATGTCTGAGTAAGGGCTGCAGGGCAAGGACCAATATCTAAGATCTTTGTACAAGATAAATTCATTAGACAAACTGAATAATTTAGATATATTTGAAAAGCATATGAGTGTAGAGGTGTTCCCATCTGATTATTGCTCACAGAGATTTTTCTTTGAGGTGAAACATAAATTAATAAAGGCCATAATGTCTTTAATGACCATATTAGTTGCTGCCCTTTGACTATTAAGACACGCACTCATTATAAACTATATTGATTTCTTTTTTCCTTTGGACAAAATTCTCTGGTTAAACTGATAGCTGTAACTGTACTCCAGCTTACTAAGGCTGATCCTTAACATTATGAATAGTGTGGTCAGAAAGTTTTGCAGCAGGACATGAACTTTATATGAAGATCACATAATTTTGGAAGGAGTCCTTAGAAGTTACCAGAGAGAAACATATACAGCTAATGGTTGTGATGCGGCTGTCTTTTAATGAATGTATCCATGTGGAAATATTTCTAAATAATGTCCGAAGCCTGTACAATTAAGTTTAAGGCTTTAAAGTCAGCTTTTTTTTGTACTAAAACTTAGGTCCTATATTTTCAAAAGTAACTCATGATTTTGAGATGCTCACTTTTTGTGTGGAATGATCTTAAAGGGACCTGATTTTTCAAAAAGTGCTAGGCACTCACCTCCTGAAGATGAGGCACCTAAAATTCGGAGGCACCCAAAATCTCTAGTCACTCTTTCACATTTAGGCCTAGATGCCCAGACGCTATTGTGATGGGCATGGCGTATGAACACAACTGGCAATTTTCAAAGGCAAAAATGGTTTAAGTGAGGCGCCTAACTCCCATCAAAAGTCATTGTGAGTCAGGCACTGAACTGTCATGTGTGCCTTTGAAAAATCCCCTCCCCACCTAGGTACCACAGACATAGTAATGTAATCATACCAAAGTCATGAGCATAAAACCTTTATCCCACAATCACATCACCATGTTCCTTCTCTAGGTACTAAATTCTAACATGTATTGGGGAGATTCAGGGATTTATGTCCTCAAAGGAGTCTCACTTTAACCCCTCCCCCCACTGATATATGTATGCAAATATATAGGTACAGTCCTGTTCACCTGTCTTTCAGAGGATTTTCTGCCCTGTGTGGTGAATTGCACTGATTAATATTGATAGCGTTCCTAGAAGAGGGACTCCTTCTTACACAACAGGTGGAATTTTAAAGCTATAGTACTATACCAGTCCATTGCTTCACCCAGTGGTGAACGGAGATGGGCAGTGGGGTCTCATTGTAATTTGCAAATTTAAGAGCGCAATCCCACAAATCCTTGTTCACACGAGCAGTCTCACTGGCTTCAACTGAAATTTTTATACCCGTAAGCACAGGTTTGCAGGATCAAACCCTAAACAGTATGAGGATGGGGATTTGGTAATCAGTTTCTTTATCAGGAGGAACAGGTGAAGAATAATTTGTGAGTTAGAAATAGACAAATTGAGATGAGAGAGTTGAATGCACTATCTGTAGCCCAAATTAGTGTCAGGGAAAGAAACTATTGTAAGGAAAACATTTTTTAGAAATGGAAAAAGTGTTTTACACAAAAGGCTTATAAAGGTGACTAGAACCGTGTTCCTAGAACACCACCCTTCACCAGGAAATTAGAGAGAAACTGAGAAATATGCACACATATCCTTTCTTACCTATTCCTTGGCCATCAGCTTTGGAGGCTATTCTGGGTCTGTTTTGCTATCTTATTTTGAGTCAGTGCAGTAAAATTTAAAACTGACTTTCACATATCATCTTTTCATATATCACCAGCTTCTACTGCACATCAAGATCTTTCTTGCAGTCTCTAAACCTTAGGAAGCAGGAAGGAAACTTAGTCCCAAATCCGAATGTGTGTGGGGGGGTGTACTTTGGCTTCAGGGGCTCTGCACAGATGCTTAGAGTGGCTCATTGCACAATGGGGCTTTACACTGTTTTGAACTGTAAGCAAATAAACCTGGGTGTCTAAAGGACTTTTTCACTTGAAGTATTTCCAGGAGAAAGTACAGTATCTATTAAAATATTTTGTATCTGAGATTTTCTGACTGTTTTTAAAAAAGCAATTTCCACAGTAGAATAGAATATTGCTATTAGTCAACACCTATGTGGAAAGAAAGAATAGTGGGTGTGTTACCACCTCTTTCTCCTACTACAAGTCAATTAATGGATCATGACTAGCTACGTCCTAGACTGAATTTCGACCTATCTACCACTACTACAGCTACACTCCTTTGGGACAATTCAGATCACAAAGTTCAGGACAAAGCATATGAGAGCAGATGGCAAATATTCTTACCTAAGAGGCTATGGCTATTGATCAGTTTTCCAGAGATCAGATGAATCCAGGGTCTGACTGTCTTTAAGCAAGGTTGCAAAAGCCTTCCTCTTTGAGAACACCTCTCCATGAAAGCCTCCCTCCCCAAAAAACAAACAAAAAAAAATGCAACTCCACACAGAGTTCTGGTCCCATAAAAGAAGAAGTGTCAAAGACTCCATTAAGTCCAGTAGAAACTTTGCTATTATTGGTGATTTTGTGATGGGCGACATATGCAGCTCTAAGATAGATGCAATATATATTCAAACTGCTTTGCCTTCAAACAAAAGTAGGTGAGATTGTTTAGCATCATAGGAATTTGTTCAGGGACTCTCATTTGGTAGGGGATCTTTCTGCGGAAATACAGAATGTGTTTTCAGTTAAGTGATCTCCATACAACTCCCACATCCAGTTAAAATGATTGAAGACCCAGTCCCACGTATATTAAAGAGAAGCTCTGAGAGCTCGGTGGATTCCTGGTAGGTTGCAAAATCTGCCACCATCTGCTATGTCATGATTGACACCTAGGCTCTCTGAGACCGGGATTGCATTCTTTATTTGTCTATACAACACATAGTACATTGAGGCCTTGATCCATGATCGTAGGTCCTAGGTGCTACCAAAATAAACACAAGTAATCACAATTTAATATAAATTGTATAGAGTAATATAGGATTTGAGCTAATCTCATTTTACAAATAAAACATAATATTTCAGAGCAGAAATATGAAATGCTTTCTGTTTTTAAATGTAGTTCCAGTTCCTTGGGGGTGATAATTCATTCACTTACATAATAAGTATAGGAGAGTCTGTGGTTAGTATAACAAAAGTCCTAACGGCACATGTAAGCAGATCTTCCTCTTTAGCATAATGATGGAGCACTCTCCTTTGAAGCTGAACTTCCTGACTCTAACAGCAACTTTTCCACAAGTAATGAATTGTGTACAGAGTGCCACAATATATCCTTTGGGCACAGACTGGTATCCTTGGTGGCCCAAAACGGATCACAAAGCATTGCTTGCTTGTGCTTGCATAATGACAAAATGGTGCCCAAAGCAATGAAGTGTATTACAGCTTTCAACAGATAGCGTTGATTTTGAGGCGGGGAGGGAAATGCAGTACTGTGCCATTATTTTCCCCATGGATGTTGTGAGGTGAGTAGTGCACTATACACTGGTCTAATGCTCACAAGCCATCATTTTGTCATATGAATCCTGGCTTATGAGGATCTCCCCTGAGCATAGCTACACTGCTCAAGGAGCAGGCCTGGGAGGGAAGTGCAACTCAGTCACAATTCATTCCTCGCTTCTCCCTTGCTCCAGGTTACTAGTAGATTACTTCCCCTTCCATGATGACTCATCTCTACTGGCCAGCATATTGGGGCTGGTGAGAGCCAAGACTCCACCCATTCTTTACCTCTGTCTGCCCACCTGTGATGCTATCTGATTAAAATATGACCATATCGATCATTGTTGCAACCACTGTTATATATTTGCAGCAAATATTGTACAAAGGTTGTCGAGTGAGGTGTCTATAAAAAGGTTATCATTTGCTGGTTATGATTATGCTATCTGTATGCATGTATCATTTTTGTATGTGAAGTTATAAGTATTGGCTCTATATTTGGATTTCAAATGTTTGCTCCTGGGGTAATGCCCACAAGGTTATGTCCAGCACATCTTGGAGGGACTACTCAAATTAAGTGGCTCATCAAGAAACACTTGGTTTACAATGGACCATGGGAGATGCCCATCTACACTGAGTGACTGTCATGTAAACATGCTGTCTGGAGTGTAGGTAACGGCTTCCTGCAATGACTGAGGGAAATTGGGCATGAACATGTGACTTGCCCATGTGACTCCAAACTCCATCTTGTTGCTGTAATTTTCTACAGTAAGAACAATGGGACGCCCTCCACATGGCAAAAGCTATAAAAGGCCCTGGAAACACCTCCAGTTCATCTTCAATCCTGCTTTTTACCTCTGGAGTAACTTTGCTACAAACTGAAGTTCTGAACAAAGGACTGAATGACCCATCCAAGCTGTGGATGTATTCCAGAGACTTGACCTAAGCCAGCAGTTTATTCCATCACTGCTACAAGCCTGAACCAAGAACTATTGTATGTAATTGATTCCTTTAACCAGTTTTAACTCTCACCTTTCTTTCTTTCTCTTTATGAATAAGCCTTTAGATTTTAGATACTAAAGGATTGGCACCAGCATGATTTTTGGGTAAGATCTATGTTATATATTGACCTAGGTATGTGGCTGGTCCTTTGGGATCAGAAAAACCTACTATTTTATGAGACTGGTTGTAAAGAACCACTCATCTCTGAATCCAGTGTTTTTGGTGGTGATATAAGAACTGGAATGCCTGAGGAAACTGCCTTTATGTTTTCTTGTTAGCCAGTGTGGTGAAACAGGAGTTTATTTTTGTGTCTGGTTTGGTATATCTTATAAAAGAATAACGACAAGTTTGGGGTTGTGTTTGCCCTATTTCTCAGCAGTTCGTCCTGAATTTGGCATCCTCAATTGTGACCCACTATGGCACGGTTACACCACCTATGCGGGATGGAGAGTAAATGGCCCCCATGCAGCCTCCGCTCTAATCGGTAGTGTAGGTAGCCCCTGCAGGGGTCTAAAGTGCGGAGGAAGGATTTTCCAGTGGTTAGAACATGTCTAAGACTAGTAAGACCTGAGCTGAAGTCCCTGTTTTGTTATTGACTTCCTGTGTGATATTGAGCGAGTCACTAGGCCAAATTTTTAAAGGTATTTTGATACCTAGCTGCATCTTTAGGTGCCTAAGTACCTTTAAACATCTGTCCCTTAGCCTCTCTGTGCTTCAGTTCCCCATCTCTATAATGGGGATAATAACCTTGCCCTACCTCACAGTGGTTTTGAGGATAAATACATTCAAGATTGTGAGGCACTCATATACTATGGTAATGGGGATCTTGTAATTATTTAAGATAGATAGACCTTATGGCCTCTTACTCCCCTGCATAGGCATGCAGGGAAAGAGACAGTCTTGCCTACTGTAAATGTAGATGACAGCGTTAAAGAATAAAACAATTGTGGAAGAACTGCTAAAGGATTTGCTGTACAGAGATGTCTTTTTGAGAAATTCTTCATGTCAAATGCTGATAAGCTTAGAAAAGGAAAGAACCTTGTAATTGTGATATCCCGTTCAGGTTACACTATCCCCAGGGAAACTGTCACCAAAGACAGAATTCATTAATGAGAATTTGTTTTGTGTATGCCACTATTTAAATAACGCCTCCCCACTCCATTTTCCTTGTGTGCCTCTTGTTACAAATAAACCATTTGCCAATTCTTTATTAACCTGTTACTCTGGCTAAGCACTGGAATTGTAACACTTTGGAATGCAGGGGTGTGTGCATTACAGCTGGGAGCAATGTCTCATTGTATCAAATACTCAGAAGTCATTGTGTAGAAAAGTGTAACACAAGTAACTTCAGAATCCATGATGGTCATTTCAGGCATGATATCAGGTTCTTTCTGAGCTTGTCTACCAGATTTATGCTGTAGCTCTTCAGAAACAGATAAGTAGAAATGCAGCTTCCTATCTACTTCATTGCTTTACAACACCTTTGAAAGTTGGTTACTGGTGCATTATTTATATTGCCATTTTTTTCATCTTCCTTAAATATCCTCTGGTGACTATGTCATAAGGGACAAATTTTCCTGTAGTCTTCTTTCCCCCTTCCTCCAGCACGATATCATTATTTTTTCATGCTAAAACTGAACGATCTCTTCAGCAGTTTATTGGCATATGCGTCTATTACGTAAACCATAAAAAGGGGCCATGGTAAACTACGGGCTGTATCATGTATAAAATAGTGAGGTTTTGTTGAAAAGCCTCAACTTGAGTTGGTGTCCCAGTTTTTAACAGGATTATATGACCGAAGGGGCAGATAGAGATAAGCCTTCACAATACTTCTTTAGTCCTTCTTTAACAAACAGAAAGACAGCTCCTTTTCAGCCCACAATTGTAGGCACATTTTTGTTCCATTTTAAAAGAATGCAAGAAATATTTTCTTGATTTTTATCTGATTTTAGTTAAGTTCCTCCAACAATGAAAGCATTTGTTACATTATGCAACAAAAAAGTTTTAGTTCAGGCATGTTTTGCCTTGAGTGGGAACTAAAATCAAAGAGAAGAATGCTTTTTTTTTTTTAATTACATTACATTTGGTATCATTAGTACTAAGTCTTCTGGATAACAAAGTTTTGAGTAAAAGATACTAATTTGTTGTGTTTGGCATTTTTATATGCATAAGTGATGTATGGTGACTTTGCTCCTGAACTTTGTACAATGGCACTAGTGGAGTCCGCGCACATGGGCATGTGTTTGTTGCTGCGATGCTGCCTCTTAACAGCTGGCTGACAGAGAAGGTAAAAAACCCAAACCCTGCTACTAGAGCCAACCAAAGGAATCCTTCTTTAGCTCAAATATTAGAGGCCTGGTTTTGGAACCAAAGTTCTAATCTTGGCTGTGGTCCAGGTAGTCCAATGTCCTGTCTTTGACAGTGGCCAGTGACAGAAGACAACATCAAGTCCACAAGAATGAGTTGTACAGATCATCCAAAGCTAGTACTGATAAAGTAATTATACCATGGCACATCATCATCTGCTTTGCAAATGCCACATGTTACAGGGAAATTGTTAAGATTATTTTAGAGTTTAAACGTTTTTTTTCTGTCTATAAATCCAGATGCTTTGGTTGCCATGAGACCAATAGTAAAAAGCCATAAAAAACAGATCCCGTTTTTAGCTCTGTGGGGACTTGAAATTAAAAAGATTCAAAATGCATGACGTTTTTATGCATAGAAAAGCCTCTTTTGTTGGAGGACTAAATCTTGCCCAGCCTGGGCCTTAGGCAGGTGTAATTTTTGTGGGAAAATTCCATATTTGCGGATAAAAAGGAAACATTTCTCTGGAAGATTGATGTTTTTAAAATGGTAGCTGTTGGAAGCTGCTCAGAGGTTTGGAACATTGGAATAAATCCACAGGAGATGAAATCCAAGGCAGGTGAAATCATGAAAGGTATATGATACATTTATTTATTACACAGCTCCACAATCTGGCACCTTCGTCTTTGTGGTATATTTTATTCAGGTATAAAATATATGACAGTATGGCATGGTGTAAAGGTTTTAGCAGCATTAATGTTGGGTGTCTGCATTATTCATGAGTCAAAGTTAAACTATTAAAAATAGGCTCCCTGAAAATTGGCTTTATAACTCACATTTGTGTTTGTGTGTATATACATACACACTATTTGTATCTATGTTTTACTGGATTATCTGTCTATAAAAATGGTGTGTGTGTGTTTTGTTCAAGAAGCAACCATATTTTGAGAGTTTACTCAAAATCTGACATTACTAAGAATATTAACCTTTGATTTACCATTTTTTAAAATCTTCCAAACATCTACAAACATCTTCCAAACATCTACAAATATCTTTTTTGTGTGTGGGGGGAGAAACTTCAGATGAAAACAAAAGACAAAAACACAGTTGTAGGAAATCATTTTGACTTACAAAGAGGTAGATTAATTTATGCCCCTAAATTCTGGTCTACACATGAAAGATGCATAGGTATAAGTTAAGGTGTGAATTTAAATTGGTAGAGTTAAACCAGTGCCAAAGGCTGTGTGGATATTTATTTCAATACAAAAGTGGCTTATTTCAGTTTAACCTAAATTTATTAGGAACAGATTCACCTAAAATAAGAGTGTCCACTCACACTGTTGCACTGGTTTACCTATACTGGCAACACTGAACCTCTCTATATGGACACCCCATACCAGAATAAAAGTCCATTTTATTCTGGAATGATTACTCCACTTTGTAAGCAGAATAATTATTCCCTGAACAAAGTCACTTTTATTCCAGCATAGAGTGTCCATGTGGGAATCCAGTTTGAAATAACTCCATGTAATTTCTCCATGTAAACAAGGCCTAAAGGCAGATGCAATGCTTTCAGTGCACTGATACAACTTTCTCAGATAGACATTAATTCTTCAGGAAATAACTTTAAAAGAAATAGCAATTTATAAGAAAGATTAGCAATTTGGGAGTATTTTTCTGTTTTTAGAAAACCTTTTAATCATTGGTGTAGTGGGTACAGCCACAAAATCCCCTGGCACAGATTAAGTAAAGCAGCACAATCCCCTAGCTATGCTTATTTACACCAGCAAAGTATCTAATCCCATGTTTGCAGTTACAAGAGTTTGTACCAATAAAGGCCATGAGCCTGCAAATGCTTATGTAATGTGCTTAGCTGTCTGCATGGAAGTCCTGTTGAAATCAATGGAACTATTCACATAAGTAAATGCATATGTGTAAGTGTTGCACTGTTAGGGACAAATTGTGTAAATGCTATGTGAATATTATGTACTTTTATTTTTATTATTGTAGTAAGTAGGAGACCTAGTGATGGGCCAAGGCCTCATTGTGCTAGGCACTGTACAAACACAGAACACAAAGATGATCCCTGCCCCAAAGAGTTCATATTCATGTGCACAATTAAATGATGTGTGCTCATGAACATTAACTCTGGGTTTTACTGGAGCACGTGTTGCACCCTTAGGAGAGAATTCTGATCCTTCGAAAGCAGCCTTTTTCCTCATTAGAGCTTAATGTGTGCTTAGTTTCAAAACTCAGATAAGTAACCACTTGACCGAATACTTTACATATCCTTATCCAAACAACTTCCAATTGTGAGCCTCAAGGGTTAATGGAAATTGGCAAAAGTGAATATGTCCATTGAAAGCAGCTCAAGGCAGTTAAGAATTATTCAAGAATTTTTCCTTGGACATGATGAAGGATGATGGCTTTGCTCGTACTATCTAACCTTCCCAATTTCAACTGCTCAATACCTCCTACTGTCTGCAGAAATTGCCAAAATACCACCTAATGAGCTGAAAATGACCTATGACAGTTCTAATGGTAATACTGTTGCTAGAAGAAAGATTGCTACAGTAGAAGCTGAAAAAAAATCCATATATATACACGCAGATCTAAATAGGTAAGAACTTGATCCAAAGCCCATTGAAGTCCGTGGGATTTTTTCCATTGATTCTGATGTGCTTTGGAACAGACCCTTAGTATATTCACTAATAATCAGAATTGTGAAAATAGCAGTACACTATGAATGTGATTTTCTTGTTAGTTACAATGACGTAATTCCATTGGGTCCCATTCTCTCCTCTCTCACCAGATTGCAATGGAGTAACTCTGCTGACTTCAAAGGAGTTACTTCTGATTGACACCAAAATAATCAAGAGGCAAACCAGGAACTGTTTACTCATATACTATAGAGCCCATCCATAAGAATTGCTGATTTTTTAATTGATATAATTGGACCTTTTCTCAACAGCATTATTCCAGTTTTACCTCAGTGTAACATTGCTGAAATAAATAGAGTTTTTCCAGGGCAAAACTATTATAATGCTGTGAAAAATCGACCTCAGTGGGTCCAATCACTCACACATCCACTTTGTTGGGAATAGGTTGGAAAAATAAGAAGGGCTTTAAATATTGGCATTCTTAAGCATCCACAGGTCTTCATTTTACAAAATTTGGAAACTGATTGTCCTTTCATTCCCATTGGTATAAATCAGGAGGAATATGCTGCTTAAGAAATATAACGGAAGACTTTGTTTGAAATTCTCCATATACACAGAGCTGTCCCTTGAGTACAGCAAATCAGGGTGACCGCCCTGGGCCACGTGCTTTAGGGGCTCCCGTGCTTTAGGCGGGGAGGTGAGGCGGGAGGCGGACGGGTGAGCGAGCAGGGTAAGGAGGCGAATGGGGAGGCGAGTGGCAGGCGGAGAGGCGGGCAGGGAGGACAAGGAAGATCCTCCCTACCAGAGCCACCCACCCCCAGCACCTCCTGCCCACCAGCAGGCCCCGCTGATCAGCACCTCCTCCTCCCTCTCAGCGCCTACTGCAGATCAGATGTTTCACAGCATCAGGAGGGGCTAGGGGGGAGGGGACAGGAGCGAGGGTGCAATGTGCTTGGGGAAGGGGGTGGAGCTGGGCAGGGAAGAGGTAGGGTGGGGGTGGGAAGAGGCAGGGCAGAGGTGGGGGTAGTGCTTTGCGGGAAGGGGTGGAGTGAGGCTGGGGCCTGCGTGGAGCCGGGGGGGCGGGGAGCACCCCACAGCAGATTAGAAACTCGGAGCCTATGTCCCAGGCTCTGCGTCCCCCTCAGGATGGCCCTGCATCTACACCTTCCCATTTGTGAGCAGTGATACTGCGTAGGGATTTGAACTCATCTCTGTGCTCCTCTAGGGGATTTGGATAGGTAGCACCAGGTTTGGCCTGGAGGATGAATGATATGTCCTGCACCTCTTGGAAAGAGATTTAGTTTCTCTGATCTTCATCAATTTGTGTGGTTGGTTAGATTTGTTTTAACTTTTTTCCTTTCACTTTTCCACTTCCTCAGACATATGATATTTTGGAGGTTTTTAAAAATGCTTTGTCATGAATTTATTGCTAAACTGCAAATATTACCACTTCTAGTATCACCATATGGTAAATCTTGACGAGTTTAAAGGGTTCATAATAGGGAAGGGAAATGCAATGCAGTTCTTTGGGGCAGATATATGCGTAGCATAGGTGCCGACTCCGGAGCACCCACAGGGAAAAATTAGTCAGTGCACTCACTGGCAGCCAAGCTCCCCTCACCCCCTGCCCTACCTCCTTCTCCCCCTCCCCTGAGCATGCTGCATCCCCGCTCCTCTGCCTACCTCCCAGCGCTTCCCGCCCAACCACCACCAAACAGCTGTTTGGCAGCGTTAGCATGCTCCGGGAGGGAGAGGGAGGAGCGGGAACATGGTGCACTTAGGGGAGGAGGCGGGAAGGAGGCAGGGAAGAGGCGGGGCTGGAGCAGGGATTTGGGGAAGGGATTGGAATGGGGGCAGGGCAGGGGCGGGGCCTCATGGAAGGGATGAAGTGGGGGCAGGGCCAGGGGCAGAGGGGGGGTCAAGCACCCACGGGAAAGAGGGGAAGTCAGTGCCTATGTGCTGTAGCTTTACCCGCAGCCAGACAGGAGATTGGAGCAATTTATATCCTCTAGGCCAGGGAATATAAGGCCGGCCAAGGAATATACAGCCACCCAGGGATACATAAAATGCAGTATGCAGTGTTTTTGTAGCCATGTCAGTCCCAGGATTTTAGAGAGACAAGGTGGGTGAGGTAATCTCTTTTATTAGATCAAATTCTGTTGGTGAGAGAGACAAGCTTTCACGCTTACACAGAGCTCTTCTTCAGGCCTGGGAAACTTACTCAGCAGTGGTTCAAGATAAATTATATCTGTCCCTTCTTTACTTAAAGTGGGGAGTTTTGAGGGCCTAACCAAAATTAAACAGATTCATTCTCTTATTGGAAAGAAGCAAAAAGAACTAATAGCAAACAAATCTAGGTTTTTAATAGGTTACAGATGGGACAAAAAAAATTGGCCATGATCCTGACTTCTGAAATGGACAGCACTTAGGTATATAGGACAAAATACCTTGTGAATGGAGGCAAGGCTAGGACATTCTTGGCTTCTAAGATTGTCCAGTGTAGACTTGAATTCCTACAAGAGAATTCCTACAAAACCTTTAAAAAGATGTGCAAATTGAGTGGTGATATTACAAACATTTGTTCTAATTTAACCAACTTTCTGCTCCTTTAGATTCCCTTTGGAATCTACTCACTGTGCTGATGTTTAAGGGAATGTGAGTCAGTGTAACTTACATACTGAGGAGCCAGGAATAGGTATACATTAAAGTAGGATAGGAGCTATTTCTGGCCTCTGAGCATGTAACAAATAGAGTCACTTAGACATTGCTAGTGTGGGTATGTGTTCTGCTAAAGAAATTAAACATAGTAAAAATCTAACTTATTTGTGTAAGCAGATCTACCTTAGGCATCACCTCTGAATTTGGCCTATGAATCTAAACAAGTCTAAAGTTTAGAGGGAGTCTACAGAGTCTACACTGGCATAATGTTCACACTGCAGGGAACCAGAAAGAACTGTAAATTACGTTGTTACCCTCTGGATTTTCCTAAAATCACTTTGGGCTTGTCCACACTTACAGCGCTGCAGCTTCACCGGTTCAGCTATGCTGCTGTAACACTTATTGAAGACACTATCTATGCCAATGGGAGAGCTTCTCCCGTCAGCGTAGGTATTGCACCTCCCTGAGAGGCGGTAGCTAGGTCAATGGGAGAAACCCTCCCATCAACATCACACTGAGAGTTCAGACAGTATAACTGCATTGCTCAGGGGTATGGCTTTTCCACACCCCTGAGCGACATAATGATACCAACCTAAGACTGTAGTGTAGACCATGGCTACCATCTTTGAATTTAGCATAATGTTTTCATGTTATATTTTTGCTACTGCTGGACATAAAAAAAGGGCAGCCGGGGGGGCGGGGGGGAGCATTTTGCAAAATGTTTGACTTTTTTTCCTCTCACTTTTTGGCAAAGTTTGAAATTTTCACTTTTGAAACTATCTGACCAATCCTAACATTTAAACTGATAAAAATGTCAGTGTTTCAGCACATTACTGTTACTTGTTCTGTTGTCTTGGATGACTGTTGGTGCTGTATGCCTGTGAACAGATGGGCTAAACCTTAACAATGATATAGTTACTAATCCAGAAGCTGGAGGTATCTACCACACTGCTGGCATACTACAGCACTAAGTTCCAGGGAGAAAAACAGAACATATTTAGTAATTGTCTGACTGTAATTTTTATTTCTTGCCATGATATTCAATAATAGTTCTCAATTAATGAACTCACTCTATCCCAGAAGATCAAGCTCTTCAAAGCAGAGCAGAGCTGTCCTCCCAAATGAAGCCTGATTAAAAAAATATGGCCTCCCCATAAATGTCAAGTGTCAAGTCATTAAGTCAGTGCAGGGCAGTAAGTCCCCAGGCCTAGTGGCCACTATGCAAACTGAGTTTAAAAAATGTGGCACTCATCTGATTCTCCTCCTGGTCAGGAAATGGAAAACATTTTTGAGAAATTATTTGTGAATACTTTTGTGCATACTTCTTGGCGTTCTAGTCAGACTCTTGGCCCTAGGAGCACCAGTGTCAGGATATGCCAATTGCTGTTGTTTTATTATCATTTCTAGGGCACCCATCACTGAGTACTTGATCATGTGTTAATATATTTGTGATATATTAAAATCTTTTACAAGAGCCTTATTTTTCTCTCCCTCTATCAATACTGCAGTGGGTCAGAACCAGAGCTTATTCATAGGAGCAAGGCCAGAAGATCATCCACTCTGACCCCTGTATAACAAAGTCCACAGAATTTCATCCAGTTACGCCAGCATTGAGCCCAACAGCTGTGTGAACCTGGGCCTTGTATTTCACCAAGGTTTGAGTTGTCAAGGGCCTGTTTTTCCCATGGTCAAATCTTATGGCAAATCCATGGGCAAACTTCATGTTTAATAAAAAAGAACAGGAGGACTTGTGGCACCTTAGAGACTAACATATTTATTTGAGAATACGCTTTCGTTGAAGTGAGCCGTGGCTTACGAAAGCTTATGCTCAAATACATTTGTTAGTCTCTAAGGTGCCACAAGTACTCCTGTTCTTTTTGCGGATACAGCCTAACACGGCTGCTACTCTGAAACCTGTCTTCGTGTTTAATAGACTATTTCCATGGGGTTTCCAGAAATGGCATTGGTGGCCCTCGTAGAAAATGCCATGTGAGTTGTCTCATCAAACGTGGCTCAAACTCAAATGCAAAACAGCCCCAAGATGTTTGTGGGACTGCAAAGGCGGGGGAAGAAACGTTTTCAAGAAAACTTTGGATGATCCACAGAAAATTATTGTACTGAAAAATTGTGCTGCTGGCTTGATAATTCAGATCGCACTCAAACCAAAGTCACTGTTGCTTGCTTGGGTCACACACTTTGCATAGCTCTACTTCAAACAGCGTCCATATTTGTTTTCAAATTGATTAAGAGGACAACCCTGATTAGGAAGATTTATAACATGTACATTTGCAATTGCTTTTTGTTTTCTCTCTTAATTTGGAGTTGTATAAATCACAGGAAAATAAGGATCTCATATCCAAAATGGCCATCTCTTTCTTCCTTGTGATTTGATTGCAGTCAGATGAAAAGCGTTGCTTTGAAATAGAGGCAATGGCCAGAGGCCCAACTGATTGCCTGTAAACAAAAAGGGGCACTGGTAACATTTAGACTGTTTTATCAGTGATCAAAGCACAGGAGGTGCTGTCTAGACAGCCTAGGTGTGGACTAGCAAATGGCTTTCATTAAGAGTCCTCTACTCTGGTGCCATTGTTTCAGCTCTGCTCTTCTTCACGCCAATCTGTGATTGATTTTCAGAAAGGTGCCCAAGTGCCTGTGGCAATGGGATAAGGCTTACAGGACTTTGCTTGTTCTGACAAGGCAGAGTAGCTGCCTATCACATTAGCACAAAATGACACATTCATTTACTTCCACGGTGCTTTGAAACAAATACTTTCAGCTATAACAATTGCTCTTCCCAGCTTGAGCTTTTGACTTAAATTCTTGTATTCCAAAGGATAAAACCTTGTGAGATGATTTAAAGTATCCCATAACAAAAAAGGGCATATTTTGAACTCTTTGGCAGGACTTTAGATTTACTTTCATGTGTAATGGTGACATAATAAGGTTTGCCCTCCTGGATATGGTTTAGTAAGTTGCTGAGGTTATTTTTAAGATTGAAAAGAACAATTTGACTCTTCACCCATATGAGTTTCTGACAGAATTCAGTATGTGCTGTGTAGTATCTTTATGTAAGAATGTTTGGCACTCATGAATTGGTGCAGTAAATCATATGCATCACAGGATTAGAAATTAAAATGCTTTTCATTTACAATTCATAAATGCATGTGACCATGCAGAAGCATGTTAACGTGGAAATGAAGGCTTGATCCTGAGCTGGTGTAAATTACCAATCCACACTGGCTGAAGATCTGGCACTGATTCTATTTTTTTTTTAAACATAGTATCACAAGGTGTATTTTCAAAAGCTTTTCAGGGGACCTTAATGGGATTCACTTTCAATGGACGTTGTGCTCCTGGGTCACTTAGGCCCAAATCCTCAAAGGTATTTAGGTGTCTAATTCCCATTGATTTGAAAATCTCTCTCTTTTTTTTTAAATCATCTGATTCAACTGGCCACTGCTAAGTTGTAGTGGGCCTACTTGCCAAGAACCCATGGGGAAAGAGGTATGTTTGTGAGGGGAGGCAAACACAGGAGGGAAAGCCAGCTAGGTCCTATCTTTCTTTCCATGTAACCTCTTCTCCTTCTTCTTCTCTCTCTTGGGTCTTATGCCACATTCATCACTGCCTGGTCTAGACAAGGTTTATGACATCTTGTTTTGTTGGACAATTTCTCAGAAACTATAGTAGCACCACAAGAGGTCTACATGGCTCTATAACTGAGGTTTACCTATTAGTAAAAAGTCTGTCTGCAGAGACCATGGGAGTGAGATAAATAACAAGCTTTGGTAATACCTTTCTTTACATTGTAGATGGGTACAAGTTTTGAGCATTGGGTGGGTTCTTGATTGGTTTCTTCTTCTTTGCCTATTAATTTTTTTATATGAACCAAATCCTTTCTTGCTATTTTGAGACTTCTTTTTCTGCCAGAGATTGATTAATCAGTAGAATGTAACAGATCAATGTATTCGTTCTTTAAAACTCTAATAAATTGATTCCTATTCGTTAACATTCAAAGCTAGAGAAGTATCAAATGATCCTACTAAATATTACCAAATTTTAATCTTTATATAGAAAAACAAATACCATATAGAAAAGACAATCCTAAGATATTAGTTTTGAAATAAAGTTTCATAAATATATCAGTTTGGTTATTAACACTAGAAAGGTTAATTTATCAGCACTCTCATTTATCTGAGTAAAAGTGTTATTTATTGAGTAAAATAAACAATGGAAAAACACAGCTTTATTTTTCACACAGCAGGTAAAGCAGGTACCAGCAGCTGGGGGAGAAGAACAGGCCAAGTTCTAATTAAGATTGGCTATATCCTCAGCTGGTCTATATCATTCTGTAGTTTACAAAGGCAAATTGACTTATATTACCTGAGGATCTGGCCCTATATGTTTAAATTAGGATTCACTTGGAAATCACCTGTAAATACCCTTTGGTTGCCAACAAAGAAGCATGTGGTAGAATTTTAATGGGTCCATTATGTTAACAAAACACAATATGATTATGGTGATGATGGGGAATTTGGCTGTGCTGCATGGAAAACATCTGATTTAAAATAAATATGCAAATTTCCCCATCTATGTGTTAATCTGTCAAGTCTAAAGAATGCCAAATTTTTAGTGAGAATAAACTCTAAAGTGTAATCATCAAATAGAAGTGTTGTGCAACATTAGGTCTAGGTCACACAGAGATCCATTAATTCACACTTACCCTCTGTGTATATTGAAAGGGGTAATATATGGGCCTAATCCTTTAAGATGCTGAGTACACACAACTCCAGTATTAGAGATACTGAACTTGATTCTGATCTCACTTTCCCCTGGTTTGACTACAGTGGGTGTAAATCAGCCTAGCCTCAGAGTCAATGGAGCTCCATTGTGTTCGCCATACAGGCCCTGAATTGATTCAGGAGGGCCTGAGAAGCCAATTATGTTAACTGGCTGCCCCTGGAGGGAGAACCAGGCTTAACTGATCATGATGCCCAGCTGGGCAGGAACAGGCTGGCTGGCATAAAGAGAGGAAGTTTGTAGCTGTAAGGAGCTATGCTACAGTTATTCTCTGAGACTAGATAGTGAGGTGGAAACTCTGGTATCCTACTCTAGTGAGAGAAGGCAGGCAAGTAGCTCAGGGAGGCATAAAGCAGCACTCAGGATGGAGAAGGCTCTGGTGGGGATTCTGGGCAGGAACTGGACCTCCCTGGGGGAGCCCTGAGCGGCATTTACTTAAGGATGGGATAAGGTCAAGCCCAAGGAGGGTAGAATGGGGTTATGTTTATACTCTGATTTTGTTGGGGATTCCAAGGGGGAGTCCTGTAAATCCTGGGCCTGAGGAAAGAATGAGTCTAGAGAGGCTGTAGGGAAGAAGGCCTCCAAGAGATTGCATAGGAAGGAGCTGAAGAGAAACAGCAACAAGGAGTGGTAGCGAGCAGAGGTTAGCTGCTGCTGATAGTTCCCTGGGCTAGAATCTGGTGGTGGGAGAGCCCGGGGTTCTTCCACCTGCCAGTGGAGAACATGGCATGGAGTCACCCCAGTATAAGGCAATAAGGGTGATGGAAAGGCCTGACGCAAGGGTGTGAGGACCATGGGGCCTGGAGTTGGGGATGCAGAGCTTTTTGGAGGACTGTTGTATTAATTAAGATGGAATAAATGGGCCCAATGAGTCAAAGGTGTTAGCATGACACAGCCAATGTCCAATATTAAACAGTTGTAAACAAGATTTGGGGTTTGGTATACAGACCTCAGCCTGCTTAGTACCATGGCAAACACATTACTAAACAGCCTTTTAATCTTTTATTAAACATACAGAAAAGGAAAACAGTTAAAGCGTTCGAAGTGAAAGCATTACTTAATACCTTACGGTTTAACAACGTCCCTTGTTCTTTCCTTTTAGCTGGAGAGAGTTTATAGTGGGGGCAAAAAACACCCTTGTTTAATAGGCTTTTAGATAGTATTAAAGATGGTTATAACTGCCCTTTTGAGGAAAAGAGGAAAGCTAGTTGAGATGGGCTGGAGCTGTTGTGGTTGTTAATGTCTATCAGCAAAGATATAAAATACAGCTCTGCCTCTGGTGTTAAGATTACAAGTGAGAGTCACTGCTTGAATACACAAGCCCAGCACATGGTTTTATCAGCCACTCCAAGAACTGGCAAACTTGTGCCAGTATCAGGCTGTTTAGGGCATTGGTTTTAGCTGCCTGTTCCTTGTCACAGGCTTACAGCAGTGTTGCAGAATATAGTCTTGGCCAGCTACACCAGACTCTGATTAGACAGAAGGAAAAAGGAGAACAATAGGAAAGAGAAGAAATAAGATAGCGAAGGAAAAGCTTGCATAAGGGGGTACATTTTTTACACAAAGTATCACCCCAGGTGGTGGTTGGGATTCAGCTGGAGCTCGTAGACGTGGCAGTGTCATCTCAGTCCATCTCTCTGGCCTGGTCTGGTCAGGATATCACTCAGGATCAGGATAACTAAGGCCTGGGGTCCCAGGAGATGGTGGGGATGGCAGCCATAATGGTGAAGCTCGCTCCAGAAGCCAATTTTTCTCCTCAAAGTCTCTTTCTTTAAGGAACCTAAAAGGGAATGATGGGTGGAATAGCCTATCCCCTCATTATTTTGTCTACCAATTAATCCTAATTTTTGACGTACCAATTTTGGGTTCACTGGTTTCTAATCCACCACTCCCCTTACTTACGAGGCATGATCCTTGTATTTGATCACAGTCCTTGAGTTATATCAGTGAGTCTTTTTGTTTGACTGATTCAGTCATTCTGTCTTTCGTATCTTTCCCCATCAACATTTGTTATAGGTAATTCTGAAACTTTATGAACTTTTACTCACTTCCTACACCTAAATGCACAATTAGGCTAATCTGCTGGCCCAGTTATCACAACTGGACATTGGACTGTTTTATTTTGAACTTTGTTACTCCAGAAAGGGTGGACTAAATTGTGACCTAGTCAGAGGGCTGAGTTACAGGAAGAGAGACCATTGGAGTGATGGTTCATGGGAGGTACCAGATTGGGGGAGAGCTGCTATGCCCATGCCCAGCCACAGGGAGGCACTATCTTGGTGAGTGAACACTTTCACATGCTGATTTACAGCAGCTAGGGATATTGACTCTTGTTTAACAGTGGGGTGAATTCAGAATCGGTGCCAATATTCCTAGATTTGTTTAAAGTAGGATTCATGATTCTCAAATGTCATAATGGTCCTTTCCTTCTTAAAAAGTCTTCCCCAGTGGGTCAGTCATGCTATTGAAGCTCAGCTCTGCATTGGGGATGTGTGGAAACCACTCCGTTCCAGGCAAGCTCTGAAAGGAATTCTGGCTTAGGGAGATAGAATTCATCCTAAAGCTCTCTGGAATGCAGGTAGAACATTCCTGCTGCTACACACTTTTGGGACTGAAGCATCTTGCCTCTGTGTGCTGGGCTAATTCTTTGGCTACTGGGGCCATGGTCTGGTCTCCTCTTTGCCCCACTGGGGTTCTCATACACTGCAGAAAGCACTGGGAAGGAGCAGTAGGCTTCTGTACTCCAGGGAGCACAAGAACTGCAACTATGCCAAGAGGGTAGGCCTCCTTGCACACTTCTAGAGCAGCCAGGCACAATTTTGCTCCAAAGAAGTACCTCCATTCAGCTGACATCAAGGCTTCTCTCTTAGACTAATTGATTATGTTGTGGTGTACTGTGACAGAGAGAGGCATGGTCTAGTGGTCTAAATCTATGATTGGAGTCTAGAAACCTCCTGTGTTCTAAAACCAGCTCATACACTTGTTCCTTCTGCTGCCATAGGCAGGCACTCAAGATAGTTTTTTAATTTGGTTCCCTAAAGTTAGGCATAAAAATAGGCAGCCTGGCTTTCAGTGGTGCTGAGCACTTACAGCTCCCCTAGACTTCCTCTGATTTACACTACGGACAAAATGTGTGCATGTTTTTAACATTGGGTGGTGTGGCTCCAGTTTTAAACATGGGTAATAGCGGAGACCAAACAAAACCATTTTCACAACCCATTCAGGGGGATTGACTTCCACCAGCGCTGAATCAACTTTCAAAATTGTTTTCTCAGCTCCCCAAAGATGGCAGGAAGGAGGTCCACTTCCTTTGCACTGGCCCACAAAGCAAGGGTGAGGGTATACTGCATCCCATGATGGGCTGTAGCAGTGGACGTGCTCCCATTGCGTGCTGGGAAGCCCCAGGAGTTATTCAGAGTAGCTCGTGATGGGAAGTACAATTCTGGACAGCCAACAACACAGCTATGCCTTAAACCCAAAATGCAACCCTTTGTGATTACAAGCACAATCTAGCAATGCACTTAAGCATGTGGTTAACTTTAACCATGTGAGCAATCCCACTAAGTCAGATTTTCAGCAAGGGTCTGTGCTTGTTCTTATTTTTATTTAATGGAAGTCAATGGGACTGCTTATGTGCTTGAAATGATTTGCTGTATCAGCACCTATGTCAGTAAAATGTTTCAGAACACTTCTGAGTTTATCAAAAGAGCTAGAATTTATGTTTCAACATAGCGATTGAAAAAAGCAAACAACAGAGGAGGCGCCAAATCTTCAGCGGGTGTAAACTGGCAGAGCTACAGTGAGTTCAAAGAGTATTGTAGCGTACACCAGTGGAGATCTGGCCCTCCTTTTCAGCTACATTCCTCCTTGATGTTGCATTGGACCAGATTGTCTGTCTGCTGGCATAACTGTATTGACCTCAGTGGAGTTACTCCAGAAGAGAATTAGGTCCATTGTATCTAAAATACCAGCTTTAGTAACTACTCAAAATGGACATTTTCTGGTATTATACATGAATTGCTTGAAATCTGGACAAATGTTAAGTATTAAAGTACTTTCAGTTATTGGGGAATGAATGAATGTTTTATGTTTCCTTCATTCCAATCATCTTAAATAAGAAAAATATCAGTTCTCAATTGCCAAATAGCAGTATCTGGTATCTGTTAGATTATGATTAACAATAACCATTGACAGCTAGCTCCTCAGGGCAAGCCCGCTCTTCTCATATTATCTAGCTGATAACTCAGACAAGATTTAATAAAAAAAAAAAAAGAGAGAGAGCTATACAAATTTTACCTTAGCTACCAAGCAAGTCTTCATAGTTTCACATTTGTTTGGGTAGAGAGAGAGCACCGAATTCAGGAAATGTTACTTGACCACAAATAGGTGCAAACCTAACATTAACAGGCATCCCTATTTTGGTTGATGGTAGATCCATGCAGAGCTTCCTTGTTTAGCTTACTCTTTCCAAAAGCAGGGGTAATCTGCACAGTGGGAGGGAGGTAAAGGTATCACTGGTAGATCCAGGGATACACACGCAAAAATGTCTGGCCTCTGCATCTCAACTGGAATGCTCCTATGATATTCCGGGTGCAATCCAGACCGATGAGGGACTGTGTCACCCCTGCCCTGCAAACTATGGTGCCTTACAATACTTTGCTGCTGTAGCTCCCACCTAGGCCCTCACAACATGCAGGTCACACCCTGAGTGACTGTGAATAGCTGCAGCCTGCCAGTCACACAGCAGCCTCACTCTGGCTTCCACTAGCCTTGGTTACCACTTGCAGGGTGACCCAAACACACTTTTTCCCAGATTTTCCCCAGAAACACGTGTTTTGTACTCTCCAGTCCTCTCCTGGACAGTCCAAATATACTATAGCCATTGCCCTTCTAAGGGGATCAATATACAATTTGCTACCCTAAATGGAGTAACCAACACGGGTCACAACACTGGATTAGTTTTGATTAAAGAATAAAAAAAAGTATATCTCCTTGTAGTTATATTGTACTCACTTAAAACCTAAGGCATTAAAATCAGAAATGGTTACAAGAGAAATAAAGAAACAACTCTTTCTAGTAGCTAGAACTTAATAAACTAGATTTGGTTCACAATGAAATCCCTTACGACATGTTCCCATTAACAATGCTGACCAAATTCTCAAGCCAGGATCTGCTCCCTAAGCCTGTTTCTTTTGTCATCTTTAGGTGAAAGAGAGATGGATAGGGAGAGATCAACTGGGATGTTTTTGCCCCTCATTTTTATAGTACAGTCACCATTTGATTTATTTTCCTGAGGGTTACCACAAGATAAAGTTCATTCCTGCTGTGAGGATGGAGACAAGGAGTCTGGTGGTGAAAGCGGTTTCAAAAATGCAGATTTGCCTTGTCTCCCTCTTGCTGTCTCAAGGACCTTGTTTACTACTAATATGAAAATTGAGGTAAAACACATTCTTTTGTTTAGGATAGACATGTTTGATTAGGGATACATGGGTCTGAACATGTGCTACCAACATCATTCAGGGAAATTCATAACTTTACGTATAACGTTGCTGCATACATTTCATCATGATGATATTGAGTTTTCAAATGATACTTCACAAGGCATATTGTAGTTTATTTAGTTTAAACAAAGTTTATTACAATGGTGTATAAGGTGTGAATACAGAAGTGCATTTGATCACAGCCCCCAAATGGAGCCTCTTGCGGAATGACTTCTGCAGGCTTTGAGGACAGGAAGCCAGAACTAAGGTGTAAGACTTCTTCCTTCACTCTCCTCTTCTCTCTTGATTTTCTGGCATGCACCTACATGAGTTGGCCAGTGAGGATTTGACCCATAGTGAAGGCACAAGGAGACCATTTGCATTCTAGTGTGTCCATAATGTCTCATGGTGCTAACTGTTCTCCTTAGAGACAAGTCCATTACATTTAGATAAATTAAGAACCATTCCAAAGCCTTGCTGAAAACTTGAATCAAAGTCAAAACTCAAAACCCGAGAAGGGTCAACTATTTGGATAGATTTATTTTAATGTATTTGAATCAAAATACATAAATAAAATAGTCTTTTAAAAAACCTCTCTGTATTTCCTTATTTGGGCCATAAGTGGACTAATTATTACAGACTCTCATTTTTTTAATAAAAACAAAGATCAAGGAGAGTAAATGGCAATCTTGGTCTCCTAAAAATTAATTTGATTTTGGACATTAAATGGCTCCTAACTGATCCCCCTCCTTTTCCTTCTTGTTAACAGGTAGGAGTCCTACCCTCTACTCAGGAAGCGCTGTACAGCATCCTCATCAGGAGTCAGGACCTGTTGTTGCAGCAACAGCATCACTGGGGCAATATGGTTGAGGGTACCAATTCATGAGCCAGTCCTAGCAGCACTTGGTACAGGACCCAAAAGGGAGGAGAAGGTGGCTATATGCTCCCCTGATCCTGGACTTATGGTGGATTTACATTGATGTAAATGATTGTAGAATTTGTCCCAATGTCATAGAAAAGTAAACTGATCCCCTCAGCTGTATGGTGAATCCCATCTCTAATAGGAAGAATTGCACAATATGGACCTATTCCAAAGCCCACTGAAGAACCCTACTGAAGCAAATGGAAATACCTCACCTGACTTCAGCTGGCTTAGGATCAGGCCCTTAAGTGGTAACAGCAGCACTAACTTGCTGAAGTGGAGAGTGAGGTGGAAGAATTGAATCCAAGTATATTTCTGCTCTGTACAGCTGACACAGTACTTCAAAGGAACCGGTCATTATTTAACAGCTTCTAGAGAGAGTTTAATCGAATTTGTTAAGAGGCATGAGCTCAATTTTATTTCAGTTGCGGAATCATCACAATATTTCCTTAAATATTTGTTTTAAATATTGTCTCCCAAAAAATTAGAAGAGAGACTTGAGGGTCTCAGCTGTGATTACAAATAGGCAAATGGACAATGTGCATACTTGTTGTGTGCGGCGATTTAAAATGGGAAGGCACATAGCAATTGCTGTTCACTGAACTGAAAGGGATAATGTATATTAACACAACCCACCTGAGACAAGAAGTGCCAAATTTTAAGATTTCAAGTGCTTGGAATAAATAGCTGTACTCAAGAGAATCCAAATCTTTTTCTGGGTCAATTACAAGAGGCTGTTCTTTGTGCTGCACATTCAAGAACATTGAAGAGATTATCTGCCACTGTGTGGCTGGGAATTGTTCTGATTGATCGGTACTGCCTGTTTGGCTCTATGAGTTGAAATCTTGGCAGGGAAGTTAAGGAGAGAACGTAAAAGAGCAATGAGACTGCATGATGAAGAGTAAGGTGGTTCCATATCAGGCTTACTAAAAAAAAGTGTATCTATTGCTTGGCTTGCAGTATTAAGTAAAGTTGTATTTTCCAAAGAAGATCTGACTGTTTTTGAAGGAGGTGGCTGGGATTGGTCCTAAGGTCACAAAGGATAACTAGGAAACTGCTGGACAAGGTTGGGCTTTTTACTAAGGTGCATGTGGCGAAGCAAAAGTATATGATGAACTGAGTTGAGGTCACAATATTCAGCACACACTGATTGTGCCTCAGCAAAAGGGGTTGGGGGGAATGAGCTAAATGACCTCTTGAGGTTCCTTTAGCCCTATGTTTCCATGATGAAGTGCACAATAAATTGTAACCCTTGTTTGCCTTCACTTGTTCCGTCCTTTTATCTGTTATCCTCTTCTTGTGTCAAGTCTACAATTCAATGACAAATTTTGGGGGCAGGAACCTTGCTGTCTTCATGTTCTATGAAGTGCCTTGCATGTTTTGGGGGGCCACAGATAACAATTCCAGTACATGCCCCACATGTATTGTAATGATGTTTGGGCAGGAATCATTTCCTGAAAGGTGACAGCAGCCTTTTGGTTAGTTTCTTCAGCTAGTTTTGAAACAGAACAATACAGAACAATAGCTCTTTACATTTTTATAAAACTTTACACTTGATTCTCTTAGAATGAACTGACATTCTGATCCATTTAATATGACTGAGGAAATGGAGCAATGTCAGCAATCTCAAATTGTTGAGTTTCCAAACTATTTGGGCTAGATTGGGCAACTCTTACTCAGAAGTTGTCCTATTGACACCAGTAAGAGTCCACATGTAAGCAAAAAACTACCGATGAGAGTAAAGGTTACACAATGTGGTCCGTGGTGATAGAGGGCTGAACATTCAGGCACTCAAGCTTAAAATTCCATATATTTTGTGCCTTCCTGTTAAGAGCATGAAAATCCCTGATGTACATGAACTAGTGAATACATATGTGCAATTTTGATTTGCATACGTGTATTGGAACTGTGTGCCTAAATCAGCTGCTAACAAGGAATAAAAAATTATTTGGCAAATTTCAACCTGTTTTGTTTTAGAACACATAGTTTAGAAGTTCAGGAGACATTGATCTCATGATGTTTGAATTGTACCCATCTCTCTGCTGTTATGTCATGCTAGAATTGCACTATAAATATTTTTCAGAGTAGCAGCCGTGTTAGTCTGTATTCGCAAAAAGAAAAAGGAGTACTTGTGGCACCTTAGAGACTAACCAATTTATTTGAGCATAAGCTTTCGTGAGCTACAGCTCACTTCATCGGATGTCCGATGAAGTGAGCTGTAGCTCACGAAAGCTTATGCTCAAATAAATTTGTTAGTCTCTAAGGTGCCACAAGTACTCCTTTTTCTTTTTACTATGAATATTGTCTCAATATATCAGTCTTCTACCTCTCCATTGTGAAAACTGACTACCCTTTGTTTCCTATCTTTTAGCCAGTTACTGATCCATGAGAGGATCTTCCTTCTTATCCCATAACTGCTTAATTTCCTCATAGGCCTTTTGTGAGGGATCTTGTCAAAGGCTTTCTGAAAATCCAAGTACATTATATTGACTACTTGTCCTTATCCACATGCTTGCTGACATCCTCAAGGCATTCTAATAGGTTGGTGAGGCATGACTTCCCTTTACAAAAACCGTGTCCCCCACCAAATTGTCTCAATTCCTTCTTCAAAATAAGGATTAAGTGATGCATAGAGCTTGTACTAGCCTTCTGAACAGGGGTGAATTTCTCTCTCTTCTCATAGTGGCTTAACATCATATCTTCCCAGTGCTCTGGAGACATTTGCTAGCCCTTTACCCTTTTTTCATCCTAACTGCACATTGTCCTGGAGTGACATGCTTAAAGCATGCATACAATGTGCCTATTCATGTTCTACCAAAGATCTGGTTGTAGGCCTGGCTTGATATAAGTAACTTGCCTCATTTCTTAGTGGCATAACTGGGAAGGTGAATGGAAGGTTAAGTTGTAAATAGGGGCTTGACAAACAGCATGCTGGAGTCAGGATGTCCTTGCAACACCCTGATGCTAGGGACTCGGGACAAGATAAACCTGGAATGTAAAGATCAGCCTGGATCACCGTGAACAGCACATGGACAGAGCATGCTGCACAGGGATTGGTTCTGGCAAAGTAACTAAGCCAATCCAAAACTGTGTGATTTAATGCATAGCAAATGCAATATGTAAATGTATATAAAGGAAGAGGTGGTCTATGTAACTTTGGATGTGTGGTACGCTCTATCCCCACCCGCTACACTTGAGTCTGATCAACTCTTGACTGTATATGCCAATTAAAGGAAACTGAGTGACAAAATCCAGAGTCAAACTGAGCGTTTTGGATCCCAGAGAACTGGATGAAGTCTTCTCCCAGAACTGGACAAGGTGTTTTGGATAAGCCAAGTGGAAAAGGGATAAGCCAAGTGGAAAAGGTCTCAAAGGGAATCCCAACACTGGTTATCTTATTTCCTTCCATAGTCCTCTCTTTGGGATAAATCTAGTTTAAACTGTGTCAAATTCTTATGTAAATACAGTATCTCCATTTGCTGAAGATAAAACCACTTTTTTTTTGCTTTCTCACATTCTCTTGCAATTGTGTGAAAGATATCTGCTCCATTTTGTAAAATCAAAGTATCATATTTAAATCCTCTTTATGCCCATTTTTCTCTCCTGTGTTAGTCAGTTTCACATGGAATATTATAAATGATGGTCCCTGGTATAAGACATGCTCACGTGGTGTAGTGATCTGTCTTCCCTCTGATGGTGCATAGGCCACCTAGAGATTGATAAGCTTGCTACGGGCTTGGCTAAGCAGTATTGCCACCCCCAAATGTTCAAAAATCATGAGATTGGCTTTAAAATCATGAGATTATGTAAAAAATCATTGATTTGGTGTTTTTTATTTGCCTTTTTCTTTTTGAGCCTTTAGGGTGCACTGGGGTCATATTGTGAAGCTTTCTCCAGAGCCATGAGGGCTCGAAACTTACTTTTTCTTTAAGAATGAAGGCTGAAATCATCACCTAGCCACTTGACTCCAGGAGCTGGGCTTTAAGGAAAACAATAATTATCATGAGACTCATGACAAATCATGAGAGTTAGCAACACTGGCTAAGCAAGGGCGACAAGGGGGTCTTCTAGCTGAAGCAGTAGAAGCTCATGCATTAGATCCAGAGGTCCCAGGTTTCATCTTCACTGCCAACTGCTAGGCAGCTCTCCAACACCACTTTCTACAAGCCATTACCCTCTGATCCCACTGAGGGTTACCAAAAGAAACTACACCATTTGCTCAAGAAACTCCCTGAAAAAGCACAAGAACAAATCTGCACAGACACACCCCTGGAACCCCGACCTGGGGTATTCTATCTGCTACTCAAGATCCATAAACCTGGAAATCCTGGACGCCCTATCATCTCAGGCATTGGCACCCTGACAGCAGGATTGTCTGGCTATGTAGACTCCCTCCTCAGGCCCTACGCTACCAGCACTCCCAGCTATCTTTGAGACACCACTGACTTCCTGAGGAAACTACAATCCATTGGTGATCTTCCTGAAAACACCATCCTGGCCACTATGGATGTAGAAGCCCTCTACACCAACATTCCACACAAAGATGGACTGCAAGCTGTCAGGAACAGTATTCCCGATAATGTCACGGCAAACCTGGTGGCTGAACTTTGTGACTTTGTCCTCACCCATAACTATTTCACATTTGGGGACAATGTATACCTTCAAATCAGCGGCACTGCTATGGGTATCCGCATGGCCCCACAGTATGCCAACATTTTTATGGCTGACTTAGAACAACGTTTCCTCAGCTCTCGTCCCCTAATGCCCCTATCTAATTGCGCTACATTGATGACATCTTCATCATCTAGACCCATGGAAAAGAAGCCCCTGAGGAATTCCACCATGATTTCAACAATTTCCATCCCACCATCAACCTCAGCCTGGTCCAGTCCACACAAGAGATCCACTTCCTGGACACTATGGTGCTAATAAGCGATGGTCACATAAACACCACCCTATACCAGAAACCTACTGACCGCTATTCCTACCTACATGCCTCCAGCTTTCATCCAGACCACACCACACGATCCATCATCTATAGCCAAGCTCTATGATACAACCGCATTTGCTCCAACCCCTCAGACAGAGACAAACACCTACAAGATCTCTATCAAGCATTTTTACAACTACAATACCCACCTGCTGAAGTGAAGAAACAGATTGACAGATCCAGAAGAGTACCCAGAAGTCACCTACTACAGGACAGGCCCAACAAAGAAAATAACAGAACGCCACTAGCCATCACCTTCAGCCCCCACCTAAAACCTCTCCAACGCATCATCAAGGATCTACAACTAATCCTGAAGGACGACCCATCACTCTCACAGATCTTGGAAGACAGGCCAGTCCTTGCTTACAGACAGCCCCGCAACCTGAAGCAAATACTCACCAGCAACCACACAACACACAACAGAACCACTAACCCAGGAACCTATCCTTGCAACAAAGCCCGTTGCCAACTGCGTCCACATATCTATTCAGGGGACACCATCATAGGGCCTAACCACATCAGCCACACTATCAGAGGCTTGTTCATCTGCACATCTACCAATGTGATATATGCCATCATGTGCCAGCAATGCCCCTCTGCCATGTACATTGGTCAAACTGGACAGTCTGTACGTAAAAGAATAAATGGACATAAATCAGACGTCAAGAATTATAACATTCAAAAACCAGTTGGAGAACACTTCAATCTCTCTGGTCTCTCGATTACAGACCTAAAAGTTGCAATATTACAACAAAAAAACTTCAAAAACAGACTCCAACAAGAGACTGCTGAATTGGAATTAATTTGCAAACTGGATACAATTAACTTAGGCTTGAATAGAGACTGGGAGTGGATGGGTCATTACACAAAGTAAAACTATTTCCCCATGTTTATCCCCCCCCCCCACTGTTCCTTAGACATTCTTGTCAACTGCTGGAAATGGCCCACCTTGATTATCACTACAAAATTCTTCTCCCCCCCCGCTCTCCTGTTGGTAATAGCTCACCTGAAGTGATCACTCTGGTTACAGTGTGTATGGTAGCACCCATTGTTTCATGTTCTCTATGTATATAAATCTCCCCACTGTATTTTCCACTGAATGCATCCAATGAAGTGAGCTGTAGCTCACGAAAGCTTATGCTCAAATAAATTTGTTCGTCTCTAAGGTGCCATAAGTACTCCTTTTCTTACTGCCAACATAGTCATTGTCTAATATTTTTCCCTTGCGCTCCACCTGTTGTCTCTTGTCTTATACTTAAATTGTAAGTTCTTTGAGGCAGGGACCACCGTTTTTTTCTGTTTGTACAGCACCTAGCACAATACGGGTCCTGAAGAAAAACTGGGTCTCTTTAGTACTATGGCAATATAAATAATTCCCTTATTGCCTTCAATAGCTTAACAATTTGAAATATGCAATATGTCATCTGCATAAATGGAAATTTTGTTTCAGAATTTCTACATTTTTATTTTTTCTTTTTGGTAGTGGCAGTAAGTAGTTCTGTTGAAATGGCAGAGACCTGGGCAAGAGCATCCTTGGCACATTTCTCTTTTTAGTGTCAAGGTTTTAAACTATAGCCACTAATCATCTGGGATGTCAGAGGGTGAAGTTCAGCCCTGTGCAGGCCTATGCTTTAAGTGGGACTTTACCTGTGAATTATTTTGTGTGGGGCCTTCTGCACAAGAGTGAAATTCAACTAGAATGGTTTAATCAATGAAAAATTACGTGTTGACTGAATTGAAAATTTGTGTAGAAAATGTCATGAGGAAAAACAAATGGAAGATTTTCACAGCAATGTCTTCAATAAAATAAAGAAAACGTTAAATCTTTCAATTTGAGGGGGGGTTTGTTTTCCCACTTCACTTCCATCTCCCCTCATTTCTAATAGAAAAATGGTGTAAAAGGAGAGGGAACTGAAGGCAGTAAAAGGTGTGGGAAACTGAAATTGAAAATACTGTATTTGGGTTGAATTGTTCAATTTTTCAGTCAAACCGAAAATCAAAAAAATTCCATGAAATTTCAAGTGAAACTTTTGATGGAAAATAGTTAACATCTTTCAGCCAGCTCTATGAATGAGTGATGTGTATGTGAAATCCTGGCCCCACTGAAGTTAATTGCAAAGCTCCCATTGATTTAACTGAAGCCAGGATTTCATCCGTGTCCTTCACATAGTAAACTTACCAATAAATATTACAATAAAAAAAACAAGGAGTCCGGTGGCACCTTAAAGACTAACAGATTTAAAGCTTTCATCAGTAAAAAAACACTTCTTCAGATGCCCCATCTGAAGAAGTGGTTTTTTTACCCACAAAAGCTTTAAATCTGTTAGTCTTTAAGGTGCCACCTTCTCCTTGTTGTTTTTGTGGATACAGACTAACACAGCTACCCCCTGAAATAATAAAAAATGTTTATTCATTTAAAAATGGACAAAATGGAAAATAAAACATGATGTTTATATTTCTACACAAAGACCTACCCTGTACATTGACTGGCCTTACTTTAGTTTTTCCGTTCTTAGTATAAAATAAAATTTCCATCAGAGAAACACTGTGTGCATTTCCTTTGTAGCAGGGTCCATCTGAACACAAAATGGCAGTTGTTTATGGAGAAGGCAACTCTCAGTGGAGGAACTTTCTCCATTTAAAGATGGGGAAAGCACATACTCATAATGGATAATAAGCTGCAGATTTAACATTGCTTAATGTTGTAGGTGCACACACCAAAATGTAAATATTAGCCGTTGTTATGTTTCTTAAGCAATTTCTGTGTCTTTTGGTTTTTATTTTTCAAAATTTCCAGTTTTTTAAGCTATACTCCTGGCCAAAAAATAAACAACCTTTAACATAGCCAGCTAATGTAATTAGTGAACTAATAGTTGACCAGTGGTTATACTCCCCGCAAATCCTTAAGTGCTTTCACATTTGAAACAGTCACACTGTGTCTAATTTGACCACTTTGCAAAATCACTTTTCCCGACTTTCTCTGATGAAGTCAGTAGGTTGTAAGACCACCATGATTGTTTCTGCCAAGAAATCAGCATTGAACAGGCATTGAATGTTTCACAGTCTATCGCCTGGAGTAACTATTAGTTCTAATTGTCGAATGGTTGAACGCTTTGAAGGACAAACGCACGTCCTAAGGCTGTGGCGCTGATGAATGCAAGGGTTCCTTTCACTTGTCATTAGTAATTGAGGGTAAATTAATATTTACTAAGCAGAGTTTCACAGAAAAGGGTGTGCTTCAGAAATCTAAGAAAAAGAATGCCACAGGAGGAAATGTGGGAACTTTATAATACTTTGAACTCAGTTGACAGCAATTAAGACAGCTAGTAGAAACATGAAATAAGAATGATTCATTTATTACTCTTTCCCCCCAATTTTTAATCTGATCCTTTTCTGTCCCTTAATACATATAAAGTGTAAACGCTCCTGATGCATCTTTATGTGATGGGCCTAAATCCTATTAGTCTTACTCACGTGTCTAGCGCCGCTGTAGTTCAGCAAATGAAATTTATCCCAATACAGTATGTCCATATAGTATGCAGAGATCAATCTAACTAAATAAATGTGTGTATATACACACACACGCTCATTCACACTTTGTTTGTTTCCTTAAAACCTCATTAAACTCCTGAGTGATCTGTAAATAGGTGATCATACTCTCCCAGTGATTGAACTCAATGGGCCTCATCGAAGAATAAGGTTAACACTGCGCTTGAGTAAGCATATCACAATCTTACCTATACTGTGAAGCAGATTTTTGTTTTGTTTGTTTCTTTAGTTACAGGACAGTGAATGAGTGCACAGAAATAAGCACATGGATCTAAAACAATGGTGATAAAAATAAGATATTAATTGGATCAATGTTGGTTTTTTTCAACTTTTCCCTATATAGACAGATTTTTTTTTAATGACACATGAACCAGGAATGAAATTAAGTGGTTTGTCAGGAAAGTGCATGAAATCGCTTCTGGAGTAATTTGCTGTATACTATGTAAATATGTATTTTAAATGTAAGTAGGTATATTATTTACACTCTTATATTTTTCATGTGGATTGTTCAATCCCAGACATTGAAAACCACAATGAATTCTAGAAATCCATTTAGGGCATATAAGTGTTTTCTAGGGTATTTATATAATATATTTTTATTTAAAATTTCATTTAGGTCACACTTTCTAAAACAGTCTATATGTTATGCCAATGAATCTGTGCACTTTGTGTGCATGTAACACTGCATTTCTGTAAGGAAATGTGGTCTTTTATGTGCGCAAAAGTGTATAATTGCCTTGTGGGTGCAGATTTTTAGGCTTTTTTATTTAGCTGTCATTCATTGAATAATTTATTTGAATACTACTTTGCAATATTCAGTTGCCTCTAATCCTGGAGGAATACTATTTGTTAAATAACTATTGGGGAAATAATGGGAATATTTTTCAAATAATTCACTGAATAATGTTGTCTAGTATACAACCAACTCTAGAAATCATTAGCATGATGGGACTGCAATGGCTGAAACCTGTGTAAGTTACTTTTTCAATTAAAGTAAGTTATGTATGATATTAATGCCATGACTATAAAACTGAAGAAAACATTTGTGTAGCTTAAAATTTGTTTCTTTCACCAACAAAAGTTAGTTCAATAAAAGATATTACCTCACCCACCTTCTCTCTCTAATATCCTGGAACCAACATAGCTACAATAACACTACAAACTATTTTACCATACCATTTCAGTCACACATACAAGACAGGCCAACTACTTTGACAGTTATTAGTAAAATCCTACACATTTATGTAGTAGTGGAGATGCTTACTGTGCAAGGGTGAATTTCACCCATGCGTAGGAGTAACTCCTAAGAGTTTCAGAGTAGCAGCCGTGTTAGTCTGTATTCGCAAAAAGAAAAGGAGGACTTGTGACACCTTAGAGACTAACAAATTTATTTGAGCATAAGCTTTCGTGAGCTACAGCTCACTTCTTCGGATGCATTCCACTTGAATGCATCCGATGAAGTGAAAAGCTTATGCTCAAATAAATTTTTTAGTCTCTAAGGTGCCACAAGTACTCCTTTTCTTCTTCCTAAGAGTTTTTAACCCTGTCAACAGAAACTGAAGGTACTTTGCAAGATCAGGCCTTGGGCTTTAGGCTTTTAACTTGGAGATTAAATCATACAGGGGGCTTTGAATGGGCCCTCTGGAGAGTGAAAATCCGTGTGCCTCGTTTAAATTTTATTGAGTCCCTATTGTAAAGGCTTGTGTGGGTTTTTTGTGTTTGTTTTCTGTTTTGGGTTTTTTTTGTAGTGAACAGGGCTGTGCTAGCCCACTGCACAGCAGTGACACTCATCTCTACCCAGTACATCTAAGAACGCGGGACTGGTCTCTGATTTTGCATAGAAAAAAGCAAGTTTTGGGGTAACAACAGTACATGTTTGCATCCACAACACAAGCCTACCTCAGGAAGTGTATCACAGGCAGCATCAGAGCTTGGACAGACTTTTTTTTTCTTGAATCAGAGCCAAAGGTCTTAAATAGATGAAAATCCTTTAAAATTCTCTATACCCCAGAATCGTGGGACTGTCTGAGTTCATAGGAAGAGTGTAAAGGTGACTAAGTTACCTATGTATTTTCCCAGTCCTGAGGATGTTGGGTGCCATCAAGCCTGCAGCATAAAACAGCACAGCCTACGGGCTGTTCTACGTTAAGCCAAATGTTAAGAGTCCCTAGGGGTTGTTCTGGCATCTGGCAATCAATCAGTTGCATTGGCATCAATCCCATACCCTGTTTTCCCTAAAGGTATAGAGTAGAAACTAATATAGTGGCCTTACATAACTGAAAGATTCCCCCCCTCCCCTGGAAGGAGGAAATCTCCTGGTTATTAAGGCTGCTTTATGCCATGAGAGCAACACAAACATCCTTAACAGACCTTTAAAGCTATATATTAAATGTAATTATATGCACGTCTGCTTTTCTGTTTTGAAGTTCTTTGCAATGATGGCATGAAACAAACCATTTTTGATGCAGATTGTATTTCACAGTTGAAAAGACAATTTATTTTCTGTAAAACTAGAATTCTTGCACTCTTTAATATTGACACTTTTCGATTCATAGATAAGACTGCTGTGTGACTTCCCATCATTATATTGATTAAACATACATTTATGTTCTGCACTGCTAGTCAGCTCAAATAAAACTTATTTAAATGTGGCATTCTAGAACTCTACATGTAAACACATCCTAAGGAAGGGAAAAGAAAAGGAGTACTTGTGGCACCTTAGAGACTAACCAATTTATTTGAGCATAAGCTTTCGTGAGCTACAGACTAACATGGCTGTTACTCTGAAACCTGTCACTAATGAAGTGATCATCTAGCGTTCATTTTTACTGTAGTACATCATTCCTAACTGAAGGTACTTCTGAGGATTACGCACACACACACCCTGTAAACCCATGTGGTAGCTATGTTCTCTTTTATAATATGTGTTACATGGCAAGCAGTGAAAACTACACTGTGTTCCCGTTCCCTTTTGATAAACTTACATAATCCATGCCTATAGCATTGGTGAGTCATGCTTTCTCACCAATTAAAAAGTCACATTTGATTGTCAGCTTGGAGTGGAACTTTCTGTTTCCAACAACTGATCTCTCCCTACCCCCTTCCAAACTTCTCCCTCTAAAAGAGGAAACCCTTCCAAGTGCTTAATTCATTTAGTTCAACATTAAATTGGGCAGAAAAGCAAAGACGTGTGAACTCCTGACAATGCACTGCCCAATTTCAAGGAAGGCAGAATGTCTTTCTTGAGGCATCAATGAATCAACTTCCCATTAATACCACGAATAAAAATGTAATTAGAAATACAGTGGAATGTTCTTATTTAAAGCAGAGTATTTTTACAAATCTGTAGCCTGATCTATAGATTATGTATTGATTATATTGATTACTTAAGAATTCCCACTTATCACTGTGAGGGTTGACAGGTTCTTGTACCAAGATCAGGCCAAGTATTATTCAAATTATTACATAGTTGGGAGCCCTGATGTGCATAGTTGCAACACTGACACTATAGGTAGGGCCCTACCAAATTCATGGTTCATTTTGGTCAATTTCATGGTCATGGGATTTTAAAAACTGTAAATTTAGATATTTAAATCTGAAATTTCACTGTGTTGTAATTGTAGGGGTCCTGATCCAAAAAGGAGTGGGTGTGTTGGGGGGAAGCACAAGGTTATTGTAGAGGAGGTTTGCTGTGCTGCTACCCTGACTTCTGCACAGTTGCTGGCAGTGCTGCTGCCTTCAGAACTGGGCGCCTGGCCAACAACCGCTGCTCTCTGGCTGCCTAGCCCTGAAGTCAGCACAGAAGTAAGGGTGGCAATATCATGACCCCCCCCAAAATAACCTTGTGACCTCCCTGCAACTCCCTTTTAGGTCAGGACCCACAGTTTGAGAAACGGTGGTCTCCCCTGTGAAATCTGTATGGTATAGGGTAAAAGCATACAAAAGACGAGATTTAACAGGGGGAGACCAGATTTCATGGTCCGTGATGCCTTTTTCATGACCATGAATTCGGTAGGGCCCTAACTATACACTCTATTTCCAGCTCCCCAATTTCCGTGGTTTTCTGTTGGGTTGTATATCTATCAAAAGTTCATCTGTTCAAAGTTCATAGGCCTCAAGCCTTATGCCAACTTGCAGAAGCTAATGTCTCCACAGGATACAGGCCTGTAGGTTTCTCACATTTATTGCTGAATAGAATAAAAGCAGAATATAATGCAAAGCAGTGACTATACGAAAGGCAAGCTAGCCCAATGGGCTACAAATACAGTGGAATGTTCTTATTTGCAGCATTCCATTTCTTTTAAACAAACTCATGGTTTTCTGGTTTGTGTTTAGTAGCCAGCAAGATGTGTCCATTTGGCAGAACTTACCACTTTCTGAAAGATGTGGTCAAGATTCTGAAAAAAACTATTGATTCCAGATGTAGTCTTACACCAGCACTTCCATGCACGTAAGTTTCCATTTTCTGTCTGTACTCTGTTACGAGGAAAAGAATGTGAGTTAGTTCAAATTTTGCTATTAGAAGCTATTTTTCTTTGAAAACTATCATTGTTATAGGGAAATTGTATCGGAAACTATACAGACACACATTTTTTACTAAATTAGGCAAGTTAACGTTTTAATTGTTCGACTAAGTACATGTGAAAATATGTTAATATCTCCAGTGAGGCTCAATTGTCTCCAAATTCAAGGTTAAGGTGTCAATTAAGTTTCTAGACAATAAAGGCACCAGTTTTTTAACATTAATGTGAGATGTGTTCCAAAAGAAAACAGAAACAGTTTTCATTGGTAAAGGATTTCAATAAACTTTTAATAATATCCACATGTATAATAAATATTTCTAGTGCCCCAGGCAAATATTCCTTTTGAACTTGTGAACAAAAATTGATTCAAGGTGATGAATTTGTAATCAGTTCTGATTGATGAAACCGCATTTTTAAAGAGACAGTGCTGTGTCATTTATACCTTTTCTGTGAACAAATGTGTTTAGTTTTACCTGTCATTATCAGTGGACCTACAGAAGTGGAATAAGGAAAATACAGTTAACTATTAAAATTTTGCTTTTATTAAAAGAAGTGCTACTTAATTAAGGGTTCAAAGAAACGTATGTGTTAAACATAGGTTTTAGCTACCATAACCGTATTTTCAGGCAGAAGCAGATCATGTCAAATTATGAGGTAAATTAATCAGGCAAAGTATCACTTTTTTTAAGACAGAAAAGAAAAGTGGTGCAAAATTAAATGGAAACATCTGCTTGAATATTTCCAAATTTATTTGCAAAATACAGTGTTTGCCATTAAAAACTTAGCTGTTATAATTCTGCACTATAAAAGTGGAAAGAATTATTGCAATTGTGTGGTATATATTGACAAATGTTGATTTTTTAAAATATTACTTACTGTATTTATATGATTATTCCCTATTAACTTGTAGTTATACAAACTCTCCTATACCCAAAGATTCTCAAGGAGAAAAGCATGCATGCCTCTGTAATGATAGTTAGAGTTGATGCAAAAATGTGACCCCATTTTTGGAAAAAAATAATTTTGAGCAGCTCTTATAATTAATATAATGAAAATTAACATTAAAAGAATGTGAAGGTTGCAAAATGAAGCACTGAAAAGTTCATAAATGTCAGCATTAAGGTGGCTTGCATAACCTTAATTCTGCCCACTTATGTATATTTATTATAACAGGATTTAATTACATGATTGCATACAATTTTTTTTAAGCAAAACCTCTGCCTCATTGAGAGTCTGAACCAAATTTCACTGAACACAGAGGGACATTTTCAACTGACTTCAGTAGGAATTAGATCAGGCCATCAATAGACATACTTTGCTCATATTAACACTCAATTAAACATAATTTGACAAGTATGTTGCTGTAGAAAATTGGACCAGCGTGGAATTTTATATAAAACTCATTAAACTCAAGCCTGAGCTAGAGCATTCCTGTTGCCTTCAGAATAAGGAATGCACAAGAAGGCCAACAAAAATTCCTGTTTTAATATAATGAAGTAAGTCCTGTGAAGTTCTCTGTTGGTGTCTTCTTTAGTAGCAACCTTGTAGTAGTAACATGCCAGTCTCTAATATTTAGTAAGTTCAGTTGTGAAACCCTCATTTTTCTATCAAAACGCCCAAGGCAGTAAAGTGTGTGAGAGAGTGCGGGGGACTGTATTGGCAACTGCGAAGGCTGCATGGTAAAGGGCTCAAAAGTCAGGCAACACCACAGGTAATATTGAACATGCAATTTTGGGCTGAATCACCCCTTTAGTCAAAAGCTGAGGTCTAAAGGAAACATCATAGTTTGGTGTTAACAAAATATTCCAAAATTCAAAAAAGACTTCCTTTTTGTAGATGCAAATCAACTGGGTAGAAACCCAAGTTCAGAGAATTATGACTGCAATTCATTTTTGAGGGTGCAGATTATGTGTGCATAAAAATTTCTCCCCCACAAAGGGAAGATGAACCTCAGCCCTTATGTATCCAGTGAATGCCAGGGCAATCCCAGTATAGCCACAGGATCATCCATCACATCATTTGTACTCTTAGATGTTGCAATCTGCTTTAGGCAGGTCCTCATTCTACAAACACCTAAACATGTGAGTAGTTTCATTGAGTCTAGTGGGATCTGAGTAACCCTGAAAATTCAGGAAAAAACCAAAACCCTAATATAAAAATACCTCATCTTGAAACCAATTCAGGAAAAGGCAGAGGAAAATAATCTTGATAGGACTATTCACATACTTAAAGTTACATACATAAGTGTTTGCAAGATCATGGCCTTCATCAGTAGAATTAACAAAAGCATGGTGCTGCACACAGCTAAATAGTCTGCATTTTTCACAGAGCTCTGTATAAGCCCCACAGAGATGTGATTGCAGAATTAGGATCCTTGTGTACAGAACAATATTACGGGGAGTGAATTACATTAAAAAAAACAGGTTTTGGAGTAGCAGCCATGTTAGTCTGTATCCGCAAAAAGAAAAGGAGTACTTGTGGCACCTTAGAGACTAACCAATTTATTTGAGCAGAAGCTTTCATCCGATGAAGTGAGCTGTAGCTCACAATAGTTTATGCTCAAATAAATTGGTTAGTCTCTAAGGTGCCACAAGTCCTCCTTTTTATTAAAAAAAACCTGACTTGCACTGAAGACACTTGAAGAGTGACACAACAGAAGAGTAACTTTGTATCAATGTTTCGTCTTTTAAGATGCATAACACAGGAATAGCAATCGACAGGCATGTAGGGATATATGTAGTCTTATCTACAGAGCTACATGCAGAATACTGGAGAACTGGAACTGCTGTAGTATATATTTGTTTTTTAATGTATCAGAAAAGAATGTTTGCTAATGTGACAGTACTAGAAAAATACCCTATCTATGCTGTCAAAGAGGTGGCTTTAAAGTGAGAATTCTATTAACTGAAATGGGGGGGGGGGAGGAGAAGGGGAGAGATACAGGGAGATACTGACTAGTTAGGAGATTTTCCAAAATGAAGTTTCCAAACTATATCATGCAACATAAAAAATAAGGGGAATATTATTAACTGCAGATGCAGATTTTACCTAAGTAATGAGAGGTGACATACAGTGGTGATTTGGAGGAAATGTAATCACCTCCTAGTCAACGATATAAAACATTACTGCAAGCCTCCACTCTGACTTTCCTCACACATTCAGGGCCAAATTTGCCTCTGAATTACGTCATTGCAAATACTGAGGAACTCTAATGAAGTCAATGAAATTACTCCTGATTTACAAGCTAAATGAAATAAGAATTTGGTCTGTAATGTGTCCATTTCAGTTTCAGTGATTCCATTGTCTGTGGTTCCATTCCATCTCATTCCCTTTTGAAGAAAATAGATAAAAGTATGCTGATCATTTCAAATACATTTTTGGTTTAAAAATATTAGCTATCAAAAAAAAAAAAGGAGCTGCTTACTGTCTAATGCACTGCTCTATTAAACTGCCTCCGTAAAGTCCTCTCGAGGTAGGAAGAACAAGGACAGATGTTGCATTTCATTTAATATATAAATTATTTGAACAACGAACCATAGTCAGAGATATTCAGCGCAGCCAGAAGGGGCCTGATTGTCCTTTAATTTAACTTGGTTGGAGACTGGTCAAACTCTGTTGACATCAGTGGAATTACTCCTAATTTACTCTGGTCAGAATCAGGCTCAGTATATTTAAATTCAGTGCTACCCCTTTAAAGAAAAATTTAACACAAAAGAGAATAGTTGATTTCAAGCCTCTCCCGCAAAATAGCAGCGGGCTAGTATGTTATCAACATACGCCCTCATCCATGACATTGTAGAAAATATCTGGTCTGATCATGACTGTGGCTATAGTGACATGCAGGAGATTAAGGGACGGTGTGTGGGTAAACCCCTGCCCTGTGTGTGGGCCACACATTTTGCACATAGCAGTGCAAGCGGAATGCCGCTGCAGCTGGTGTGTGAGTGGGCAGGTATGGGGACTGTGTGGAGCCTCGGCTCCACTCCACAATGCAATTGCTAGTACAGCTGAGCAGGGGAGAGGGGGCTCATGAAGCTTTCTTCCGCTGTGGAGAAAGGGGGAAGCTGGGCGGCAGATTTCTAGGTGCTAATCTAATCTGATTTTCGGATGGGAACTAAGGAGGATCACAGGACCTAGTTCTACAGTCCTCCAAAATTTAGAAAATTGAGTTAAGCCTCTGTACTGCTAGGTCATTATCAAAGCTGAAGGTTTTGAGTTTTTCCCATTCTTACTATAAGAACTGTATTAACTTGAGGGAGTTCGCACAGAGTCATGCACAGTGCTGGATGGGATCTCAAATTGGCATTTCCATTCCACTGTTTTACATTTTGTAATATTTAGGGCCAGATTCCCTCCCCACAGGACACACATGATTCTTCTTGGCTTGAGAAGGGATTGCTTGTAACCTGCAGCAGGAAGGAAGGTCCCTTAATCTGAATATTTAAAACCAGTCCAAATAAAGTTGCAAGCAGGAGTGCAGGTTTTATACTGTCAAGTAATATTTAATCATGGAATTGTGGAGTGTGGAATCAAACAGGGCATTGAAACTTGTGACAAGCCTCTTTTCCCCCTACTTGTTCTGCTGTCACATTGAAAAATGTATTATTGCTAAACTCATGCAGAAAACTGCTTTAGGATTTACTAATTTTATTTGCAAAGTTGTGCTATTAGATATAATCTGTTCTGGCAACAACAGTTTACCACAGTAGAAAGACATTGTGAATGTTGTGATTGAAAGCATATCTGTTCTTGCTCTTATGTTGAAATTCTGCAAATGCTTCGGGACCGAGCCATGACATTGCATTTTGCTTCATCAAAGAATTTTGTTTCTGCGAGGTTATGTTTAGGGGCTGATTCTTGTTTACACCGAGATCCATGGCAGAGCATCAAATGTCTCCCCCTCATCCGCTAACTGGGATGGAAAAGTTAAGGTAAGTGAAACTCTTGGTGCTGACATCCATACCTCCCTAATAAGTCTGTAAAGAATAAACAAATTGCTTTCAAGGAGTATGAACACATTTTAAGGTTCCAGGTAAAGCCTTCTTCACTGAGTGGAGAAATCGACTGACCTGAGATAAGCATGGAAGTATAAGGTGCTAAACTAATAAAGCTGTAGATCAGGGGTTCTCAAACTGGGGGTCGGGACCCCTCAGGAGGTCGTGAGGTTATTACATGGGGGTCGCGAGCTGTCAATCTCCACTCCAACCGCACTTTCCCTCCAGCATTTATAATGGTGTTAAATATATAAAAAGTGTTTTTAATTTATAAATGGGGGGGAGGGTCACACTCAGATGCTTGCTATGTGAAAGGGGTCACCAGTAAAAAAGTTAGAAAACCACTGCTGTAGATGATGGCTGAAATGCATGTATTGTGTAAGATGCTATTCAAATTCAGGGGAAAATTACAAACTTTGTTTTACTCTTTTTTTTTAACCAATAGGTAGTATAGGACTAGCATTAGTTATATTACCCCTGGCATCTGCTCTGTACATAAGTGCAACATAACACTATTTTGTGGAATTCAGAATGATCACACACAAGAACCCCAAAATAGAGAGAGAGACAAAGCAGGCTGCTCCCTAATAGTGGCACAACTTACCCCACCTTACTCTAGGCCAGAGTTTCTCAAATGCGGCCACTGGCAGCTTTTCTTGTGGTCACAGCAACCTCCTTGGAGGTGATGGGAGTGGGGGTGAGGTTGTGGCAGAGCAGCGGCCCCTCCCTATTGCTCCTGAATGCGCTGCCTTGGTGTTGGTGGCTGACGCTAAGGTAAGCTAGCTCAGGTTTAAAGCACTTCCAAACCTGGGTGTGACAGTTCGAGGTTCGAGCCAGACCAGTAAAGGGGTTGTGTCACCACCTGCCTGCCAACTCTGGGTGCCTTAAATGCTAAGCTGCTGTGGCATGCAGTCTGGACACCAACAGCCAGCAGACAAGCATGCAGGTCACTCCCAGGCTTCCACCACCAAGTTATGGTTTTTTAGAGTGATTCCAACACCCTCCCAGTCCCAAATTTTCTCCACACCATCTGCCTTTGTAGTGTCCAGCTCTCTCTTCTCCACAGAAGTTAAGTTTGTTGCTACTTTAAAGAACCAATACATTGCAGCTCCTTAGTTGAACTGTTGTTTGATAAACACCCTTATTTCAATCAGAGCACTGAATTGTTTTATAGTAAAACTAAAACAAGTTCATTAAACAAAAAGTCATAGGTTAAATTGATACCAAGGAAGAGGAAATAAGATAGAAACGTGATACGCAAATATGCTTCTAAGATTAAAACTTAATTACAGCAGGTTAATTACAGACTTTGCCTAGGCAATTTTTTTACCTAAATTTACTTCCCAGAGACTTCAGCCCCCAGAAATGAAGGATCAATGTTCTATTATTTCAAAAGCTCTGCCCTCTCCAATCCCTGAAGAGATGGACAATTCAGAGGCTTGCTCCCCCTCTCTTTATAATCCAGTAAACCTTTGAAATGTATTCTTCTGTACTTTTCCTGGTGAGTGTGGATGCCATGCTGTCTGGTGTAGACTCCATGCTGTCTTCTCCCCTGCTGATGGTCTTTTTACAATGCAAATGATGTCTTCCTGAAACCTCCAATATAAAAGAATAGCTCACTGAATTTGACCACACTTGGTTTGAGGCTTTGACCACTTTCTTTTGTGTAGAGAAAGCTTGTTTATTAGTCACATATTTCTAGACCATCTGTCAAGTACTTTGTGGATTGGCCATACATATATCACTCAAAAATATTAATGATCAGTTAGCTATTAGTTTTCCAATGATCTATTACATGCCACCTTTTGAGTACATGTTCTGACAACTGTATGTTAGGTGTAATGAGTATGTCAAGCCTGATAAAAGTTGCTGACACAGGGTAGTGAACCACCAATGGATGTGGTTTTACTGTGTGAATGGTAGTGGGGTTAAAGCTAAAACCCGAGAAAGAGCCCAGGTTAACTCTTCAGTGTAGGCCAGTGGTTCCCAAGCTTGGTTCACAGCTTGTTTGAGGTAACCCCCTGGTGGGCTGTGAGAAGCTTTGTTTACCTGAGCATCTGCAGGTACGGCCTCTCACAGTTTCCAGTGGCCACAGTTCGCCGTTCCCCGGCCAATGGGAGCTGCAGGAAGTGGCGGCCCAGCCCGTGCTGCTTCCCACAGCTCTGATTGGCAGGGAACAGTGAACCGCGGCCAGAGGGAGCTGCGAGCAGCCGTACTTGCAGACGCTCAGGTAAACAAAGCATCTCACGGCCTGCCAGAGGCTTGCCCTGAACAAGCCGTGAACCAAGTTTGGGAATCCCTGGTGTAGGCATACCCCCAAGTGTTTCTGGCCAGTGCCTGGGGACCCAAGCTGGGGACATGCTGCTTGAGGTTTCCCATCCCCCTTCCCCATTGCATGCTGGCCAAAGGGGCTAGCAAAAATATGCCCGTATATGAGGTCTCTGAAACGAACAATAGGAGTACTTGTAGCTCACGAAAGCTTATGCTCAAATAAATTGGTTAGTCTCTAAGGTGCCACAAGTACTCCTTTTCTTTTTGTGAATACAGACTAACATGGCTGTTACTCTGAAATGAACAATGTTTCTTTTTGGGATTTTCAAGTAGATAGGTTCAAAAGCAGAGAATGTAAATAGCATTTATTATTAGATCATATCACAGAGGATAATGGTTATAAACAGACTAGAAGAGTTTATAAATATGACATTTTTCTGCTCATGTTTGATGTATTTTATAATATTTATTACTTGTTTCTTCTTTTTCTTTTTTTTCTACACTCCCGTCCACTGTATTATTGTTCGAATAAGGCTACAAGTAGTTTTGAGGTTGTTTTAGGAGACAGATGGTAGTTATTGTGGCCTTACCCTAAAACTGACAGTCAGTACTATTTTAGTCAGTGAATAAAAAATTTAAAACTATAATTACTTTTGCAGTGAAAGTGATTGAGTTTTCCCCCAGAATGTAGGGCTTGCAAGTCAGCACTCTCAATTTCTCACCATTCTCACTGGCGCAGAATTGATACAAGCTGAAAATGTTTGAGAAGGCTTAGAAATAAATATAGATGAGACCATTCTATGAGATTTACAATAACCAGTGTAAACCATAGCTGTGGTACTTATTTGGCTCCCATTACCATTCCCGGGAGCTAGAGCAATGCGATTATCCCCATCTTGCAGCTGGGAGACTGAGGTGGAGAGAGGCAAAATTACTTGCCTAAGGTTACATAAGAAATCTGCAGCTGAACAGGTCTTCCAAGTCCTAGGCTAGTGCCCTAACCACTAGACTATCCTTCCTCTCTGACTATCATTTTGGTCATCACTGGGGCCTGAGCCTGGAACTTCTAGAGCTCATACTACGAGTCACCACAGCTTTAGCTGAAGGCTTAACTACTATTAGTGGGGATTGTAGCAATCATATCCTCTGTGGATCAGGTGCAGGGATGGATGCATAATACACAACGGAACAGTGGGTAAGAGATGTATTAAAGACAGTATTGCTGTTTCTTAGCAAGGCAGTACAAGTGTATCTGTAAATTTTGGACCAAGTCCTGGAAACCCTCTGCAAGAAGCTCCCACTGAAGTCGGAGTGAATTCCTTATGCAGAAAGCTTGCAGCAATAGACCTTTTAACACAGGACCCTTCAAAAAAATAAGACAGTTAAGTGTTTTCTTCCTTGAAGTCATACAGAGAGATTTTTTCTTTTCATGAAGAAGTGGTCCATTCAAACAGAATTAGAGGAAATTAATTGCACATGCTGCTAAACTGCAGGAGGCCAACTCCGTGAATTTCCATTTTGGTTTCAAAAACCCTACCACCACAGTAGTTATAGCTCACTGCACTCTAAGTCAGGCATTCTAAATATTTGATGCAGTCAGATCAGAAGAAATTGCCGACATATCTGGTATGTTATGGTACTGATTTATGAAGTTCTTTTAAACATATAGGTTGTCTACAGAGCCCCACTATCTTTAACTCTGCTATGGTAAATAGTAATATTACTTTAAAATTAAACTGTCTTGCTTATCAAGGCATTCTCCATTGGTAACTACATCTCATAATTATGATTATCTTAATTAACTGTCAATGGAAGGAGTCACCTTATAGAAAAATAAAACATTTTCTATATACTTGGCATACTAGCTGCTTGCTGCTATGTTATACCTAGGCTTGAAAGGGTTCCATTTTTATTTGTAAATGTTGATAAACGTCAATTTCACCAGACCCACATGAGGAAAGAATATTTCCATCAATAGGAATCTAATTTCCAAGATGGCCAAAGTAAGAAAAATGCTGCTTGAGAACTTTTATTAGAGTTTGATTTAAGACTGTTTACTCAGTACATTTTGACATGTGATGTTGACAAATTGTGTGTTAATGGTTATAAAGCTTTAACTTTTTGAATCTCAACATTTACTGTGAAATAATTGTCTGACACCCTTCCTCCTATAGTTTCTTACAACTGCGAAAATGTAAGTCAATAAAATCATCTTAAAAATAAACATCAATATTATCTGCTGAAGTCATAAATAAAAATCACATTCTGCCAAATCTAATTATACCAGTACAAACTCACTGCAGTGAATTGAGCTGTTCCAGTGTAACTGCTCCATCCTGAGGTGAGATGCTAAGAGGAAGGAAATCTTTGAGAATCTGGCAGTTTCTACTGAATTGTTTCATTGGGGGTGGGGTTTCTGCCATATGGCTAAGAGCTCAAACTTTCAAGCACAAAACGTCATGCATCCCCTGGGATCTATGGGAGGCAAAGGCTATCTGTATGGAGGCACTGTGCTGGTCTGGGATGTCACTGGCCCCTCTTATCCACCCTTTGGCTGCTCAGCACCACTGGATCCATGAAATCAGGGTTTCCCCAGCTGGTGGCTGTGCTCAGAATCCCCCTTTAGAGGGTGATCTTCCACTGCAGATGCATAGAAAGTTTGAAGGGACAAATTCAGTAAAACTGGCTCCATGAAGCTTAAATTATGCCAGTTAAGCCCCTTTCATCCCAGAGAGGTGTCAGCCCATTAAAGAGCAGGCAGCAGTAACTCCATCCTTCACCGGGCATCCTCCTGCGTGTAAGCTTCCATTCACACTGGGACTGTGTAGAATCCCTGCACACAGTAGCCGTTAATACTGAACCAGGTAAATTAACCCAATCCAATCCAGGTCCTTTATGTCCGTGAGGTTGCGTCTGCTTTGTACCACCACAGACATGTACACTAGTGATTTTCCATTATTGTGGACCCTCCACCAGTTTACACTGGGAAAATCCATCAGAAAGCTTGAGTTAACCTATCCCCACCTCTTCTACAGTGTGTACAGAAATGTTCCTTATGACGCTTAGAAATGTCTCCCTCTTGTTCTGCCCCAAACATCAAAGGAGAATACTGGATTGGCTGCCCTCAGTAGTAGCTAAAAGAAACCCTAAAGATGAAATAATGCATCTCTGGTGTCTCATCAGAAACATTATAAGAGGACAATATAAACATCTATAGGTAACTCTGTGGATGAATGCCGTTCCCAATGTGGTATTCTCCGTCTTTCATGAAGATAAGCATTTTACTAGAAATGTAGCCCTTGCTGATGCTCAGAGCAGCATTTTAATGAATAAGATTTGTTATTTTTAAAAGAGGGTTTGTTCAAAATATACAAAGCTATAGTCTTCTATCTTTCTACCTATTTATCTATCCGTGGCCCCAATTGCCATCCTTCTTGACTGTGAGTAGTCCCTTGCTACATGAGTAGTCCGCATTGAAATCAATGGGACATTGTGAGTAAGGATGGCACAATAAGTTTCGATCTATCCTATTTATAAAGGACTGTTAGCCAGAGCATTTAGGCATGACTAATTACTTGCTAAATTTGGATTAAAAAAACAAAACAAAACCTTTTTTCCCCAATTTTAGAAAGCGCCCAGTTTATAGTTTTGATAACAAGAATTGGTAAAGCATTTTCCCCCCAAAATTGAGTTTTAAAACAATTGTTCCTATACTGAGGTCAGACATGCATAATCCCAAAAGAAGGTTTGGTTTTAAAATTATAGGTGCTGGTTGAAAAACAGAAGAAAAATCTACATTTGCCATTTGCCATTTTTGAGATAAAGAAATATTGTAAAAATGACTAGGTCAGTTTAGTGAAGAATGAAGAATTTTAAAAAACATGAAGAATTTTAAAAAATACATTTGCAAATTGGATACAATTAACTTAGGCTTGAATAGAGACTGGGAGTGGCTAAGTCATTATGCAAGGTAATCTATTTCCCCTTGTTTTTCGTACCCCCACCCCCTCAGACTTTCTTGTTAAACCCTGGATTTGTGCTGGAAATGGCCCACCTTGATTATCATACACATTGTAAGGAGAGTGATCACTTTAGATAAGCTATTACCAGCAGGAGAGTGGGGTGTGGGGGAAAAGAAAACCTTTTGTAGTGGTAAACACCCATTTTTTCATGGTTTGTGTGTATAAAAAGATCTTCTGTACTTTCCACAGTATGCGTCCGATGAAGCGAGCTGTAGCTCAAGAAAGCTTATGCTCAAATAAATTGGTTAGTCGCTAAGGTGCCACAAGTACTCCTTTTCTTTTTGCGAATACAGACTAACACGGCTGCTACTCTGAAACCTGTCAAAAATACTTCTGATTCTACAAAAATTAACTTTCAAAAATGTCTTATTTAAAAAACAGAAAATGATAAATGAAAGTTTTCAATTGAAAATTTACCCCTAAAAAAACAGCTGACTTTGAAAAGGACATTTTTCTTGCCTCCCCCACCAGAAAACAGTTTGTTTCAAAAATTCAAATCATCTCTAGTTATAAGCAGTTGAAAAGTTGGGGTTTATAATGAGTTATAGCTCAATTTTATTTATAGTGTCATTAGTGCATTTAATTGTAGTGTACAATATTGCCCAGCCACTTCAACTTCTCACGGATTGTCCTCCTACATCTTAGAATATGTCAGGAAAATATAAAGGGAAAGACATTTCTCTGTTGTTATTGGTATCAGCTGTTGGCAGTATGAAATCCTCAAGAGATGATGTATCCTCAAGATCTCGTTCTGTATTATTACACATAACATACAGGTACATTAGTTACGCTGTCTTTCCTCAACACACACTATGTGGTATTAGAATACCAATTAGCATTCTGTGTTAAACAAAGAGCGTCCTGGGGCTGCCTGTATTTAATGATTTTAATCTTCCATTCTCTCACTTTATGTCTAGCAGGTCAATTTACCTTGTGCCAGACACTGTTAAGAAATTGTTCGTGAAGATGATCCACAAATGAAATATCATCATCCCTGCGGGTAGCACTACTTTAATGTAAACTACATAGACAGATGTCATAGCCTCCAACATGGCTCTCCAGCTAGTAGCATACCTACTCATGGATATTCTTTGTTTTGTTGTGCACAGTGAAGCCCCTTAATTCTCTAGTCATGCCTCCTTATAGGCCCTTTCTCATTTTTAATTTTCTCCTTTTTACCTTCCCGGGAAAATTGTAAGTAATAATAGTGATTTGCAATAATGTATCTGCCTCACTATTTGTCTTAGGATAAACATATTAGTCCCAGTTCAATTCCCATGAAAGCCTTGGCTCTAGCTTCAGCGTTAGCAAGATCGGGCTCATTATCAACTCATCGTACTATATCTCTCCCATTGCATTTTCCTTTTGCATCTGTGCTTGACGTGTAACACCTGTGACATACTGTAGTAGCTGTAGAGCTATTTATGCAGGTGAGCAACTGTATTTAAAACACAAATGAGGTTAATTAACAAGGGATTATGGGATGACACAACAAAGATGATGAGCTGGGCTTCTCTTGAGGAAAATTAATAAACAGTGTATTTTAAATTGTGATGATCCTCATATTAACATAACAAATTGCTCTCCCGGGAGTTTTGCATGTCGTTTGGAAAAATCATTGACAGCTGGCATTCTCATTTTTTGAAGGTATCCTTATTTGTTCAACACAACTGTAGCAGATCACAATAAATTATCAGTTCAGCTGGTATGTGGAATTCTGAAAATAAATATGATGAACTTTATTGGAGTTTATTTTTTAAAGCTCCATTTTGAGCTAAGATGAGCACCAAGGGTTGGACCCTGTAATGGCAGCCAGCTGCTCAGAGTAGTTTAAAAACATTTTTCTTAATTCAGTTTCAGTAGACGGAGGCACAAACCATTTGTGAGAGTGAGCCATAGTGTGTGATAGATGAATCCAGGTGCCCACCCTGCAATAAAATTATTGCATACATATGAATGATGATGTGAAAACACCTGATGGAGGGGAAATTCATGTCCCCTAAGATCAAAGGGACTGGTCTGTGGAGGAGAAAAGCACCCACAACTCTACTCAAAGTCAATGGGAACTGCCAGTACTCAACTGTACCTCTGCAAGCTGAATGCTGGAGCTGGTTGGAATCTTCCAACAAAACATGTTTCCATGAGGAGCTGGTGAGTTGTCAAAATTGAAAAGTTGCACTTGAATGTGTTGATTACAATGAAACTTTAAGCAGGAACCTGCCTGGTTTTCTGCCAGCTCAGCTACCTGGATTCTTGGCAACCCAGCCTGTGGGCTACAGAGGCTTCCTAGGGTTCAAAGGCTCCTTGGCACCCTCGGCAGCTCACCTGGTGAGGAACCTGAGAGCCAACGCTCTCTGAGTTCCTCAGCAGCCCATTTGGAGGGCTACCAGGAAGCTTAGGCTCCTTGGCCCGCTCAACAGCTAGCCTGGAGGGGAGCTTGGAAACCAGGCACAAAACGCTGCAGAAAATTGAGCAAACAATGAAAATGGGTCCATCTGAATCCTACAAAACAGAAACACCTTTCCATTTGTTCACAAAACCATTTCCCTATTTTTCGACCAGACTGCTGATGCTGCTGAGTTCTGTCTCCTCCTCACTGAGTTCTGATGAAAGCCATTCCCTTACTCTCCCACTGGCTGATTTCATTTACTCTGGTAGAGTAAAGGGGCCTTAAGTGTGTAATACATAAAATTGCCAGAGTGGTATAAAGGGGGCCTTCAGATGAATGAGAATCAAGTCCCTGATGTCTGGCAGAGATAGGGACTTGGATGAAAACCCTGCTGTATTAAGCCCAATAAAATGGCAATAAAAGTGATCTACAGAGAAAAGCATTTTAAGGAACTGACAAAGTTTATGCCCACTTCTTCAACTGAAGGCATCTGCCCTCTCACTGTCAAATTGATTCTCAGGCTAGGTCATTTTACCAGATTAATCTTTGCTCGTGCACTTCCAAGTAACAACTGTATTCTCACCTCCGTCTGGCCAAAAGACCGTTTATGTCCTCTTTGATTCAGCCCTCATCCTTTTTTCCCTTGCTTTCAGGCTTTACTACAATACGTTGTGCATGGAGCTATCAGTGAAGGCCACTTAGAAGTTTCGAGTCATTCAGAAGGTACCCGCCTGCCTTCTGAGCTAGGTGGGATAATGAGAGCACATTGCACTACATTTTGGGCACAGGAGTGTTATTTTCTGGATGAAATTCAAGACCCTGATTATCCTCTCCAAAAATCAACATTGCTTAGGGCCCAGCTACCTCCAAGGCTGCCTCTATCTCTGATTTACCATATCAGGCACATTGGTCCAGAACTTGTAAGTTAAATGCTCCGAGGCTGAAGCTCAGTGCAGCTGGAGGGAAGGCATTCATGGTAGCGGGATTCATCTCTGGAATTCTTTCTCACCAGACACATATCTAACCCTAAGCCTAGCCATGTTCAGTAAAACATATCCATTTGCCAGGCTTTTCATTCAATGTAGAACACTCTGCCATTTTAAAAGCTCGGCTGCCTATATAGTTACTGGTTTCAGAGTAGCAGCCGTGCTAGTCTGTATCTGCAAAAAGAAAAGGAGGACTTGTGGAACCTCTAAGGTGCCACAAGTACTCCTTTTCTTTTCATATAGTTACTGTACTTAGAAAAATTCTGACGACAATTTTTCTCCCATCTCTGCTCTTTTCCAGTCTTCCTATATTTGTTTCCCACCCTCCACTTCACTGCATTTTTTCCTTCTGCCCCTTTTATTTTTTCCTTCACAATCTCGCCTAGGAACACAAAGCCAGTGATACGTGAGGTGATCTTTCAAACCCAAAGTAGGTTTGAAATTGGGCAAAACCAGCCCACGCATTCCTAGTACTGAATTTAAATCAATTATTCCACAAGGACTTTAGGCTTGGACTGAGGCAAGATGTGGGTTTTCACCATAATGACTAGTTTAATCTCTTATATAATTCTCAATCATCCCTCCAGATTGCTAGACATTTATATTTTACAGGTATTCCCACAGAGTTATTTACTGATAATATCTTCAGTGAGGACATTTAACCTTGACTCATAAATAGACCAGTTGTTTTTATTACTCCGTAAAAGCCTTTTGTCTACTTTCTTTAACATCATGAGCTTTTGCCTACAGTGAATTCGGCTAGCATTACAACCAAAGTATCACAGCCAACAACTCACATTATCCGAAGATAAAGCCCTGAATAAGATTATGGCCTAAACCATGCAAAGAATCAGCCAGTGGTGTTCTTCTTTCATTCACTTTCCAGCAGAATTTAAAGTGCAATGCCAGAGCATTTTTTATTTAAATTCTATAAATATAGATCTTTGAATATGTTCTGTTATTTAATTGATGTTTAAGCACTTCATATGCACACACATTAAACCAAGTACAGTAGAATCCTCTGGAATGGGACATGCTAGGAGACAGATTCATATTGCAATGGAGAGTAACAAATAAAAGAAGAGAGCATTCAAAATTAAGATTTGGAAAGTATTTCAAATGTCATCGCTTACTGTAGCAGATAAAAATACAAGCATTAAAGTGATGGTCACAACATTTAATCTTTGACCTCTAGTTTCCATTTCTACTCTTTATTTGGCAACTTCTGCATTAAGGGCTTCATCCTGAACCACTGAAGTCAATGGTAGCTTTGCTATTGATTTCAATAACAGTGGGGTCAAGCTACAAGCACCTGATCCAAAGCCCAATCAATTCATTGGAAAGATTCCCATTGACTTCAGTGGGAGCAGAGTTGGGCCAGTGCTAAGTGATTTTGAAAATCCCACCCTAAAAGACTGGTGGTTAGAATGTTATACTTAAAGGAGTCCCATTTATAAAGTCAGTATTTTCCCCACTTTTCCACACAGTATTCAATATGCTTCAGTATTTTTCTATTATGAGAATAAATATTAACATCTAGATCTCATATATGGTAAATATGAGTAAATGTCAATGTTTTAATGGGTACTACTGAATTTTAGCACTCATTTGATGCATCTTGTTTCAAATATGATTGTAAGCTTTCAGGGTACTGAACTCTTTCCGGTGCTGAATTCTTTCAATTGACTTGACTGTTCTTGGATCCATACCAATAGTGAACCAAAAGTTGCAGTGACATGAACTCATACATCAAAATACAGTACTAGCATGATTTGGATTAAAAATATGGCAGATGATATGAACCAGTTAGTATGAATGTTTCTGTTTTTCTCTGGTATATAGACAGATATTGGTGAGAGAGGGAGGAGCTTATTTTTGTTTGCTTTATGCTAAAAGTCTGTGATTTGAAAGATTTCAGTTATTTCCAGACGTGAATTTCTTCCAGTACAGAATGTGTTAAGATCGACTTGTCTGAATTTGAGAAATTAAAAAATGTGACATGGTCTATGAATGCTGCCGTTTTTCTTGAAAACTCCTCTCCCATTTATGCTTGAGCACAATTCCCAGTTTTGCTCCAGAAACAACTCTTAGAGAACCAAACCAACAATTTTGAGTAGCTATTGCATTTTGTTGTGAGTATTTTACACAGCCCTGCTCTGCAGCTCTACCCCTGAGAAATCCTATAAAGCCCTGTGACTCCTTTTTCCACAGAAATGGGTCAGAAAAATGGCCACCAGTAGCAGCAAGCAGCAGCAGTTGCAATTGAGAGGGAAAGCTTTCCCTTGTAAATATCATCTGCTAGCTAGATATTTTGAAACCTAGAATGGCTATTTCCCCCTAGTCCCCCCAAATATCAGCTGCAAAATGTAAGAGCCTTTTGAATCCCACTCCGTGTTATGTCAAATATATATTTTAAATATAAATAAAAGTATTCCCTCCCCTCTTTGATCAGATGCAATGAATTTTGGAGACCCAGGCACTGATCCTGCAACTTAATCCACTAGCAGACACCTGTGCATGGGGCCCAAATGACTGAGTTCCAGCCCTCATAGTTAGTCCCTGGGTTGAAAGAAGTTCCCCCAGGTCTATTTTAGAAGTAAAACTATTTTCATCCTTAATTGCAGCAGTAGGGGTGAGCAGGGGAATTGGTGGAATGTGTTGGGTTCCACAGGCTTTTTTACTAATGCTTTAGGACTCTGGCCTAAAGAATGTTATGATTTTGAAACCTAGGGGCTTGCAAATATTTTTGTCCATAAGAAGGTAAGGGAAACTGGTTCCCTGCAAGTGTTTGTAAATAGGTATGAGCCTCTTGTATAAAAGCCGAAATGCATTTCCCGCCCCCCCATTTTTTTGAGGCCGCTATGACTGTTGTTAACACTGGCATTTCTACCCATGCCAAATGATATTTAATTATCCCACCACGTCTAACCTGCTCATCCGAATGTATTAATTTTTTTCTGATAAAGAACTAAAAATTAAATGATAGCTCTACTATGTTCCAGAGAGTGAAACAGCAACGAGTTTTTAAATAGCCGGCCACCACAGATCTGATGCTCTGTAAGTGTAACAGTTCAGATTAATAAGGCACATGACTAGCTGACTTGAATACACAAATCCATCAGAGGAAGTTCTCATGGAAATCAACTCATCTGCTGAAAAATTCTCTACATACATGGTCGCCTGCATGACTTGCTCCCTGAATCACATGAAATAAGAGGTATCTGCAATGAGGGCTCAAAGGCAGAGTGGGCACACCTTTTCCACCAATCCCCATTCAGCAGCTGTCATGGGAATGATCAGCTGCATATTACATGCATGCATGCACTTTACTGCCTCGAAGCATAAAACGGTAATGTGCTCTGCTCAGAGTGAAAATGTTATATCTTTAGTTCATCGTGAAAGGGCAGTATCCCCTTTTTGTCCGGGTCCAGCTAATGCTCAACAATAAATACAGCAATTTTCTCATTTGGCTGCATTGAGGGGCAGAGTGGGGAAAGAATGACAAAGTTCTTACTTCACCCATGAATCGGTAGCCAGCTTATTGTGGGATGAATTAAGTAGTGCAGTCAGCCCTCAGGGATTACCAATGCACACATCAGGATCAACAAATCAAGGTCCACCAGGCTCCCTAGTCTCCACAGATCAGTTGGGGAAAGCACTTTGTTTAAAGGCAACTGTTTCCAAAGAGCCCCTTTAAACATCATAACAGCCCTCCCCTTCTCCCTCTTTTTTTTCTATAACCTCCCCTATAGTAATTCATGCCACGTAAGAAGCAGGGGGCCTTTCATGGGTACTACTTTACATACTACTTTACATTAGGCCATGTTGTTAGGATAATGCAATATGCGCTGAAGCCTCCGATAATGAATTACAACTGAGAGAATGGTTTGACTGGGAACTTATTTAGGAGTCAGCAAAGGGGGATATTCCTTTTCTTAGCAAACTGAGATGTCATGAGGATCTATGGAACTTGAAAAATAATCCCTTTTGTAAAAGAAATGCCACACAGCTCAAATCTAAAACGGATATAGGTGTGTAGTAAAGGCAAGCCTTCCTCCAAAGGACATGGCATAAATGGAACAAATGAAGATCAAAGAGTTAAGTGGAGCAGGAGGCAGTAGTAGCTGATGATCCAATCTGCACATTTCAAGGTGTCACCTGTTGTGAATAGAACAGAATGGCAGAACACACTGCATGAATTAATGCACCATATACCATCTTTAGCAAAGGAAAATGAGCAGAACCAGGGTACATGCTTAAACTGCAAAAAACGAGGCTAGTACAATCATATTTATTGTACTTGTTGGTCTTTAAGTACATCTTGTTGGTCTTTAAGTATTAGAAAAATATTGATGGAGACGGATGTAACAGATAGCAGACGGTACTAGTGTAACCTTTCTGGGGCTGATTAATTATTTAATTCACAAACACATATTTAATTTTTAGTTAGCTAGACACAGCCTTTGCCCCAATCAGAAAAAGCCCCTCAGGGCCAGATCCTCAGTTGCTGTGAATCAGCATAGCTTCATTGACTTCAATGGAACTACATCCATTCAGCCTGCTGTGTATTTGGACCTCAATTTTTGTATAGCACCAGCAAGCTGTGAGGCAAGGAAGAGGAGGAATAGAATTTTGTTCTTTTTATAGTCATTGAGTCACCCTGGTCCACATGCTTGTTGACCGGCTCAAAGAATTCTAGTAGATTGATGAGGCATGATTTCCCTTTACAAAAACCATGGTGATTCTTTTCTAACAAATCATTTTCATACATGTATCTGATAATTCTGTTCTTTACTATAGTTTCAATCAATTTGCCCGGTACTGAAGTTAGGCTTACTGGCCTGTAATTGCCAGGATTGCCTCTGGAGCCTTTTAAAAAAATTGGTGTCACAGTAGCTATTCTCCAGTCATCTGGTACAGAAGCTGATTTAAGTTTATACCGTAGTTAGTAGTTCTACAATTTCACATTTGAGTTCCTTCAGAACTCTTAGGTGAATACTATCTGGTCCTGGTGAATTATTACTGTTTATCAATTTGTTCCCAAACCTCCTCTAATGACACCTTAATCTGGGACAGTTCCTCAGATTTGTCACCTAAAAAGAATGGCTCAGGTTGGTGGAATCTCCCACATATCCTCAGCCATGAAGACCAATGCAAAAAATTCATTTAGTTTCTCCACAATGAATCACAGAATCTCAGGGTTGGAAGGGACCTCAGGAGGTCATCTAGTCCAACCCCCAATGGACAATGGTCTTTATCCCCCTTAAGTGCTCCTTTAGCATTTTGATTGTCCAGTGGCCCCACTGGTTGTTTAGCAGGCTTCCTGCTTCTGATGTACTTAAAAAAAAATTGCTGTTACTTTTTGAGTCTTTGGCTAGCTGTTCTTCAAATTCTTTTTTGGCCTTCCTAATTATATTTATGCTCCTTCCTATTTTCCTCAATAGGATTTAACTTCCACTTTTTGAAAGTTGCCTTTTGCCTCTAATTGCTTCTTTTACATTGTTGTTTAGCCAGGGAGCCACTTTTTTGGTCCTCTTATTATGTTGCTATGGAGTTTGGGGCTAGTAATATAGCATACTGTAATATTTTGTACATCAAAGACTTTTCTTGTGACAGATGCCCCCATCAGAAGGATCTTATTCTCATATCCAGTTCTCCAGGTCTTGAACCAATAGAGCAACCAGGAGCTCTGATCTGGGTTCTATTTGATCTCTTGTGAGACCAGAGCAGAAAGAGTGAATAGAGCAGTGATTCATGTTTGTGCTCCACATTGCCAGGGTAATCTACTAAAATGACTCCTTGAAATCTGAAGTGTTTGACTTTGGTTCAGATGCACCTTTATTTTGTTGTAATTGGTCAAAAGCATGATGCTAGTTTGACAAATCTTGCTGCTATTAGTAAGGTTAAGTGTGAGACCACTGGTTTAGATTTTTATAGTAGTGCAGGGATTTTAGCCCCACACTTCCCATCTGCATTTATGCAATATGTGTGGCTAACTCCCCAGCACTGCTTTGAAAAATCTCCGCCATTGGTTTTGGTTGTTCATATGTGTAATTCATTAAGCATAGCTGCACTTTGGTATTGCATGGAACACCAAAATCATCTGTTTATCACATCTCTAGTTCTAATTTCAAAAAGATATTCAGCAAGGAAATTCAAATAATGAATACATTGGAGGAAATTTTAACCTGCCTCTGGATATTCTGCAAGCAGAAAAATCGGGTAAATTTACTGAAGAAATTATTTGTTGAAAATTATTCATACAAAGCCCTTCTGGTTACAAATCCTTCAGAACTGAAAACATCTATTTGGACTTTCAGTTGATGTGCTTTTTACTAATTTAAATCAAGAAATGTCAGGTTTGGGAGTTGAGTGAAGTAAAGTAGTGACAGGCAAACCTTCAAATGGTCAGGAAGTTAGGGTTTAATAATCACCACAATGTATCTGAACCTGATTCAGATCTCTTAGGTCAGCAAATTTAGGATGCAGTCTAGATATCTCGTGAAGTTTCTGGCGCTTTCTGCTTTTAGTTAGATGTTATTTCTCATTGTATTTTGGCACATCCTCTTCTGGTCCTGGCTCGGAACAATGTGCAGAGATCAGTAACAAAGAAAAAGAATTTTAAAAGATTAAATCCTGACCCCCTATTCCAAGGTGCTTCTGTGCTGAGTAGTCCCTGAGTAGTCTATCTCTCCACCCATACACAGAGTAGGGCCACAGAGGCTACTTCTGGAGAACTCTCAGAACACCTCCATTGCTACTCCCTGGTCTAGAAAAGAGAATTTATGTCTTCTTCATCTCCACAGAGAACTCCAATATGCAGACCAGCTGCATGATGGAGTCCAGGATTCAGACATAGAGAAGTTCACCAAACTTTTTCCTACCCTCTCTTTATTTAAAAAACTGTTTTCAGAGTAGCAGCCGTGTTAGTCTGTATTCGCAAAAAGAAAAGGAGTACTTGTGGCACCTTAGAGACTAACAAATTTATTTGAGCATAAGCTCACGAAAGCTTATGCTCAAATAAATTTGTTAGTCTCTAAGGTGCACCAAGTACTCCTTTTTTTAAAAAAAAACTGTGAAACTCTTGGAAAATTAGGTGACTATTGAAGACTTTCTGAGTCCTGCAGGAAAGAAATAATAATCTGAATTCTTTCAAACCGGATAATTGGTTTGGCTGGATTGGGAGAGAAGGTATAGGTCAGTTCTTGTTTCTTGCAAAACTGTTTACCTGGCCCTAAAACTAGGTATGGTAAGAAAGCTGACATGGAATCTCGACTGAAAAATCTAAATCTAGGTCTGGACTTCAAACACTCCAAAGTACAGGGGTGTTTTGTTTGGGGTATGCAGTTCTATAGCAGAGCTAGAGACAACTTGCTAAATTTGGATCTGGATTTCAGGTTATACTTTGGAACCCCTCTTCCCTTCCTTACCCTCCAAACTTCTAGCAAGGGATGGGGGTGGGGTTCTGATTTGATATTGGTTTGGAGAGTTTTTACCCTAAAAGGCCTATGTTGGATGCTGATAAGGAGCAAATGGCGTGGTAAGGTGGAAATGGTTTGTTACACAAAAATGGCGACTCTGTGCAAGGTTTCATAGTTTGGAAGTAACATTTGGAAAGTCCAGGCAAAATGCGACAGGAAGCCAGTTTCAATACAGTAATATAGGTGTGATATGTTCTGGGGGCCAGGTGTGACTCAGGAGGCTGGCAGCTTTGTGCACGTTGTAACTTTGACACAGTGAATGAAGAGAGACAGGCTAACAAAGATTACCCATAATAAAGTCATGGAAAGGTATGGCTAAGAGTCTTATTGCACATATGAGACATTGGGGACAAATGCACTCTGAAGGGTTACTTGTGTAGGAAGCAAGTACATTATTTATGGCATACCCATGAGCAGTTTACAAATGCATTTATTTTGTCTTGGCACATCTTTACTTGTAAGCGTTTAGCTTGTAATAACCAACTCTGAATAATGCTCCATTCTCCCTGCAAATAGTTGAGCTTTTATGTATCAGGGAGTGGACAAAGGAGAGAGAAAATAATAAATCATTTCTCTTCTCTTCTGTGTTGGATTGTTGCTGTTTATAATTCTGTTACTAATATGGCTCTAAGCGCTGAAGTCAAACACAGGCATTAATTTTATTTTTTTGTTGTTTTAGGATATTATCTGACATAGGTAAGCCATTAGGATCCAAGCCTGTAACTTTTGCTCAGGCAAACCTCTACTGATATCAATAGGATTGCATACATATAAGTTAGGGCAGAATTTAGCCCCAGGAATGTCCATTTTCCCCTTTGCCAGTTTCAGTGAAATAGTGAGACATATTATTCAAGTGGATGAGGGAATGGATGGCTGAAGGAACATTAGAGAGGGACAACTGTTCAAAGAATGACTCAGGAGAAAATACTTCCTTACTTAATATTCTCCATGGAAGCATTAACAGAAATGTTTTTCTCAGCTTCCTCCATAATTCTACCTCTGTTCTCTACCAAGTTAAAAGAAACCTGTGCAGTAAATAATTAGCTAGTACTCTAGGTGCTGAAACTAGGGGTGCAGGGGTTGTTGCCAGACCCCCTGCCTTCAAGTGGTTTCCATTATATGCAGGGTTTACAGTTTGGTTCAGTGGCTCCTAACACCCCAACTATACAAATTGTTCCAGCACCCCCCGCCAGTACTACAGCCACAGTTAACTAAAAAAGAAACCAGGACATATTAACCCATAGAACTTGCTGCTGCAGGATCTTATCAAAGCAACTTGCTTCAAAAAGAATTGGACATGTCTATGAATAAAATTAACATCACTGGTTATACTATGCCTCATTTATCAATACTAAGAAGACTATTTTGCAGTAAGTTATTTCTCCTGAAAAACTCAGGAAAGGAAAATGGCACCCGCTTGAATAAAAGCTGGAAGGATATGTGACATGATCTGTAGGTCCAAAAGTTAAAGTGTGTTGAAAAGAGATAATCCAACAATAAAGCCCATCTTTGCCATTGAAATTTGAGGCGGCATTCTAGGTATGTCCACTCAGAGATATAAAGGAGGGGAAAAGATATACATTGCTGATATGTTAATTATATTGTAATGTAGTAGAGCAGCTACTGTATGTGAACACCACATAGGTCACCAGAATAACCAATTGGTTGGCCAAAAGGAGTAATAATATGGCTATTGGAGAAACTCACCTAGTTGAGAAAATACAATGCTGACAATTATTATGTCATTATGTCTTTAAGTTATTTGTAATTTGTATTACAAAATATTTAGTATTACAAAATTAATTTAGTATTACAAATTAATATTTGTATTACAAAATATTAAGTAAAAAGAAAAGGAGGACTTGTGGCACCTTGTGGCTCCTTGTGGACTATTACAAAATTAATTTAGTATTACAAATTAATATTTGTATTACAAAATATTAAGTAAAAAGAAAAGGAGGACTTGTGGCACCTTAGGGACTAACAAATTTAGTTGAGCGTAAGCTTTCACAAAAGCTTACGCTCGCCTAAATTTGTTAGTCTCTAAGGTGCCACAAGTCTTCCTTTTCTTTTTGCGGATACAGACTAACACGGCTGCTACTCTGAAACCTATATTAAGTAGCAGACACATGGCTATGAAAGACCTAGATATTTTGGGCCTAATTTTCCACTCATGCTGGTGTAAATCAGGAATAACTTTGAAGTCAGTGACGTTATACTGGTGTAACTGAAAATAGAATCTGGCCCATCATCTCCCATCACCCCAAATACACATACACTAAGTAAAAAACTTGGAAGAAGAAGAGGATCCCTTAGAAGTTGCCTTCAGAGCAGAATATGGAGAGGAGAATCAAGATTCACAAGCCAAATTAATGGGACATGATGGCTTGCATTGCTTTATTCATGAATTCACTCCCCTTCTCCATGCTTTTCCTCTCCCGTTGTCCTTTTTAGTTCATTCTGTGAAATATGCGTGGTGTGAGATATGATGTGCACAGTACATCTTGACTGTACTGTATATAAAGTAAGATGTCATGATTGTAATTCCGCAGCACAGAGTCCAATACTGAGTTGGGTTTTTGTAGCATCTCTGGATAAAGGAATTCTCGAAGTGAGATGCTTGTTCATACTGTTCCCACTGAAGCCAGCTGGAGTTTTACTGTTAAGTTCAATGTGAGTTGGATCAGGCCCTAGGGTTTTACATGGAAAGCTGGATTATATTTTACTATATATCTGAGCTCCTAGAGAAAATCAACAAATTGGGAATCTGTGTGTGTGTACTGAGTTCTTTGTCACAGTCTAGTTTTTCATGCTTCAGAAATTTCTGTTCTTTATATATTCCATTTTACATAATCTTAAAGTTCTCTTTGACCAAGTTCTAGTTTTTATAATGCAGTGCAATGTTGGGTGGCTGTAAGTTTCACATCACTAAGTATATTTCATCTGACACTTTTTTTTCCTCTCAAGTTCCTTACATGCTTTAGCATGCTGCTCTATCCCTCCTGGTGTTCTTCACTTTCCGCTTATTGCTGTTTCCTGGAGCTTCCTTAATTGATGCAGTTAGCTATTTACTTCTTTTTAAAAAATAGATTTGCTTTGCCAATTGACAGTACTTCTGTTTCCTTGTTTATATTCATATTCTTCATGATTTCTGTTTCTTCAAAATTAAACTGAGTGAAATGAAAAGGATTTTTACCAGACACTAATTTGTGTTCCCTAAAAAATCCAAATTGATAATATGCCATAATGTATGGTTATTTGCCATTTCTCATAGCTCATCATCATGTTCAAAGAGTTTCTTAACAGGTATGGCTAGAGAAACCTGGGTTGAAATTAGTTCCTGGCATGCGAGAAAAAATGAAGAGATCAGCTATGAATTCTTGAGGAAAGGTTTGTTTCTGAGATTAAAAATTTGTCAGTTGAAAATCCTTTGTGCCCAAGAAAATTCACAAATAATCTGAAATAAACATTATTTACAGTGTAAGCTCTTCGGGGCAGGGACCATCTTTTTGTTCTGTGTTTGTACAGCACCGAGCACAATGTGGCCCTGATCCATGACTGGGGCCTCTAGGCGCTACCACAACACACACACCAATAATTTGTAATCTTTTAAACAAAGGAATCAAATATTTCCTCAAGCACAGGGAGGTGCTCTCACAGACAGATTGCAGCACAGAGACAGCAGCTGGAAAAATGAGCCCGAACCTTCCTGCCTAACCTGTGTGCATGAAACCCCAGCAATCAGTGGAGACTGGGCCAGAAAAGAGGAGGTTCTGGGCCAGGATCCTGACTGACATTCCTAAACAGAATAGCCTGTAACTAGCTGGACTATTCAGATATGTGCAACCAGGCCATACAAGCACATTGCTTGGGGCAAGGTAGGGGAGTGAGGGCTTTAAACAGTAGGAGGAGACCTAGCCTCTTAATCTCTCTCTGCTGGGTAAGAAAGAGAAAAAAGCCATTTTGCTTCTTAGCAGGAAGAGCCTGGCTGACAGAAACACCCTGTTTTTCGAGATGTCCCCCGGAACAACTGTGATATGAGGGAGGGAATTTTAGTTTCCCCACTAGTTAATCACCAGCCACAAACGGCAGTCAGCAGAGAGAAAAAGGAAGTCACCTGCTCAGGTCTGGACAAAGCGGAGAGGAGAAAAGGGATCCTTAGACAATACTCTCTAGGTGAGGGCTGACTACCAGTCTCTGCTTGTTCAGCCTACTCTCTTCAGGGTAAGAAAGGGGGCGGGGGAACCACAACCACACACACACACACTAGAAGGCCCAGGGACTTGCTTCATCAAAAGGGTTATATGTCTGCCTTGCAGTGAAATGGCACCTAAAAGACAATACACTTAGGCCCACAAAGAGACTTAAGTTTTTGTAACACTCAGCATTGCAATGACTAACTTTAAAGCACATTGAAATTACTGGAATCCCCCAAAGCCTGAGTTAGGCCCTAGGTTCCTATACAATGCATGGGGAGAGAGATCCACAAAAGCCAATTCATCATGCTAGACAAGGAGCCCCCCAAGCTAACCAACGAGAGAGGCTGATGATCTTAAGCCCTGCTCCTCTTAGAGAGTTCAGCACCTTAGTCTAGGCTGGAGGGAGGTGCTTATCTCTCCTAGGGATCCATAGCCAGAAACTCTTTCCCAGAGTCAGGCAGCTTAAGTGCCCTAAGCTATTTTTTCTAAGAATGGAATAGGTAGGCATCGAATCCCCACACAAAATGGCTGGCTGGGTGGAAAAGAACAGGAGGCCTTCCTTATAACCATTAGCTTTGTGGTTAGGGTACTCACCCAGGACATGGGAGGTGGTGGTTTAATTCCCCCTCTGCTGGTGAGGGGAAGGGATAGGAACAAGGATCTCCTCTCTTTCAGGTCTGTACCCTAACCACTGGACTATGGTATGACTCTCATTCTGTCTCTGCCCAGCCTGATAATGTAATTAAAGTGGAATGGCTTCAAAAAGCAAGATGGAGAGAGATCCAGATCACAGTATCCCATAGTCCAGTGGTTATGGTACTCACCGATACTCACTAACATGATATATATGGAACCACTGACATGGAATCATATTAATGTCATTTTACAGTAAGAATTCTTTTATCTGAAAGGTAACAAAAATGTTCCTTAATATATGTATAATATACATACACTACTTATTATTTTATTAACTGTGCACCTCTTGTTCTATAATAGTGACATTCTATTGCCTGTATTATGCAGGTGGTCAGATTAGATGATCCTAATGGTCCCTTAAACTCTCTGCAGGAGAAATCCTGGTCTCATTGAAATCAATGGGAGTTAGGTGCCTAGGCGGGTCTAAAAATCTCACTAGGCACCTATTTACAACTTTGGTTGCCTAAATCCCTGTTAAAATCTGGCCTTTACTGTCTTGCAATATTGGGCCTTAAGTGGCACATCAAAAGATACAAGTGAATTGTATGTTAAGGACCAAATTTTAAGGAGGAATTCTGTCCAGGGCTACTCCTGAAGTAGGTAGAAGCTGGGCTCATCTGTCTGATATTAGGATTTTGCCCGTGTACTTTACACTTACAAAACATTATGTACATTATTTTGTATGCATGTATGAAAACACTAGTAACCTGCTTGGTTTTTTTTTCAAAAAGAGAACAAACTAGGTATGACAGTGTGAAGTCCTCTAATAGTTAAAGTGAAAAGCATCTTTCATACTGATGTTAGATTTTCAATCTCATCTTTAGTTTCCTTAACGTTAACATTTACCACATATCACTCTTTGGCTTGTTTGTGTTTTTCGTGAGTAGGTCTGTAGCCTATGCATGATCTACAGCTGGACATGGCACAATATTATATAGGAAATGAGAAGGGGCCATTATTCAGCAAGGAGCACACCTGGTTTCGGAATGGTAGAAGCTTGCACAAAGCCAGAAAAATTGATGTGATGATTACACTTGAGACCTGAAGGAAACACACTTTTGTTGGAGCATTAGAGTTTGCATGGAGATTAGGATGCCAAGTGGGATTTTTTAGCTACACAATCTATTGTACATAATAAGGATATTTAAGAAAAGGTGCAGCTTTTTAGTAAATAATTAGTAAATGGAACGGAGTGGCATTGTGCAGGTATTAGATAATCTTTTAAAAGCTGTCTTAGGGATCTGTCATATTTTTGCTTACAGTCTACTGAATCCTGAGCAGATGAATGTGCTAAGCTGTCTGGCCTAGTGCTTTCATGCAAAAGGCTTTTAAATTAAAGTAAAAATTCATTTTAAGAGCAGGGTTATGTTTTCCCTTGAGCTTTATACCATTGCTCGCTCTCCTTGCTCAGGATGTTTTACCCTTCATGTTAAAAGCTTTCCTTTCTGTGATCCTAGCAATGGTAGTTAACTTTAATCGGCCGCGGTGCTGGTGGCATTGTACAGCTGAAGGAACCAGTCTTGTATGTCTTATGCACCTGGCATTGCCATTAAAGTCAATGGGAGTTTTGGGTGTTCAGGGATCAGCCTACAGGTAAACGTGGAGGTGAGCAGATGAAAGAGATGAATGATTTATTTGTATATTACTCAGCTCTTGGCTCCTGCACCTATTTATTAAGGTCTCTCAGACTTCCTCTTTAAAGACTCAATCACTATTCTGGAGCAGCTGGGAGAGTTATTCTGATTCTGTTAACTAATTTACTATGCAGGAAAACTTAGTTTCTTCTCTTAAGCACACTTGTAGTAGACAGATGGCAGAAAAATACAGTAGACTCGGACTCCCATTGAAAGCTGACCTAGACTCACCCTGGTTTTATTGTTTTTCTTTCATAATTAGCTTTTGCTCAGCTTTGTCATTTTCATAAGCCTAGATATTCTTCAATTAGCAAAACAGAACAAGAACAACAGGAGCTTAGGCAGCTCATGAGGTCACTTCTTGCAGGGGCTGGATTATGGCACCAAAAGAAGCCTGAAAAGCATGTATTGATCCAGTCTGACAGTTCCTGCCACATTAAGCCTCACCACAGCTGTGATATAAAGGCGCTTAGAGCTGTTATCATAAATACCATCCACTATCTTTAAAGATCATCAAAATTGCTTCACATTGTATAAGAGTTATTGTCATATAATTTGTTCAATGCATTTTAACAGCATAAATTGGTTTAACATCTTAATACTAGCTTAAAGGTCAAATGCAGATAATTTAAACTAACATTTATCCTATGAAAGTTATCATATAAGCTCAATTTACTGAATGGGTGGAATGAAAAACACATTCCCTTCCTTTACCCCCAAACTACATATATCCACTAACAATTGCTTAAAATATTCAGACAACTTTGTTTAAACAACAAGAACGTCTCCATGATTCATATGATTAAAAGTATAAAATAATAGGGCTATAATCTTGGAACACTGTAGCAGCATATCTAGTTTTCTCTTAGCAATGAAGTATTGTACTGTAGCCAGATGATTATAGGGGAAAATATGTATACTCATGAATGGAAAATTACTATTTCAGTGTATAGCCAACTTGAAGTATTAGGAATGTTTGTATGGGAAGTGGAACTGTGAGCATGCATCTCTAAAAATCTCTTAACAAAATCCAGAGCTAGGCCTCTGATCGTCTGTTAAGTTCCTGCTGGGCCCTGAGAGGCCTTAGCTCAAAAGAAATATTCCCTTCCGACTTGTGACTCCTTGCAATCCGCTCATTGAATCAACAAAACATGAAAAAGTTCTCAGCCCTTAAGCAAGAGTTTGCTGAAGAGAGAGAGAGAAATTGAGGGTATCGTGGAAGCACGGTGTGAGGGAGCAATGATTGAATATAATATAACTGATGGCACCAGCAGAACAAGAAAGATTGTGGGGGGGAAACTAGTTGTAACAAGTTTTCTCCTCAGAGACTCCCCCGAAGATTTACAGCTTCTGCTGGTGCTGGGGAGAGCTGCTAGAAATCATCTACTCTGGTACTGACAGGTCCACGGGACACTCTTCAGTTCTGGTTAAATCACTGGATTGGGACTCAGGAAATCTATGCCAAATTCTCAGTTCTGTCACTGACTTCCTGTGTGACCCTGAACAACTCAGTTATCTCTGTGCCTCAGTTTCCCAGCTGTAAAAAGGAGATAACACTTCCTTCCTCTCAGAGGTTTTGTGAGAATAAAGTCATTAATGGTTTTGAAGTGTTCAGGTATTATGATGCTCAGTGTCATGTAAGTATCTAAGGTAAATAGATGGGTTATTTTGGGGCTCTCAAATTGTGTAGGGGGCAGCAGGAGGAAACATAGAGACCACAGGAAACACACTAAAAAGAGACCTAGTTTTGAAACAGGAGTAGATCACAGTGCGCTAGGGAAAAGTTGGTGTGTGGCAGGAAGGTCCATGCAGTCACTTAATGTGTGGCAGGCTAACGCAGGGTAAATTTACACCCAGCTTGCTGCAAACTCAGTGTTTTTGCAGACAAGCCCACAGAGTAATATTGGCTTTAGTCGGGTGAAACATATATTAGTTTCATGGGTAGAATCCACCCTGTAGAGCAAGTGGTTCTTCACAAATCTGGTCTAGCTCAGCAGTTCTCAACCAAGGGTCCAAGGACCCCTGGGGGGGCTGCAAGCAGGTTTTGGGGGTCCGCCAAGCAGGGCCAGCATTAGACTCACTGGGGCCCAGGGCAGAAAGCCGAAGCCCTGCCACATGAGATTGAAGCCTGGTCCCTGAGCCCTGCCACCCGAGGCTGAAGCCTGAGCAATGTAGCTTTGCAGGGGCTGCTGCAGCATGAGGCCCCAGGCAGTTGCCCTGCTTGCTACCCCTTAACACCGGCCCTGGCTTTTATAAGCAGAAAATCCATTATTGTGACACAGGTAGCCCGTGGAGTTTTTATACCATGTTTGGGCAGGGTGGGCTCAGAAATAAGAAGGTTGAGAACCCCTGCTATAGACCAGAGCTATCGAGCAGGGTTATAGCTGTACACTGACAAAGCAGCAATTACGCATCATGGAGCTGATGTAAATTGTCCATCAGATCCACTGAAGATCTGGCCCCAAGCAAGGAGGATGCTTGGGTCAATGAGTCTGTATTATCTTTGATCCTATGGCCCCGCCCCAGCTTGTCTTCTCCTGTATGCTGGCCTATGCAGCACCAGTGCAGAGACTTATTCTCTTGTAGTATGCAGTGCAGACAGTCCATAAGTGCCCCTCATCAGCATTCCCACCACTGGGTTTAAGTGGGAGTTTCACCTATTTGAAGAGGAAGAGTAGACTTCTTATTTAACAAGCCTAGTTTATGATGATTATTTTTACAGTGCCCACTAATGTACTAGGGGCCTCACAGGTCAGATGAGACCTGGCCCCTGACACCCCAAAGAGCTCACAGTCTAGGCCCAGATTTTTCAAAAGAGCTCAGCAGCACCCAACTTTTCCCATTTAGGGACCAAAATGAAGTGCCCAGGGGCGAAATCCTGGCCCCATTGAAGCCAATGGCAGCTTTACCATTTAATTCAATGGGACCTGGATTTCACACCAGATTTTTAAATGTGCACCTTCCCATTGTCAGTGTGTGATTGATGGGAGCTGTGGAGGGTCTGGCCCCAGTTGAAGATGCTGAACACTCATGGAAATCCAGCCCCTAATTTCAGACAGTGACAGAATGGAAGGGTCAGCAAAACTACAGGGAAGGAACGAAAGAGGAAGGCTAAGAGGCACTTCAAGAAGACTACACGATTTCTCAGCAAAAATATATGTAGCATGGCAGAGCAGTTTTAGAGACAAAATATCCATGTATGTACCTGTAGGTTTTACAAAGATATATATACACTGTGGATGTGCAGAAAGGTCTGCTTCAATTCCTGTGAATGTCAAGTGGTTTGTTTAATTTTACGTTGCTTTGCTATTAAAAAAAAATCAGGAATGAAAGTAAAACAATCAGGGTGGTGATGGTCTCCTTGCTTCTCTAGGTAGTTGCCATTTTTTTCTCATGTTTTTATAACAATGTTCCCACAGTGTGAGTGAGTGGCTGTGAGAGAGAGAGCCTGGGACAGACTTGCCTGCTGATTTATTCCTGGCCGTGGCAGGGGTGGTAGTTCTTAGCAGAGCTGTCTGACGGTACCAAAAATATCATGGTTTCCATAGAAATTCTTGTCATTTGTGACCCACAAATTTTGTTCTGGGTTAAATGGCCATTACAAATATCTGAGGAGTGTACTTCAAGGGTGGACATGGAATATTTAATGTGATACATGGATGTAAGTTGAAGTAGCAGACCTGCCAAGGGTCAGTCATCTTGTATGACGCTCATGCATGCAGGCACTTTCATGCATCCCACCGCCTGTACTAAGGGAATGTCTACACTAAAAAAAGCAAACAAAACAAAGCTCTGTGAGTTCACCCCAGCTTGCCCTAAAGGCTTTAACTCACGTTGCTAACTCAAATTAAAAGCCAAGTTGCTGTGTCTTCACTGCTATTTTAACCCAAGTTAAGAGCACACTTTTATTTTTCAACATACAGAACACTTATGTTACACACCTGGGCTAGTAAGAGGCATTGGGGTACACCAACAACTACAGTCTGACCTGAACACCACCTGTGCACACTCTGGTACCTGCTAAGTGGGCAGCCAGTCAGCCCCTCTCCTTCCCCCTCCAGCTGCTGTCTACTCCCCATGATGTTCCCAATCATGTGGACTCCAGTGGATAGATGGAGATGGTGCCAGTGTCCCAACAAGTGAGGTAATGCTCTCATTTGGGAGTGGAAAGTGGTGAACCAGGAGCTACTTGGGAGGTGGGAACCAGGAACTATTGGGGGGAAGGAAACGAGAACAATTGGGGGAAAGTGAAAATGAGGTCAAGGGCTTCCTGAAGGAAAGAGGGATACAGGAGCTATTGAGGGACAACAGTATGGAATGGGAGGTGCCAAAACTGGACAGAAGACAGGGATGGGGGCTAACAGGAAGGTATGTGAGCTAATGAGCAATGCCAAGCCATAGCAGTCCTGTCCCCACAGCTTTTCTCCCATCCCCTGTACCCCCCTTCCCTTCCCCCGCCCAGCTCCTCTGGTTACTGCTACCAAGGTACCTCTGGCTTCTCATAGGCCGTTGCTCCCCTGCCCTGCCTTCCCTTCAAGGAAAACAAGGAATGAGACCTTGCCTCTTCCACAGGTGTTTCCACTGCTTGGGGGTGGTGGAGGGTGGCTGTCAATGAAATTTAACCTTAATCCAATACCTTTAACCAGCACTAAATCCACACAGTGTTTCCAAAACCCATGTTCATGAGCACTTGAAAATTATTTTTAACAAACACAAATTAATTAATTAAATAACATAAAATGCCCTACATGGAGTTGCACATAACTTATCAGCTATGGAAGAAAATTAGAGCTAGATAAATAATTCATAAGAAATTATTTACTCCACAAATTTCACCTCCTTTTCTATTCATGAATAGTCCACAAAGCAGGTCACAATTTTCTCCTGTATTCAGAATTGAGCTGGCAGAATTTTTTTTTCTATGAAAATATGTTGCCCAAAAATGGGTTTTCATCAAAAATGATTTTTTTCACCATAAAATTGATCTTGAGAAAATTAGTTTAGAAAAAAATGAAATGAAAATTTCAGAAAACAACTAAATTTTCTGGAAATTTTAAAATTCTGGGGAAATGCCCACCTTCTTTGATTGCTTTGTTTGTTTTTGGTTTGGTTTGTTTGATTTTTAATATCCCGGCACTAGAAACTTTGGGACAACTTTTAAAAAAAGAAAATAACACTTTAAAAAAGTCAGAAATAGTATTTTCAGAGTAACTTTCACATTTAAGTGCTAGTTTTGAAAATGTAAAATTTAAGATTCAAAATACATACACGTTCAGCATTAACACTTTTAAGCATTAACACTTTTAAATGTTGAAAGTGTTGCTTTCAGAGAGAAAGTAAAAGTGACACTGTCTCACCTTTTAATTTTCTGTCACTTAAAGTGATAGAAAGTAATGCAAAGTACCATTCTTTTTCATCCTCAAGGGAGGGGAGACAAAACCTGAAAGTGTTTCTACCCCTCTTTTATTTTAATCCTCCCTTTTTATTCTTACACTACAAAAAAGGAAAGGGGGGAGCAATTTAAAAACAGAAAAAAAAATTTCTGATTTTTCTCATATTTATAGTTCCTTTCTTTCTCACCCCGTTCCCACTTTTTCCAAAGGGGGAAAAGAGGATGTAGGACTAAAAAGTATCAGAGTTAAATTTGTCTCAACAAACCAGAACACAAAATGAAGTTTTGCAATAAGCAATCATAAAAAAATTATATTTTTATTTATTTATTTATTAATTAATCAAAAGGCCAATTTCATCCAGCTCTAATTCATATTTATTTCCAACAGTGTGAGTCTGGAGCCAGTATCCAGGAATAAGTGGAGTTACTCTGGATTCACAGTGGTGTTAGGGAGGTCAATCTTGGGAGCCCAACATCTGCCCTGTGTAACTTACTGACGAGAGTTTTGCACTAAAAGTGGCAAATATACGTGACTAGTAGGGAATTTATTTGCAACACCCCAGGTGTAGTCCTGGGAGGCACTGTGTCTTAGACACACTTCTCTGAGCACAGTTCCCTTTTATGCTCTCACCTTGCACCAGGGAGTGGTAGTAAATTGTGGCTGGCATAATTACAGCAGTAAATTACAAAATCCTCCACATTAGGTCAGCTGCACTGACTAGCACACTGGGGGAACGTGAGTGGCTCCAAGTCTCTGCCCACTCCACTCCTCTATTCCCTGCTCTACCAACATCCATGGCTAAGAGAACATCAACCAGTAAAGCTGATACAGATTTCATAGCCTACCCAGGTGTAAACCAGTTTAAAAGGGATCAGAAAAATCTAAGATCTGCAAGTGAGCCAAAAGTTGCCTCAGCACAATGTTTACAAGAAAACTTTTTTTTTAGAAAAGGAAGAAATAGGGCAGTATGGGTGAGATCATCAGTAAAAAGAATTGGCTTCTTGAGCAAAGGCCTAACAACCACATTTTAGGTGCCCTGTGGTCCCTTAAGTAGGCATTAAAAATCTTAGTTAACAATGGCCTTGATATCTTTCTGCTAAATCTATGTAAGCTTGAAGGCAAGGTTCCAAAACTTGGAAACCTTCCAAACTTTGGATGAAACTTTTAGTATGTAAAATAAGCACGTGAAACTGGCCCAAACTCAACCAGAAAATTCAGTGAATTCTTCTTCCTCTGTTCCCCCACATTATGCCACTATAAACACAGCTAACGCAGCCTGAAACTGACCGATCTTTCTTGCAATGAAGGTTAAAAATACCTTTCAGTGAAAAGGATCTTATTCTGTGTCTGAGCAGAGTCAGACAGGGCTTATGATAATGTCATCTACTTATATTGTTGCAATAGTGCAAGAAAAGAGCTTTTTCTTTGTCTCCACAGCACCAACGACATGGGATTTTTAAAAAAAATCTTCTTTGCAGTAATTCCTTGAGTCAAGGCTCCATTTCTACTAGCTATGGTCTCAACTTGTATGTTCAGCTGTCACAGCTTAATGGTAAAACACAGTGACATATGAGTTTGACAGATAGAAAAAGGATGCTCTGCAGACAATATTTGAGGACCATAAGGTTCTCAACAGGGTAGCCAGATGCAATGTATTCTTTCTCAGGCAACTCTGAAACCAGTGAGTCCATCATTCTTCACAGTTGGGCCAACCAATTCAGCTCTCCATCTTGATGGTGGACAGTGGGAACAATAGGGTTGCTATGAAAAGACTCTTGAATTAACGGGTACAGTTTGTCTTTGTTTGAGCAAAGAGGTAACCTGAATTTGGTTGTAGAACACTGGGGTTTGAGTCAGATATCATCAAAGATCTCTAAGTAAGTCATTCAGATTGTAGAGTTTTATGACAGGAGAGATGCAGATCCTGAATGAGGCCATGGTAACCAAATGTGAGATTCGATTATTTATTGTACTCATGCTTCTGCTAGTGCTCAGAGAGGCTATATGCTGTACAGTCCCAGAAGAAGGTAAGGTAGCCCTGCTCTGAAGAACTAAGGCTATGTCTAGGCTACAAGCCAGAGGTGTGATTCCCCGGCTCGTGTACACATACTCACACCAGCTCTCATCAAGCTGGCATCAGTATAAATAGCAGTATAGCTGTGGTAGCACAGGGCCCAGCTGAGCCGGGCCAAGCACCTCTCCACTGGTTTCAGACTGGTTTGGACTCATCCCAGCTCAGCTATGCCTCTGCTGCTGCTTCCAGTGCTATTTATACTGACGCTAGCTCAGTTGAGAGCTAGCGCCAAGAGTGTGTACACAAGCAAAGGAATCAGCCCCTTAGCTCGCAGCATAAGCATCACCCTAAGCAGACAAACAAACAGAAGAAGGGTAAGACAGAGCAGTCTAGCTTCCCTGTAAAGGTTTCAGAGTAGCAGCCGTGTTAGTCTGTATCCGCAAAAAGAAAAGGAGGACTTGTGGCACCTTAGAGACTAACCAATTTATTTGAGCCTAAGCTTTCGTGAGCTACAGCTCACTGCATCGGATGTATCTCACGAAAGCTTAGGCTCAAATGAATGTGTTAGTCTCTAAGGTGCCACAAGTCCTCCTGTTCTTTTTGCATCCCTGTAAAGTTGTTGCTGTGCGGATCAACCACTTCTTAATGAAACACTTTTACTTTTCAATAATATTATTAGATCTCTGTCTTATATTTTGCAAACCCAGACACCCAAATTAGGCTTCAAAACCCATATTTAGTCACCAACGCAAAAATGGCCTGATTTTCAAAGGTGCTAGGCATATCACCATTATTGCCATTATTAAAAATGATAAGAGAAGACCGCTCAGGTGCAATGGCTATACAGAAACCTGTGAGGAGAGAGAGACACAGTTAATGGTCCAATCCTCTGTTGGCTAAATCCTCTCCCACACAGCCAGTCTGTGTAGATGGACTTAGAAGAGACTTGCTTAATAGGAGGGCAGAATCTTTCCCTCCACCCCACTCCCACCTCTTCACTCTCTGTAACTCTTACTGCTGCCTTTGGACTCTGGAAGCCTTCACACCAGCTGTTTCCTCCCCCAGTCTTTCCCCATGCACACACATGCAAGGGGATGTATGGTTGCTGTGGTGAATATACACAGATGATGATCTGCTGGCCATACCTCATCCTTCCTCTACCCATCCTTGCCAAAAGAGCCATATGCAGAGCCTGAAGTCAGCCCACTTGACCACAGCTGAGCACCAAGCAGGGGTTGCAGTCCACCTCTTTGTGAAGACGATGCATCCTGCAACTTCCTGTGGAGAAGAACGGCACTGATCCTCCTGCCTTTTGGAGCATATACACTCCTGATTCATCAGCTCTGTTTTCTTAAGGGTCCCCCCCTACACACACACTTTTTTCCCATTGTGAAAAATCTGTAAAACCAAAACCTATTTTTTCCACTTTTCATTTTGTCTAAAAATCAAAAATGCTGCCAAAGTTTCCAGTGAAATGAAAATTTTTCATTCATTTGAATTTTTCCATGAGAAATATACAGCATTTCGAGGCGGATGTAGCTTCCAGCCTATTAAAAGTAGAAAGAGCAGACTGGACTGGAGTTCTCACCAACTAAGAGTTACTGCAAGTGATAGCCAGTATCAGCCAGTTCAGTGCCATCCCAGGAACAATATAACAGATTTGGTTACATTCTCTAACTGCACCAAGTTGAAATTCATCTGCACCATCTGTGTTGGGTTAGAAGGCATACATTTAGTAAGCTGACAAGGGAAGGTGACTCAGAGTGAAATCACAAGGGTAATGGGATCCATCGTGCCCAAAATTCCTCTTCTAACACACTAAACCCTCACTTCCCCCAGGCACCTCCGTATTTTCTCCCATGCTGCCTTCTAAATGAGGAATGAGTTCAGTGATCACATATGTCATGCATGCTCCTCACTTTTCTTCCTTCACATCCTCCCTAATGCCCCATTTCTTCTATCTCTCTGACTTAGGTTCCTGTGTCAACTAATGATACAACATTGAAAAATAAGAAGTACAAAAATTGACCAAAAAAGTGGAACTAATATAATGTGAACACTACAGACATCAGTAATCTCACGCAATTATTCTGTGGAACCCCCAACTGCCCATCCCCATTCCCACCTTGTCTGCTTTCGTCTAGTCTTACATTAAATTATCTCTGCTTTACACAGAGGAGTGGACATTCTAGCTGTTGTTTTTATTCTCTTTTCTTTTCTGTCTCAGCTTTTCAGTGATGTTAAGGCATTGTTTTCCCTTCTTCTAATGCCAGAGTTCCATTCTGTGTCTGAGCTGAGCAAAACTGACACCAGTGTTGTCCTCCTACTGAGAGATAGCAGATGTTCAGGGCCTTGCAAGTCAGTTTTTCCAGTGGAGGAGAAATCAAAGACTTGATATATTCTAAGTGTACCTTGCTTTATTTACACACACACACCAGTCCTGGAACAGAAGTGGCCAAACAGCACATAGGGCAACCCCTTCTTTCAGGAATCTTAACTCAACAGAGAACAACTGTCTCAAGAATTGAGTCTAATCAGAGCCCCAGGCAGACAGCAAGCTCTCCTGCTACTCACATGACTCCCTCTCTCTCCAAGGTCCACTGTCTCTACCCAGAACGTTGTGTAACCCAAGGTAACAATATGGCATGTCTTCTCAAGATGGAACATTTGCTTACATGCAAAGAAAAAGAACTTGAAAGAGAAGATTTAACATTGCCACCGGGTAACACTTGCTACAACATTTTTTGTTTTGTTTTTTTCCTGTAATCAATATTAAAAAACTTTTCTTGACTTTCACAGCTTCAGACTATAGCATTTTTCCCTACCACTGAAGTCAATGTGACTACTCATATGCTTTCAGTTAAGCATGTGCTTAAGTGCTTTACCAGATTAAGGTGCATATGAGATGCCATTCTACCAGTTGTTTTTCATTTTAAAAGGAAAAAAAGAGCCCCATGCGATATTCCTAGTGACGTGTAACTTTGTGAGGCTTGCTGATGGCCAGTGTAGTATTATATGCTCTTGTTTCAAGGTGCATTGCTTTCATTCAGAAAAAAATGATAAACATTTTTAGTTCTAATTCTAAACTTTACCTTTGGGTTGGCTGCTTTTCAAGGGGTGCATTAAATATTCACATTTTGTAATACCATGACTTGCTATGGCCAATTGTTCTCTCTGCTTTTATTATGGATTTTTCTCTGAAATGACTCAGAGTCCCAGTAACAGAACAGCAGAGGCAAGACATGCAAGTTACTACAACTGGGGCCCTCAGGATGTGTCTACACTGCACTAAAACACCTGCAGTTGGCCTGTGTCTGCTGGCTCTGATTCAAGGGGCTTGCACTGCAGGGCTATAAAATTGCAGTGTAGACATCCAGGCTCTGGCTGGAGCCTAGACTCTGGGACCCCACAAGTGGGGATGGTCCCAAAGTCAGGCTCCAGCCCAAGCCCAGATGTTTACACTGCAATTTTATAGCCCTACAGCATGAGCCCCACAAGCCTGAGTCAGCTGACACGTGCCAGCTGTGCATGTTTCATTGCAGTGTAGACATACTCTCGGTGGCCAGTAACATACGAAATCTAGCTACTAAACATTAGCTAAACTTGTATTGGTTGTTCTAGTCTTTATCACTCAAAGGGTGGGATTGAAAAGAAAAACTATTATAAGCCAGGTAATACTATGTTCAGACCAAAGCTGAGATTTTCAGATACCAGTAATGGGAACTGGGATTCCCTAAGGCCGTGGTTCTCAAACTAGGGCTGCTGCATGCTCAGGGAAAGCCCTTGGAGGGCCAGGCCGGTTTGTTTACCTGCCACGTCCGCAGGTTCAGCCGATCACGGCTCCCACTGGCTGCAGTTTGCCAGTCCTGGCCAATGGGGCTGCAGGAAGGGCGGCCAGCATATCCCTCAGCCTGCGCTGCTTCCCACAGCCCCCATTGGCCTGGAGCGGCGAACTGCGGCCAGTGGGAGCCACGATCGGCCGAACCTGCGGACGTGACAAGTAAACAAACCAGCCCGGCCCACCAGGGGCTTTCCCTGAACAAGCGGCGGCCCTAGTTTGAGAACCACTGCCCCAAGGCAGATTTTTAAAACTCAGCCAAAATATGGGTAGATGAAGAGTGACCATTTTATAACTTACTTTTTTAGAACTCCTATGGCAAAGTGTTAATACCCATTTCTCTCTCTGTGTTGCACCCCTCATTTCTCATCCCAGGAATGATCCACATAAGTCCAGATGCTGGAGTGTTTGCTGTCCTATGGAAGGAGATGGGGACTTTACCTCCTTAATCTATGATTTTCAACTTGATCCATATTCTTGGAACCCCTATAAAAGGTGGAGGGTACAGAGCACAGGAGGAAGCACTTGAAGTTAATACAGCCCATACTGCTGATCCCCCTGGGTGGGGGACTAGGTGAATCTAGACAAGTGAAGTTAGTTTCCCCATCTTCCCATGGCCAGCTAGCCCCATTCATGCCCCCTCCAACTCTGTGACACTAGAACCCCATGGAGCCCTAGCGGAAGCTAGAAGGAGAAGAGTGGGTCATCCCAAAAAGGCAGAATTCCTGGTCCCATACACATAAGCTCTTCTCTGCAGGAAGTGGGAGCATGAGATGCAGATTTATTGTTCTCCAGTGATGCACATCATCTGTGTGTGTGTGTGTGTGTGTGTGTAAATTACTTTTCATAAGGGGTCTATGAACCCTAATTAGGTATTGAGCAGTGAAGTGTTTTATAGGGGCACTGAAATTTGAGTTCCAGTAGTTCCATGTTTTCCCTCAAACTACATAAGTACACTATTCAAGAAGCCCATGTCTGAGTATGATTTTCTCCAGACTAGTACATCTTAACTTTGAAAAGTCATGGAAGACGGGAGACATTCCAGAAGATTGGAAAGGGACAAATATAGTGCCCATCTATAAAAAGAGAAATAAGAACAAACCTGGGAATTACAAACCAGTCAGCTTAACTTATGTACCCGGAAAGATAATGGAGCAAATAATTAAGTAATCAATTTGCAAACACCTAGAAGATAATAAGGTGTTAAACAGTCAGCATGGATTTTTCAAGAACAAATTGTGTCAAACCAACCTGATAGCTTTCTTTGACTGGGTAACAAGCCTTGTAGATAGGGAGGAAGTGGTAGATGTGGTATATTTTGATTTTAGTAAGGCTTTTGATACTGTCTCGCATGACCTTCTCATAAGCAAACTAGGCAAATACAACCTAGATGGAGCTACTATAAGGTGGGTGCATAACTAGTTGGAAAATTGTTCCCAGAGAGTAGTTATCAGTGGTTCACAGTGGATCAGTTCTGGGTCCGGTTCCGTTCAATATCTTCATCAATGATTTAGATAATGGCATAGAGAGTACACTTATAAAGTTTTCAGATGATACCAAACTGGGAGGGGTTGCAAATGCTTTGGAAGATAGGATTAAAATTCAAATTGATCTGGACAAACTGGAGAAATGGTCTGAAGTAAATAGGATGAAATTAAATACAGACAAATGCAAAGTACTCCACTTAGGAAGGAACAATCATTTTCACACAAGCAAAATGGGAAATGACTGCCTAGGAAGGAGTACTGCGGAAAGGGATCTGGGAGTCATAGTGGATCACAAACTAAATATGAGTTAGTGTAATACTGTTGCAAAAAAAACAAACATCATTTTGGGATGTATTAGCAAGAGTATTGTAAGCAAGACACAAGAAGTAATTCTTTCACTCTACTGCATGCTGATTAGGCCTCAACTGGAGTATTGTGTCCAGTACTGGGTGCCACATTTCAGGAAAGATGTGGACAAATTGGAGAATGTCCAGAGTAGAGCAACAAAAATTATTAAAAGTCTAGAAAATATGACCTATGAGGGAAGATTGAAAAAACTGGGTTTGTTTAGTTTGGAGAAGAGAAGACTGAGAGGGGACATGATAACAGTTTTCAAGTACATAAAAGGTTGTTACAAGGAGGAGGGAGAAAAATTGTTCTTCTTAACCTGTGAGGATAGGACAAGAAGCAATGGGCTCAAATCGCAGCAAGGGCGGTTTAGGTTGGACATTAGGAAAAACTTCCTCACTGTCAGAGTGGTTAAGCACTGGAATAAATTGCCTGGGGAGGTTGTGAAATCTCCATCATTGGGGATTTTTAAGAGCAGGTTGGACAAACACCTGTCAGGGATGGTCTAGATAATACTTAGTCCTGCCTTGAGTGCAGGGGACTGGACTACATAACTCTTGAGGTCCCTTCTAGTTCTATGATTCTATGATCTCATTTTTAAGTGAATTATTTTTTTCCTTATAAAGTAACATTACAATTGATGAAATTACCTACCATAAGAGAAGACCGATAGTTCTGGCATTGATCATGATTTGTAAACTGCACATCAACAGGCCCAAACTTGACTGAGTACGGAGGATCATGCAATGTTGCTAAACCACAGATATAGAACTGCTGATTAAACAATCCTGGTGGGTAAAGATGATTGATATTACCATACCTGACAATAAGTTATTTACCAACTAGCAAGAGAAAGTTAAATGTACTTAATGTGCACTTTTGTGTATGTGCGTTACTGGTTTAATTTCTGAAGCAATCAAAGAGAGTCTTCCTTGTTTTTTTCAACCTCGTACTGTATGGCAAATTACAGGACATTGGATGATGATTAAAGCTTTGATTCAGCAAAGTGGTTAAATATCTGTCTAACTTTAATCATGCAAATATCCTATGGGACTACTTCCATACTTAAAGTTAGGCACATGCTTTAAAGTATTTTCATGATCAGAGCCTAAACTAGGCACCGTTATCTGTTTTGTTTTTTTCTGGGGGTGAAAGGAAGGAAGGAGTCTATGTGTGTGTGTGTGTGTGTGTGTGTGTGTTTCTAATATATAACACCCTAGTAGCACTATACTTTATTTACATGTATGTTACAAGGGTTTGGCTTTCATAGATCTATAAAAAGACTGAAAAAAAATTCCTTGTGGAGGTTTCTAACATTAAAGTGTAATCCTTTTAGACAAATGATATCTAAGTTATTATAAAGTACTAATGCTGTCCATGAACCAGCAAGATTCTTCATTCACTTCCTGCTCAGATGACCATACAATTTGACTACACCAATACCTCAATTTTAAATTTACACTTCAGTACCTTAAAGGATGTGCAATGTTTTACTTTAAAAAAATCATATGATCTTATTTTTAAGTTGTTGTATATATCTGTTCAGGGACATGTTTATTCAATTGTAAAATGTTTCATTCCCCGATGACAGACTCAATCCTGCATCCACTGAAATCAATGGCAAAAGTCCTTCTGGGTTCAGTGGAGCAGGCCTATTAACAGCTGATTAAGAAATGTGAAGAATGTGAATTTGAAGAGGTCTTTTGGCAATAAAAATAACTCCCTTTAGCTTTATCTGTACCAAAGGTGTGATCCATTTTGGCTGTTCTGCACCGTAATGCCTAAGGACATAAGAATGGCCATGCTGGGTCAGACCAAAGGTCCATCTAGCCCAGAATCCTGTCACCAGTGCCAGGTGCCCCAGAGGGAATGAACAGAACAGGGCAATTATTGAGTGATCCATCCCCTGTCATCTCGCCCCAGCTTCTGGCAGTCAAAGGCTTAAGGACAAACACCAGCCACATTCTGGTTCCCACTAGCCTTGGTTATTACTTGTACAGTGATCCCAACACACTCCCAGTCCCTAGTTTTCCCTCCAGAAATGTGTGTTCTGAACTGTCCAGCCCGCTCCTAGACAGTTTGGATATTTTAGGTCTGTTGTCCCTGTAAAGGAACAATATACAACAACTTGTCATCTTAAATGGAGTTACCCACACAGTTCAGTTTACTCACAACACTGGATTAATTTTGATTAAAGAATAAAAAATAGTTTATTTAACAGAAGGAGATAGGACTTTAAGTATGTAAAAGTATTAAGGCATTAAAGTCAGAATGGTTGCAAGAAAAATAAAGATAAAACATTTCCTAGTACTAAAACTTTACAAACTAGGCTAGGTTCAAGGTAAAATTGTTCCCACAGGCTTCCAACAGCATTATTAACCAGTCTTCAGGTCTGGATCCCTCCCAAATTCAAAGAGCTGGATTCCTTTGTCAAGAGAGATGGATAGGGAGAAATAGCTTGGGGTGTTTTTGCCCCTCACCTTTATAGTTCAGTCACCCTTTTGAAATGAAGTTTCCTGGCAGTGACCTCTAGATCATGTTCTTTCCAGCTGAGAGCAAGGAGACATGGGGCCTGGTGGAGGCGGGAGGTTTTTTGCTGTTTCTTTCCTTGCTAAAGAGTGGCCACTAGATAGGTGATGGCCCGTCAGCTTTGATGACCCCTGGCTTAGGTGTCAGCTTGTCCTTTGTCTTTGAGAAACAGGTTTACCTGTTTACGGACTTATCTGGTAAACACATTTCAGTCATGATTGCAGCTTATGTTCATAATTTTACACATAATGTTGTTACATGCATTTTACCATGAGATTATTGACCAGGAAGTTATTAGTTTTCAAATGATAACTTAAAAGGCATATTTTGTACAAAGATTATCACAATAGTGTGTATGGTGTGAATTCAGGGGTGCATTCCATCACAATCCCCTGGCAACAAGTTCCACAGCTTGGCTGTGTGTTGTGTTAGAAGTACTTCTTTGTTTGTTTTAAACCTGCTACCTATTAATTTCATCGGGTGACCCCGGTTTCTTGTGTTATGTGAAGGGGTAAACAACACGTCCTTATCCACTTTCTCCACCCCAGTCATGATTTTGTAGACCTCTCTCATATGCCCCCTTCATCCTCTCTTTTCCAAGCTGAACAGTCCCTGTCTTTTTAATCTTCCCTCCTATTAAATTTGTTCCATGTCCCTAATAATTTTTGTTGCCCTTCTCTGTACCTTTTCCAATTCTAATGTATCTTTTTTGAGATGGGGCAACCAGAACTGCACATAGTATTTAAGATGTGGGTGTATCATGCATGGATATAGTGGCATTATGATATTTACTGTTTTATTATCTATCTCTTTCCTAATAGTTCCTAACATTGTTAGCTTTTTTGACTGCTGCTGCACATTGAGCAGATATTTTTAGAAAATGATCCACAATGACACCAAGATCTCTTTCTTGAGTGGTAGCAGATAATTTAGATCCCATCATTTTGTATGTGTAGTCAATATTACATTTTTCAATGTGCATTACTTTGCATTTATCAACATTTAATTTCATTGGCCATTTTGTTACCCAGTCACCCAGTTTTGTAACTTTGCAGTCTGCTTTGGTCTTAACTATCTTGAGTAATTTTGTATCATCTGAAAACTTCGCAACCTCACTGTTTACCCCTTTTTCCATATCCTTTATGAATATGTTGAACAGCACTGGTTCCAGTCAAGATTCATGGTGGACACAGCTATTTACCTCTCTCCATTCTGAAAACTGACCATCCTACACTTTGTTTCCTGTCTTTTAACCAGTTACTGATCCATGAGAGGACCTGATAGATTCATAGATATTAAGGTCAGAAAGGACCGTTATGATCATCTAGTCTGACCTCCTGCACAACGAAGGCCACAGAATCTCACCCACCCACTCCTGTGAAAAACCTCTCACCTATGTCTGAGCTATTGAACTCCTCAAATCATGGTTTAAAGACTTCAAGGAGCAGAGAATCCTTCAGCAAGTGACCTGTGCCCCATGCTACAGAGGAAGGTGAAAAACCTCCAGGGCCTCTTCCAATCGGCCCTGGAGGAAAATTCCTTCCCGACCCCAAATATGGCGATCAGCTAAACCCTGAGCATATGGGCAAGATTCACGAGCCAGATACCCAGGAAAGAATTCTCTGTAGTAACTCAGATCCCACCCCATCTAATATTCCATCACAGGCCATTGGGCCTATTTACCATGAATATTTAAAGATCAATTTATTGCCAAAATCATGTTACCCCATCATACCTTCTCTTTTATTCCATGACAGCATAGTTTTCTTAAGAGCCTTTGGTGAGGGACCTTGTCAAAGGCTTTCTGAAAGTCCGAGTATACTAAATCCACAGGATCATTCTTGTCCATGTGTTTGTTGAACCCCTCAAAGAATTCTAATAGATTGGTGAGGAACGATTTCCCTTTACAAAAGCAGTGTTGACTCTTCCCCAACATATCACATTCATCTATGTGTCTGATCATTCTGTTCTTTATTTTAGTTTCAACCAATTTGCTTGATACTTTAATTAGACTTACTAGCCAGTAATTGCCAGTATCACCTTTGGAGCCTTTTAAAAAAAAATCTGTGTTACATTAGCTATCCTCCAGTCATTTGGTACAGAGGCTCATTTAACGGATAGGTTACAAACCATAGTTAGTAGTCTGGCAATTTCATATTTGAGTTCCTTCAGAATTTTTGGGTGAATACCATCTGGTCCTGATGACTTATTGTTTAATATATCAATTTGTTCCAAAACCTCCTCTATTGACACCTCAATTTGGGACAGTTCCTTAGATTTGTCACCTGAAAAGAATGGCTCTGGTATGGGAAGCTCCCTCACATCTTCTGCAGTGAAGACTGATACAAAGAATTCATACAACTTCTCTGCCACAACCTTATCTTCACTCCATTAGCACCTCAATTGTCCAGTGGGCCCATTGATTGTTTGGCAGGCTTCCTGCTTCTCAGGCACTTAATATTTGTTTGCTGTTAGGTTTTTGTGTTTTTGCTAGTTGCTTTTCAAATTCTTTTTTGTCCTGCCTAATTACATTTTTACACTGGAGTTGCCAGAGTTTATGTTTCTTTCTATTTTTCTCAGTAGGATTTGACTTCCAGTTTTTAAAGGATGCTTTTTTGCCTCTAACGGACTCTTTTACTCTGTTGTTTAACCGGGTGTCCTTTTTTGGTCCCCATACTATTTTTTGTTATTTGGGTATACATTTAATTTGTGCCTCTGTTAAGGTGCTTTTTAAAAGTTTCCAGGTCATTTGCAGGCATTTGACTCTTGTGACTGTTCCTTTTAATTTCCATTTAACAAGCCTCCTCATTTTTGTGTAGTTCACCTTTTTTAAATTGAAGTCTACTGTAGTAGCCTTCTTTGGTGTTGTACCCACACAAGGATGATTACATTATGGTCATTCTTACCGAGCGGTTCAGCTATATTCGCCTTTTGGACAAATCCTGTGCTCCACTTAGGACTAAATCAAGAATTGCTTCTCCTCTTGTGGGTTCCAGGACTATCTGCTCCAAAAAGTCATCACTAGTGGTGTCTATAAATTTTATTTCTGCATCCTGTCCTGAGGTGACATGTACCAGTCAATATGGGGATAGTTAAAATTACCCATTGTTACTGAGTTTTCTATTTTTGTAGCCTCGCTAATCTCCCTGAGCATTTCACAATCATCACCACCATCCTGGTCAGGTAGTTTTTAGTGTATTCCTACTGATATACTATTATTATTCAATCGTGGAATTCTATCCATAGAGATTCTGTGGTACAGTTTGATTCATTTAAGATTTTTATTATATTTGACTCTGTGCTTTCCTTCACATAGAATCATAGAATCATAGAATATCAGGGTTGGAAGGGACCTCAGGAGGTCATCTAGTCCAACCCCCTGCTCAAAGCAGGACCAATCCCCAATCAAATCAAATCATACATATATCACCACTCCCCCACCAACATAACCTACTCTGTCATTCATATATATTTTATACCCTGGTGTTACTGTTTCCCATTGATTATCATCATGTCACCAAGTCTCTGTGATGCTGTTATATAAATGTCCTAATTTCAAACCAGGCACTCAAGTTCACCCATCTTCATAGTTAGACTTCTAGCTTTTGTATACAAGCATTTATAAAATTTGTCAATATGTAGTTGTCAGCCTTCATGTGATGTAATTGAATGGGGTGCTTTTTCATTCAACTGTTTCTCTTCAGCTCCTACCTGTACTTTATCAGCATCAATCCTTTCCTCTTTCCTTTTGCTCTTTCCTTTTACCTGAAAGTACTTTGTATTAGAATATGATACAAAGATGCCTGTCAAGCACTCCAAGAAATATAGGTTTGATGCATGTAGTGGGAGTAACAGAAACTCTATTTCATCAAGTTGAGTACCCTGTCTTCTGTAGGCAGTTGTCTGGTAATTGTATTAGGTAACCTAAAAAAAGGAGGAAATTTGTAAGATTAAGAAGTCCTCCACCTTTGATAAAACAGTCAAATACTGCAACCTGACAGGTAGCTAAAGAGCTTAGATGTTCCTCTGATATTGTTCTTAGCCATAAGCCCTCAAGCTTTGTTCTACATGCTTAGTTAAACTGTTTTTATCTTACATAAATCCTGGTAAGCTACTTTAAGACCCATCAGACTACCTCAATTGCCATTTAAGTGTTTTTTTCTGCACTAACTGCTTCTTGTTAAATAGTTTGACATTTATGTGTCTAGACTTGGGATGTTTTGATATTGATTTTGTACAGAATGATAATGGAGCATAGTGGCAACATTAGTTTTGCTGTCATATACAGTAGTGATCTATCTCCTTGAACTTTTTTACACTGGGAGCAAAATCTGGAAGCGTATAGGTCTAACTTTAGCAAAGTTTTTCAATGCTAGGCTTTCACTTTGATTTTACCAGACATTTTATATTTCTTTTGGGTCTCCCTTTCTGGTGAAGCTTCAAGAAAACTGAAGCTTCCTGCTCAATCCCTAAATGGTAAGGTCGATTGAGATATCAGTTCTTTCTCTCATGCTGACTCATAGAATCATATGGTTAGAAGGGACCACAAAGATCTTCTAATCTAACCCCTTGCCAAGATGCAGGATTTGTTGTGTCTAACCCATCCAAGACAGATGCCTGTCCAGCCTTCTTTTGGAAACCTCCAGTGAAGGAGCTTCCACAACCTCCTGAGGCAGTCTGTTCCATTGTCCTACTGTTCTTACATTTAGGAAGTTTTTCCTGAGATTTAATTTAAATTTGATTTGCTGTAGTTTGAACCCATTGTGTCTTGTCCTGCCCTCTGTGACAAGAGACAACAACTTTTCTCCATTTTTATGGCAGCGTTTCAAGCATTTGAAGACCACTATCATGTCCCCTCTCAGTCTTCTCTTTTCCAAACTAAACATACCTATTCCTTCAGCCTTTGCTCATATGGCTTGCATTCCATCCCTTGATCATCTTTGTCACTCACCTCTGCATCCTTTCCAGTTTCTCTATATCTTTTCTGTACATTGGTGACCACAATTGGACACAGTACTCCAGCTGAGGCCTATCCAGCAGTGCTGAGCAAAGCAGTACTATCACCTCCAGTGACTTGCATATCATGCTTCTGTTAATGCAACCTAAAATTGCATTTACTTTTTTTGCAACAGCATCGCATAGCTGACGCATGTTGAGGTTGTGATCCACCACAACTCCCAGATCCTTCTCAGCACTGTTGCTGCCCAAGCCAGTTATCTTCCAGTTATTGGGATTTGTGCATTTGGTTTTTCTTCCCTAAGTGTAGCACCTTACACTTGTCTTTGTTGAATTTCATTTTGTTGTCTATAGCCCAGTTCTCCAATTTATCAATATCCCTCTGAATTTTAGCTCTATCCTCCAAAGTGTTGGCAACCCCCCTAGCTTTGTGTAACCTGCAAATTTGATCAGTAAGGACCTGGATGATCATTAATAAAGATGTTAAAGAACACCAGACCCAGAACAGATTCCTCCAATCTGACATCATTCCATTAATAGTTACACTTTGTTGGCAGTTGTTTAACCAATTATGTATCCACTTAATGGTAGCTCCACCAAGCCCACATTTCTCCAGCTTACTTATCAGAATGTCATGTGGGACTGTGTCAAAAGCCTGGCTGAAGTCCACTTATATTATGTCCACCACATATCACCTATCCACCAAACCAGTTATCCTATCAAAGAAGGAAATCAGGTTGGTTTGGCATGGTTTGTTCTTGGTAAATCCAGACTGGCTGCTAGTGATCACCCCTTCATCTCCAGGTATTCACACACTGAATGTTTTATACATTGCTCTAGTAGTTTCTTAGGTATAGAAGTCAGGCTGACCAGTCTATAGTTCTCTGACTTCTCCTTTCCCCCATTTTTAAAGATGGGCACTAAGCTAGCCTGTCTCCAGTCTTCCAGGACCACTTTGTTATCCATGAGTTTGTAAATATTATTGCCAGTAGCTCCCAGATTTCTTCAGCTAATTCCTTTAGTATCCTCAGATGAATAGCATCAGGCCCCACTGATTTGAATTAATTCAAATTGACCAGAAGGTCTGACGTGTTCCTTGCCTATCACAATCTGCATTCCTTCCCCTTTATTGTCTATAGTAACTTCGCTAGTCATCCAGTCACATGTTATTTTTTGTGAGAAGATTGAAGCAAAGAAGGCATTGAGCAACTCTGCTTTCCCATCATCTTCCATTACCAGCTCAACTTCTCCATTAAGCAGTGGACCACATCATCCTTGATTTTTCTTTTTTGTCTAACATATTTGAAGGACCCTTCTTGTTGTCTCTAACATTCCTTGGCAGGTGCATCTCTTTCTTTGCCTTGGCGTTCCTGATTTTGTCCATTCATGCTCATGTTATTCCCATGTATACTTCCTTGGTGACATGCCCCTCCTTCCATTTCCTGTATGTATTCCTTTTGGTTTTTAGATGGCTAAAACGCTCCTTGTGCAGCCACATTGGCCTCCTGTCCTGTGGCTCTTTTTATCTTTCCTCTGCATTGGAATAGCTTGATGTTGAGCCTCTAGTATTACATCTTATAAGAATTGCCAGGCTGCTTTATTCCTTTTCTTTCTAATTGGTCTCTCCATGGGACTTTGCCTGCTATTTCTCTGAGTTGATTGAAACATGGGCTTGATCTGGGCAGCTAATCTCTGTAGGGGATCAAGTATCCTTAATAAACCAATCTGCTTCAAGATTGTCACAGTTATCTATTCAATTAGATGAGTTTTTGTTGGTGTGCTGTTTTGTTTGCCTACCTGAGTCAGTACAATGGACTGGAAATTAAAGGTAAGGGGTCAAATTCATCCCAGCATGGTTTCAATGGAGTTATACAAGTGATGAATTTAGCTCAGGTTCTTCAGGAGCTGAATAGGAGACATCATCAGACTTATTCCTAGAAAATAAGTTTGAAATTTTCCAACTGTGAGGCAGGTAGGCCTGTATGTGAAAATTGAACCTATAACCATGATTAAGAGTAAAAGATTTTATTCTGGCAGTGCTCAAGCTTAGCTTTTGACACCCATTTTGTAAAGTTGAACTGCTGCTAATCACAGAGTACCAAAAATATACAAATACTCACCTCTTTAGCCAACGTGCAGCCTTGATGTGACTGGGAACAGTGAAGACACTCTTTGGGACCTGGAGGAGAAATCTCATTTGGGAGCAGAGAGGCAGAGATCCACAAGCTCTCTTGCATTTCTCTCTGTCTCTCTCTCTCCACCCCTTCTTTTCAATATGTGAGGGCTGCTTCTTCTCTCTTCTCCTCATCTTCCTCCCTTGTGAGCAGGGCACGGGGAGGAATGGTGTTTGCCAGGGGGTGTCACATGCTTCATCTGGGACTAGGACTCCAGGAGCTTGGACTGCCCACTGCTCCTGGCATTGGGCAATGGGACTGATGCTGGGTGATTGGCTCCCATTTGATGGTGCTGGAACGTGAGGGGGGTGGATGGAGCTTGCCGCCTAAGCTAGGTAGGCACTGTGGGTTTCCTGACTCAGCCCCATCCTTTCTCCACTTGTTGAATCTCTGGTGATGCCAGGGGTTGGACTGGTCATCAGTTTTGGGGTCTGGAAGGGATTTTTCCATGTAATATTAACAAATTGCTGTGTGGAGCTTTTCACCTTCCACCCGATATCCAGGAGTGGATATCCCACAAAAAGAAGACTCCAGTTCAGGAGCTGAGACCTTTGCTCGTAAGTTTTGACGAGGCATCCAAGCACCCTCCCACCCCAGCTGCCACAGAGACCACGTCAGGGGAAGTGGCCGGATTGTAGTACCAGGCAGCCCAGGAAGAACATGAGCACCAGAGACTGATGACAGAACTGTGGATCAGGGAGACTGAAGCAGCCCAAGCTTCAGTCAAGACCAATGAGGAGGTGGTGGAACGAGCCCACCCAAGATGCATGGCCAATGAACAATTTGAGGAGAGAGCCCACCAAAGATGCACGGAACTAGCAGCATCCAAAGTCAAAAAGGACATTGAGGACAGGGCATTCAAGAGGCAAATGGGAGCTCAAACATTGCAGCTCAGCATACTGGAGCAGGAAAGGCAGCCTCCTCAGCCTGGGAGTACACCTCCTCACAACACAAGGGAGTGGGACAAAGGCTGCCCAGTTTCTAAAGAAACTGTATAGAAGATTATCTGACCACCTTTGAAAGACTATGTGGGATGCATGATATTGCAAAGGATAAGCAGGTGTCTATCCTCCTAACTATTTAGCTGGGAAAGCCTGACAAGTTTAATGATATGGAGGAGGGTGATGCTAAGGGGTATAAGAAATGTAAAGAAAAATGTATTGAAAAGGTTTAAGATTAGCCTGAGACCTATTGACTGAAGTACAGAAATCTCAAAATTGAAGTACAGACTATATCAACTATATCAAAAATGTGTGTAGAATGTGTATTTTTATGAGAAAATGGATATTGGGTGCGGGGCGCTGAAGATGACTGTGAAAACCTGCCTTGGTTTGCTGGCCCGGGAGCAATTATTATGGGTAGTCACAGATGAAGTAAAGGCAGCCATTTGTGACAAAAAAGCCCTCCACAGTTTTTGAGGCTGCAGGAATTGGCGATGAATATGTTGAATTAAGGGTCCATAAGGGGAGCAAATCCCAGAAGAAGGAAAATCTCCCATGTCGCCCAGGTTAAGAGGGGTTTGGAACTAAACATAGCCCGAATTTTGATTTAAAAAACCCCGTGGCTTTAAAAAAACCCTGCCCTACAGATAAGCAGGTAGTCTGTCTTCAATGTGGAGCTCCCAGCCATAAAAAGCCAAATTGCCCAACCACATCAAACAGCCCTAAATTAAATAATCACTATCTAAAACAGTGGTTTTCAACGTTTAATCCCCTGACTCCTGGGGGATGGCAGATGATATCTAAGGGGTCCGCAAAAGTTTGTCATTACCACAGAAGAGTGGTTTTCAACCTGGGGTCCGTAGACTATGTCTAAGATTTCCAAAGGGGTCTGCACCTCCATCTGGAAAAAAGGTTGAAAACCACTGATCTAAATCATGATCTATTAATATATTTCATGATTATAAGGCATGTATTTAACTCCTGAGAATTTGCTGTTTCCATCTAAATTTAAATGTAACAAGCAGTGTTATCCTGATTTGTATCAGAATGTTTCATGTAACCCTATGTTGGGGGATGGGAGAGAGAGAGATTGGCTATCATTTAACCACCTATAATTTGGACAGGCTGCCTTAATTGCCTGTAGTCTAAATCAGGGTTTCTCAGCAGTATGTAGTGACCCCCAGGGTGGGTCAAAAAGGCAGTAAGGGACTTTGATACATTGAACATTGTATTACAATCTAAAGCAAAGAAAATCTCACTCCCCTACTTCCTACAGACCCTGACCTTTCAAGGTCAAGTATTCTCTGTCAACCTCTTGAAACACACACACAAATAAATGATATGGACTAAGCATTGTTATCACGGATACAGGTTTTTACTTTGACTTTTAGAGGAAATGATTGTAATGCCCACTTGGTCACAAACTTTCTTGACTTCAGATGGGATGTCTCCAGCCTGAATAGGTTGAGAAACTGGCCTAAATGTTAATTTCAAACTGAGAGTGACTTGACTCTTCCTGTAACAACTATTTGGCTGAAATAGATTCACAGATTCCAAGGCCAGAAGGGACCATTGTGATCCTTTAGTCTGACCTCCTGTGTATAACACAATAACACAGGACACAGAACTTCCCTAACACAGTTGCCTTTAAACTACATCATGTCTTGTTAAAAAACATCCAATCTTGATTTAAAAAATTGCTAATGATGGAAAATCCACCACCTTTGGTAAACTGTTCCAATGGTTAATTATCCTCACTGTTAAAAATGTACACCTTATTTCCAGTCTGAATTTCTCTTGCTTCAACTTCCATTATTGGATCTTTTTATACCTTTGTCTGCAACATGGAAGAGCCCATTATCAAATATCTGTTCCCATTAGAATCCTAGAAATGAAGGGCTGGCAGGGACCTCAGGAAGTCATCTAGTCCAGCCCCCTGCACTGAGACAGGGCCAAATATACCTAGACAATCCATGACAGGTGTTGTCTATCCAATGATAGAGATGCCACGACCTTCCTTGGAAGCCTGTTCCAGAGTTTAACTATCCTTATAAAGTTTTTCCTAATATCCAACCTAAATCTCCCTTGCTGCAGATTAAGCCCATTACTTCTTGTCTGACCTTCAGTGGTCATGGAGAACAATTGATTGCCGTCTCCTTTATAATAGCCCTGAACATATCTAAAGACTGATATCAGGCCTTCTTTTCTCAAGACTAAACTTGTCCAGGTTTCTAATCTTTCCTCATAGGTCAGGTTTGGTTGCTCTCCTCTGGGCTGTCTCCAATTTCTTAAAGTGTGGTGCCCAGAACTGGACACAGTGCTCAAGCTGAGGCCCCAGTAGTGCTGAGGAGAGCAGAACAATTACCTCCTACGTCTTACCCACGCATTCCTGTTAATACACCCCAGAATTATATTAGCTTTTTGAGCAACTGCATCACATTGTTGACTCATATTCAATTTGTGATCCGCTATAACCCCGGAATCCTTTTCAGCAGTACTACTGCCTAGCCAGTTATTCCCCATTTTGTAGCTGTGCATTTCATTTTTCCTTCCAAAGTGTAGTACTTCGCACTTGGCTTTATAGAATTTCACCGAGTTGGTTTCAGGCCAATTCTCCAATTTGTCAAGATCTTTTGAATTTGAATCCTGTCCTCCCAACAAGCAACCCCTCCCAGCCTGGTGTTGTTTGCAAATTTCATAAATTTACTCTCCACTCTATTATCCAAGTCAATAATGAAAATGTTGAATAGAACTGGATCCACGACAAACCCCTGTGGGACCCCACTTGATATGTGTCCCCACAGTTTGACAGCAAAGTATTGATAACTACTCTTTGAGTACTCTGTCAAAGAGAGAAATTAGGTTGGTTTGACATGATTTGTTCTTGAGAAATTCAAAGGTAGATTCTCATAGACTGTGATCAAGTCATCCCTTGACATTCTCTTTGTTAAGCTAAATAGATCAAGCTCCTTGAGTCTATCACGAGTCTGCATGTTATGTAATCCTTTAATCGTTCTCCTAGCTCCTCTCTGAACCGTCTACAATTTATCAACATCCTTCTTGAACTGTGGACACCAGAAGTGGACACACTATTCCTCCAGCAGTTACAGCAGTGTCAAATACAGGGATAACATAGCCTTTCTGCTCCTTTTGAAGGTTCCCCTGTCAATGCATCCAAGAATTGCATTAGCCATTTTGGACACAGCATCACACTGGGAGCTCATTTTCAGTTGATTATCCCATATGACTCCCCAATTTTTTTTTCCAGAATCACTGCTTCCCAGGGGAGCGTCCCCCATCTTGTAAGTATGGCCTACAGTCTTTGTTCCTAGACTAATGCATTTACATTTAGTCATATTAAAACACATATTGTTTGCTTGCACCCATCTTACCAAGCAATCTGGATTGCTCTGTATCAGTGACCTGTCCTCTTCCTTATTTACCACTCCCCCGATTAAGTAATATATAAATTGTCATTGAGATTGATAATGCCCCATTATTTTAAGACTGACAACTAAACAACCTTTGCTACCTTTCCAGATATTTACATCAGGATTATATTGAATTGTTGGTATCCTTGGTATTATTATAATTTTGATACTATTATATAATGATAATATAATACTGATTGACTTGATATTAAATCTTTTATCTTAAGTGGTTTTATTTCAATTTTATTTTATACTTTTATTTAGTTGTTCGTATGGTTAACAAAATAGCAAAAATTGGAAATCTGCATAGGCCTACCCCAGGTGTTTCTATCCCAGAAATCAGGGGCTGGAACTGCAAAGACCCCAGGGTACATAAGCGACAACTTAACAAGCCTAATAACCTAGTGAAGGTCCATAGACTTTAGCCCTCACAAAGGGAGTTAGGCACCCAAATCCCATTAAAAGTCCTAATTCTCTTGGGGTCCTTAGGGAAAAGTCCAACCTAAATGAATATCTCTAATCTGTAAAACCACTAAAATATTTAGGAACTTTTAAAGCTATTTGGTAAACACTTGAACAGGATAGTAGAGGCCCCAGTGCAGAGTGAATAACTCAAAGCAAGTCAGTATGCCCAGCTGCTCACTGATCATACTGGCAATATCAGCGCTAATGGCCTTTCTGCAGCAACATAAAGGTCACCCCCACTCTTGTACTGAGCAGGTGCCCACATAAAGGGGGGTCTGGATAGTTACAAAACAGTCAAGGGATACTGCTGTGATGAACACCACAGAATAAAAGAAGGGCATGTGCAGGGGTGCCAAAGGAACTATACCCTGTGCAGGGCTGCTCCCTGGAGCAGCAGCAGCAGAAGATGCAGGGTTTTGCAGACTCTGAAGTGATGCAGAGAGATAAAAGGGCAGCTGGAAGGATCTGAAAAGATGTGCTCTGTGCACCAGCCCACCCCAGAGTGTAGCTGCAAAGAGGAAAAGCAGGGCTTAGAACAGGGGTGGGCAAACTACGGCCCTCGGGCCAGATCCGGCCCCTTGGGGCTTTGGATCTGGCCCACGGGATTGCCACCGCCGCGGGCTCCACGCTGCTCCAGGAAGTGGCCACACCATGTCCCAGCAGCCCGTGGGGGTGGGGGGTCAGAGAGCTCCACACACTGCTCTTGCCTGTGGGTACCTCCCCCAAAGCTCCCATTGGCCAGGAACAGGGTACCGCGGCCAATGGGAGCTTCGGGGGAGGTACCCACAGGCAAGGGAAACACGCGGAGCCCTCTGCGCCCCGCACCCCCAGTGGCCACAGGAACACGGTGCCGGCCGCTTCCCAGAGCGGCGCACCATGGGGCCAGGGCCGGGGCCTGAGTAGGCAGGCAGGGAGCCTGCCCTGGCCCTGGTGCGTGCCGTTGCCACCCCAGAGCCGATCTAGGTAAGCAGCACCGGGCCAGATCCTGAACCCCTCCTGCACCCTGCCCCACAACTCCCTGCCCTAAGCCCGCTGCCTGCACCTCACACCCCCTCCTGTACCCCAACCCCCTCCCCTGAGCCCCCTGCCTCATCCTCCTGCACCCCAACTTCCCATCCTGAGCCCCCTGCTGCACCCCGCACCCCTCCTGCACCCCAACTCCCTGCCCTGAGCCCCCTCATACACCCGCATCCCTCCTCTGCCCCAACCCCTTGCCCTGAGCCCCTTCCTGCACACACACCCCCTCCCACACCCCGCAATCCGCCCCCGCACTCCAACCCCCTGCAAGCAATTTCCCCACCCAGATGTGGCCCTCGGGCCAAAAAGTTTGCCCACCCCGGGTTTAGAAGCTTAAAGTGTTGTATTCCAGGATAGGCTGTAGCCTTGAATACAGCTGCAGCTGGAAGCAAGCTGGGAGAAAGATGTGTACATGAGAACATAGGAGCAGCCATACTGGGTCAGACCAAAGGTCCATCTAGCCCAGTATCCTGTCTTCTGACAGTGACCAGTGCCAGGTGCCCCAGAGGGAATGAACAGAACCGGTAATCATCAACTGATCCATCCCCTTCATGTTTCAGAGTAGCAGCCGTGTTAGTCTGTATCCGTAAAAAGAAAAGGAGTACTTGTGGCACCTTAGAGACTAACAAATTTATTAGAGCATTCATGAATTCCCAGCTTCTGGCAAACAGAGACTAGGGACACCATCCTTGCCCATCCTGGCTAATAGCCATTGACGACTTATCCTCCATGAACTTATCTATTTCTTTTCTGAACTATGTTATAATCTTGGCCTTCACAACATCCTCTGGTAAAGAGTTCCACGGGCTGCCTGTGCATTGTATGAAAAAATACTTTTGTTTGCTTTAACCTGCTGCCTATTAATTTCATTTGGTGACCCCTAGTTCTTGTGTTATGAGAGCGTAAATAACACTTACTTACTTACTTTCTCCACAACAGTCAGGATTTTATAGACTTCAATCATATCCCTCCTTAGTAGTCTCTTTTTTCCCAAGCTGAAAAGTCCCATTAATCTCTCCTCATATGGCAGATGCTCCATACCCCAATCATTTTTGTTGCCCTTTTTGGAACCTTTTTCAATTCCAATATATCTTATTTGAGATGGGACGACCATATCTGCACACATGTGGGTGTACCATGGATTTATATAGAGGCTATATGATATTTTCCATTTTATTATCTATCCCTTTTTTAATGATTCCCAACATTCTGTTTGCTTTTTTGACTGCCGCTGAACATTGAGTGGATGTTTTCAGAGAACAATCCACAATGAGTCCAAGATCTCTTTCTTGAGTGATAACAGCTAATTTAGACCCCATTATTTTATATGTATAGTTGGGATTATGTTTTCCAATGTGCATTGCTTTGCATTTATCAACACTGAATTTCATCTGCCATTCTGTTGCCCAGTCACCCAGTTTTGAGAGATCCTTTTGTAGCTCTTCACAGTCTGCCTGGGACTTAACTATCTTGAGGAGTTTTGTATCATCTGCAAATGTTGCCACCTCACTGTTTACCCCTTTTTCCAGATCGTTTATGAATATGTTGAATAGCACTGGTCCCAGTACTGACCTCTGGGAGGCACCACTATTTACCTCTCTCTATTCTGAAAACTGACCATGAATTACTATCCTTTGTTTCCTATCTTTTAACCAGTTACCAATCCATGAGAGGACCTTCCTTCCTTATCCCATCACAGCTTACTTAGCTTATCTTTGGTGAGGGACAAAAATCTAAGTACACTATATCCACTGGATCCCCCTTGTCCACATGCTTATTGACCCCCTCAAAGAATTCTTGTAGATTGGTGAGGCATGATTTCCCTTTACAAAAACCATGTTGACTCTTCCCCAACAAATTATGTTCATCTATGTGTCTGACAATTTTGTTCTTTACTATAGTTTCAACCAGTTTGCCTGGTACTGAACTCAAGCTTACCGGCCGATAATTGCCAGGATAACCTCTGGAGCCCTTTTTAAAAATTGGCGTCACATTAGCTATCCTCCAGTCATTTGGGACAGAAGCAGATTTAAATTGTAGGTTACAAACTACAGTTAGTAGTTCTGCAATTTCACATTTGACTTCCTTCAGAACTCATGGGTGAATACCATCTGGTCCTGTTGACTTATAACTGTTTAGTTTATCAATTTGTTCCAAAACCTCCTCTAATGACACCTCAATCTGGGACAGTTCCTCAGATTTGTCACCTAAAAAGAACGGCTCAGGTTTGGGAATCTCCCTCACATCCTCAGCCATGAAGACCAATGCAAAGAATTCATTTAGTTTCTTTGCAATGGCCTTATCATCCTTGAGTACTCCTTTAGCATCACGATCATCCTGTGGCCCCACTAGTTGTTTAACAGGCTTCCTTCTTCTGATGTACTTAAAAAAATTTGTGCTATTGCTTTTTGAGTCATAGAATCATAAAATATTAGAGTTGGAAGAGACCTCAGGAGGTCATCTAGTCCAATCCCCTGCTCAAAGCAGGACCAACACCCACTAAATTCATCCCAGCCAAGGGCTTTGTCAAGCCAGGCCATAAAACCTCTAAGGATAGAGATTCCACCACCTCCCTAGGTAACCCATTCCAATACTTCACCACCCTCCTAGTGAAATAGTGTTTCCTAATATCCAACCTAGACCTCCCGCACTGTGACTTGAGACCATTGCTTCTTGTTCGGTCATCTGCCACTACTGAGATCAGCCGAGCTCCATCCTCTTTGGAACCCCCCTTCAGGTAGTTGAAGGCTGCTATCAAATCTCCGCTCACTCTTCTCTTCTGCAGACTAAATAATCCCAGTTCCCTCAGCCTCTCTGAGTCTTTGGCTAGCTGTTCTTCAAATTCTTTTTCGGTCTTCCTAATTATATTTTTACACTTCATTTGCCAGAGTTTATGCTCCTTTATATTTTACTCACTAGGATTTAGCTTCCACTTTTTAAAAGATGCCTTTTTGCCACTCACCGTTTCTTTTACTTTGTTGTTTAGCCACAGTGGCACTTTTTTGGTTCCCTTACTATGTTTTTTTTAATTTGAGGTATACATTTAAGTTGAGCCTCTATTATGGTGTTTTAAAAAAATTTCCACGCAGCTTGCAGGGATTTCACTTTTGGTGCTGTGCCTTTTAACTTCTGTTTAACTAACTTCCTCATTTTTGTGTACTCCCCCTTTTTGAAATTAAATGCGACAGTGTTGGACCACTGTGGTGTTTTCCCCACCACAGGGATGTTAAATTTAATTATAGTATGGTCACTATTACCAAGCGATCCAGCTATATTCACCTCTTGGACCAGATCCTGTGCTCCACTTAGGACTAAATCAAGAATTGCCTTTCCTCTTGTAGGTTTCAGGATTATCTGCTCCAAGAAGCAGTCATTTAAGGTGTCAAGAAACTTTATCTCTGAATCCCATCCTGTATCCAGCACATATACCCAGTCAATATGGGAATAGTTGAAATCCCTCATTATTATTGAGTTTTTTATTTTAATAGTCTCTCTAATCTCCCTGAGCATTTCACAGTCACTATCACCATCCTGGTTAGGTGGTTGGTCATATAACCCTACTGTTATATTCTTATTATTAGATCATGGAATTACTATCCATAGAGATTCTATGGTACAGTTTGGTTCACTTAAGATTTTTACTTCATTTTATTCTATGCTTTCTTCCACATATAGTGCCACTCCTACAGCATGATCCTGTTCTGTTCTTCTGATATATTTTGTACCCTTGTATAACAGAACAAGGGTTATCCTCTTTATAATCAATAACCCTTGATTATCCTCATTCCACTAAGTTTCTGTGATGCCTATTACACAAATATCCTCATTTAATACAAGGCACTCTAGTTCATCCATCTTATTATTTAGACTTCTAGCATTTGTATACAATCACTTTTAAAACTTGTCACTTTTTAGCTGTCTGCATTACATGATGTACTTGAATGGGACTTTTTTTTCATTTGACTGTTTCTCATCAGATCCTACCTGTATTTTATCATCTTCCATCCTCTCCTCCTTACTATGACATAAAGAATCTCCATCAGTAGATACCCTAAGGGATATCTGTCTGAATCATATGCTCCTCCACACCTGTTGGCTTTCCCCCAGCCCTTAGTTTAAAAAACTGCTCTATAACCTTTATAATCTGGTTCCATTTTGGTTTAGGTAGAGCACATCCTTCCTGTATAGCTCCACCTTTCTCAAAATTTTCCCCAGTTTCTAATAAATCTAAACCCCTCCTCCCTACAACATCATCTCATCCATGCATTGAGACCCTGCAGTTCTGCCTGTCTAACTGGCCCTGCACATGGACTTGAGGGTGAGGGCTGGTTTCCAGTACAGGGAGATCGATGCTGCTGCAATCGATGCAGCAGCGATCAATTTCGTGGGTCCAGTGAAGACCCACTAAATCGATGGCAAAACGCTCTCCGGTCAACCCTGGTACTCTAGCTGTCCAAGAAGAGTAAGGGAAGTTGACCAGAGAGCGTCTCCCGTCAACTCAGTGCAGTGAAGACACCGGGGTAAGTCGACCTAAGCTATGTTGACTCCAGCTATGTTATTCACATAGCTAGAGTAACGTAACATAGGTTGACTTACCCTGGTAGTGTAGATAAGCCCTGAGACACAGAATAGTGGGAGAGAGAAAGAGAGGCAAACTGAGGGCACAGAGAGATACACAGAGACTCACTTAGAGACCTATTCATGGAGAAAAGACAGATATATCCCAGAGAGGAGGGTGGAAAAACACACAGACAGGGGTCAGGGAGAGAAAGCAATACCAACAATGGAGCAAAGAGATGGTAGAGGGTGTTCCTGGCTATTGTAGACACAGTTAAAGGGGTGGAGAGAAAAAGAAACATAGTAAAAGGGGGCAGGAGAGATATGCTGCGTGTGTTACCCAGGGTTTTCAGAACCCAACACAGTGGTAACTTAACTGTTTCTCTCCAGGCAGTGTCAGGAATAAATCAATGGGGAACAGCTACTCCGTCCGATTGGTATAAACAAGAGATCTTTTACCTGTCACTACTTTTCTATTAGGTCTCAAGCACACACACATATATTTGCTGTCGCAGTAGCTTCAGAGCATCCCAAACATTTATATTTACCCAAAATCTGAGATGGTTTCAAGTAAACAAGATTCTTGGGCCCTTCTTCCATCCAGCAGTTAGGGATTTTAAGTGGCAGCTCCTTGCTCATAGAAAAGCTTCCTCAGACTGGTCCAAAGTGTATCCTTTTGGCTAATCTTTTATAGCTAACTTAAACAAAGCACATAACCCCTAGTGACTCCTAGTGGGTTACCAATTCTCTTAATTTCAAACTACTCATTATCTCCTAGTATCTCTAGTCATAACACCAATAAAATTTATGTGTCAGGGGAACTTAAAACCAAAGTCGACAGTTCAAACGTTCTTTCCATTCTCATTGTACATCAACTCTCTGTCCCATCTTCTCATTCTGATTAGCAGAACTGCAAACATGCAGCTATTTGGCCTTGCTTCTCAGAGTCTAAGATTATTTCTAGCTATGTGCTACTTGGTTTTCCATTAGCAATAGCTGGATACACAAAATGGCTGACTGCAGTAAAGTCAAATTCTGGGGGTACAGTCGAGGGAGAGAATTGGACTGCTTGTTAGCCAGGGTTTTCAGAACCCAAAGGAGTAGTAATGTAAGTTTCTCTTCAGGCGGTGTCAGGAATCCCAAGAGAAGGAGGCGGGTGGTGGTGGTCGGGGACTCTCTCCTCAGGGGGACTGAGTCATCTATCTGCCACCCCGACTGGGAAAACCGAGAAGTCTGCTGCTTGCCAGGAGCTAAGATTCGCGATGTGACGGAGAGACTGCCGAGACTCATCAAGCCCTCGGATCGCTACCCCTTCCTGCTTCTCCACGTGGGCACCAATGATACTGCCAAGAATGACCTTGAGTGGATCACTGCAGACTACGTGGCTCTGGGAAGAAGGATAAAGGAGTTTGAGGTGCAAGTGGTGTTCTCATCCATCCTCCCCGTGGAAGGAAAAGGCCGGGGTAGAGACCGTCGAATCATGGAAGTCAACGAATGGCTACACAGGTGGTGTCGGAGAGAAGGCTTTGGATTCTTTGACCATGGGATGGTGTTCCAAGAAGGAGGAGTGCTAGGCAGACACAGGCTCCACCTAACGAAGAGAGGGAAGAGCATCTTCGCAAGCAGGCTGGCTAACCTAGTGAGGAGGGCTTTAAACTAGGTTCACCGGGAGAAGGAGACCAAAACCCTGAGGTAAGTGGGGAAGTGGGATACCGGGAGGAAGCAAGAGCAGGAATGTGTGAGAGGGGAGGGCTCCTGCCTCATACTGAGAAAGAGGGGCGATCAGCGGGTTATCTCAAGTGCCTATACACAAATGCAAGAAGCCTGGGAAACAAGCAGGGAGAACTGGAAGTCCTGGCAGAGTCAAGGAATTTTGATGTCATTGGAATAACAGAGACTTGGTGGAATAACTCACATGACTGGAGTACTGTCATGGATGGATATAAGCTGTTCAGGAAGGACAGGCAGGGCAGAAAAGGTGGGGGAGTTGCACTGTATGTAAGAGATCAGTATGACTGCTCAGAGCTCAAGTATGAAACTGCAGAAAAACCTGAGAGTCTCTGAATTAAGTTTAAAAGTGTGAGCAACAAGGGTGATGTCGTGGTGGGAGTCTACTATAGACCACCGGACCAGGGGGATGAGGTGGACAAAGCTTTCTTCCGGCAACTCGCAGAACTTACTAGATCGCACGCCCTGGTTCTCATGGGAGACTTCAATCACCTTGATATCTGCTGGGAGAGCAACACAGTGGTGCACAGACAATCCAGGAAGTTTTTGGAAAATGTAGGGGACAATTTCCTGGAGCAAGTGCTGGAGGAATCAACTAGGGGCAGAGCTCTTCTTGACCTGCTGCTCACAAACCGGGAAGAATTAGTAGGGGAAGCTAAAGTGGATGGGAACCTGGGAGGCAGTGAACATGAGATGGTCGAGTTCAGGATCCTGACACAAGGAAGAAAGGAAAGCAGCAGAATACGAACGCTGGACTTCAGAAAAGCAGACTTTGACTCCCTCAGGGAACTGATGGGCAAGATCCCCTGGGAGAATAACATGAGGGGGAAAGGAGTCCAGGAGAGCTGGCTGTATTTTAAAGAATCCTTATTGAGGTTACAGGGACAAACCATCCCAATGTGTAGAAAGAATAGTAAATATGGCAGGCGACCAGCTTGGCTTAACAGTGAAATCCTTGCTGATCTTAAATACAAAAAAGAAGCTTATAAGAAGCGGAAGATTGGACAAATGACCAGCGATGAGTATAAAAATATTGCTTGGGCATGCAGGAGCGAAATCAGGAAGGGCAAATCACACCTGGAGTTGCAGCTAGCAAGAGATGTTAAGATTAACAAGAAGGGTTTCTTCAGGTATGTTAGCAACAAGAAGAAAGTCAAGGAAAGTGTGGGCCCTTTACTGAATGAGGGAGGCAACCTAGTGACAGAGGATGTGGAAAAAGCTAATGTACTCAATGCTTTTTTTGCCTCTGTCTTCACGAACAAGGTCAGCTCCCAGACTACTGCACTGGGCAGCACGGCATGGGGAGGAGGTGACCAGCCCTCTGGGGAGAAAGAAGTGGTTCGGGACTATTTAGAAAAGCTGGACGTGCACAAGTCCATGGGGCCGGATGCGCTGCATCCGAGAGTGCTAAAGGAGTTGGCGGATGTGATTGCAGAGCCATTGGCCATTATCTTTGAAAACTCATGGCGATCGGGGGAAGTCCTGGACGACTGGAAAAAGGCTAATGTAGTGCCCATCTTTAAAAAAGGGAAGAAGGAGGATCCGGGGAACTACAGGCCAGTCAGCCTCACCTCAGTCCCTGGAAAAATCATGGAGCAGGTCCTCAAGGAATCAATTCTGAAGCACTTAGAGGAGAGGAAAGTGATCAGGAACAGTCAGCATGGATTCACCAAGGGCAAGTCATGCCTGACTAATCTAATTGCCTTCTATGATAACTGGTTCTGTGGATGAAGGGAAAGCAGTGGACGTGTTGTTCCTTGACTTTAGCAAAGCTTTTGACACTGTCTCCCACAGTATTCTTGCCAGCAAGTTAAAGAAGTATGGGCTGAATGAATGGACTATAAGGTGGGTAGAAAGTTGGCTAGATCGTTGGACTCAACGGGTAGTGATCAATGGCTCCATGTCTAGTTGGCAGCCGATATCTAGCGGAGTGCCCCAAGGGTCGGTCCTGGGGCCGGTTTTGTTCAATATCTTCATTAATGATCTGGAGGATGGTGTGGATTGCACCCTCAGCAAGTTTGCGGATGACACTAAACTGGGAGGAGTGGTAGATACGCTGGAGGGTAGGGATAGGATACAGAGGGACCTAGACAAATTGGAGGATTGGGCCAAAAGAAATCTGATGAGGTTCAACAGGACAAGTGCAGAGTCCTGCACTTAGGACGGAAGAATCCAATGCACTGCTACAGACTAGGGACCAAATGGCTCAGCAGCAGTTCTGCAGAAAAGGACCTAGGGGTTACAGTGGACGAGAAGCTGGATATGAGTCAACAGTGTGCCCTTGTTGCCAAGAAGGCCAATGGCATTTTGGGACATATAAGTAGGGGCATTGCCAGCAGATCGAGGGACGTGATCGTTCTCCTCTATTCGACACTGGTGAGGCCTCATCTGGAGTATTGTGTCCAGTTTTGGGCCCCACACTACAAGAAGGATGTGGAAAAATTGGAAAGAGTCCAGCAGAGGGCAACAAAAATGATTCGGGGACTGGAACACATGAGTTATGAGGAGAGGCTGAGGGAACTGGGGATGTTTAGTCTGCAGAAGAGAAGAATGAGGGGGGATTTGATAGCTGCTTTCAACTACCTGAAAAGGGGTTTCAAAGAGGATGGCTCTAGACTGTTCTCAGTGGTAGCAGATGACAGAACAAGGAGTAATGGTCTCAAGTTGCAGTGGGGAAGATTTAGGTTGGATATTAGGAAAAACTTTTTCACCAGGAGGGTGGTGAAACACTGGAATGTGTTACCTAGGGAGGTGGTGGAATCTCCTTCATTTGAAGTTTTTAAGGTCAGGCTTGACAAAGCCCTGGCTGGGATGATTTAATTGGGGATCGGTCCTGCTTTGAGCAGGGGGTTGGACTAGATGACCTCCTGAGGTCCCTTCCAACCCTGATATTCTATGATTCTATGAATCAATCAATGGGGACACAGCTCCTCTGTCTGATGAATGTTTGGCACAAACAAGAGTGCTTTTTCCTTAAACTACTTTTTTATTAGGTCTTAAATGCACACACGCTGTAGCAATAGGATTAGAACATCCCAAAACATTGATATTTACCCAAAGTCTGAGATGGTTTTGAGGAATCAGCAACCAGTCTTCAGGGGGCCCTCCTTTTGTCCAGTTGCCAGGGAGTTTTATGTGCCAGATCCTTGCCCAAAGAAAAGATTCCTCAGAGTTCTCCAAAGCACACTTTCTAACTAAACTTTTTATAGATTTACTTCAAGCAAAGCACACATAATAGCCCTTAATAGGCTAACAATTTCCTTAGCAACAGCCAATAACAATTCATTATTCTCCTCATCTGCAAAGCAACATCAGCAAAACAAACAAACAAATCAAAAAAACAATAACAAAAAACACACCACCTACACACAGAGATAATCAAAATGAAGGTCAGCTTTCCACATTCCCCACACCCTTTTTTCATGAATCTGTCCTTCCACTTTATCTTGGTCAGTAAAACTGCAGCTTGCAGCTGTTTGTCTGACTAAGCAAGGCCAGATTTTTCTCTCAGCTCTGTGGTGTCTTCCCCCTCCAGCTTGGGGGGAGAGAGGGGACTAAGTGCATAAAATGGCTGAGGATTATATCAAATCCAGTTCTCTTACAACATGCTCACTCCATTATTAGTCAATGTTAGTAAGGGCCTTTGTCTGTAAAACACCTAGCCCACTTTGGGTACTTGGGTATAGATTTTCAAGAGCACAAATGGGAATTGGGAGTTTGGCGCCTAACGGACCTTTATACCTTTGAAAATCTCCCTCTGTATAAATCAGCCTGGCAAAATTGTTATGAAAAATTTCCAGCCCTGACACAAAATCTATATGCCTACCCTTCACTGTGTTGACAAATAATAAAGTACAGAGGGCGAGGGCAATGGAATTAAAACAAGATATTTGACATACACCTGTCAAAACAACAACTACACTCTGCAGGTCAGGAGAATTTTATCAGGCTGATATACATGATAAATGTTAATGGGCTTTTGTGATGGGGTATGAATGGGTTAAAAGGCAATACTGGGTCCAGTTAGCCCCTCACTCCAGACCAGCTGAGAATGCTCCAGCTGGAAGAGTGGGTTAAGAGAGCCCAGGCAAAGGGTGGTGGACAACCTGCCGGAGAGAGGAATCTTCTCCAGGAAGCCAGGCAGAAGAGTGAGTCTGAAAGGGGACCACAGAATGAGTAACACCCACAGGCAGAGCCTTCTCTAACCACCATCCCCTTTGAGAATTTGCAGGGCCCTGCTGCTTTGAACTTTTTGTTGTAAGGCAATTGACTGTTTGCAGGGCCAGCTCTAGGTTTTTTGCCGCCCCAAGCTCAGGTGGGGCTGGGGCTCGCAGGTGGCGCTGGAAGCGGAGGGAGTGATGTCACCTTCTCCCAGCGCCTGCAGGGGCTTTACCCCCTCCCCCACCCGGCCGCGCAGAGAAGCCCCGAGATAAGGGGTGGCACAAGGCAGCGCAGCAGCCAGTGCGCAGAGGGGGCAGCGCAGCCCCGGCTCCCCGGCAGGACTCGCCCTCTCCTCCCCAGGTAGCGGCTGGGCCCTGGCAGCTCAGCATCCCGGGGCTGGGGCTTCCCGCTGCAGCCGGGGGCGCGGCGCCCTGGCCCCGTCTAAGTGGCGCAGCTCCGAGAGCACAACTGCCCCCGAAAGAAAAGGATGGCCGGAAGGCCGCCCCTGGAAATGTGCCACCCCAAGCACGTGCTTGCTTTGCTGGTGCCGAGAGCCAGTCCTGACTGTTTGAACTATAAGGGGCATGCCCCAAACTGGAGGGATCTATAGGTAAGAAGTAGCTGAGGGAAGCAGCTCAGACTCACTGCAGGGAGGACTCTGCCACTGTCACTTCCCAGGTGTGGGTGGAAACCCAAAAATCCCTGACTTACCATCAGGAACAGGTACCCCATATACCCTGACAGAGAGGCAGAGGGCTGGAAGTTGGGTGTAATGACCCCTAGGCTTTCTGGCCCTCCAAGCTTCCTATTACAGCTTAGCTAAAATAAAAAATAGGCCACTCTGCTAACTTTCCAGCCTACCTGGATTGCTAGTCATGGCTGACAAGTTTAACTGGCTGTTCAGGCTACCCAGCTGCAGAGTTATGGGACTCAGTAAAATTATTGCTGGACAGATATTGAGTCAACAACATGATAGCAGACCATATTATACTGCACAGACGTAGGTATATCATTCTAAGCAGTTTTGTGCTGTCTTTCAATGATAACATATGTGATGCTTCCAAAACCCATTGCCAAGCTTATCTGAGAATAAATGGTCCAGATGTTTTCAATAGAAAACACATCATCCTAAAATAAATTGATATTTCATATTCTTTGTATTCTTCTTTCCTGCACATGCAGTAAGTATTAACAGTGAAATGATTGTGTGTTACTGTAGTTTAACAAAATGATCAAGAAGACGAGCTGTGTTAGTAGCATTCAGACATTTAATAGCATTTATCTCTTTAACTTCATTACAGTACAAGGCCCTAGGGCCCAAGAAAGTTATTTTTAATGTGACTTCAGACAGAGAGAAGTAACTTCTTATATGGACAACACAGTCTTCTTTCAAATACATTACCGTGGCTCCAGGGAATAAGAACAGGGGCTTGCCGCCTCCTCCTCCTCCTCCCTGTCCCCACCACTCCCAGCAGTCACTCGATGTGGTCTTATTAGTCCCTCGGGCCAGCAATAAAAATTCCCAACCCTCAGGCCTTCCCAGCTGCTACCATCCTCCAGATGCCAGCACCCCTTCCTTGACCCCTTAGTCCAAATCCATTTAGCCTCATCTCTTCCCAGGTCCTCTCTAGAACACAGCAGGAGCTGCTCCAGGATGATAGGTTTCTCTCTATCACGCACACTATCATGTGATTTAGCATACCCAACTGATCCCCTTTCTTCTAGGGATTGTCTAAATAAAGACTTCAGCTTCCCGCAGAAGAGTAACCAAGACCCAGATCTTGAAAGGTATGTAGGCACCTAATTTCCAGCAGAATTAGGTGCCTTAATACCTTTGAGGACCTGGGCCAAACTGCCTCCATCCAGTGCCTCAGGGGAGGAGAGAATTCCAGAACTGCCCCACTCTTCCCTTGCACCCATCAGAACCCACTGGGATCTACTCCATGCCACTGGATCCTTGCAGCTTCATTAGCAACACATGGGGCAATGGAGCCATTGTGCCCAGAACTTCAGCTGGTCAACCACTGGCCAGATTTCTCCAACTGCATGGTTAGTATTCTTCATCCCAGTGCCTAGACAGCAACACATCTTGATGATAAAGTTGCTGTTTTGGACAGAGTCTAAGTGAATAATTTAGAAAATGTATGGACTTGATAATTTATTGTCTTGGATGCTTTTGCTTCTGGCACCCTGTTTATTCACTTCCATTTACTGATTAGTGCTATCTCTCTGCTCTGCCACACTTGTCTGTTTTGTTCCATTTACTCATTGCTGCTAGTACTCATCCTCCACCCCCAGAAACCAGTCCTCCCCTTCTTGTCTTCCACCTCACCCATCCTCCACTACCTTGTAGTTTTCCTCTCAAACCTCATTCCCATCCATTGCTTCCCTACCTGTATACTCTCTCGCTCACCTTGGAACTCAAATTGCAACACTAACACACTCACCACTATGCACACCCTCTTTCCTAAGTCAACAGTATCTCCTCATGCTCAAAGGAGCCTCCCTCTATCTTCTCCATCTTTGTATATGGAGCCACTCACTTTCAGTGGACTCATTTCCTCCCATTCTTGTCAATCAGAGGTGATAGACTAGAAATGTTCCTCTCTCCTTTCTGCTGCTTCCAATCCATTTCCCTCCCTCCTTCCCTTCAAAATCTAGTCCCTTTCTCTCTTATTTCTGGATGACACATCTACGGCGCTCCAGATGTGTCACTGCCCTCCTTCAACTTTGACTTCTGGCTGCCCCTCTTCCCTCAATCTTCTGCCCTCATTCTGGGACATTCAGCTTCCACACTGATTAACAGCCTGAACCTACTACCTCACATCTCCTACTTCACTATTGCCTTTGGTGGATCATCTTCTTTCCTCTACCTCCACCCCACACACTTTAAATGTCCCTCAGGGTGTACTCTTTCTCCCTCTATGCTTGTCTGTTGGGTGAGCTCCATCAAGCTGTCCTGCAGTGACTCAAAAGCATGAGTACCCTCCTCAGGCCAGACTGTTAAGAAGCAAGGCACCAGGTTGTGAATCTATACTTAGTTTTCAACAAACAGTTATTAAGTGTAAACTCTTCAGGCACTATAACAACCAAACCATGGAGTCATAGATAGTCCCCCTGGGTACTCTGATTTATCTCACCACCAGTAAACTTGCCTTTCAGATAGATGAACCTTACACCAAAAATCACAATATTCAGGTTACTCCCAGTCCCAAAGGACCAGTCACTTATCCCAGGTCAATTGTATCTTAGATCTTACACCAAAGACAACTCTTGTAGCCATTCCTATAATTAGCTGTGTAAAGATTTATTAGCTAAGAAAAGGAAATAAGAGGGTATTTACATGGTTAAAGCAGGTAAACACATTCACAATAGAGTTCCAATCTTAAGTTTTAAAAAGTAATAACAGCTATTATAATAAACAAGCTCTATCTACCCTTTAGGGCTAATCTATACTAAGCACTGGAGATCTCTTGCCTAGAAAACCTTGCCCTTCAGAGTCCAAAGCACAAAGATACAGTTTCTTCTTGTTAGGTGTTTTTATCCCATTCCCCATTTGTTCTTCTCTTCTGATAGGAGAAATTCACTTGCAAGACTCATCTCCAAGGGGGAGGGAAGAGCAATCGGCAGTCTTTTGCCTCCTTTAAGGTTTGACAATAGTTCATCTGGCATTGATGGGCCTTCCCTATTGGGCAGGATGTAACACCTTCTGCTGGAAGCCAGCATTTTACACTAGTTAAATCCTGTGTGGTGATTTGCACAGTTACAGAGGATTACAATGCACACACTGAAATATTACCTTATAATATGGGATAGAGATATTTTAAGTGAGATTAATGCATGCATCAATTTAGAAACATTTCCTAAAGTCTAAACACTTAGTTCATCCATTTATCAGGGGAATTTTTGTTATAATGAAGTCACTTGTGCATCAGTGTTGAAATAAGGACTGAAAATATTATGTCTTATTCATCAGGCTAATATGTATTTGCAGCTCTGAATAGTCTGTGGGGGATCTGCATGTGAATATATGAAAGCAGAATTTGACCTGTAAGGTGTTCACGTGTAAGGGCTGATCAGTAAACAAATAACTCCCTCAATTGGATGTATGCTGCAGTATTCTAGGAATTGTGTAGTAATAATGGGAGGACTTTAAAAGTGAGTATTTGGTAATTTTGCATTTTTTCTAAGAGTTGCTAGTGGGATTGGGTATAGGGTTGTGGAGACATTTATAGGGATTATAGAGTTCAACTATTCCTGACCCAGTCATTTTAGAAAAAAACCTAAACAGAAAGTTAATGGATAGACTCTAGAAGGGTGGAGTGAAGGGGACTTGAGCAAACTGATAGTGAAATAAAATTATTTTAGCAGCAGTATGTTGAATACGTTGGAGTGGGAAGAGATGAAGCTGGAAAAGAGGTCAGTAGTCTCTGTGCAAGTGTCTATGTAACAACAATTCAGCAATGGGAGGACAGGAAGGAATGGGGGGAGTCGGAAGATGTTGTAGAAGGTGAAGCAATGTGATTTGGTGAAGACCCGGATGTGAGGGGGGAATGACAAGGAGAAATTAGAAAGTGACACCCAAGGTTATGAACTTGAGTGACCAGGAAGGTGCTGGAGTTGTCTGTGGAGATAGAGAATGATGGGGTGGAGGGAGAGCAGATGCTTTAGAAGGGAAGATGTGTTTCAGTTGAGAAAGAAAGGGGAAACCCATGAGAAGATATAGATGTGTCAAGTCATGCTATGAGCCTGGAGAGAGTGGGAAATGTGCATCTCAAGATGTACATTTGAGAGGCAATAGCCTAAAAGTACTAGTTGAAACCATGGAGTCTGATGAGCTTGTGATGCTGGCAAACCACGTGCCAGCCTGTGCCAAGGTCCCCATGCCTCACTTCCAATAAACACATAGCTGGAATCTGTCTGTTTCACTTGTGCGTTAGTATAGGTGAAATAGACATTAGAGGTATAAAAATGACTCCTACTCAGGCACCTTTATTGACTGCAACTTAGCCGTATTTCATGGAGTGAGAGGCACTCTCTCAAATAGGCAAGTCCCCAGCCAGTTCTACATTGCAAGTAACATTCTGATGAGAGATTATTGTTACACATGGGTCTATCATATTTACCTTTCTTCTTGATCTCCTTTCCCTCTGGCTATTGCAAGGAGTGGTCTCTTCCTTGCTTTAGCTCTTGTCACAATTTGAATACATTACTTTAATTGCTATTAATTGAAATTGTCTCTTCTATTCATTCTTAGTTAGGACTCTATGCAAATTGAAAATTAGTTATTTTTTAAGCAAAACAATAACTTCCAAGGGCTGTTCATACAATAATTAATGCATGACCATCTTTATCTCATTAACATACTGACTTTCATGTTAATAACATAACTATTATTACAGTAAGCAGATCTACCTTAAAAGAAATCTAACAGGAGACTAATTTTGTCTGTGAAGAATACAAACTGTTCTTATAAAAGTTTGTGGACTTAGTTTGTGTATTTAGTTTTAATGTAAAAAAGTTTGTGTATTTAGTTTTAATATAATGTAGTTTTAATGTACAGTAATGTAGTTGTGTATTTAGTTTTAATGTAAAACAATCACAGAAGCAGAAAAAGGACATCAATCGCAAGAGATTAAGAAGGTGTCTTTCAGTTGACAGCATGTGCAATAGTCCACTACAGAGGAAGTACCAGGGCAGCCAACATGGCAGGAGATAACGTGACAACAGAGCAAAGTGAGAATCTAGAGGGCTTCTTCCTTTCCCTATGAAACATGTGTGGCAACAGGTCGTGATCCAGACAGGCAGCAAGCACTGAGTGGGAGTCTACACTGCTTGTTTTTAGAGCAGCATTAAAGAATGCTGCTAAACGTATTGTCCTCAAGCCTCCTTTAAACCATCCTGCCCTACATACGCAGAATGTCTTCAGAACCCTCCACTCTGCCACTACCACCCTGCTCTTGCCCTCGCTCCTTGATAAGAGAAGAGAGAGTGTAATCTATGGTATGTAACAAAACAAAGATGTTGATGACAAAAGACACATTGGGTTAGAAAGAAAAAGCGTGGTACTAGAGAGATGGCTGAGTCCATTCCAAGTACTACAAAGGACATCAGAAAATACCCCATCACTGTGATCTAGGGGATATTGCTGAGGAAAACAAGAGGATGAAACATGACTGGTGACTGGGAAATAGCAGATGTTCCCCCTCAAGGGCATAAGTGGAACTGTACTTGCACAGAACAACAGCATCCTACCAAGCGGAAGAGCATTAACCAGGCAGTCTAGAAGAATACAAACAAACATAAGTATTATCATTTCCCTTCACATTGAGACATGGAGAAGTAAGATCCAAGAACAGCCCCACCCATTAAGAGGGCACAGAGCAACCAAACAGCTATGAACATAAGAAAAGCGAAATATTTTGACTAACATCATAAGGACACAGGATGCCCAATAGCATACATTTGAGTTGAGAAAACTCCAAAGTCAGCTTAACAGGCTATTGCATGGGATTGATAGTAGTGAAAATTCTACCAAAACCATCGGCTAATGGCTATATAATTGAATGTTCCTGGCAGAGTCATATAAAAAGGCCAGATACTGCAACTCAGGCATGTGACATGAGTTACTTCTTGCATAGAGTAGTCCCATTGGAACTGCTTATGTATGTAAGGTTATTCAGTTGTGTGTTTGTACTACTAGTCCCCCAAAATTGTGACTAAGGTCAAGTGCAAAGATATGAATATATTCAAAGAAATCCATTCTTTGCCGGGCAAAGCAAAAGACTCCCATACCAAAGCAAGGTACTATACCTTGTGTGTTATTCTGCCTAAGTTCATTCTCATCATATGTTACTGCAGTCTCCATCACAACCAAACAAAAGCCAACAAACAGCCCATCTTCCCAAATGGCCACAGGCTGCACTATGACCCAAAGCTTGTGTATTTAGGTGTGACACCATAATATTCAAGGAACACCTTACAAAGTCCTTGCTGAAAATAAAGACAAAAAACAACCTGATCAGCAAACTAGCTGATTCAACCTGGGAGAGCCAATGTGCTGACCCTAAGAAGCTCTGGGCTTGCCTGGCATTATTCCGTAGAGTATTGCTCCCCAGTGTGACTTAGTTCCTCTCACAGAGAACTAGTGGACACTCAGTTGAATGAAGCTATGTATAAAATAATTGGTAGCATGAGTCCAACCTACCTGGCCTGGCTGCCAGTACTGTCCCACATAGCCCCTTCTAACATCAGGCAACAAGTCATCTTGCAGAATCTGCTTCCTAAGGTGCAAGACATATAACATCTACCCCTCTCTAAAGAGTGTCTAATCCACCAATCTACCATTTTAGCTCAAGGCTTCTATTTGGACAATTCCTTTAAAGAACTTCAATGTCCTCTTCAGATGGTGTACTAAGTGGCAAGAACAAACTTCAAACATAGCCAATGCCTACCTTGCAACACATCCAACAGTCCAACAACTTTCCACACCATTCGTGGGCAAAGCTCAGTCACTTCAAATATACAATGATCAGATGTGCTACAAATGACTATAAGTTGGGCCTTTGTAAATCTCCCCTTTGCTTCTGTGGCCAGCTAGAAGATGTATATCACATACTTACAGGATACATCCATCTGCAAGGGGTGCCTTGTTCTTCATGGACTTGCACAGTGCTGTTCAATTTGTCACTGAACTCCCTGGGGGAGAATTGAATGTCCCCTGTTCTGTTTTACCCACATTCTGCCATATATTTCATGTTATAGCTGTCTCAGATGATGACCCAGCACATGTTGCTCAGCTATTGAATGGTTAAGACATTGAGACTAACACGCTTGACTTGAATGTTTATGTAAATGCAATCACAATAAAAAAAAGTTTTCACTAGTTAGCTAATTAAAATGATGTTGTTTTATATGGATTTTCCATAGCTATGAACAGTTTGAAAACAGCAAATTACCAAATCCGGGTTTTATTTGCACCCATGCAACCACTCTGATATGAATGAGGCACAGTGGCTATAACTGAGAGTAGAATTTGGCTTCATCACCATAGCCTCTCTCCCCCATTCTCAAGCAGAGATGGACCCAAACCTGAGACTGCTCTAAGTTAAATTGAGACCCAAGACAGACCCCAGCTGGCTGCAGAATTGGGGAGCTGTAGAGGTGGTTTAAAATTGCCTTCATCCTCCGCAGCTGTAAAGAGCATTTCTCAGCTGAGGATTGAGAGAGTGAGCTCAGTTCTGTCTCTTTATATGCATCATTAGAATTGGTACTAAGTTCCAATCAGTTCTACCTGTGCAAACCCATTGAAGGCAATGGAGTTGCACCAATATCACTGAGGTTATCTGAAGTCAGGGTTGCACAGGTTGAACTGTGGGCTGAATTTAGCCTACAGAACCTTTATTTATGGTGGTAATACAGTAGAACCTCAGAGTTACGAACACCAGAGTTACAAACTGACCAGTCAATCAAACACCTTATTTGGAACCAGAAGTACGCAATCAGGCAGCAGCAGAGACCAAAAAATTATAATTGCAAATACAGTACAGTACTGTGACAGTGTTAAATGTAAACTACTAAAAAAAAGGAAAAGCAGCATTTTTCTTCTGCATAGTAAAGTTTCAAAGCTGTATTAAGTCAATGTTCAGTTGTAAACTTTTGAAAGAACCACCATAATCTTTTGTTCAGAGTTATGAACATTTCAGTTACGAACAATCTCCATGCCCCAGGAGTTCTTAACTGTGAGGATCTACTGTATGCAAAACCGAATTTATCCATTTTACACTTGAATTGTTGGTTTAGTTTGCAGGACTGGTGGTAAATTTTGCTTCCAAACTGAGCAAATTTAATATGGAGTCATTGGACACGGAGTGGAAAAGTGAGGTTTAAAAACAGAATTATTTTCAGAAAAGTGACTGTGTACAAATGGCATCTACTAATTCAATGGATCTGCAAAGTACATAGTTATATCTGCTTACTTTAGTGGTAAAAAGTGTGTTTTGACTTCTTTTGATTCCTTTCAGTATTGCAGGCCCAACATAGCTTTGGGAGAGCAGGTTATTCTGGCTCACTCATCATACACAGTGTGACTAAATTCCAATTGTGGGGTCAAATTCTGTCTTCCCTCAAACTCTTTGATCTGTGATGACAATGGAGTTGCAAGATGCACTGGTATTATTGAGGCCTGCAGAAACTTCACTAGCCAGTGATGCTGAATAAGGCTGAAGTAGACTAGCCTGACTCTCAGAGCCCATTGATCAGTTTGTAGGACTGGTAAATAGAAAAAATATATCTGAGCAAATTTGATATGGAGTCATGATTAGACACAATAAGCAGGAAACCACATTCTACCATTTTATGGTGACTTTTCAGAGTACACCTGTGCTTTCAATTTAACTGAATATCACATACAAATCCAGCTGAAATCAGGGAGGTTACACTGGTGCATGAGAGAGCAGAAATTGGCCCTATGTCTTTTAAGAAGTGATTGAGGCTGCTATGGTACTTTGTTAACCTTCATGAGCAAAAACATCCCCAAAACACCACAAAGAGAGAAATAAACCTGGAGCTGTTTACATTTCATTACTGGGTCCATCCACCCTATTTTCAAGCGCAATTGACAAGTTCAAAAAATACAGACCAACAGAAAAAGCTCTAGTTCTGTAAAGTATAAAATAGGCAAATTTTACAAAAACAATATCCTAAGGGAGAGAGAAAATTTCACTGGCATTCTGTCAGCTGTCAATCATATTATCCTTGTCTAGCCTCTATGATTTGCCCTCTATGTGATTTATTAAAGAAACTTAACTCTCTTTACTTCCTTTTTTGGCTTGTGAAACAGGGAAATCTCATTACAAGCTCCATACAGCTGACTAGCTATATTTTACTGAAAGGCACAACAACAGCAGCACATAATACAATGGCACAGAGGGAAACAACCCACAAAGTAAAATGACCAGCAACCCCATCTCAAACACAAATGTATTGTAAGCATTCGTAAATATCTTGTGCTGCTTCTGTACTTAATTCCCTGGCAGCCCAATAACCCTCTTCCGTTCTGGAGAACGCCTGATAGAAAGCAAGAAAGATACTTTAGAATGGCAACCTGTGCGATCTCTGCTAATAGTGGCTTTCAAATTACACCTTCCAGTTGACCTAGTATGTTGGATACTGGAAACTGTTGGATTTGAGATACTGTGAACCTTGGGTAGAATTTTCAGAAGTGTTTGGGGTATGTCTACACTGCAAAATAAATTCCGCAATAGAGTCTCAGAGCCTGGGTCAACTGACTCAGGCTCACACAACAGGGCTAAAAATAGCAGAGTAGCTTTTCCTGCTGTGACAGGAGCCTAGGCTCTTAGACCCTCCCTCCTCTCCAGGTCTCAGAGGCCAGGCTGCAGCCAAGCCCAAATCTCTACACTGCTATTTTTAGCCCCATAGTAGGACTCACTGCTGCAGGTTTGGGGTGTTTTTTTTTTTGTTCGGCTGGTGTATAGATATACCCAAATTTTTTTGGTGTCTAGATATACCCAAGTCCTATTTTCAGAAGTGACTTAGGCACTGAGGCAGCTAAGTCTCATTGAAAGTCAGTGGGGTTTAAGCTCAAGAGACAGGATTTTAAAGGTGTTTGTTACCTAAAGATTCAGATAAGTGCCTTGTGCCAGGTGCTTTTAAAAATACCATTAGGTACCTATCTGCATCTTTAGGCTCCTAAATATCTTTTAAAATCTGGACCTAAGTCCCTAGGTTGCATTTGAAATTGGGACTTAGAACCTTTGGAAAACTTTACCCAAGTTATTTTTGCCATTGTGGGAGGCAATTTTTTGCAACACATGAGCATCATTACATTTCAGCTTCATGACCAAACTCCAGCTCCAGCCATCTTCTTAGCTACTCTAAAAATGGTGGAAGAGCTTTGGTTGTCACTGTGTCAGGATGACTGCACGTCTGTCCCCCTCCATGGTCCACTCCAAGAGTGCCTTCTCAGGTATCCAGTCATCACCTGTCTCTGGGCAGGGACCTTGTCCCATTTCCTTCTGACCAAGGGTTTAAAGGCTGCATAGCCCCCTGCCTTACTACGATATTGCCAGAAAGCTAGTATGTCTAATGGCCAGCACCTGTGTGTTGCTTTCTCTCTAAGGACTATGAACTGTGCATTGCCAACAGTTACAAGTTATCACACAGCTCTTTTTAGCAAGCACATTTACTCTTAAGATAAAAGCATTGCAGTGAAAACATAAAAACAATAAAAGTTCCTATACACACACTAAAACTTTACCAGCGATTCCTCATCAGTCTTATGGGGCCCTAGTAGGCCAAAGTCTTTCCAACCCTTCCGCTAGGGTTGGGGCCTCCCTTGTGCAGGAAGCCCTATGTGTTTGCTGGATCAGAAAGAAGGCCCTGAGTCAGTTTAAACCCAGACATTTTATATCAATTCTATATTCGTTGTCTGTTGGTCTCAGAAAACTAGGTTTGAACCAGTATATTGAAGCCTTCCCAAGGGCTAGTACCTCTCTGGAGATGTTTACAACCTAAATAATTCAGCTCCTACTGTTTTTGGTTCCTGAAGGAGCTGTGATAACTCTCCCCACTGAAGTGCATACAATCCCTGGCCCACAGTGATATACAAACTTAATACAATATAGCCCCAAAGATATTGCACGTGGTTGCAATATCTATCACAAATGGCTCCTCCACATTCACTCTTCTTGCATTTAACCACTTCTAAGCCACAAAGGAACAAGTCATTCAAACAAAGAACAAGACTTGTCCATCCTCTTCACCAAGGCCTGAAATTTCCCCTCCATACATGTATTATACAATGTCACAGGGTCTACTCACCACAGTGGCATCTCCTGCTGGCCATCCTCAGGATTAGCTCTGCTAGTTGTGGTGCCTCTCCCGTCATCCTCTTGACCTGTGAGCCTGCCTCACTCCAGGAACCTCAGCATCCTCTTCATATCTCATCCCTCCAGCCAGGTTACCATCTGTGTTTCCCCTTCTGGGATTACCCAAATTATTTTTATGCCAACTGTTACAGGCAGTTTTCTCCTGTGCTGCCCTGATGGTGTCTCTTCCCCAATGGCCAGTAAGGGAATCCAGGCCTGCCCTCTATTCTGGGTTCCAGTCCGGGGACTCTCAGCTCAGCAATTCTGGGTCTACCCTCTCAGCTCTCACTGCTTCTTCCCTGGACTGCTTCCTGCTCTTCCTCATCTCCTCCCTTCTCTGGAAGTACCTGTTCCAAACCAACTCCCTCCTCTCTCTTTTCTCTTCCCAGGGAGTAACTTCCCTTTTCCCCAGCAACACTGTCTGTTCCTGGACTTTATAGGCCCTGCCTATTCCTGCCCAGCTGAGACTCCTTTAATCTACTTTCTACTCCCTGGCTACTCCTCCAGGTGCAACCTGGACAGTTAATTGACCTACCTGGCCACCTTAACCCCCTCTAATCCTGTGTGGGGTGAACACCTCATCACACACACAAAAAAACTAAATTAAAAGATTATTATTAAGGATAAAAGCCAAGAAGCAAACGTTAGGAAATGCCAGATTTACGTTACCTGTGCAACCTTAATTGGGCCCCCTTGTGCATATGCATTATGACAATCTTTGCATGATCACATACTATATTTTTCCACAGGACCCCAGGATGGATGATGCTCAATTAATGAGCAGATATTCAAAATGTAACAATTTTATCAATGATCTGGAAAAAATATAAAATCTCTATGGATAAAATTTACAGATAACACAAAGATTGGGGGAATAGTTAATAAAAAGAGGACAGATAACGGATAGAGAGAAATCTGGATCACTTGATAACCTGGGCACAAGCAAACAATATGTGTTTTAATATGACCAAAAATAAAGTCATACATCTAGGAACCAAGAATGTAGGCCACACTTACAAGACGGGGAACGCTATCCTTGAAAGCAGCTACTCTGAAGAGGATTCAGGGAACATAATGAATAATCAGCTGAAGATGAGCTCCAAATGAGACCAAAATATGATCCCTGGATGCATAAACGGGAATCTCAAGTAGGAGTAGTTAAGTTATATTCTCTCTTTATTTTGCACTGGTGCGACCACTTCTGGAATACTGCGTTCACTTCTGGTGTCCACAATTCAAGAAGGCTATTGATACATTGGAGAGAGTTCAGAAAAGAGCCACAAGGAAGATTAAAGGATTGGAAAATGTGCAGTTTACCAAAGATAAGGTTAATGGGTTACTTGACCACAGTCTATAAATATCTGTATTTGAAGCTAGGCGAAAAATAAGGCACATGTGTTTAACAGTGAGGGTAATTAACTGTTGGAACAATTTACCAAGGCATGTGGTGGATTCTCCATCATTGGCAATTTTAAAATCAAGATTCAGTGTTTTTCTGAACGATATATTCTATTTTATTATTCTAGTTGAAACAGGAATTAATTCAGGGAAATCCTGTGCCCTGCGTTGTACAGGAAGTTAGATCTATATGATCACAATGGTCCTTTCTGACCTTAGAAGTTTTCTACTCATTGTGCAATGCGTGGCCCCATGCCTTATTTACTGCACGCTTTTCAAACCCTGCTTGAAGTCAGAAATATTAAGTTGTGTTAAGTGATAGAATTATATGCTGTTGCATATCACAGGTTTTCCTTACTCCTGTTATACAGGAAACTTCCATCCATTACTCCCCAAACAATCTTCAGAAACTCATATGCTCATTCTTGACATATTCTGTATTGCTTTCCCATTGCTTTACTGGTTGTCATTATGGCACCATGTTTTGAGGCAAATTGTTTCCCACTGAATACTATCCTTTTAGTGGAGATCGATTCATATAATTTAATAGGGGTCTAAGCTTTTCTTGAACAGATTCTGAGGCCTGAATGGCTTTATTAAATGGCTTTTAGGATGTTAGAACAGTGTTTGGAAATAAGTTCATTTTAAAAGATATTAAGAATATGCATGAATAAGTTCATAATTCCATTTGCTCAGGTTTTTTCCATGTGGGCAGTGGTCTTGGACAATGCCAGCTACATTATATCTAGAAGCAAAATCTTGTTAAACCTGGAACTGTTTACCTGAGCTACATGGGTGATGGGTTGGAAATGAATAGTATGGTTTTGATAACCTTTTCAATGACTAGCCTAGCATTGCTGAATGTTTTCTATCCGTGGAGAGGGACACAGCATCATTTGAAGACAGCTTCGTGTCAAAGGTTTTGTGTATATTTAGAACATGCAAAATCAATGGAAATGCACAATGAAAATCCTTCTGCAAAATAATTCGCACGCCAAAGTCATTTGTCAAGGTTTAATATATAATTATTAAAGTTTTAATAATTTTTAATATGTCAAAAGTGATTTAACGCTGGATTGCTTTTTGGCAATTTTTTTAAAAATAGCCCAATTTTTGTGTTGGGGGCAGATCACCTCTAGAGACCTAAAATCCCATGTTTGAATACTATTAGAAATGAATTCAATAGGCTATTCCTCATTTGTCTGCATTGCAAAATCATCACACAGTCCAGAACAACATGAAATCTGTGTTTAAGAGAAGTACACAAGTGAAAGTTCAGAGGTGTTACTACAGGTTACAATTGACAAGCCAGGTACATTGTCAGAATTACAGATGAGAGGTTGCAGAACATCTGCTCACACTTTGTATAGCTCAAGCCTGTGCTATTAGTCTTTCTTTTTAATGAGCCCTGAATTTACCCAGTAAAAAAGTGCAAAGAGTAGCAATTATACCTCAAGGGAACTGAAAACAGAATTGCTTTACTGGATTCCACAATGAATTCAGAAATATTATTCCCCACTTAACAATGAATCACCTCAAGTTCCTTCTTTTTAATGATCACTTCATCTCCACATTGCCCCCTACTACTGAGCCCTTCTGATTATTCCAGTCTGTCAATGTCTGTGTTTTCTTTGATATTTTTTAGCTCTCCCCATCCTCCCTTGGGAGTGGGCTAACGACCTTCTCCTGTAAAAAAAGCAAAGCCATAACAGAAACCTATGCTATTGCTCAGCTTTGCAGCAAGATACTGCCAAAAGTGGAAGGCAGTGGTGAAGATTCTAGGTTCCACAGGGAATAGAAATGCATAAGTCAAGTAAGTAAGGCTTTGTCTACACTACAGCTTATGTCGGCATAACTTATGTCGCTCGGGGTGTGAATAAACCACTCCCTGAGTGACGTAAGTTACACCAACATAAGCGTTCATGTGCACAGCACTATGGCGGGAGAGCTTCTGCCATGTGCGAAGGTGGTTTTCTTATGCTGATGGGAGAGGTCTCTGCTGTCTGCATAGAGCATCTTCACTAAATGTGCTGAAGCAGCACAGCTGCATCGGTACAGCTGTGCCACTGCAGCACTGTATGTGTAGACATGCCCTCAGTAAGTCAGCCTCACTGCTCTCTTCTATGCTTGCTGTAGTAGAATCCCTTCATTCCTCTCTCCTCCACCCTGTGCTTTTTTGACTCTTTTTTCCTCGGCAAATTCCATTCCTTCAGCCCTCATCTGCTGGGACTATTGGCTGTTTCCACATCTGTCTCTTCCACCTCTTCCCTTGAGCCACTGAGCACCTCTGGAGAAAATCCCACAACCTTTGTCCTCTACAAGTTTAGACTTTCCTCCTCCTGTTCTGCTATATTCACTTCCTTCAAATGAAGCTGTATCCAGATCTTGTCACGGCTTCCTCCGTAAGAAGATTTCTAAGATCTACCCTTTGATTTCTGTCCAGGCAGCTAAAATGCCCATCCAACCCCTCAGCATGTCCTGCCTTGATTACTGTAATCTTATTCTCTCAAGACTAGACCTGGGCAAAATTATTGGCCAAAACTTTTTTTCCACCAAAAAGCAGGAACATTCAGGTCGATCAAAATATTTTGTGAATTCACAGCAGATGTGCCAAATTATTTAAGCAGAAAACAAACAAAACAACCTTTTCATTTAAACTTTTGCTTCAATTTAATTTTTTTAAAAAAGGTTAAAAAATTCCTTGAAAATTAAACAAAGCATTTTGTTTGACCAAAACCAAAACATTCAGTCTAACCTGAAATATGTATTATATTTTATTTACTTTTGCATTTCAGGTTGACTTGAAACTTCCTCCACCCCCTCCACCCCCCATTGTTTTGGTTCAGGCACTGGTCTGTAAAACTGATTATTCATACAGTTGTACACAAAACCTACATAACCCTCTCCAGTCTATACAAAACATAGCTGTTATATCACCTCCCTTGCTCATTGCTCTGACATCATCCATCTCTGTGAATCCCTTTCTTAGCAGCAAATTTAAACTTCTTATCCTCATCTTCAAGGCCTTCCATAACTGTACCTCTATCTAATTAGCCACTTGTCTCTAATCATGTCAACCCCTCCAAATCCTCCAATCCACCAAGGATACCATCCTACCACATCCATTTGTCAGCTGCTCATGCCATCACCTCTGTACCTTCCACTTGGCTTCTTACACATGAAGGGCTTGTCTTCACTGCAGGCTAAATCAGTGGCACTGCAATCGATGCAATGACGTCGATTTAGTGGCTCTGGTGAAGATGTGATAAGTCGATAGGAGAGCACTCTCCCGTCGACTTCAATACTCCACCTCTGTGAGTGACGGTAGCTATGTGGGCGGGAGAGCGTCTCTTGTATGTCACTTATCTATATGACTGTAAGTCCTCGGTGCAGGGACTGACTCCTACCATATATCTGTATAGCGTTCATCACTCTCTGGCCTCACTGGGACCTCCAGGAGCTGCTGCAACATAAATGTTAAATGATAACAATAGTTATAATAATAATAGCCAAATTACATTGCCCAGTTTACAGCATCCTCATTTCCCCTGTGGAACAAATCAATGAAGCAATATCCCAAGGCCTGCCTCATCTTTATTCAAAGTGAAATTAATTCTGAAAGCTGCAAAAGTGGATTAAAATGAACGCAGCCTTAAATTACATCTCTTCATAAGCACACGCTGCTCAGAACCAATATTAAGGCTGTAAGCACTTGCAGTATAATGGGATATCTCCTGCCAGATGTATGCGTTCTTTACCTCATCTAGCTTTCCACTTTTTTTCTTTTTACAAGCCACCCATATGGCAGGACCATTAAACATGTCATAAAAAGACTGCTCAAGTGGCAGTCTTGTTACCCTAATGAAATTACATGTTTTTTAAATCCTTGCTATTCCTACCACCATATGGTATGAAAACACAGGCCTACTGGGATGCCATTTCATGTAAAGTTTAAGTGTCCCACTAGTGAATACATTTAACTGTAATAGCTCTTCTGTTAACTTTTGTTACTTATGCAACCAAACCAAAGCTAGAATGCAAGTGTGAGGAATCTGGTAAGCAGGAAACTATTATTCCCATCAACACCCTCATTGCGGACCTATCACCCTCCAGAGTGGACACGTAGGCACATCCCTAGCCAATAGGGAGAGGGGGCAGAAACTCTATGTTGACATAGGAAATAATCTTTATCTGTAGGAAAGGCAGTGGCCAGGTGGCAAACTGGGAGCGAAGCAGGGAAGCTAACTACAGGTGGAGCTGCTGAGGAATCCAGTGAATTGGGCTGCAGCAGAGTATGTGTGGAGTAGACCAGTGCCTCTGAAACTTTCTGGACTACTCTACCCCTTTCAGGAGGCTGATTTGTCTTGCGTATCCCAAGTTTCACCTCACTTAAACTACTTGCTTACAAAATCCAGACATAAAAATGCAAGTGTCACAGCACACTAATACTGAAACATGGCTGACTTTCTCATTTTTACCATACAATTATACAATAAGTAATTTGGAATATAAATATTGGACTTACATTTCCGTGTACAGTATATAGAGCAGTATAAACAAGTCATTCTCTGTATGAAAGTTTAGTTTGTACTGACTTTGCTAGTGCTTTTTACGTAGCTTGTTGTAAAACAAAGCAAATATCTAGATGAGTTGGTGTACCTCTGGTTGAGAACCACTGGAGTAGACACTAACTGGCATACATTGCAACCAGATTCAGGTCTGTGCAGTACTTGTGGGAAACAGATCTAATGTATGGGTATAGGCTCCAGTATGCAATTCTCCACATGTGCTTTCCCCAAACAAATGTTTCAACCATGTTCCTATTACAATAATATTAAGAAAACATTAACTAGCTAATCAGTAGTCACCTTTGAAAATCATAACCCAAACGCACTGGGGGTTTTATGGTCAGGGGAATTGTCAATGAACTTCATGTTCTCCAGGTCTGCACTGGGCCAACATCTACTAGGAAAAAAACCACTTATTCTTTAGTGCCTCAATGATACCAGTATTAATGACATCAGTGGGTAATTTATGTGTTTATGTGACAGAACGCACCTCTGTATTCACAGCCTACACACTATTTTAATAATCTTTGTACAAAATATGCCTTGTAAGGCATCATTTGAAAACTAATAACTCACTGGTCAATAATATCTTGATGAAATGTATGTAACAATACTATAAGTAAACTTATGAACATAAGCTGAAATCATGACTGAAGTGTGTTTACCAGACAAGTTTGGGAAGCGGGTAAACCTGTTTCTCAGAGACAAAGGACAAGTTGATGTCTGGCCAATGCCCTCAAAGTGAATAGGCCATCACCTATCAAGTGGCCATTCTTTGGCAAGGAAAGGGAGTAGGAACAAACAGATCTGAATAAACAACTTAGCAAACTTCCCCCCACACCAGACTCCGTATCATCTTGCTCTCATTTGGAAAGAACTTTATCTAGGGGTCCCTCTCAGGGAGATTCATTTCAAAAAGTGACTGAACTATAAAAGTGAGGAGAAAAACTGCTCAAGTTATATCTTTCCCTGTCCATCTCCCTCTTTGCACCTAAGATAAAAGATACAGCTGTTGGACTTTGGGGGAGGGGTCCTGACCAGAAAAGTTTGGTCAGTAATGCTGTTAGAGGGATGTGGTAAGTACTTTACTTTGAATTAAGTATAGTTTGTTAAGTTAGGTACTAGGAAGCATTTTATCTTTATTTTTCTTGTAACTATTTTTAACTTTTATGTCTCATTACTTGTACTCACTTAAAATCTCTCTTTGTAATTAAATGTGTTTTATTCTTCAATTGAAACTAATACAGTACATTAAGTTAAACTGACTGGGTAACTCCATTTAAGGTGGCAAGTTATTGTGTATTATTCCATTAAAGGGACAACAGACCTAATATCTCTGGACTGTCCAGGAGAGGGCTGGACAGAACAGAATTTTTTGAAGGGAAATCTGGGACTGGGAGTGTCTTGGGGTCACTCAGACACTCAGGGGCACCTGCATGCTGATGGCTGTTTGTGAGCGATCCATGTTGGGAGCCCAGTATGTCACAGCCCAGTATGTCACATATACACAATTTCTTTCTGTTTTTTTTCCAATGCCTGCAAGCTCCTTCTTGAAACTTCACATTAAGTTGAGTGCTACTGACCACATGGCTCTTGATTCAGTCCATAAAAATGCATTGCAGTGAGCTCAATCTTTTTGCTGTTAGGCTTAAGGTTTGTTTTTATTAAAAGAGAGAGAGAGAGAGATTTTATTGATAAAAGTTGCTTTTCATGTCTGGTTAACATTTTTTGAAAAATATGAAAGGTTATATGTGAAATGTTCAACCCAGCTGCTGTACTTCCTAGCTCTTTCTCTAGTGATGGGGGGAAATCTTGATTTAAGTGATTTAAAGTCAAAATTGAAAAGATTTTTTATATCAATATTCAATGATGTTTCAAAGACATAATTCAGTGGAGTTGTTGTAGCTCTGTTGGTCCCAGGATATTAGAGATATACGGTGGGTGAGGTATTATCTTTTTTGGGTCAGTTTCTATTGGTGAGAAAGACAAGCTTTTAAGCTACACAGACCCAAGCAAGAGCTCTCAACAACAGAAGTTAGTCCAATAAAAGACATTAACTCACCCACCTTGTCTCCATAATTAAGTGGAGAAAGTTTTAGTATCAATAGAATTGAAGTAGAAGGAACAAATTTAGCTGGCCATTACTCCTCCGTAAATTAGGCCTTACACTATGTGATCAACGCACATTTAAATGAACAGTTAATTCATTTTATTGATTCAAGTCCCAGTTGAGTAACCAAGAGTAGTCCTATTGACTACAATAGCCCTACTCATGTATTTAAATTTATGCACTGGCTTAATCACAGAATCATAGAAATGTAGGTCTGGAAGGGACTGCAAGATGTCATCTAGTCCATCCTGCCGCATTTAGGCAGGATTAAGAATACCTAGATCATCCCTTATCAGTGTTTGTCTAACCAGATCTTAAAAACCTCCAAGGATGGGCATTCCACAACCTCCCTAGGTAATCTTTTCCAGTGCTTAGCTATCCTTGGAGTTAGAAACATTTCCCTACTATCCAACCTGAAGTCTTTGCTGAAAAATAACGTGATTCAGAGCCACAATGCATGAGACAATGAAAATGGCTGAAGTTGGTGCGAAACTTTTGGAGACTATTTTATTACATATAGTCTGATTCTGCAATGCTTATTAAAGCTCAGCACCTACCCAAGAACAAGCCAACTCAAGATCCAATGGCTGGAAGCTAAAGCTAGATTCTGACTAGACACACATTTCTTTTCACTGGGAGGGTAGTTAACCACTGGAACAACTAACCTGAGGATATGGTAGCTTCTACATCACTTGAAGACTTTAAATCAAGATTGTATATCTTTATAAAAGATATGTTGTAGCTCATCCAAAAGCTATGTGCTTGATGCCGGAACCACTTGGTGAAATTATATGGCCTGTGCTATATAGGAGGTCTCACTAGATAATCACAATGGTCTCTTCTGGCCTTGGAATCTATAAATACTGAACAGAGGCTATTATATTAATTGAACTATGATGTCGCTGCACACAATATTTATGAACCAACCAAAGTCACTTAAAAGGAGATTTTCAGTAGGACCTGTAGCTTGGAGGGGAGGGGACTTCCTTGTTTTGTCCATGCTCTGTAGAACTCCCCAATGCACCGCAAAATCTTGTCCCAAAGTTGTTGCAATCATGTGAGTAACTTTATTTATGTGAGTGTACCTATCGAAGTTAATAGACCACTTGATTTAGGTGAGCAAGGTTACTTCCATGCACAAGTGTTTGCAGGGTCAGGCCTGAGAAACAAAGACAAGACAAGGCATGGAATAACTGTTCAGGAAAATGAGGGTATAGGGAATATTAGTGAGGGGAGCAGCATTGCAAATATTCCTGGAAGAACAGGGTTTGAAGGAGGGATTTTTAGGAGAGCTGCTCTTGATTAGAGGTAAGAATAGGGAGCTAGTTACAAGCATACAGAAGCAGGGAGGGGATTAATTTAAGGTACAAACCTGAGAATGAGAGAGGGACGTGAAAGGTTCAGTGAGTGGAGAGGATTAGGAAGAAAGTGGAGGTATGGGGGGAAGCGAAAGCAGAGGTATAATTGAGGGCAATTTTAGGGAAAGGGCACATACTCTGTGATGGCACAAAAGAGGGAATCCAACTTATTAGATTCTTGACTAGAGCAGGACAAATAATTGAATTTTTTGTTTGGTGGTTAAACTGAAAAATTAGGGGGGGAAATACAGGTTGACCCAAAATTAAATTTTTTGGTGTTTCTCACCAAAACAAAAAACTGGACAAAATTGAAAAATAAGGAGGTCATTAGAAGACCCCAACAGCCTTCAGGGTATTCCTTTAAAAACTTAAATAAAAAGCATCTGTCCTCTCATTCAAGCTCTAGAGGTAGGGCTGCACAAAAATCCCAGAACCAAAGAAACCCTATATTATGAGATGTTTGAAATCTTTGGCATTTGAAACGTATCTGATTTTACATATGATCGCTGTGTGTATAGTGGTCAGAACCAAAACCATGGATCTAACCAAATCTAAAATTTGATATGTTTAAAACCCAAATCCTGCTATTAATTTTGTGGCATGAAACCATCTTTCACAAGGTTCCCAGCTTCTTTTTGCTTTACAAGTCACTGCAAATGAAGGGGCTGATCCTGCTCCCATGGAAACCAAGGATAAACCTCCCACTGAATTCAATGGGAATGGGATCAGTCTCTAAGATTGCTTTTGTCTTTACCTGTTTATAAACTGAAAGACAAGATTGTCATGAAGTCCAAGCTGCAATCACTACACTCTTCATTTATTTACATTTATTTTAGATTTTTCTAGCCCACTTTGCATACCCAGAAAATATGTCATATTGAAGAATCCACATAATATCCTATTCAACAATAATAGTTAAAACTGTATGTGTCACTTCTCAAGTCACAGAAATATCTTACTGGTATATGTCTAAACCATAGTCAATTGTCAGGCAGGATGTCAGAAGAAGGGAAAAGATAAGAAGATAAAGGAAAAAGGAGAAAGCTAACAAGGAAGGAAGGAAGCGGGAAGCAGGGTGGAGATGAAAGTTTCATTTTAAAGAAAAAGAGAAGACAATATTTTGAAGGAAATTAATGTGCTACAATTGTTCCTGAAAAATAGTGTCAAAATCTGTGCAGTGTCACATGCTGTGAGCCCAGTATACTGTGACTGCATCTTCACGATGTCATAGACATTCTTGCTCATTCTTGCCTTTGCTCTTTGATGGAAAAATGATTTACAGTAACCATGAGTGGATATAGACAAACTTACATCATATGGTACTGGGAAACATATGTTTAGTGCTGTGGTGCACTGGTTGCTAACTTCCATCCTAAAGGTGGATTAAGTGGTAAGGAGCAATGAAGTTTCAGTTATGGATAAAATGATTCCTTACGTATCTTTCAGTTTTGAGTCAAATTTATGTAAGTCTATAAAGGTCTCTGGGAATATTCTGAACGAAGATTGTAAATGTAAGTTATAATAGGGATGTGTGACAAATTAATAATGAACTCAAAATCTAAGTTCAAGGTATTTTTTCATTTCATTGTAAACTCAAAGTGGACTTTGCTTTTTCTAGAAAATTTTGGTAAGGTACATGAATATTTCATGTAAAAATTAGCCTACTTTCCAGTGAAAATATGATGGCGTGTAGCCAAAAAAATGACTATTTCTGAGCAAACATTGGCCATTTTTAGAATGATTTTTTTTCTCTTGAACTAAAGAACTCTGAACATTTCTAGTTTTGAAAAAAAAATTGGGGGGGGGGGGGGCTCTTTAGGAAGATAGGAATGGCCAGATGGATCAGACCCCAGGTCCACCTGTCTCTGACCGTGGCTAGCACTAGATGTTTCAGAGAAAGGTGTAAGAACCCACGCTAGGTAGATGTGGGATAATCTGCCCCCCACATAGGTTTTATCCTGATCTCTGATAGTTCGAGATGGTGTAAGCCCTGAAACACAAGGTTGAATATCCCCTTCCACAGTTTTTGTTGACATTAATTATAATTCTGGATGGTCTTCAAAATTATGGATGAAATTATGTAAAATTGTATCCTTTTGATATTATGACAGGGCCACCCTCACTTAGATTTAGGTGAAACAAAAGGAAAACATTGTGTATATGTATATTTTTGTAATATTTAGACAGAGACCAATGCTTATTATGCTGACCAGTGTTGTCTCATTGTTTCCTTGTATTCCCCCATCTGTCTGTCTGCATCCATTTGTTATCTCTTGTCTTATCATTACATTGTAAGCTCTGTGGGGCAGAGACTGTCTTTTTGATCTGTGTTTGTGCAGCACCTAGCACAATGGGGTCCTGGTCCATGGCTAGGGAAATAATAATAAATAATTTACAATAAAATGTTGTTAAAAAGTATGACCTTTTCATGCAAAGTTCTGTGAAACTGTTTTTTAAAACTTCTTCTAACTCTAGTTATTACTTTCAAAGAATGCACAAAAAAACCGCAGATCAAGGAGAAGAAATATGGCACTCACAAAATAGTTATCTTTGCATATTATCTCTCCATATTTAGCTTAAGTAACTTTTTAATTGATCAGAATCCTAACCCTTAGTTAACAGAACTGCCTAGTTATATATACAATGTGTAACAAATTGCAGTTGCCCATTTTGCAGCATGTACTCAGTATAAGACACAGTGATTAGAATCCTGAAAAGGAAAACAGTGTTACAGGGCCAACAGTTAAGCAATTAAAATAACACCTATGTTATGCAAATGGAAATATTTTACATATGAATGCTCTGATTGGGATAACAAGCTTCCTGAGTAAAGTTCTGTGGTTCCCTCTTGTATCTTAGATATAAAAAGCTGCTTGACGCAGCAGATAAATGGTACATTGCTGCCACTGAAATAGCAAACTGAACACAATCAATGAAATCAAATGAAGCATTAACCACTATGGCCTACCTGCAAGTGGCCTGATACTAATGTGATATGGCAGCTGAGAGCAGCTTCATACAACTTTCTCAGCCTCCCTAAGTAATTGGTAACCTCTGACCTCATCTCACATGAGTAGCTGGGGGAGAACTACTCCCAGTTAAGCAGACAGGTCAAGCCGAAGCCTGATTGTCTGAACTTTCAAACATGTGACCCTCTTCCTCAAAACTTTCTTTCTCACACCTAAAGATCATGCCACTGGCCCCTGGTACTGCCCTTTGATCACTGCTTGGAGTCTTTTGTTTACCTTATATATTAGCCCAGTCAAATGTGCCTGAACTGTACAGTATCAGTTTTTCCCTGGTCCTTTAAGTTTGTGTAAAGAAAAACTAGCCTGATCTTAGCAAACTTCTATCTTGTTTAGCACTGATCTTGGATATATGCAAAACTGACAGCATTACTAGTATAATCCTAATTTTGGCATGTGCAACTTTAACACTTGGAGGATCCGAATGTAGTTTAACTGAAGTGATTCACTGAACTTTGGGTACCAGTGAAGAAAGGATTGCTCAGATTTGGGAAGCAGATTAGGTACAGTGATTTGCTTAGCATATTCAACTTCCAGATGGAATATGGCAGAATGTATCAATCATGTACTAGTTCTGTGAAAGCAGAATTGTAGTCTAACTGGCCAGTATTAGTTAGTACACACCATAAAAGCATGCTCCCACTGAAGTTTTGCAGCTGACTTCAATGAAAGCAGGAGCAGGCCTTGGAATTCTAAAGGCGAGCACAAAGGGTACATCTACGCTGCGTCTGGGAGCATGCTTCCCAGCAAAGGTAGATGGACGTGCACTAGCTCTGCTCCAGTTAGCACTAAAAATAGCCGTGTGGCCACAGCAGCACTGGCAGCTGCTCAGGTTAGCTGCCCAAGTACATACCCAGGGCTCAGATGGGTTAATACTCTGGTGGCTGGCTGGAGCTGCCGCCCATGCAGCTGCAGCCAGTGTGCTAACTCAAGCAGAACTAGCTAATATTTGTCTCCCTTGAATGGGAAGCAGGTTCCCAGTAGCAGTGTAGACTTATCCCAAGGTTTGAAAAGAAGCCAAGGAAAATTAGGTGCTCAACTACTATCCAGTTCCAAAGGCTCTGGGTGTCTTTAGCCTCCTTTGCAAATCCCATCCAAAATATCTAGAAGTGATGCAAGAAAGTTTGGCATCTCCTCCTCCTTTACAACATCCCACCCTACTTGTGGATAAGTGCTAGGTTGGAATACTTTGTGTAGATATGATTTAGTCTCTGCTCATGTATCTGCATTTAAAATAAGCTTTAGCTCTGTGGTTTTCTAATGCACAAACCTTCTCGTCACACAGAATCCTCTTCTGTGGCTCATGTTAAATAACTAATTTTCTTTAATAATTGAGCAGACATTTTGAAGGTAATTATTTATATTTGCTTCAAACCATTAGGAGAAATATTTGTCTGCTCTGCCATAATTTATTTTTTCTTTTTTGTTTTTTCCTGTTTATAAATAGCTCTCAAAGCAGGCCAGTAATAAATAAACGATACTGTTTGCTATGTTGTTGTTAATCATTTCTGTTGTTACACAATGGTGAATTTCACATAGGCAATCACTGGTGGGGTTTATCCTCCTATGTCACACACTGCTCCAGTTTAGCACAAATACTATCATCCTGATTTTACCAGTAAATATGAAACTCCAGGACTCCAAAAATGTAGTACTCACTTAAACTAGTCAAATCCTTTCATAGTTTAGAAAGCCAGCAGCCTTGCAGTGACCGTCAATTTTATTGTACGAATCAATTTGTCTCCACTGACGGAAAATAATTGCAAAGCAAACAAATTATCCATGGTACATTGAACTCCATTCACTCCAGGGACTCTGAGCTTCCAGCTTTAGAAGATTTTTCTCTGCATCTCTCAAAAAATGACCCCTCTCTTAAAAAAAAATCAAGACTCTTACTTCTGGTAGAGATCCTCAAAATTTTTATCCCTGCTTAATTTTACAATATTTGACCAGCCACAAAGATACCACCCAAAACAACTAATCTGGATACATTAAGTCCCAAATCTGCGACTTTGTGTGTAGAAGTTTAGTAAAAGCAAAGAAGACTGTAGCTGGAAATGAAGAATACACATGGAGGGTGAATGTTTGAAAGGCCAAACTCAACCTTATGTATAAATACAATCCACAGGCTACATATAATAGTGCCTAACCTTGACTGATAGAGGTGCACAAATATGGGTTTAGGTACCTAAATTTCTGGGCCTGGGTCTGAACATTTTGGCCTTATAACCTATCTTTGATTGCTGAGAAGCACCACTGCAGGGTTCTCAGGGCACTCCAGTTTCCAGCATGAAGTCTTTAGCTCCACCACTCAGATTTCAATTGGTGGAGGTGAACTCATTCCTGGCTGCATGACCAGGTCACTTCCTAATATCAGCTGTGGGAGTCTATTTACATCTAACCAACACCAAATGGAGGGGTAGAGGGAAACATATGGCATGTAGGGTGCTCTCTGACATTAGTTAATTAGAAGAGAACGTTAAAGGGGCAGTGCCTTAAAATGTATTTCAGAAAAGAAAAAATGCAAACACTGTCTCATTTCCATTCTTCGCAGTATTTCAGGCCCAGTTCTGCCATCCCTTTATAACAGCAGCAGTCTCTACTATCTACTGTGACTCTTCTCCCCTGTGTAAGGACTACTCAATTCAGAGTTATAGCAAAGCCTTCCCTTTGGTACTTAAAACTGAATTTTTGGGTGCAGCTTACTTTGACCATCAGTGCTTTTTTAAAAAAAGTGACTCTGTAAGCATCTTTAACCAGTTGTGTATTTAAAGTGACAAAGTACCACTATTTCTTACTGTTTCCCCTTTTATTGGAGGAAATGTGATCTAGTGGTTAGAGCATGAGCTTGGGAGCCAGGACTTCTAGACAGACTTCCATGGGAATGGGAGCCAGGGCCTGGATTCTATTACAAACTCTGTCACTGACTCTTGGTGTGACCTTAGGCAATTCACTCTGGAATATGGATATAATAATACCGGTATAATAATAATCATTAATACTTACCTACTTTGCTCTGTGTTGTCTTATTTAGGGCCAATTAATTAGGGACCATTTTGTTCTTGCATTCATCGATGTGAATTCAGTATAATTCCATTGAAATCAGTAGAGCTACTCTGGATTTAGACTTATGTAATTTACAAGAGAAACAAAGTAGGTGATAAGAAAAGGAGTACTTGTGGCACCTTAGAGACTAACAAATTTATTTGAGCATAAGCTTTCGTGAGCTACATCCGATGAAGTGAGCTGTAGCTCACGAAAGCTTATGCTCAAATAAATTTGTTAGTCTCTAAGGTGCCACAAGTACTCCTTTTCTTTTTGTGGATACAGAATAACACGGCTGCTACTCTAAAAGTAGATAATGTAATATCTTTTACTGGACCAACTTATAAAATATATTACCTCACCTACTTGTTTCTCTTATATCCTGGGACCAACATAGCTACAATAACACTGCAAATAAATTACAAGAGAACTTGGCTCTTAATGTTTGTAAAGTGCTTTCAGCTACTGAAATGGAAAATCCTCTAGAAATACAAAATATTAATAAACATCCTATTTCCAATCATTCCCTAAATGACATGCAATATTGCTATAAACCTTTATAATATACAATTACATTATACAATATATTATATTATATACTATATACTTACTCCTTATTTACATGATAACATTTAAGGTAATGGGAATTTATTAGAAATTGGTAACTGGCATACAAGAGCGGGTGGACAAATAGGTAGCCAGAAGTCATTCATTTTCTCTAGTCCTTAATTCCAGGAGAGGCCATTCACTGGTTGTAAATTTATGGTTTGTAAATTGATAATACTAAATATAGATATATAGGTTTAAGGATATTTTAAAATGTACTGGAATTAATTCTGATCTGTTCTGGGCACTTTAAAGAATTAATGGTCATATATTAAATTATTAGGCATTTTTTATCCATCTTCCACCATTCAAATCAGCTGATAAACACAGAAACATGAATTGTGTGGGGGTCATCACAAGTACCCTGATTCATTATCTAAAGGAACCAAAAGGTATCTGCTTCTAAAGTCAGATATATATAAAGTGAATAAACCACAAACTGGCAGACGGTACATTAGGGACTGATTCTCCTCTATGTAATCATTTACTGCTTTAAACCTATGCTTTGCCAATGTCACTGGCTTAACTAAATCAGTTTAAAGTGGCACCTTCATTTAAACAGCTAAGACTCTGCATGGTGATTGTCCTGCTTATCAGGCTATCCTAAAAATATTCTGGGCCTGATTAGCAACTGATTTACAGCAGTTTAACATCAGCATAGCTCTATTAACTGTAGTGTATTGTAGTTACTCCCGATTTACACCTACAAGAGTGAACGGATAATGAAGACCATTGTGCTCATTTCAAATTCATATTTATTTTATGGAGTTTTAAAAAAATCATTTCAGGCAAAACACTTTACTAAGGTAATTTTGACTCATTTACGAGCATAAAATGAACAAGGGGCCAAACAATTACAAAGTTAGTGATAGAAAACACCAATTAATGGCTCTTTAACTATTGTGAATAGACTACAGACAACTCCAGGAATGAAATTTAAACAGACTTTTCCATTGTTTAGAGTCATTGGTTTCCCTCACATCGGTTTTTTCCCCTGGCACTCATCATAATTAATTGGGTGTGCCATTTATCATGGAGTAATTAAGTGGCTTCTACTGTATTTGTCATTGCGAGCAAAGGAAAAGAGCTCATTTCAGCTTAAATTTTTATCATGGGCAAGCAATTTAAAACAAATAGCTTCACAATTTCCAGAAAAAAGACATGTTAACTCCCAGCAACAAGCCCTGCCCATAGAAGAGGGGTGACAGCTCATTCCGATGGTCTGCATCTGAGTTATTTGCATTGCAAACTCATTTTTACAGTGTCACAACTTTCTGCAGCAGCAGGATTCACTCTGATGGTGCTGCTGTGGGAATTTTTCCCTGAATGCTCTGGTGTCTCGTTGTGGCAAAGTTACAGGAGGAGATAATAACCGCTACAAGAGAAATCTATACAGGTGGCCCAGACCCAGGCCTTGCAGCCATATCGCTTAAAGGCGTGGCAGGCTAGTGGTAACTGCTGTTACTTCTGATACTCCTTTTGTAGTCATGACAAGGCAGTGTTGTTTCTGAGGGCTTGTCTACACTAGAAAGTTTTACCCACAAAAGTTCTGCCGGCATATTGCTGTCAACATGGCTATTTCACATTTGGCTGCCTTTGACTGTGCAGTGTGTACGTTCTCATAGCATCAGGTTGGATCAGCAAAAGATGTTTAACACTGTGAGTAGGCATCCCGATGGTGTCCCCGCTACACCATCTGGTGCACTACCTTTTGGGAAATTTTTGCGGTGTATTGTGGGATAGTGTCACTTCTCTCAGGGAACTGCGGTAGACTGGAGTCAAAATTCCCACAATTCTCTCTGCTTGCACTGTTTTTAAAAAATTCCCACAATTCCTTTACATAATCCACTCTTTTTTTTTTTCTGTTTTCTGCCAAAGCTAGGGATGCTGCCCAGATTAGAGGAGCTCTCTTGTCTATTTTAAGGCTCCGCCAAATGATTTTTCTTTTCAGAACCACAGCACCTACGACAGCAGCCACTCAGGCAGCTGGACTACTGAGGAGGAGTGGATGTTAGAGACAGTGAATGAAACTGACCAGCTGCGGATGGTGGAACAATGGTTCTGGGCCCATGAAACAGGCACTGAGTGGTAGGGCTGGATCGTGATGGAAACCTGGGGTGACCAGTAGTAGCTGCAGAATTTTCGGATGGGGGAGACTATATTCTTAGAGACATTTGCTAAGCTCTGCAGAGCAGAGACACCAAAAGGAAAGCTGCTCTGACAGTGGAGAAATGGGTAGCAAGCGCTCTCTGGAAGCTTGCAATACTGGAATGGGCAATCAGTTTGCTATTGGAAAATCTATGGTGGGGCTGTTGTCATCCAGTTGTGCAAGGCCATGAAGCATCTGCTGCACAGGATTTTGACTGTGGGCAACGTGCAATAAATATGATATGGTTTCAATGCAAAGGGCTTCCCTAATTGTGCTCCCTTCCATAACTTGCCTCTGAGTACATATGTTGAAAGGTTTCAGAGTGGTAGCCGTGTTACTCTAGCAGCAAAAACAACAAGGAGTTCTTGTGGCACCTTAGAGATTAACAAATTTATTTGGGTATAAGCTTTCGTGGGCTAAAACCCACTTCATCAGATGCATGGAGTGGAAAATACAGTAGGCAGGTATAAATTCACAGCACATGGAAAGATGGGAGTTGCCTTACCAAGTGGGGGGTCAGTGTTAATGAGCCAATTCAAACTAAGTTACACTACTTCAGTTACATAAGTTAGGTAAAAGAAGTTGACATAACTTAGGTCGACTTACAGCGGTGTCTACACTGTGTTCCCACCTCTCGGGGAGGTGGAGTATAGACATCAACAGAGAGCGCTCTGCCATCTACTTAGTTTGTCTTCACCAGACCCACTAAATAGACACCTCTGCATCGATCGCAGCAGTGCCGATTTAGCAGGAAGTGTAGACAAGTCCTCAGTATAAAGATGACTTATACTGGAATGCTAGTCCTCTTCCGGAATGAGAATAGCTATACTGGTATAAAATGCCTTTGCACTGATAGAACTGCCTCCAGACAAGGGGGCTTGTATGGCTTTAATTATACTGGTATAGTTAAAGTGGCAAAAAATTCTAGTATAGACAAGGCCTCAGTCACAGTATCTTCAGTTCTCCTGTACGGTACAATTTATTTAGGGGTAGATTGGGTATCCTTTACTCACTTTGGACTACTTGAGAGTGTAAGTGTTCTCCATGGTGAGTAATGGCTGCATGATCTAGTCCTTTAATAATTAACTCATGATTTTAAAAAGACTTTTTTTCCTCCATTACATTCATATACTATATGTGCCACCTGCGTTTCCTTCTTTGTGTGTGTTCAATTCTATTTATTAGCAATTTACTCCTGCACTAGATTGAAGGTTTCACCTTTACAGTCAGATTTTATGGATTTTTCGTCAACTAGGTTTTGAATGTGTGAGGCAAGAGGTGAGTGAACCAACCAGAATGTGACTTAAGAACATTCATTTGAATACAGGACACATTAAAATCAAATAAACATTTTGCTGTAATATCATTGCAGCTACCTTCTATCAGCATAACAGCTATAGTGCCTGGTCTTTGTTTTAGCTGGTGGTACTTGAGGTTTGCTATTTACTGTGCAAATTTGATTGTGATTTTTATCTATGCAGTTTTATCTTCTGCTGACAAAAGTTATCTTTATTTCCAGTTAAAGATGAATAAAGCAAACAGAGAGTACTGAAGTCATTTTTTATTACTCTAACTTATGTAGATTTTATCAGTCATGTCCTCATTAACCATATATTATTGGTGTCATCTGCAGTCACTGTTATATGTTTAGTTGGAATATAAATCATCATTTTATATGGCCTTAAATGTAATTAGTGTTATTGGACATAAATTTAATATTGTTTAGAACATTTGGGCAACAGCCAGCAGTAAGAATTGGTTGCACCTGGCTAATTACATCTTTTCTCTATGAAGCAGAATGGAGATAAGCAGAAGGGTAACTATGGGGCTGTGTTAGCTAACGAATCAGTTATCAGTTGGTTACTGATTAGACATTGAAGCAATGATCCTCCTGCACCAACTTCACTGCGCTGGCCATTGTGTGTGGATGCCAGACTCTTGCCTACCAAACAAGTCCTCTACTCTGAGCTCACCCATGGTCAGAGATCCCGTGGTGGTCAGAGGCCACAAAGTGCCTTCCCCTCAAAGCTGAAAAGAGAGAGAGGAGGAAGGAAAAAGAAATAATTTTCTCCCAACAAGCCGCTGGTCTGCCACAAAATGTCTGTACCTACTGCAGGCAGATTTGCGGTTCCAGGATCGGGCTCCTGAGTCATCTCAGGACCCATATGTAAATCCGTGGTAGAGATCATCCTCGAATCAAGGGATCCCCAATCACTGATTAGACAAAATCATTGATGGACATAAGTAATGGATGAAATCCTGGGTGTTTCGCCATTTACTTCAATGGGGGCAAGGATTTTGTCCAGTAAGTTAGAATAGAAACTCAGACTTCATATAGTGGACTGAGCATGGTAATAGAATCCAGAAGCTCCCAAATTCTAATCTGGGCTCTAACACTTACTTCCTATATATGGCTTCAAACAAGTCATGTAAACTTGTCACTGGACAATTCATTGGAAGGATTTCCGCAAATCAGTGGGAGTAGTTTCAGTGTGTGACACTGGCAGGCCAGCTGCCATCTCAGTATTGAGATCCCCATGTCTCAAATGAACACTGACAACTACATAGCTGGAATTAATCTAGCTCACTTGTGTGTTCATAGTGTTAAATAGGTATTAGAATTAGAAGAATGTGTTTACTGTTTAAACTCTACTGAATGTTTGTGAGTATCTGCATACATTAATCCCACTTACATAACATCTATATCCCATATTGCAAGGTAATATATGAGCGGTTGTATAGTTAACCTCTCTGACTGTGTAAATCACCAGACAGGAGAGAGACATAGAATCATAGACTATAAGGTCAGAGGGGATCATTGTGATCGTTTAGTCTGACCTCCTGCACAACACACACAGAATCTCACCCACCAACTCCTGTAACAAACCCTTAACTTAGGTCTGAGCTATGAAGATATTAGTGTGAAGGGCCAATTTTCAACAGAAAGTTTTATGCCTTTCCAAAAAGGGGGAAATGTCCATCAATACCAGCTGGACTTCTGTGGGAATGTTACAACTGGAATGTCCTAAATACTGTCAACAGGAGGACAAAAGCCTTTTTTTTATTTTGCCCTCCTTCCTGTGAAGGTGAGTCATGCATGTGGACTCTTCCTATCACCTGAGCTTGCAGCTCAGAGCACATGGCAGGAGGGGAATAAAACCCCTAACAAGAAGGAACTGATTATCTCTGCTGATTGGACTTGGGGGCAAAATGTTTCTAGGCATAAGAAAGAGATCCCCAGCTGCTTAACCTGGGTTAGTCCCCTAAAGGACATATAGAGCTTGCTTATTATACAAGATTCTGATATCTTTTGAAACATAAGACTGTAAATCGTGTGTGTGTGTGTGTAACCTGCTTTAACCTTATAAATAACTAATTTTTTTTTTAGTGTTGTCTTTGGTATAGAATCTAAGGTGCAAATTGACCTGGGGTAAGTGACTGATCCTTTGGGACTGGTAGTAACCTGAATATTGCTGTGTCTCTTGGTGTAATGGACCACCTATCACAAACATGCACTCACCTGAGTGGTTCGGTAGAGCAGAGTACCCACGGGGACTGTCTGTGACTCCATGTTAAGACTATTATAATGTCTGAGGCATTTCCACGTGGTAATTCATTTGGTGAACTCTAAGTATAGAACTCACAACGAATTTGGGGTTTGTGCCCTGGTTCCTAGCAGTCTGCCTGGAGGCAGGTATTCATGGTTTTGAGTCACTGGAGGTAGTGTTGCACACGGCCTTAACCTCTCTGAGTTAAATACATATATCAAATACATATATGTTGATTAAGACTTCCCTTCTTTTGAAGTTAAGACCCATATACATAATTACAATTGCCTTTCAAATATATACTATAGTTATGTTACATCTCCATCAATAATTCATCTTTTCAGTCACATACTGCAGTGATGAGTATCCATAAGCAATATCAATAATGTACCAAATTTTCTTTATTTCAAAATGTTGTTTCCCTGTTCAAATACTTTGGCATACATTTCTAATAACTGGCCTTTTGTACTACTAAAAGTTAAAGAAAAAGTTAGAATTGGAGGGGAAAGTGGTGATATTCTCCCAAGCTCTGCCCACAAACCAATTTGGCTCACTCATGACATCAAAATGTGACACCAATTCATGGTATACTGTGCAGATCTTAATAATATGATCATCCTTCTTCTTTCATTCATGCAACAGTGAAAGAGTTAATGGTGACATTTAGAGTAGCATCAGGAGGTTCTGGGGTTAACCCACTGAGATAAATAAGGAGAATGCCCACCTCTCAGAGATATTATTTCAGTCTGTTGCAGCCACCACTGGATCAGTTTACGTTCTGTTCATATTGTGAAGGCTGTCGTCACTGCCATTTAAAGCAATTGTTTAAAAAAAATTAAACTAAGATCCTAGCAAAAGTTTGCTTCTAGGAAAAGGGACTGGCTTGCTGAGCTGCTAAAAACCTGTCCACTTCAACAGCTACTTCATAGGACTTTATCAGCATGCAAATGGAGATGTCATTTGAAAGCAGCCTAGTTCACCTGTGTGATGGAAGCATAGTATATAGGTGTGAAAATCAGGAGAGTTATGCAGATATAAACATTATATATTATATTCAAAGAGAAATGGTCAATCAAAAGTGACTAATGATTTTGGGTGCCTCCATTTTTGGATGCCCAGCTTGAGAAATTTTCTCCTCCTTCCCTCTTTGGAAAAGCAAGAGAATTCTTCAGGGGACTGCAGGGACCATAACTGTGGCCACCTCCTGCACAGGGGGGACAAAAGAAGGCATTTCTGCCTGCCTTCCCCCATCACATTGGTGCAAGGGACAAATATAATCTGACCCGGAGTTTCTTTAGAATAATAGGAGTTTTCACAATTCTTGTGAAGTGTAAATTAACTTTCCTTTTCCCTTGGCATTTTTGCTTATTCTAAATTATCTCTACTGTATAATTAAAAGAGAAACTTCAAATATAACAATAGCAAACTCTCCCTGTTCTTCACCTTCTTAAAGGCTACTAATTACATCTGTATACTGTGAATCCATTGAGGAGTTTCTGCACTGGCATATTAATGATGAAGCTCTCTGAAGAGTGTTCCCTAGACCTTTAGCAGTTCCAAATGCCTGTTAATGAAAAAAGCTTTGTGGATGGCATCCTGCTTGAATGAACAAAGGTAACAATGGCGACTGGGAAATTAATTATTAAGGCGGATGCTACAAAAACATAGGTCAATAATGTTCAATATGTGGTTGGAAGGGAATTGAAAAAAACATAGGCTTTGACTTAGAAGGAGAGGGAGTCTCACTAGCATGTGCTGTAATTCACATATGAGATGAGTTATTTTGGGGTGTGGAGTTTAGACTGATATTATAGTCCCTCCGGGGGACATGTCACACTGCAAAGTAGTTCTGACATTCTGAAAAAGAGACTAGCCAAGTCGAAATGGAGGCTGTCAGGTAACTTTCATTGCTCTTAATTTCTTTTCTGTGTTCCTAAACCTTAGTGCTGCATGAGGCCCCAATTCATGAAAGCACTTAAACACCTGTGTAAGTCCACTCCTCTTCAGAAAAGCAGATAAGCATGTATTTAACTTTAATTCCCATTCCACTGGGAATTTAGCATGCGCTTAAACACACATATAAGGGCTTTCCTGAATCAGGTCATGAGGTTGTTTTTCATAGTGTCCATTCTCATGCATTTATTATAGTAGGGCCTAGCGAAGCCCCAAACGCTGAGCACTACATACACATAGGCCAGGTCTACACTACAAGCTAGGGATGTGATTCCCCTGCTCATGTACCCATACTTGCACTAGCTCTCATCAAGCTAGCATGAGTATAAATAGCAGCATAGCCACAGTAGCTCGGGTTGTGGCAGCAGAAACATGGCTGAGGTGTGCCAATACAAACCCACCTGAAAATTGGTGGCTATGTATTCAGGAATCATACCCCTAGCTCACAGTGTAGACACAGTCATAATAAGAGACAGTCCCCGCCCCATAGAGTTTACACACTAAATAGATAAGACAGATCCGGGTGGGAAATATCACTACTTCCACTTTAGAGATGAGATTAAGATCCCAATTCTAGAGACTACAATCATTTTTAACATCTAACTGGTAATGCTCTGAACCAAGTCGTCGGCTTGCTCAATAAGTGAGTTTGATATCCCCTCATCACTACATTTAAGCCTACTACATACAATATGTCCACTTGTAACTGTCAGGAAAAAATAGCCCTTCACAGATTTTAGGTTTATTGAATATTCTCATTATTTGTGGTCCTAAAAGAAAATCCTTTTTTTTTTGGTTGTTTATTTAATGTGGAAGTTATTGCATTCTCAACAAGGCACGTCTATTCTTCTTGATTTTAAAAAATACTTAAAAAAACCATTGAAAATTATTTTTTCCCCATAAAATTGTTGCAACTGAAAAATGAACTGTGTATCTTCCGGAGAGTGAAATAACTCAGGAATTCAGGGAGGTTGAGGTTCCTTCTCCAAAGATTCTACCTGTTGTTTCCTACTGCTGTGCCATAACCCAACCCCTGTATCTGGATTACCATTGATGAAACCCAGCAGAACTTCAGTCCAACTTAAAACTCCTGATTGTGGCCTGGACAGACATAGCACAGGGAAGTTATCCTCACTCTATTTCACACCTAGTTCTAATTAGGAAACACTTGAAATCTCACTCACAAAAAAAGCTTCTTTTCAATATGCTGAATCCAGACGCACTTCTACAATTAAGCCATTAATTACCCTGGTATGGCATATGTCACATTTTAACCTAGTTCCCTCATGAATTAGGCCATTTATTCTTTACCTCCTAGTACTTTTTAATAGCAAATGTTTTCAGAAATACAAGCATACCTTTAGTATTAAAACTCTAGTAGGGTCAAATACTCTTATTCCCATGAATAGTACCATACTCTCCAAGTATTCCCATTTTCTTCAGTTGTTTACTCCTGATGTAAGGCACTAAGCAACACATGGGAGGATATCACAATCTGGCCTTTATCATGTTTCCCTTTATTTTATAAAATTGTATGGGTCTCTTTCAAGCATTACCAGATGGAAACTGAATGAGAATTTCTCAAATAGAATTTGGGAAAATGTGACTTTGTTCAATATGTTTCTTTATTAAGAACTGACTCTTTCACTAGTAGCTCATCCTACTATAAATGTTCCTAATTCAGAAACACAGATTTCTTCTTTCCACATTTCTCCTTTCTAGTGAGTCTTTTCTGAAAATTAATGCTGAGATCAAATGAAGGGTTTTTTTTCCTCTAAAATAATTTTAATCTATGCTGGAAGATTTAATGTACTAAACTTAATATGCAGAAATAATGTATAAAGAAGAAAAGGCTTTTCCAAATTTTCCTAAAGGTTGTTTTCAGTTTGCAATAATTAATGTGATAAGACATGTTTGAAAATGCATTAAAAGATCAGGAAGATTCCTCTGCAGGTACTTTAGAATCTAATAAATAATAAATCTGATGATTAACTGCATGGGCATAAGGAAAGCACATTACTAGGAAACTGAATAGAACCTGGCCTTTGAACAAATGTGTACTATTTTTTTAATATATAAAAGTACTTGAATATAGTCAATTCTGTGAAAAGAGGGGAAAAAAAGAATTACAGAAAGTGATATTGAGTTAACACTGTATTTCCAAATTAAACAGATTTAAATATTGCCATTAGCAATCAGGGTATTAGGATTTTGATGGAACAGTGTCATAAGAAGGTGAGCAAAACAATTATCTGACTTAACGCTGTTTGAGCAGCCACAGTGGTTTATGCTGGCCTAGAGAGCTGAAGTAAGACCACCACCAAGGCTTCTCATTGTGCCGTGTAGGCTGCCCTCTTTCTTCTCTTGGTTCAGACGGTGCATGTTGGGCATGAGGATCAAAATATTCCAGTGGGTCGTATCGCTCATATATGTCTTCCATCGGCCCCCAGAGGAAATTTTTAGGTCTTGTATCTAGAGATCGAAGGGCAAAATCTACCCTCCCCGCTCTTTTCATCTTGGCAGGCAGAGTGACCCTCTTCATCACCTTGCTGTATCCGATAGCATGAGCACTGATTATGTATCTTCCCGGAGGTAGGAGTCTCCAGTAGTCTCCATCGGCAGCTAAAGAAAACAGGTATCTCAGTCCTTTGTCGAGTAGCATAAATGCGTACACACATCTATACACAGATAAGCATTGGACGTTATAAGGGCAGATTTTGAAAAAGAGCTCAGCACACTGTGTGTTCCCCTCTTTTAAAAATCAGGTTGAAGGTGTCACAGTGGGAGCTGCTGGGAGTTGAGCACTTTTGAAAATCTGGACCTTAGTAAATAATTATATTTCTGATCTTGTAAATTGTATTAATATCAGGATAGATGCAGTGTATGTATTACACAGAAGTACACCATGGCAAACAAAAATGGTGCCTGATTCTGTTTTTACTTGCAATGGTATGAATAAGAAGTAGCTCCAGTGAAGTCAATGGATTTATACCTGTCTGTAGCTGATGTACGTGAAAGAAGAATCAACCCCAATATAGAGGTATATTGTATGTCCGAGGGCATAAGAAATTCCTATTTGTAATATATAATACACAAGACATGGGGCCAGATCATCAGCTGGTGTAAATAGTTTGTCTCTGATGCTGAGGTGAAAATGTCCAATTAAATGACTACCTTGAAATCCTGCATGTTGGCGGCTCATTGACTTCAGTGGAACTATAGCAGTTTCCTCCAGCTGAGGATCAGGCCTGTATTTTAACGCCTATGCAGAAGGAGGCAGTGCAAACAATGCGCATTTATGCATAACTTTATCTTTCCTGGATTTTTAAAGTTTATCAGCACAGCAAACATTGTATTAATGCTATTTTTCATAGAATTTCAGTGTCTATCTGTTGGGTTTTTTTTAAGATGAAAATGAAGAAGAGGGGAAAAAGAAAGGAAAAAATCAGAGGTATTCAGCTCCTGGCAATCAGAATTTCCTTCATTCATAGGTGCTGGAACTAGAGGTGCTGGGGGTGCTGCAGAAGCTCCTGGCTTGATGTAGTTTCCATTATTTACAGAGTTATTATTGTCTGGTTCAATGGCTCTCAGCACCCACAATCTACAAATTGTTCCAGCACCCCTGCCATCATTTTGAATATTTTGGCTATGCAACTGTTGGGCATAGTCTATTTTAACTAAAGCCTGGTCACCATGAAATTTCTGAACTACAAACTCTTGTCCATTCTGAAATGAAACTTAACACTCCTTTTTCCTTCACAAGGGCACAATATTTTTGGTTAATTCTTTACGGGCCTTATTCATAGCCCATTGATGTTAATGGGAAGTCATTGTCTACAATGAGGTTTGGAACAGGCCCTAAATCGTGCCCCAATTTCAGCTTCAAAAATTTGCACCATCTCCCAGTTTTGTATCCACTCTAATTTTATAGGGTTACTCAAAGTACTGTCGTGCAGTATCCACTACATTTATAAGCCACTCTGGCTTTCCACACTAACATAACAGCCACCGCCAGAGCAAAATTTTACCACACATGTGACATAATGTACTACTGGGGTCTAATCCTATTCCCATTGAAATCAATAGCAAAATTCCCATTGATTTCAGTGGGAGCAAGACTGAGCCCTAAATGCTCAGAGCTTTACAACTGCTGAAAATTAACAGTTATGTATGTTATTGATTGGTTAATGCAATGTACCTAGTATGTAACTCAGTATTCCACTCTTTTTGCCTCTGATTGACTGTATGTAGATCATTCATATATATGTATAACATACTATTCACCTGTGCACAGAGACCAAAATATTGCTCTATCTGAAGAAAATTTCAGTTTACTTAGCCTAACAAGAAATTTAACATGAAATTAGAGAGAGTCTTCAAAAAATTCTGGGAAAAATTTTGCACTCAGTTACACTCATGCAACTTCACTGGCACTGATAATAGTGCGGGGGGGGAGAGGAGGGGTAGATTTTGACCTACGTTTTTTCACATGATTCTAGAAGTAAACTCACACAGCCAAATCCTGCAATTCTCTTCAGGCAAAATGTCCATTGAATGTAATAGGACTTTTGGCTTAATGAGGACTAAAGTTTTTCGCTCATAGTGCATAGCGTCATTATCATATGAGAAAGATCCAACCAAAATAACATTACCTGTGATAACATCATGTCGGATCCCTTTTACTGAAATTCGGGCATTTTTTATTGGGTTACCAAATTTATCAGACACAATTCCCTTTATCCCACGGTGTACCTAACAAAGAAAGGACACGTTACACCAAATGGTAATATTTTTATGCCTGCTCATCTTTTCCTGCAAGAAAGCCTATAGGAAGAGGAAGTGTAAGAATCTGTAGGGGGTACTGAGTTGCTGCCACCTCAACACCATCACAAAGGCATATGCTAGGCTCTTGCAGGAGGACCTTGTGAGGCTGGGCTTAGCACGAAGCACCGCCCAGCAGGACCTGAGTGGCAGCTCCTCACGGCCCACTGATTGGTTGGCACCAGAACTTAAGCCAGGAAGCCATGACAGGAAGCTGTCTGAGCAACAATACAGACTGCCTGCCTGCCTGCTTCTGCTTCAGACCCTGTGTGCAAGAGACCCCAGATTCTGCCTTCTGATTCTGCCTGTCTCCTAGGTCTGACTCTTGGTTTGCCCTCTGGCCTGTCTTGGACTCTGGTCTTCTAGTACCTGACCTGGCCTGACTCCTGCTCTGACCATTAGGTCTGACTGCCCATGTTCTGGTTGTGACAGGAAGCAATCCTCATGAGATTCTCCTCAAAATGAGTCACCATCCTTCTCATTGAGAAGGGTAGTTTGCCTTCTAGGGCAACAACTTAGAGGCCTGTGCACAATCTCAGATCATTCTCCACACTCATGAATCGCCAACCTACGAGCAACTCTCTATGGGGTCTGGGGGCAAAGGGAGATGTGGAAGCAAATCATCCCCCTTTGATGATGGTGGACTGTGATCTATGCATGGAGGGTCCCGCCTGTATATAGATCATGGGTGTGTGACCATGTAACCATTATATTCAACTTATATTTTAAAATGTATGACTTAAATTCAACACAGAAAATAAATTTAGAGTTAAAGTTTTGAAAAATGACCTGATACTCCCTATGTAAAGGAAAAACACACTTTCATAAACTATGGAGTAAATGAGGCCAATTTACACAAGGAACTGACCCTCTAATCTACTAAATGCATTTACTACAAGGAAAAATGCAGCATTAAAGGATATATAGAATAACTAAATAACTAATAACTAACAGTCAAACAGCATGCTGACATCTTGACAGTGCAACCAATTAATGCAGCTCACTGCTATGAATAATATTTGCATAAGAAAATCAGAGGCATTAAAACTTGTTGAAATAATAATAAACAAACAAATATTATTCAGTTATGTAGTACCTCATATTCAAGGATCTCAAAGTGTAAACTGTAAACTGTGAGTTAACTAGCTGAACCCATCAGCAATCTTATGAGGCAGGCATGCATTATTACTATGCGAAAATCTCTCCCTGTCAGAAAGAACAGTGATGGAAATACTAGAACAATGACAGACATTAATAAAAAAAAACCCTGATGTGAATATTTATATTTGAGAGAGAGAGAGAGAGAGAGAGAGAGGGACACTAGAGCAGCAAACTTGGACTTCAGGGTTGTTATTGTGTTGCACAACATGGCCATTCAGAATGTCATGATAATAGTGGGTATAGGACTCTGAGGGCTTGTCTCCACTTACTGTTGATTGACACTGTGGCAACTGATCCATCGGGGGTCAATTTAGCGGGTCTAATGAAGACCCGCTAAATTGACCACAGATTGCTCTCCTGTCGACTCCGTTACTCCACCGGAACAAGAAGAGTAAGGGGAATCGATGGGAGAGCATCTCACATCAACATAGTGTAGTGTGGACCCCACGATAAGTAGATCTAAGCTACGTTGACTTGAGTTACGCTACTAACGTAACTCAAATTGCGTAGCTTAGATAGACTTTCCCCCGTAGTGTAGACCTGCCCTGCACAGGATCCTACTGCTTGAGCTAAAGGGAAATACCCCTATCTACTAGCAAGACAAAGCTGGTGACACACAGCAGACCAGTTTTAATTCCATGCACAAGATGCCAAACATGCCGATACAAAATTGCCAGTTCATAACAATCCGAGCTGGTGAAAAAGTGGGGAGAAAATCATTTTTTTAGAATTTTAGTCATTTTTTTTCTTCAGGCTTCACAAATGGAAAGGTATTTATTTATTCAAAATTTTCACAAATATTTATTAAAAAATTCAATTTCAAAATTCTTTTTCTGATTTTTTTCATTTTTTTGGGTTTTCTGTTTTGTAGGTTTCCTCTTTTCCCCTCCTTTTTCTCCTCTTTTCCCTTTCCCCTTCATTGTTTCTTCTTTTCTCTTCTTTTTTCCCCTTATTTTGCCCCAGGAAAACAGGAAAACAAATAAACAATGAAAAAAAGATTAAATTTTGTTTTCCAATGGAATTAAAAAAATGGAAATTTTAAAAAAATAATTAACATATCCAATTTTTTTAAAAGGCCATTTTTTTGGATGAAAAGTTTTGTAATCTAAAAATGTTGACCTGTTCTAATTACAGCACACACTTATTTATGACCAGATTCTGCTGCTCCTGCTCATGTTGAGCACTACCTTACTCTTTACATAGTTTAACTTATTTGAGTGGGACTACTCAAGGTGTGAGGTACTACTGAACAGAAGGAACCAGAAAGGGACAGAATTATTATAGCAGGTTGGTGCAATTTTCTTTCCAGTCATCCTGCAGCATGAAAGTATGGAAAATCTTAAATTAGCATGAGGTGTTAAAAATAATGGGCCTTTCTCTCCACTAATTTGCACCCTCATCATTAACACTCTTGTAAAGTGAATGGAAAACACTTCCAAATCAGAAGGATGGAATTTCACTTTCTGAAGAGCTGTAAATTCTCTATACAGGGTACAAGGAAGAAGAGAACCTGTCCCATAATTCAGCAATTCTATTTCAACTTTGTTTTGCTCGATTTAGGTAAGAATCTGTTTTAAGTCCCATTTCTGACATCTTTTTCTGACATGACTTCAATAATTACTAGGCAGTACAGATAAGAGTGACAGAATTGGGCCATTAATTACTTTATTGTTATTGGGTTTATTTTGCTGCCATGAATACAGCCCTGATCATGTATCCTTACAGTCAATGGGAGTTTTGTAACTGCTTTCAATAGGAGATGTATTAGCACATAGAAATCTTTGTATAACTTTTGCTAGTTAAACTAAGTAGATTTATGCACACACGAAATAATCTGGTAAATATCAGAATGAGAAAAGTTTGAATTGGTTATGGCAGACTTAATCCTTATCAGGAGTAATTCAGTCAATCTTATCTAGAGAGTTTTCGCTTACTGTTCTGCATTTGCTCAAAAGGCTTTTCCAGCATAGACTTCTACAGTATCTCACACTATAAAAATCTTTACATCTTGAAGGCTTCAAGCGCAATATATATGGATTTAATCCAGTCCCATTTGGACTCACTAAAACTCATTTTCATCAGACAGCTGTAAAATGAAATGAGTTTGGTGGTCTGGATTGTAGTCTTTATCGAATGATGATACTTACCACAAGTAGCAAGAGGTTGCTTAAAAAGGCCATAAAAAAAAGCTAACACACTCCTAACAACTTTAAATTACTACATAGTCTATCAATATAAGGCATGACAGAAAGCTGATCTGCTAATGGCTGAGAGAAAGATGTCTGCCTTGGGTCTCTGTGATCAGTTACCTGTTATTAGTGAGGCAATTGTTATTGCTGAGTGGACCCACATAAATTTGGTTCGGTTGCTCCTCCACAATTTCAAGGGCCAGACCTTTATCCTAACAGCTTTTGTTCAGAAACTGAGCTGAAATATTATGGGAACAGGATTTCCAATGAATGTTTCAGTATTTCTTCGTTCCAGCTGGGGCAAAAACAAAACTTAAAAGGTCTCTGTTACGGAATAGTGGAACTTGAGACCAAAAACATGGAATCGGAGAAGAATGTAAAAGTGAAAAATTACCTAAACTTTATGGAAATTCAAACTAAGTTTGGTTTAGTTCTTAGAGAGAGAGGTTGAGTCTTATTTTTCTGAATGAGTTGGTCTGTCTCTAGTATTGGATTTTGAAGAGTTGATTCATAAACCCACCCAAACTATTTACAGACATTCCTACGGTCCTATTTTGTGTTGTACTTAAGCTCATCTCAATCTTCAACCCACCCACATGTGAGTTAGGGAAATAATATCCACATTCTTAGACAGCCAAACTGAGGGATAGAGACTGGTGTGGAAATATCTGAAGATCAAATGCTGTCATAAGCATCCACAATGGGAAAAAAATAAACAATGGAATCCCACCAAAGAATGGACATGAAAAGCCACAAGAACTAAAGGAATGTAAATAAAAGTAGGGCTCTACCATTTCCATAAAAGTCAGAAGGGCTTCTTTGTTTTCATGCCAGGCTGAATACAGTTCCTCCTCCAAAGGAAACTTTTCACATCCCAGCTCCAAGGTGATTTCAAAACAGTTTGTGTGAAGGTAATTAAAATCTGCCATACCTAAATTAATAGAAAGGGAAAAGGGAAGATTATGAACAATCCATGTCACATTTAATTAGAACTATGCTGCTGCAATTAGTTGATTACCAAATGCAGCCCTGTGGACAAGGATGTATATGTTGTGTAGAATGAATGCATCTACCATATGCATAGGATTTGGGATCTTTGGAGCTTTACAAGCATTATTTTAAACATCAGTTAACTAATTAATGCTCACAACACCTCTTTTAGATGGGTAAGTACTATTATTATTAAAACTCATTTACATTTGTGGAAGCTAAGGCAGAGGAATGGGAGCTGTGTATGATCAGCTTTATACCATAAGGTACTGCCCAAGGTCAGAGGGAAATCAAGGTCGGAGCTGGGTTTAGAACTCTGGAATTGACTTCCAGGCCTGTGGTCAGAGAATGAGACTTGTTCTTGGACTGGGGAATAATCTCTTTGCTGTCTTATGGTTTCTACTTCATTTTCTTATACCATCTAGCAAAGGTACCATACCCTGTCAGCAGGTCCTTTGGTGGCAGCAAACCTCTAAGAGAAGCTAACATCATGAGAACCTTGTGCCTCTACAGGGAAGGTCATGGCATTATTATGTACTAAAATGTTAATCATAGATAACAGGTACAATTTTCAAAAGCACCCCATTTTCAAAAGTTATTAATCACTTAGGAGTCTAAGTCACTTTTGAAAATAGGATGTAGGTGCTTTTGAAAATTTTACCCAAATATCAAAAATTGAACAAGCCTGAAAAACCAAATAATGCTAATGATAAAATAGCATTGGAAACTTGAACACCAATGAATTGGTTGTGACAGTTGTGACATTTTTGCTTATCACGACTACTACTAATAATCAATTATAGTTTAGTCAATATGGATTAAAACACTAGCACACTTCAAATCCGTAATGTAAAATATATAACATTCTGCATTATGGATCTGAAGTCCAAATTCATGCTGCTGTTGAGGCATTAACGTTTCATTCCTATCTGCTAGAAAATTTCAGATTTTAACACCAGAACAGCATTTCATAAATACACAATGCCAAATTCATCCCATGCATAACTCCATTGATTTCACCGGAGTTAACGTCAGGGATGAATTTGGCCTGCTCTATTTGAATATAGACTTTGCCATTTAAATCCTCTAAAGACATTTTTGTGCACTGGGGGAAGGGTCTGATCCAAAGCCCACTGAAATTAATGAGTCTTTCCATTGAGTTCAGTTGGCCTTGGATCAGGCCCTTACTTGTCTCTCTTAAGGGTCTTACTCGGGTTTTGCTTCACATGACATAATGGCAAAGAGATTTACCTCCAGTAAAGCTGTACCACTGAGCACCATTTATAATTCCTCCTCGTTTTACGAAGTTTCCACCACAGCGAGCTTCTGATTTGTCTGAGATGATTGGATGTGCACCTGCATATGCTTTAGCCAGCAATCTGAACATCTGAAATGAATGATTTTGAAATATATTTACTTCTTCTCTGAACTGTAAGCACGTCTTCCATTTATCTTCATATCACTGAGATCCACTCCAGTACTATCTGTTCCTGCTCGCCAGATGGTGTCCTCTAGACTTATGTGCACAGAGGGAACCTCTATACAAAGGTATCCCTCTTAGATAAAATTTACAAAAGTTCCTGAGTCACCTAGGAGTCTAAATGCTGAGACCTAGGCTCCTAAGTCACCTAGGTGCTTTAAAAAAATCCATTATCTGCAATGCAATTACAAAGGATTCTAAATAGTGGAGCCACTTTTACCCTGGTCTCTACTCACCTGTGATTTCAGGAATAAATAACAATAGTAACTTGTTTTCACTTTATCAAAGGTGCCAAGTGCTTTGGGGCCTAAACAGTTTTTTCACAATGCCTATAACTTGAGGTAACTAATGCAAGTTACAGGCCTCCTTATTTCTCCCGGCACAAACAAAAACTGTTTATAACACCTCTAGCTTGGTGTCATTAATACTAGGTTGCTTGTATGCCTCTAACAGAGACTGAAAAGTGTTACAGAGAGACACTTAGCAGTGCATGTGACCAGGTAGAAGATTCTGATGGTAAAGAGTCTGCCTGAGGGAACTCAGCCAATGCTATAGGCCCAGAAAGAGCATATGTGCCATCATGATTAAGAAGTGGAGACAGCAAGTCTAGGAGTACATGTGATTTCTGAGTCAAGAGCCAGTCTGCAGCTTGGAGGGAGACTGCAAGAAGAGGACAGGCTGCAGCAAGGAAAGAAGAGGTTAGCCTGCAGTTTACAGGGGACGTTTTCTGTGACCTTTCATGCTAAGTGAGGGGGAGTCCATTGGCCCCGTGGGTGAGAACTTGAGGCTTGATTCACAAAGGTACTTAGGTGCCTAACTGACTCTTTAGGTGCCTAAGTCTAACATTTAGGCACCACTGACATTTTCAAAATGAATTCTCAGGTACAGCCTAACTCTGAAGGTTCCTGCCAGTAGACATGTGCAACACCACATAAGTCCTGCTGTCACCCCACGGCTAATGAGCTGCTGGGATCCCTAGCACAAGCTGCATCCCATTAGGAGTCTCAAGCTAGGGGTTCTTCTGCCTGCCTTGCCTGTGGGGACCAATCCATTAGGTGTCCTCTGACCACCTAATGCAAGTCTGAGAATTCCACTGGGTGGCAGAGTGCCTTGGAGTCAGGTGTTACAGTGCTTAAAGTCCCTTTGTGAATATAGGGATCCTTGTCCTTAATTAAATGAACAATGGGGACAGCAGGCAAATCAGGGGAAATGCAGGCTTCAGAAGCCTGTCCCTAGTCTCTGTTTGTCAGAGGCAGGAAATGGGCGACAGGGGATGGCTCACTTGATGATTACCTGTTCTGTACATTCCCTCTGAAGCACCTGGCATTGGCCACTGCTGGAAAATAGAGTAGTGGGCTAGATGGACCTTTGGTCTGACCCAGTATGACCATTCTTATGTTCTTATGTCCACTAAACCACTAAAAGGAATTGGGTTTCACAGTGACTAGGGCAGAAGAAAGTAATTGTCCTGGTTTAACATCTCAGAGGTCATTGCTTGGGACAAAAACCCAAGAGTATTCCAATCACTGGCAAACAGAAAGCCAAGCAGGGGACTGAAGTGAGAGATCATCTCTGGAAAAATGTGGGACCTTAGAGGTCCAGACAAGGACTTTTAATGTATTCAGAATAATATCGTTATCCACAAGGTTCAGAGTGGGATTTTCAAAAGCTCTCAGCACTGACCTGTCTTCACCCAATGAAAAGAGAGTTTACCACTGCCTCCAATAGAAGCAGAGTCAAGTGAACGCTGAACATTTCTGAAAATCTCACCCTCGATACCTCATTGGGGCCAAACTGAGTGAGCGAAGGGTTTGGGTTTGTTGTTTGTTAGGATTTCTGCTAACCGTGTATCAGTGTTGGCAAAGGGACAAGCTAGCTAATTGTTGAATGAAGACAAATGAGTATTCATGTAAAATTTGAAGTCCATCTCATTGTTTCTGAGTCAGAGGAGATGGAAAACTACCCCCATTTCAACATCTCAGACAAACTGTTTTTGAGTTTCCCTCAAGCTTAACTGTGATTTGTTGCCACTCTATGCACCTTCCCAGATAGTTAAATCTCCTTCATAGTTCAAGGCTCTGTTGGAAGAAAATAGCCAATAATTAAATACATTTACAAACAATATTTGTGGATAGTTTGGGATCCAATCCTGATCCTACTAACTTCTACTAAGGGAGTTATGGGCTCAATCCTGCTCCTACTGATGTCAATGAGAGATTTGGGGTACATTTTTTAGAAGTGCCTAAGGGGTTGTTTACACTGCCTGGCTGGTGGCTGCCTTGTTGGTGGCTCCTACCCTGCGCGAGGCTCAGCTGCTAGTCCCGGCTGGACTGGGGAGAATGGGACTTCCTCTTCCCCTGCATGGCATCTGGGGCCAGGTCAGACCCACCTCCAGATTTTCCCCCCAGTTGCAGGAAGCTCTGCAAACTTTCCCCCAATGCCCCGCTTCCTGCACCTGTCGCTCCTCAACTGCAGGGGGAGAGATCTATGTGCGGGAAGCTGGTCCCCCATCCACCCACCCCTGTCCATCCTGACCCCCTCATACCCAGACCCTCCCACCAAGTCTCAGCCCCCTCACACACTCCCAATGAGAACCCCCCAATGAGCCCCTCTCCCCCTGCAGCTGGACCACCCCGACAAGCCACCTGGATCCCCACCCCACCAGCCCCAACCAAATCCACTTGGATCCCCACCCAACTGAGCCCCACTCCCCCAGTATCTGGACCCCCCACTGAGCCCCTCACACCTAGACACCCCCCAGTGAGCTCTATCCCCCCCCCACATCCAGACTCCCTCCTGCTGAGTCCCAACCACCTTCACCTGGATCCCCCTGCAGAGTTCCATTACCATTACACCCAGAACCCCCCCAACAAGCCCCTGTGCATCCAGATCCCCCCTGCACCCAGATTGCCCCACACAGAACCCTCTCAACCCACACCTGGATCCCCCCCATGCTAAGTCCCTCCACACCTGGATCCTGCCTTGCTGAGCCTGCCTGCCCACACCCGCTGCACCTAGCATGGAGGGGCAGGGCCCTGGGGTGTTTCTGGGGAGACCCGGTCCTTGCGCTGTGTCCGGGTTGGGTGCAGCCTCACTGCTGAGTCTGTGTCCCGGGGTGGGAGCTGCACAGTGATCTCCCCGCTCTGTGTAGCCAGCGGCCTGTGCTCCCCACTGCCATGCTGGAGCCTCCACATTTATTTGACAAATAAGATTTGAAGAATTTTGCAGAATTTTAAAATATTGGGCGCAGAATGCCCAATATGCCCAATGCGCAAATTTTGGGGGGCAGAATGCCCTCAGGAGTAACGAGCTAATCTGGCTGCTAGGGATAAACCAGACACAGCAGTGTCCCACATCCCCAACACCAGTGGAACCAGGAAGGGGTAACAAAGGGGCCAGAATACCACCAGAGAATATATTGACATAGGTGGGAGTATCACTGGCTATTTAAGTCTGTTTTAAGTACACTTTGACACATTGACTCAGCCCAAAAACAATTCAGCAGGCTGGAGAACCTGAGCCTTCAAGGTTAGCTTCAGCAGTGCTGTGGTGCTTTACTTTTTGCTGCAACCAAGGACACAAATTTGCCCTCTTCCTCCTTGCCCAGGTGTATTCCACTGGGTCAGCAGTCAGAACAGAGGTTACAGCTAACAGAACAGCAGCTAAAACAGAGCAACAATATTTCAGGCTGCAGGTCCCCAGACAACAGCAGCTGCAGATGAGATTAGTTAAATGCAGGTCACTTAACAGGTGTGGTTTTATAACTCTAACATTTACAGGGATACTGCTAACATTGCTAGACCCACCGTTGCTACAAGCACTGGAAAAGTTATAAGGTTAAAAGAGGGGGGCGGGGAGGAGAGTACACGTTGATCTCCCTCCAACTAAAATAATTTTTTAAAGTCAATTTGAGAGGAAACACTGCTTTGGTGCCCCAGATTTAAATGAGGCTCCAGTGCACAGTCCCTCACAGAGAAAGGGCACAATGATTACTGTAAGATTCAGGGGGCCTGATTCTCCTCTCCACCACCCAAGTGTGAGTCAGGAATATCTCCGGAGCAGTCTGTGGAGTCCCATAGCTGGAGAGCTGGTATGTAAGGAGAAGGAAGCTCACAAACATAAAGTCACAGGCAACTGTTTATTTTTGGGGGGGGGGAAGGGGGGGGTTGAAATATTTCACTACAGCAAGTATTGGTCAATAGGGACCTGATGCTGCTCCTCTGCACAGCAAGGAAAAACCCTTCTGCCATGTACATTGGTCAAACTGGACAGTCTCTACGTAAAAGAATAAATGGACACAAATCAGATGTCAAGAATTATAACATTCATAAACCAGTCGGAGAACACTTCAATCTCTCTGGTCACGCGATTACTGACATGAAAGTTGCAATATTACAACAAAAAAACTTCAAATCCAGACTCCAGCGAGAGACTGCTGAATTGGAATTCGTTTGCAAATTGGATACAATTAATTTAGGCTTGAATAGAGACAGGGAGTGGCTAAGTCATTATGCAAGGTAACCTATTTCCCCTTGTTTTTTCCTACTCCCCCCCCCAGACGTTCTTGTTAAACCCTGGATTTGTGCTGGAAATGGCCCAACTTGATTATCATCCACATTGTAAGGAGAGTGATCACTTTAGATAAGCTATTACCAGCAGGAGAGTGAGGTGGGGGGAGGTATTTTTTCATGCTTTGTGTGTATAAAAAGATCTTCTACACTTTCCACAGTATGCATCCAATGAAGTGAGCTGTAGCTCACGAAAGCTTATGCTCAAATAAATTGGTTAGTCTCTAAGGTGCCACAAGTACTCCTTTTCTTTTTGCGAATACAGGGACTCACACGGCTGTTACTCTGAAGCTCGAGCCCAGACATCTACACAGCAGTGAAACAGCCCCCCAGCCCGAGCCTGAGTCGGCTGGCACAGACCAGCCATGGGTGTCTAGCTGCTGTGTAGACATACAATATCCTCAGAGGCCCATGATGTCACTGGAAGTTGAAAAAAACAGTTCCAGTGCAGAAGGCATTCAGCACCTGAGCATTGTTAAAGGGCTGTGACATCATTGTTCATGTGTAATGGTACCTTACTCCACAGAGCAGTCCCTCACTGACAAAGAAAACAAGGCAGAGCACTAAACATCTGAGTGGTGATTTTACAATTCCAGTCACTAAAACCTCAGCTCTTTTCTGTTCTCCAGTGACTTTTCTGAGGCTAACTGCTCACCCTTGATTGAAAGCAATTCACAGAACATGCAGCTGTGTGCTAAGTTAGGAACCTTTATCACAGATCAGTGATTTAACATAGGGGATTTTTTTGGCTTTTTCTCTAAGTTCACTAGCTGTAAACCATCTGCTCCTTACCAGATAAAGAATGGATTTCCCCCTCTTCTTCATAACGTCCTGTAGTTTGCATTACCATTCAGTAAATCTATTTGTGACATGCTATGTGCTTCTCACTGTTCAGCGTCCCTACTTTGTGTGGCTTCCCCTGCTAAGTATATCACTGAGTATCCAAACAGCAGACTTTATGCAGCTCACAACAAGACACTTAATACCAGTTTCCTAACTGCAGATCTCTGGTGCCCAGCCTGCATAAGGAATCAACCCAGTCCTGCACTCCTCAACACAAGGGTTTGTGCATCACACTAAGGAAAAGTGATTTCTTTGTTTCTCTGCAGCATTTGTTTGCTAAAGAAAGTGGTGTTTTTTAAGACGGCCAGGGATTTCTGACATGTCACAAAAGCTCAAACTTCTCATTACTTGTGTCAAGGACTACTTTTAGGAAATCAAAAAGAAGTAGGCTGAAAATTGTGTAGCATATTGAAAGCTCCCAAAATGAAGAATACTCCAAATCAGGGCCCGGAAAGACAAATATTCACTATTTCGTCTTAACCTGGAATAACTATTACAATATCGCCCCCTTTTGGCATCATTTATTTTCTTCAGTTTAAATGAAGATAAGAACTGTATGTTCAGAACCTGTTCCTTGTGAAGCCAGTGGGAGTTAGATTGGACCCTTAACTCCTTAAATATTAAGGGGCAGGTTCTCTGTTCCCTACACCTGGTGGAGTTATTTACACTAATGCAAAGCGTGTGCAAAATGCTACCAAATCAGAACTGTATATATGTAAATGGCTCTAGAAGGTGCAGGAAAGTGGACAGTCAGGCCCTCATGTGTTGTCACTGAAATCTTACATTTATTGGTTTGGCTACAGGAAATAAACTTTCCTATGAGTAGATTTGTAAATAGTTTAACTTTCCAAGTCTTATTCTTTACTCCCTCTGAGTCTGACAATAGGAGCACTCAGCATTAGCACAACGCTGGTCCCTTAGAAGCCAATGTTCAAACTCCCACTGATTTCACTGGGGCCATGTTTACACTATGGGTCCTACAGCTACAGCGGCAGCTCTGGTGCTGTAGCACCGTAATGTAGACACTTCCTATATTGATGGACGGGGTTTTTCCTTCAGTGTAGGTAATCCACCTCCCCAAGCAGCAGTAGCTAAGTCAATGGAAGAATTCTTCCATCAGTCAAACGACATCTAGACCAGGTGTTAGGTCGCCTTCACTCTGGCACTCAGGGGAATGAATTTTTCATACCTGGGCAATGTGAATAGGTTTACCTAAATTTGAAGTGTAACCAGGCCTGAGAGTGACGTTAGACAAACACCAAGCGCTTTTGCAATTCCCACCCCTAGAGTGTAATGATTGCAGAATTACATTCACCCTTTCATGTCATATTTAGAGATATTGTTGCAAGTCTGGCATTGAAAAAATCCACATCAGCTCAGAGTTAAAAGGATTGGTTCCAAGTAGTTCCATATCTGGAGTTGTACTCGTTTATGTAGCCATCTGAAAGAAGTATTACCTTCTCATCAGGTGTAGGGGAGAACATTTTCTCTTCTAGTGGATGCCTTGAGAAGTCATAGGGATAGGTAACAACTAATTCACCTCCATGGAGACTGGCAGACAATACAAATGGTATAGCCCTCATCCACTTCATAACTGCTTTTGTCTCCGGTGCTACCTGAAGAGTAGAAAGAAAAATCACTTGAATGAACATTCTGTTTAGAATGGATTCACTTAAAATAATTTGGGGCCAGCATGACCCTTCTCATAGAAACACCTGCAGATAGGAGTGTGGTGGGGAAGAAAACTGTGTGTGATTCCCCAGATGTCCCATTAGGGGACGGGGTGGTGGTTGTTTGTCCCATGTAACAACCATGGAGTTTGGACCCCAAAATCCAGGACCAGAAAAATTGTTATAACAAAATGGAAAGTCAGACTCACAATTCCTAGCCACCCAGACCCCAGAGGCAATTGCCATTTTTGGAAAAAGCATCACAAATGGAGAAAAGACTGCTATGGACTATATTTTTGTTCTGTGTTTATACAGTAACTAGCACAAGGGAGGACTGGGGTTCCTAGGCGCTATACTAATACAATTAAATAATAATAAGATGTGATTTGAACTAAAATTCAGATTGCAACAAGATTAAGAGCCATAATAGTGGTCACATTTTAATGAAAATGTAACATGTTGCTTTCAAAATTTTCCCTGGACAAGCTGGAACTCAACTGCAAAATGCTATGAAGTAAACAGTTTCCTCTTGAGGGACTTATCTGGCCTCAGTAGTTACTGAGGAATAATTTCATTCAGGGCTACATTATAATTAGCTACTCCTTAAATGCAACAGTGACACCTGGTGGCCAGTTAGGGTAAGCCTCGAAATACAGCTGTCAGAGAGTTGTTAGTTTTACGGAGGGATTCTCCTTCCATTTGCACCCTTGTGGGGTCATTGACAGCTGTGCAATGTGAGTGCAAAGTGGCTGTAAAATGCTACCAAATGAGAACAGCAGCATGTTTGCACAAATATCAAAGACTACACGAGGTGTAAAGCGAAGGAGGGTCAGGATCTTACTTTGGGCCCAGCCGTGCATGGATCTATGCAGGGCTGCTAAAGCCCTCTGTCACCTCATGCTTAAATACCATCACCTATCATAAAATAATCAAGGTTGGAGGACGACCATCCCTTGGTCAGCTGGTCACTTGCATGAGTGACTTCCCGAGTGCCCCCCTGTAAATATTGCAGGAAATGTGTTGGCAGTTCAGTAAAAGCAAGTGGCATTCTTATCCAGGTGGCGTAGACACCACTGTGGAATACTGTTACTCCATTTAATGTGTAGGAAGTGCTGGGTAACTGAGGAAGGCAGCTGAAGCAGCATTAGGCTTTATATCCACTGTAGACTAGCCATTGGTATGGGTGCTTATAACATATTTGTTTAGCAGGGCTACCATTTCATTTACAAGAGGGCAGTATGCACACACACACTAACCAGTGCAGAACAACCTGAAAACACCTTTTCTGGTGATAAAGCCAGGGCAACGGTTTCACAGGACCCATATGAATGGTCCTTTATATTGATGCCAGTTTTTGATTAGGGCTCTTCCGCAGAGCATGTAGCCATTGGCAGAGAGTGGGGCTTCATTTATTTTGTGTCAGTAGTTTGCCAGGTTGCACTTGCGGTATGTCAGGGTGCCAGGCTCAGATGAAAATACTGGATGAATTGTCATCAGTTAGATCCCTCCAACATCTGGCTGTCAGCTGGCTTGAAAACACTAAGAAAAGTCACTAAAGCCGAAATCTGAAAAGATATTTAGGGGTTGGGATGCTCAGTGTTGCAACACCTAAGTGATTTAGTAGCTGTTTTCAAGAGTGATTTAAGCACCTTGGTGCCTAAATCCCATCAACTTCCAATGGGATTTTGGTTCCTAACAGCATAAATCCCGTTTGAAAATGAAATTTAAGCTCCTAAATCAGCACTGCAATGCTGAGTGCCGCAACACCTAAATACCTTTAAAAATCTGGGTCTACGTGTAACAAAAGCTACAGTGCTGGCCCTAGGCAGCTGCAGTGAGAAGTCTGTCTGAATGTTCATATTGTAGTGCACATGTATCAAAACAGTCAGGGCGTATTTTTTGTAAGGCACTGTGTAAAAATTTATTAGTGAAGATTTTATAGGCCCTGGACACTGTGGGACAGGTGGCTATGTGGTAAGAACTGGGGGAGGGATAGTCAGAATAACAACACTCCAGGAATCACACATTATTTTTACTTCATTGTTGTTAGCATTTAGCTGGTAGACGTATTGTGGGGCTGGCAATTAAGTACAAAACTAAAAGAAAAAAATTAAGTTGGTTCCTGTCTGATCTATGGTTTGGAAATGGGTGTTACAGTGATGGAAGAAAAGAAGATACAGCTAATAGAAAGGAGAATGGCAGGCGAACAGAGGACAGACATGAGAACAGAGTGCTCATGGAAGATATTAAGGGGAAGATGAACTTGGAACTCTTAATGATAGAGAGGCTGGAGAGCACACTTTTGAGGTTGGATGGACATGTGATCAGAATGATCAGCAAAGAAAGCCTGGGAGGAAGAGGACAGCAAGAAAGGGCGTGGAAGACTGACGATACGATGGGAAGACACTGTCAAGAGAAGTTTGAAGAGAAAAAGACTGGAATGCCAAGACCTATGAATCTGTGTTAAGGACCAGAAGGAGTAGTGAAGAATTGTGGGCACCTCCGACCCTGTGTAAACAGGAAAAGGAGTAGGGAAGTGAAGTATTGTTCACATTTAGGAACATGAGTTACAGGACCTGGCATGGCAAATTCTTCTGTGGTTTATCATCATTTGAGATAACTGAAGTTCTACATCCTGGTTATTAGCTATGCTCCAGTTTCCAATACACAAAAAGCCATTAGTACCTTTGCATACATTTGCATGCCAGTATCACTAAAAGCTATAGTATTACAGGTGAGCCCAGAGAGAAAGACATGCTAGGAGTGGCAGACAGGATGGAAAATATCATCCCCTTCCTTCCCCCACAATTGACTCAGTGTTTTAAAGTGAACCCAATGCTACTGATTCCCATGAAAAAGGAAGCAAAGAGGTCCTTTATCAGGAAGTTATCATTATAATAATTCATTTGTAGCATTGCCGTAGCACAAAGGATCCCTAGTAATGGACTAAGATAAAATTGTGTTAGGCAAAAAGATGATCCCTGCCCCAAAGAATTAAGACAAGAGATAACAGGTGGAGACAGTCAGACTGGGGAATACAAAGGAACAATGAGACAATATTTGTCAGCATGTCAGGCACACTGGCTGCCTAACCATTGTCAAGTTTGTTAATACGGCAATTCCCCCATATGTTCAAGAGCATGAGAGGATTTTACTTATGGCTCAGAAGAAGGGAGACCATTTGAAAAGCCCTGGGGAGTTGAGCACCATGGGTAAAGGACACTAGAGAAGTCTTTCAGGCACACACAGGTACACACATACCAAAGGTGGGGGAGAGAAAATTGTCTCAGGAAGTTTTGTGAGAATGAACTCGGGGAGTCTCAGAGGAAGGCTCCCTTATGGGTTTGCAGTGAGAGTGGGCTTTCCACAGGGAATCTGAGACCTGACCCCATGGATCCCATGGAATTAGTAAAAAAAATCAGACCCTTCTGGGCTGATTCCTGGGCCTCCTTCCCAAGCCTTGGCTCCCTTTAAATCCATCCCTTCTCAGAAGCAGAAACTGCAGACAATTTAATACAGCCTGGAGAAGCACTGATGCCCTCATGGGTTTCCTCTTGGGATCAGCTGGATGGCCAATGGACCATGCTGTGGCAATTCCTATGCTTCTCCGTTCTGTCAGTGCCCACACAAGAGCTCTTCTGTAGGCTGTTGAGTAACAGGGAAGCCTGCTGCAGAGGGGGCTCAAATCCTCTTCTCTGGTTTCAGCACGCAAAACTGTCTGCTCCTTTGCTCCTCTCTGCAGCAGTGAATAGGCACCAACACAGACCCTGTCCTATTCTTGCGGAAATAGGTACTCTCAGATTTCAGTAAAAGTCTTTTATTTAACTGTTATATCAATATTTTCTGGGACAAGCCCAGAATGTCCTATTCAGAGAACTTCCAAACTCAACCTCTTTCCATGTTTTTCTCTCTAGTCTACTTCCTTGTTAGATACCTACATACTCCGCAAGACAGTGAGCCCGTTTGTGATGCTGGCAGACCAGATGCCAGCCCATGCCACGGTCCCCATGTCTTAACCGAATATGAACAAATACCTAGCTGGAATCAGTCTGGCTCACCTCTGTGTTAATATTATTAAAATAGGTATTAAAATTACAAGATTGTGTTTAGTATTAAGACTTTCTTGATTGCTGGTGTGTTGCTGTGTGCATTAATCTCACTTACAGCACCTGTATCCTATATCGTAAGGTAATATTTAAGCTTTTGGAATGTAAACTTCTGTGACATTCTAAATCACTAGACAGGAGAGAGACATTAACTAGTGTGAAGTGCTGACCTCCAAAGCTGTTACATCCTGGTCAACAAGGAAGGCCCATCAACACCACAACGACTATTATGGGACACTGAAGAGAACAAAAGACTTTGTTTCTCTGTTCTCTCGCTCCACGCCCACGAAGAGAAGTTATGCAAGTTGATTCCACCCATCATCTGAGTTCACAGCTTAGAGCACATGGGGGAAAGAGAATAAAAAAACCCTAACAAGAAGGAACTGTACCTCTATGACTCCTGGACTCTGCGGGCATACAGCTTCTAAGCATAAGCAAGGGATCCCCAGCTGCTTAGCGTGGGTTAGCCCTATAGGACATATACAGCTTGTTTATTATAGAAACCTCTATTACCTTTTCAAATGTAAAACTGTGACTCGTGTGTGTGTTTTCCTGCTTTCATCTTATAAAGAACTCTATTTCCTTTTCCCTGTTAATAAATCTTTAGATAGTTTATTATAGGATTGGCTACAAGCATTGTCTTTGGTGTGAGATCTAAAGAGCAACTGACCTGGGGTAAGTGACTGGGCCTTTGGGACAGACAGTAACCTGAATATTGCTGTGATCCTTGGTGTAAGGGACCATTTATCACAAAGGTAGGCTCGCCTGTGTGGCAAGACAAATTGGAGTATCCAAGGGTACTGTCTGTGACTCCATGGTTAGGCTGTTACAGTGCTTCATGACTTTCCACTTGATAATTGGTTTAGTGAAATCTAAGTACAAAAAGCACACCTATTTTGCAGTTTGTGCCCCGTTGCCTGCCCTGAGGTTGGTATTCAACCTCTTGGGTTACTGCAGGACAACTTTACACCATTATTATTTTATTGCTGCAAATTTTGTGGAAAACAATTAGGTTTTGCAACCCATATAGCAATTTAGCTTTAAAGAAACTATATTTTTAAACCTACGTCCTTCTGGTTCAGCTCCATCAATGGTATCAGACTCTACCCTTTGACTATTCATAGATTATTTCTTTAATGTGGTTTATTAACTCACCAAAAGTCCTTTGCCTTTCAGTCACAGACAATCATTCTTAAATTATCCATTTTGCAAGAGCAATTTAAGATACAATTAGAAGGGAACTAGATAATTTGGTTATAAATAGTGAATGGCCATTACCCTTTTTAAACCTGATTCCCATTTCTGTCGGTTATATCGTATTTAGCCACTGTCTCCATGGTCTGTAAAGATGATTTCTTTTTTTTCCTTTTAGAAACAACTGGACTAGATTTCCTACAGTTTCTGCCAGCATCCACTATAAGCCTCCAAATCCTGTATGGATCAAGGCAATTTAATTTATTTAATCTCTGATAATGTTTCTCAATTTAAACTCTGACCATTTATTACAATAATTGGTAATAACAGAGAACAAAGCTTGTTGTGAGGGCAAGGATTATGGGAAGGGAAGGGGTTTTTCTGAGTTTATGTGACTGGCAAAGAGCTAAATAGCTTGCTTTCAATTTTCCGGTCTCCATGTGGTGCTTTGGAATACCTGCATAATTACTTTAATAAGCTGGATAATAAATACTATTAAGTAAATGACAGTTGAAAGGCTGGCTTTGAAGCAGACATACTAATGCTTTTACATGCACAAAGCTGAGTTCCATAACAGCGTCCCCTCATGAAGGTAAATGGTTCATATCCCTAGCAAAATTGATGCTCATTACATCAACAACTCATATGGCCCTTCTGTGCCCACTGCTGTAGGAGTAGGTTAACTCCGCACAGAGAGAAGATTCATGCAGTTTCGTCTCTTAGCTAAATGAAACTGTAGTTGTCAGGGAAGTTTTTTGTGTGCCTTCAAGGTCACAGGATGACAGGTTCTCTCATTCTCTCTCTACACAATACACATCGGAAGGTACTTTGTATGTTGTTGAGCTGCTTGTTACGGAGGGAACAAGTTCTCTGTGTGTTTGTGATGTGTTAAATAGTCACTTCCTTCATGGTTAATTCCTCTGTAAAATGCAGTGAAAGGCCTGCAGTAGAATGGTTGTAGCGTCTGGTATGTTGAAACCCCTCCGTAATTTTGTGTATTTTGTTTCTGTTAAGGGCAGGTTGAGTCAACAGAGGGGTTAAAATGCCAGTGGCTGCCTATGCCTTTTCTGAACTGGAGCGCTCACATTCTCTGTCACTAGGGGAGCAGAACTTGTGGTAGCAACAATGGGAAATTTGGGACAAAAATCCTAGGGACAAATTCTGTCACCCACCCAGGCTTCTGTAGGCTACTGTGATGGCATATGGGGCTGTAAAGGCACAACGGGAGTCCGGGGGAGAATCTGACAAGTGCAGGGCACTCTGTAAGTGGCCCTACACTACTCCCCACCATAAAGTCATGTTTAAGGAGCATGCCACACACATGGCAGGGGGCAACTGGGAAAAGACTAGGGGCAAGAATGTAAACATTATGCAGTGAATAGTGTTAGAGGAATTCTGGGCTGGGCCGCAGTCCATAGGCAGCCTGGGCTGGGCTAAGTCAGAGTGGCCAGGAGCTGCTGCAGCTTATGCTGTTGGCTGCATCAGTCTTCGGAGCAGCCCAGAATATGAGCATAAATCTCTCTTTGTCCCCTCTCTTCCTGGGCTGAGACTTCAGTTCTGCAGCTCCTGGAAGTGTAGACAAGGCAGGAAAGATGTCCTGGTCCCTGCCTTGGAAGGCTTCCAATCTCATGTTAATGCAGAGGCATGCAGCCCAGTACAATAGTACAGCAGGGGGAAATCTTCCACATAGGCCTGGGTAAAACTGGTGACAATTCTTCCCTGCCTTTCCCCAAGTGTGTTTGACACACGTATGGCCTATTACACAGCACACAGCTCTGGAGGCGACAGAGTCCAATGCAGAGTTCCCTAGCCAAATGGCACCAGCAATTAGCTCACCAAGGCTTTAATCCTGCCAAGGGCTCTGTATAGGCAGACCCCCCCGCGCCTGCTTGGAGCCCCATTCAAAATAACAAGGCTCTGTGCTGGATGCAGGGTCTGCCCACATGGAGTTATTTGCATGGTCAGGGCCAAAGACCACTTCCCAGGCCCTTCTCAGTCCTTCAGAGACATTACTCAATGCAATAACAATGCACGATTTTAAATGTAAATAATGTCAATGACTGTGCACTATTGGGATTAACAGAAAAAAAAGGTGCCCAGCTCTCAGGGCAGCAGAGTTCTGCTTTGTTTGGAATCTCTCTCTCTCTCTTTCTCTCCCCCTCGTATATTATCTCTTGGGACCTCTCCTATTTGTCTCTTGGAACCTCTTTACTAGGCCTCCAACTCTGCTTCAAATGCTCTAATGCTGGAGCTGAGCGAATAATTGATTGTTTTGGTTCAGTGGCAAATCTCTGAGGGAAAAAAGGCATTTCGGGTCACCCCAAAACACCAGTTTTTCAGTTTCTCACCAAAACACAAAGATGCAAATTTAATTTCAAGTTGAATGAAATGGTCTGTTTTATTTTTGGGGGGTTTTTTTGCCTTTTTGGTTTTTAGAGATTTATTATTAGTTATTATTTTTTTTATTTTATTTTATTATTTTAAGTTAAATCTAGCTACATTTCTAAACAAAACATCAGTTCTAAATGAAAACTCAGACATTTCACTATTTGCCATGTTTGACCCTAATTCATGAACAGTTTCAGTCTATCTGAAATTGCCTTTTGTTTGGGAGGAGGATGGGAATAAACTATTCATCAAAGAAATTTTATCTAGTTCTATCAAGGCCATTTCTTCTCTTCTGAGGCTCCCTCAGTCTGTGCTCTGAGGCTTGCAGTGTGCTATGTTTCACAAGCCCCCTATTTGCCATCCACCATCTCTCTTTATTAGTTCATTTGAAAGCTGAAAATCATCAAGGCCCTGATCCTACCAGCTGCTCCACACAGGGGGCTTCTATGCCTATGCAGAGCATCGAGAGAAGTCAGCTGGGCTCAGGGCTCCATCTACATAGCGTACCTTGCAGGATCAGCACATAACCAGCACATTTCTCCCAGCTGTCACTGAAGGTGTGGGTTTCTATGGCCCCCATTACGGTAGTATCTGAGCAACACACACTCTGTAATGTATTGATTCTCACAACACCCCTGTGAGGTAGGGCAGTGCTATTATCCGCATTGTACAGATGGGGAAGTGAGGCACACAGAGACTAAATGACTTGCCCATGGTGAAGATTTGTGGAGAAGAAGGGACTCCCCAGAGTCCCCTGCCAGCATCGTAATTTCTGGATCATCCATCCTCTCTAGGACTTTGAACATTTGGGATTGCATGCTGGCAAACAACTGAATCAATTTCACTGAAAACCCACCCAAATGAAAACCAGGGTTGCATGGGGAATTGAAGAGAGAGCAGGAGCTCTCAGACTCAGGGCTAGTGTTTTGCCTCACACTTACAGTAGGTGATGGATTTTGTGTTTCCTCTGTTTGTAGGGAGATAAATTGCAACTGCAGCTACTGGAGCTGAGGGAAACCACTCCCTGCCTCATGACAGGGGTATAGCCTTTGGTAGACCTGTCCTGTGACTGGGGCTAGGAGCTAAAACACTCCTGAATATCACACTATTACTATGCAAGCACATGACTTACTTAAGTTGCTGATGATTAACTTCAGGCCCAGTGCTCCTTTTGCTGCTCCCAGTACCAGGGGAGGAGAGGTAACAGCTGCTTTCTCCCACCCACCTTCCAGTACTGCTGGTGGGGGGGGGGGGGCGAACAAGTAGGCATTGAGATAGCAGCTTCAATTACTTGAGCTGTTTGTTAAAATGTCAACTTGGTCATTTCCAAGAAATGCTGAGGATACGTAACTCCCAATGAAGTCACTGTGAGCTCCATGGGGCAGGGACCAGCTTGGTGTTCTGTCTGTTCAGCACCGAGCGATGACTGGGGCTGATAGACCCTACCGCAATACAAATAATACATTTAATAATAATAATTAATTAATAATCAAGTCAATATGAGTTGTGGGTGCTCAGCCCTTCTAAAAATCAAATTGTTTCTGTTGTACAATAGCGTATAGTTTAATTAAATACAGAAACCTGTTATTTGTGACATTTTTGTTTGCTAGTCATTTGAGGCTTTTGCCTTTTCTTCCAAGACCAGCCCATGACTTATCATGCAAATCCTATGCACATCCAACTAGTCCTCCTTATAAGAATAATAATATTAAGCTCAAACAAGCATCAAGGATAACTTCGTACTGATTTTTTTAAATATTCATAATTATCTGAGCCTTTATTCAAAATATTTGATAAAAGGTCTGTAATTCATACCTTACCCTCCCAATAGGACTGTGGAATGGGGATGTGGTCTAGGCGTGCCCATCGGAGCCCGGCTCTGTTGTAAACTTCAGATGTCAAGTCAGGGAAATTTCTGTTAAGATCAAGGTTCTGAGCAGTTTGACGTCCATTAATCCATCCATTGTAACCAGCTCCCTAATAAAGAAAGAAGCCAATTAAATAGATCCAATCCTGCCTGTCTCATAATGTTTGGGGTTTTAAAAATGTTATTTGCTAATGACCAACTGGAAGTCTGAAATGCCAAAAAGGCACCGGAGATTTGTTAAAAGTGTCCAGAGAGTGGAAATAATATATTTATTTATAGAACACCCTTTATCCCAAAGGACCTCAAAAGCACGTGTGAGCACCACGAATGTGACTCAGAGGTCAAACACAACAGCTGTTAAACAGGTTTAAATCAGGGCTCAGCAAACATAATAAATATTAATATTTAATTACATTTGATCTTCTAGCTGAGGAAGAAAATATATTAAACGAAAAGTTTGTATAAAATAAAAGGAGCAATTTCAATTGTCATAATTGGCTCTTGGGCATTTTGCTCAAATATTGATAGGGGCAGGCTGCTGAATGTCCAAACAGATTTTCATCTGTATCAAACCTCCAGTATGCAAGCAGGAACAATGGAAAATCTGGTCCAAATTACCTGTTAGTTTTGTTAATCTGGGCACTATAGAGCAGACACCCATCAAATCAGATGGGAATAAAATCTGTTAGTCAACTATTGTCAAAACCCAAATCCCGCAAACCCCAGATTTTCTTTTCTCTTTTGCAGGGTAATTTTATAACATATTCACTTCATTGCAAAAAGTGTTTTACCTCTTCTGCAGCAAGTTCATACCCATCTGGGTTCAGTGAAGGCAGAAGGTGAATTCTAGTGTTGTTTATCAAAGTCTGGATCCTGGGGTTCCCAAGGAGATATTCAGAGCACAAGTATTGTGCAAGGTATATTAACAATTCTTTTCCAACAACTTCATTTCCATGCATGTTTCCAATATACTTAAATTCTGGCTTCACTGTGAAAAGATGGAGTAATGAGATGATTTGTTGTAATTCTGAGAACATTTGGATGCCTTCCCAAGGCCTTCCAACGCAGATAGCTGACAGATGAGTCAGTGAGTTTTATTTACAGTAATTTAACATGCATTTTCCTGTAAACATCATGTCAATTCCAGATCCATTTGCACCAACTTCAAGTCAGTTAACAAATTAAATATATTTTCTTTATACAATAAAGTGAACTATTTGTTAAGAATTCACAATGTTATGAGGCAATCACTGCGGTTAATGATGAGAACAGCTAAAACTAACTGTAAATCAGAGTATTTTCAGAGGACTGCAATCAAAAACATCTAGGAAAAGAATAATTGGCTCAGACATCAGCTAGACTACACTGTGATGGGATCTATCAGGCCTTCTCTACGCTCTGCTGGAGGCATGAGAGTCCTGACACTCCGTGCCCAAGGAAAATCCATCTACACCAGGTGACCAACAAGGCAGTCCTCCAGAGACGTAGAAGGGCCAGGAGGAAATATTGACCTATCAAGAGTCAGCAGGCCAATTAGGACGTTTGGCCAGCTTTTCCTTGAGGGCAGAGCTGAGTGAGACTGGGACACAGGAGGAGCACCTAAGTGCTAACCCAGAGCCCAGGCCAGGACCTGACTCTAAGTCCTGCAAGTAAGCACTTGCATTCTGAAGGATTTTTTCTTCTTTGTTTAAAGTGGCAGACAGCCGAATCCTGAGCTGCTATTTTTCTTTGGAAACTGATGCCCAGCTTACGGCACAGGTTACCCTACCTCAAGCAGGTGGCCAAACTTTGCAGACCAAGATGGGGAGTGGATGAAATACAATGGGTGACGCTGAAGGAGGCGCTACAGAGCCACCTTGCCTGCCACATGCACACATCACCATAGATTCTGAAACCAAGTATACGACAACAGCATGTATATAGTATTATGGCCTTGATTCTCTGTTAGACCATCCCTGTGTTTGGAGCAGGAATCAGGTTAGGGTGCAAATGTAGCTTTAAATTCTATTCTGGGGCCTATGAGGCCTCTGGTGTAAGTTAGAGTAGCCTCAGGATGCCCCTATATTATGCTCTGCGTCCCATGGTTCCCTATGAGTCGTGGAAACTAGAGCATAGCTGTAGTGCAGTGCATTCTAGCTACACCCCTTCCCTTTTCCCAGTCTGCATCCTCATCTTTCTCTCTAACCATAACAAACTCTGTATGCCTGAAGCAGGGAGGAGGGATGGAGTCGAGCCTTCATACCAGCTTTACATAGGTCATAAAGGCCTCCTGCTCTGGGAGTTATTTTTGCCCTCTTAAAAGCCCCGTTATGCTGTTCAGAGTGGTGTAATTGCCTGCTAATGTATCATTTTTACGATAAAACATGTTGAATTATTGTTTTATTTTAAAACATGTTTATTTACTGGTTTATAGGCTACCTAACCATTCCACTGGCCAATGGAACATTATAGTATTAAGGACAGTGCTACCACTGTTCCTTTAATTGGAGGTGAAAGATGTCCTAGTGGTTAGGCTTCTAACATGGGACTTGGGAGATTCAGATCCCTACTTTGCTACAGACTTCCTGTGTGACCTTTGATAACACAGGGCTCTTCAATCTATCAGAGAAAGGTATAACAAGGTTAAATGGCTGGAAGTTGAAGCTAGACAAATTCAAACTAGAAATGGGGTAAAATATTGAAGGGGGGGTAATTAACCATTGAATCAACTTACCAAGAGTGGTGATGTATTCTCCATCACTGGACATTTTAAAATCAGAATTGGATGTTTTTTCTAAAAGATATGTTCTAGTTCAATGACAGCTATTGGACTTGAAGCCGGAATTAATCTAGGGAAGTCCTATGCAGAAGGTCAGACTAAATGATCACAATGGTTCTTCTGGCCTTAAAATCTATTAATCTATAGGGAACATGATAGAAGTTCACCAAATCTCACCCTAAGAGGCTAGCTGTCAGAGTTATGTCCACACTGCAGCTGGGAGCATTATTACTCACTCAGGTCATGGTGTCCAGGATTGGTTGAAAACTCAATCACAAAAAGGTCTCTCCCTTCAAAGCTACGGCCAATGCTGTAAGTTCTTGCAATGTGGGAGCACCTAGAAGCAGTCTTCTTCAAAATGCTCACCATTTTGTAATACGAATGATGGGTGAACTGAATTAAAGTTGTAGGCACCTCCACAAGTAAATCTTCCTCAGCTAATTCTGGCTCCCCTGCAGAGAAAAATTATAACTGCAACTAAGTGAGGTCAAAAAGTTTGTGCCGGAATGGGGTTATCAAGATACAGTGAACAAACACCTGCCCCTCTGTTCATAAAGCATACATTTCCAAAAATAAAAGTATGGAAATTAGAAATGAGCCTGAATCAAGACATTAGATCTGAACAAGAACCTCCTCTATTTGCTCTTCCGTGTGAGGTAGAATCATAGCATCATAGAATCATAGAATATCAGGGTTGGAAGGAACCTCAGGAGGTCATCTAGTCCAACCCCCTGCTCAAAGCAGGACCAATCCCCGACTATGTTAGTCCAAGTCTCCAAAACCAGCTACTGCACTTGCACGGTGACAGATATTTTAAGATGTGCAGCCAGATTTGCTGTGAGCTTCACCAGCTAAAAACCGGCCTGTAGTACACAGGTAAACTTCAGCCTTCAGCATAGAGACTGGTCCTTTAAATCTATTGGATCAAAGTCATCCTTGGTGTAACTCAACTGACTTCAGTCACCTGCACTATATACCGCTAAACAAAAAAATAACATTCACAAAGGCAATTTACCTTCCATGAGCTAGTTAGTATTGTGCATTTCCTGTTGTTCTAAAATTTCAGGTAAGATTTTAAGATATAATACAAAGTCTGTCGGTATATTGTAGCGGTCATGGATAGTTTCTTATGATGTGCCTGTATAGCTTCAGTTCTTACCTCGTAGCTTTGCCAGTGGATCAAAACAACCTTCTTCTTCACCAGCAAAGAAGCGATCACAGTCTAAGAAGTAGGGCCAAGCCATGTCTATTGTGTCAAATGCAGGAAGGCAATTTTTTCTCAGATTTTCACAGACGTGTCTGCAGGGCTTTATCATTTTGTCTTTTTCACACTGTGGGGCCAGTATTGAGCAGCTCAAGAGTCTCAGATCAGGATTACATTCTCCCTGAAGCAAGTTGTGTAGCACACTCATGAGAATATATTCAGAGCTGAATTCAACCACTTCTCTGGACTTCTGATCCAGCAAATTAGGATACATTGTTTTGGTGTAGGGAACGTCACCACAAGAGCCTAAGGTGATGTCCACGCATTTTGCTACAAGAAATGATAAGATGAACATGTGAAAAATACCTTGCTCATTAATCACACTGAATCCAATACAGCTGCTCAAATAATATGTATTGAATAACAGGCTCAGTTAAGTTAATCTATTTGCTGTTCACAGATTGTATGGCAATTGATCACAATATTCTCAGATATATTTATTGTTTGAAACTATTTGCGAAATGATTCTTAGTCCGTGGCTTGTTTGTGAGTCGTTCATTGCAAGGAGCCAGTATTCAAAATTTCAATTAGATTTTCAATTTTTGTTGGACACATGGTCATATTTCTGTTCTCTGATTGGCTGAGTCTAACTTTTAAAATCAGATTTCTGGTGTATTTACAAATTCAAAATTTGAAATAGTTAAATGGACAGATTCTGGCCACCACAGTGGGTGCTTTGAGAGTTTGGATGCCTGCGGACTCCCCTGTCATGTGGAATCCCCCTGGGGCCAGAATAGGTAGCATGGCCAGAGAAAACAGTTGAGATGGACAACTGGTGTAAGTTAGAGTAACCCCAAGACTGCTCTATATCACACCAGGGACAAGAGCTTGAGCATATCAACCCCAGCATGGTGGAGCTGAAAAGGTGGCTGACATCTGCCTTCTACCATACATTTGTACTAGAGGATATGGGCTAAAGCAGATTCATTTTAAAAATTCTAGCAAGTAGAAATGTTTTTGCAACATTTAACCAATTAAAAAAACAAAAGGATAAACTGGTATTTATGACGTATGGTAGAGGTATTGGATACTACAACACTGGGCAACTTGGATGTCCAAGTCTGAGTCTTACACTCTGTGCTGAGGTCCCAGGCTGGTACGAGATGATATCACAGTAGTGGAAGCAAACTCTTGCCCTGGGAGAGAGAGAACATCTCCCATTGCTCTCTAGTACCTAGTACTAGGGCCAATGCATGGAGCAGTATTGCCAGGGTCCAGGATCAGCTGAAGGAAAGAATAACAAGGAAATAACTAGGAAATACTCAGGGTGCTGAGAGCCCTGGGAGGGGCAGGCAGGGAGAGAAAGAGAAGCTATGCCATACCTTTTTCTCCTGTTTGGCATTGTCCTGCAAATAAAGAGAAGATAAATAGGGATTAGCATCATGAACAGGAGAGAAGGGCTGCTGCAATACCTGTCTAGTACTGTAGTTCTTGCTGAATCTCAAATGTTTGAACTCAAAGTTAAACATATCTAGTTAAGAGACTTTTTACAGATGCAAAGGTATGTGGCAATCAGTTAATGGCCTTGAATACCAAAGGGAAACACAATGCAATATTACTGTGGCTTGTGCGGAAGGAAAGGAAAAGTTCAGTGTGATGTCAAAACCTCAGCTCTCCTGTGTCCCGCTGACATTCCAGACAGGAAGAATATGACCATTATTGTCAGGAATATCAATCTAATCCAGTGGTTCTCAAACTGTGGGTCGGGACCCCAAAGTGGGTCATGACCCCATTAATGGGGGTTGCCAGGGCTGGCTTAGACTTGCTGGGGCTCGGGGCCCAAGCCAAAGCCTGAGGGATTCAGCCCTGGGAGGCAGGGCTCAGGTTACAGGCCCCCTGGCTGGGGCTGAAGCCCTTGGGCTTTGGCTTTGACCCCTTCCCCACCTGGGGCAGTGGGGCTCAGGCTTTGGCTTTGCCCTCCCCCACTCCCCCACCCTGAGTGGTTGGACTCAGGTGGGCTCAGGTTTCAGTCCCCCCTCCTGCAGTCATATAGTAATTTTTGTTGTCAGAGGGGGGTTGCGGTGCAATCAAATTTGAAAACCCCTGATCTAATGTAATGTAATCTAAAGCATTTATATCATGTTCAACACTGTAGTAACTGAGCTCCTAACAAATCTATCCACACCACAATATATAGGCCCGCACATGATCTATGTCCCTTTCTCTCTAAAGCAATTAGACAATTTTTATTTTAAATCTTCCACCACCTCTTCTACCTTTTTAACTTTTCTAACGTTGGCAACTAAGGCAAAATGATGCTACTAAAATAAGACTCAAACTGTTGGGTTTTTTTCAGTGCCCCATTGGAAGTAACAATTATGTGCAAGCCTCATAAACATCAAAGAATATGTTTTCACTGGTGTATATTGGGGATCTAGCCATGTAGCTATAGTCAATGGGAGACTGGCAGCTAGCTCATCATGTTTGTTCTTATAAAACCAAATGCATTATGTCCACTAAGAAAAGCGTGAATTACTACTCCCACCATATTTAAGAGTTATTATCTGAATTCACACTGTTAATCACTCTCTGGAAACCAACTAATTTTTCACTCTCTGGAAACCAAAGCAAAATCATTAACATGAAAACAAAATTAGCCCTGGAATTTGATCTTGACAATGGGTAATTTAATGGGAAATGAGTCTGGTTATGTATCCTGAATTATCATCAATTAACATTACTCTGTAAAGCATTTCTGCGGCTCTGTGCTATTATAAATATTTAATTTTTGACACCAGCAATTAGTGGTGACCAATAATCTTGTGGTAAATTTTTGAATATATACTATTCATATAGGCTTTTTGTCCTGGCTTGGTAGATAATGGTAATAACAATAAACAATACTTAGTGCATCTATATCAGAGGTGGGCAAATTACGGCCCACGGGCCACATCCGGCCCACGGGACCCTCCTGCCCAGCCCCTGAGCTCCTGGCCTGGGAGGCTAGCCCCCGGCCCCTCCCCTGCTGTTCCCCCTCCCCCACAGCCTCAGCTCACTGCGCCACCGGCACAATGCTCTGGGCGGCAGGGCTGCGAGCTCCTGGGGCAGTGCAACTGCAGAGCCTGGCCTGACCCGGTGCTCTGTGCTGCGCAGTGGCGCGGCCGGCTCCAGCCGGGGGCGCGGCTGTAGCACCACCAGCCACCGGTGCTCCAGGCAGCGCGGTAATGCGGCAGGGAGCGGAGGGGTTGGATAGAGGGCAGGAGTGTTGTGGGGGTGGTCAGGGGGCGGGGGTGTGGATAAGGGTCGGGGCAGTTAGAGGGTGGGGATCGGGGGGTTGAATGGGGGCAGGGGTCCCGGGAGGGCAGTGAGGAAGTAGAGCGAGGGTTAGATGGGGCGGCGGGGGGTAGTCAGGGGACAGGGAGAAGTGGGAGTTGGATGGGGCAGAGGTCCTGGGGGGGCAGTCAGGAATGAGAGGAGGGGTTGGATGGGGTGGTGGGGGACAGTCAGGGGTGAGGGTTCCGGGGGCGGTCAGGGGACAGTGAGCGAGGGGGGAGGGTGGATGGGGCAGGGGTCCCGGGGGGCAACAGGGAACAGGGGGGGTTGGATGAAGCAGGAGTCCCAGGGCGGGGGCCGTCAGGGGGCTAGAAGCAGGGGGGGATAGGGAGCGGGCACTGGGCCACGCCTGGCTGTTTGGGGTAGCACAGCCTCCCCTAACCGGCCCTCCATATAATTTCCGAAACCCGATGCAGCCCTCAGGCCAAAAAGTTTGTCTGCCCCTGATCTATATAGTGTCTTCTGTCAGAGGATTTAAGTTTGCTTTCATTAACTCAGCCTCACAATCTCCCTGTGAGGTCGTTATTATTAACTATAGTTACAGCTGAAGAGGCTAAGGGACAGAGAGACCAATTTCCTAGTTTTTGTGTTGAGACCCTCAAACCTGCCTCTTGCATCCACAATGTTATGACTGGAGGTAACTGTGGGTGCATTTTGTAGCATATAGGATGCAAAGGAACAATCAGGTGTTCAGATATTTCATACTGGGAAATGCACCAGGAATTATTTCTGCCTATATAATCAGAGGACATTTTTCAAAATCAAGCCTCAAGAGCCTCTTCTCTGCACTCACAGAATGGACCCATTTCCCACCGTGATTATTAGCAATAGTTCCTTTGTTTCATGGGTTACCTGTTAGGATGGATGAGACAAAAATCATTTCCAGAAAACGATTGTTCCCTGTCCACACTAGCAGGTCAATCAGGTTCAGCATCAGTGCAGGGGGAACTGCCACTGACAACCATTGGTGAGTGTAAGTAGGGCTTGTGTGACTTGCCCAAGTTCATGTTCTTCATTGGTCTTGGTCCATAATCACAAATCCCCTGTAATAGGGTATATATAGCCCTTCGTGACCCCCTGCTGGAGGCCGGGGCTGGCCTTAGACCAAATGGCACCCCAAGCGAGGAGCATCTTCAGCACTCTCCTCCCCCTATTTGTTAAATTTTTGAATGCCTTATTTTTATTGCACCTGTAGCCCATTTCATGACTTGGATGCATGATTTGCATGCAGATTTATCCGTGGCATATAAGAAGATAAATCTGCACACTACGATCTGTAAATCTGTATTTATTCATGTCATAGATAAGCAAATAAAAAATTTGTTTCTTCTAAGCTTACAGAAACTTTTAAATTTTAAGAATAACTGAAATGTACTTGAAACTGTGATGAAATGTACAAGAAATTGAACTGTGCACCAACATTGGGAGGACCAGTATTAAATAGTGTTACAGTAAGAGTTACAGTAGATGATAGCCTTAAAATATTAACCCTACTCCTTTAGTTCAAAAGGTCACTTTTCTCACCTTTGCCCTCACAAACTGAAGCACAGCGTCAGAGAGATCCAAAGACTGGCCAATGGCATTTTCAAGCAATAAAATAGCAAGTGATGTCAGTCTCTTGTCATTCCTCATTGATCAAAGATATGTTTTAATGAGCCTGAGCTTTGAAAAGCTGTGCTCACCACTCACAAATGTGACCGGCAGCATGAGCAGAATCCTCAAAGCTTTCCACACATTAGGAAAAGTGTCCTTCAGCTCTGCATCATGAATGAATTGTAGAACTTGGAGTGGAAAGTGCTTCTCATGTGGCAAAGCATGATGGATGTTGTCCAATTCGACATAGAGGTTTTATCATTGACATCCGAACATTCCCCATATGTCAGCATCCGGTGAAACTCCATACAATTGTTCAAGAGTATTTTCCAGTCCACCAGCAGCTTGTTAAGGTCATACAAAAAAAACCCTGGTCTTTTTGTGGTGCTTCATTTGTCCAAACCTGTCTTTGACGGACACTCGAGCAGTGTCAATACACAAGCGAAAAAACTCCCTCTTGGATTTTTTCTTCCGAGCTTCCCATCAACCCATCTCTGCTCTTGTAACCAAACTGTCTGTTCTTCCGATGAATACGCATTTCCTTGCAGATAGGCTCAACTCCTAAGTTTGCCACCATTTCTTTGGCAGCAGTGATGACATCTTTTAATCCGTTATTTCTGTAGGCCACAATGAAATCAAGGCAGCTTCTCATCAAAGTAGTAGCAGTCGCGATGTCCATTGACTGATTTTGTAATGTCTTGCCAACAACATTTACTTGGAACAAGATATCAAGATATCGTGCCAACCCACAATTGAGACCAGAAATTTAAAGTCAGCTATATAGTTTGCCAGGCTTTGCACCTGGCTCAGATTCCAGCCTTGGCTTTACTCAACTGCAGCAGTTCCATCAGGGCATTGTAAACCTCAGTCACTTGGTACCTCACTGGCCTTATGCTGTCAATGCGGCTCTCCCAGCAAGTGTCATTTAGCGGCTGCATGGTCAGATTTGTAACATTGTCTCTGAGACTCCGCAAGCTCAGATAAAAGGTGGTGCAGGGCCTTAGCAGGTCAGTTCCTGACTGGGACCAAAAGGGTGAGGAAAGGTGCTCTACTCTGACCACAGGAGCTCATCTGGCTATATTTACTATTATTGGGGGAGTAGTAATTACCGGATATAAAGGGACCAGGTGGGAAGAGGCCCAGGGAATGCAGTAGCAACTAATCAAAGGAAGCAATACATACATGCCTGCTGTTCATAGGGTCCCTCTGTTTGGGATCCAGAGTAGTGGGCAGGCCTGGATTTCCCCACTGGCCACTGGGAAAGTGGCCTATGCCCCATGAAAGAGAACATAAGAACGGCCATACTGGGTCAGACCAAAGGTCCATCTAGCTCAGTATCCTGTCTTCCAACAGTGACCAATGCCAGGTGCCCTGAAGGGAATGAACAGAAGAGGTAATCATCAAGTGCTCCATTCCTTGTTGCCCATTCCCAGCTTCTGGCAAATAGAGGCTAGGAACACCATCCCTGCCCACCCTGGCTAATAGCCATTGATGGACTTATCCTCTATGAATTTATTGAGTTCTTTTTTGATCCATTATAGTCTTGGCCTTCACAACATCCTCTGGCAAGGAGTTCCACAGGTTGACTGTGCGTTGTGTGAAAAAATACTTCCTTTTGTTTGTTTTAAACCTGCTGCCTATTAATTTCATTTGGTGACCCCTAGTTTTTGTGTTATGAGGAGTAAATAACACTTCCTTATTTACTTTCTCCACACCATTTGTGATTTTATAGACCTCTATCATATCCCCCCTTAGTCGTTTCTTTTCCAAGATGAAAAGTCCCAGTCTTATGAATCTCTCTTCACATGGCAGCCGTTCCATACCCTGAATCATTTTTGTTGGCCTTTTCGGAATCTTTTCCAATTCCAATATATCTTTTTTGAGCTGGGGCGACCACATCTGCACACAGTATTCAAGATGTGGGCGTACCATGGATTTATATAGAGGCAATATGATATTTTCCATTTTATTATCTATCTCTTTCTTAATGATTCCCAGCATGCTGTTAGCATTTTTGACTGCCACTGCACATTGAGTGGATGTTTTCAGAGAACTAGCCACAATGACTCCAAGATCTCTTTCTTGAGTGGTAACAGCTAATTTAGACCCCATCATTTTATATGTATAGTTGGGATTATGTTTTCCAGTGTGCATTACTTTGTATTTATCAGCATTGAATTTCATCTGCCATTTTGTTGCCCAGTCACCCAGTTTTGAGAGATCCTTCTATGTGTCTGACAATTTTGTTCCTTACTATAGTTTCAACCATTTTGCCCGGTATTGAAGTCAAGCTTACTGGCCTGTAACTGCCCAGGTCACCTCTGGAGCCCTTTTTAAAAATTGGCATCACATTAGCTATCCTCCAGTCATTTGGTACAGAAGCTGATTTAAATGATAGGTTACAGACAGCAGTTAGTAGTCCTGCAATTTCACATGTGAGTTCCTTCAGAACTCTTGGGTGAATACCATCTGGTCCTGGTGACTTATTATTGTTTAGTTTATCAGTTTGTTCCAAAACCTCCTCTAACGATACCTAAATCTGGGACAGTTCCTCAGATTTGTCACCTAAAAAGAATGACTCAGGTTTGGGAATCTCCCTCCTATCATCAACCTTGAAGACCGATGCAAAGAATTCATTTAGTTTCTCCACAGTGGCCTTATAGTCTTTGAGTGCTCCTTTAGCATCTCGATCATCCAGTGGCCCCACTGGTTGTTTAGCAGGCGTCTTGCTTCTGATGTATTTAAACATTTTTTTGCTATTACTTTTTGAGTCTTTGGCTAGCTATTCTTCAAATTCTTTTTCGGCCTTCTGAATAATTTTTTTATACTTCATTTGCCAGAGCTTATGCTCCTTTCTATTTTCCTCACTAGGATTTAACTTCCTCTTTTTAAAAGGATGCCTTTTTGCCTCTCACTGCTTCTCTTACTTTGTTGTTTAGCCTCAGTGGCTCTTTTTTGTTCTCTTACTATGTTCTTTTTTTTTAAATTGGGGTATACATTTAAGTTGAGCCTCTATTATGGTGTCTTTAAAAAGTTTCCACACAGCTTGCAGGGATTTTACTTTTGGTGCTATGACCTTTAATTTCTGTTTAACTAACCTCCTCATTTTTGTGTAGTTCCCCTTTCTGCAATTAAATGCTACAGTGTTGGGCTGCTGTGGTTTTTCCCATGCCACAGGGATGTTAAATTTAATTATATTATGGTCACTATTACCAAGTGGTCTAGCTATATTCACCTCTTGGACCTGATCCTGTGTTCCATTTAAGACGAAATCAAAAACTGCCTCTCTTCTTGTGGGTTCCAGGACTAGCTGCTCCAAGAAGCAGTCATTTAAGGTGTCAAGAAACTTTATCTCTGCATCCCGTCCTGAGTTGATATGTACCCAGTCAATACAGGGATAGCTGAAATCCACCATTATTATTGAGTTTTTTATTTCAGTAGCCTCTCTAATCTCCCTGAACATTTCACAGTCACTGTCACCATCCTGATCAGGTGGTCGGTAATATATCCTTATTGCTATATTCTTATCATTCAAGCATGGAATTACTATCCATAGAGATTCTATATTCAATATTCTATGGATAAAGAGACAAGGCTTGTTTAGAAGCCCAAGTGAAGGATGGGATTTAAAAGGCCCAGAGACTGGGTTTAAGACCCAGGTGAGGGCTGACAGTTTGTTGAACTCTTTACTACGCCGGAAGGGGTTCATTCCTTTTTGACTGTATGACTTGGCTGGAGGGCTGAGCCACCAAAGACCCACCTAGTGAGGTTGGCAACCTACAGGGGGGGAAAAAATTGCAGCACCACATCGATCCCATAAGGGGCACTCAGGAGACGTGAGTGTCTCTGTCATATTCCCCTTGTGTTTTTCTTTCTAACAGACCTTGATCATTAAATGAAACAGTTGGGCATGCACACTTTGCCAGACTCTATTCCATCGCTGACCAGGAACGTTGTACCCATCAGTCAGTGTGATATGTGGCTTAAAACTAGTATCAGTGGAAACTCACTATTCTTCCCATTCACCTGCAGTAAAAGGTATTCTAGCAGCAGCTGGGGACAAGAGGAGAAACCCAAAGAGAAAAACATAGCAAGCTGAAACTGCTATAATACTGCTGGTTCCTTCCTTCCTGGCCATCCAAGAAGCAGCAGACTTGCTAAATTTAGCAGCTACCCAGTCCCTACTCGGCTGGCCATAAGGAAAGTTGCCATGATGGCTACTGATGGAAGAGATGGAAACACTCACCAAGTCATATACAGTGGCTGGATTCACACAAGGGCCAGATAATTTTGGGACCAGTAATATATGTAAATATATATTTTATGAGCGGGGTAAACTAGTCTCATGCTTCAGAGCATAAACTGATTATCTACAGAAGTCAGGAGGGCTTCCCTCCCCCATTATATACAACACTGAATATTTGCTAGATGCCTTATGGATTGTTCTTGGACTTCTTTTCTTCACCTGAAACTTCACATACTGACTAGAGTTTGTCAGAAAACAAATTCTCTGGCCCATCAACAATGTTGAGATTTGGGGGGTTGGGGGAAAGCATCACATCTCTGGATGAAAAGCCAAAATTTTGTAATTTTTCATGGAAGAAAATTCTATTTTTTTTCCTCAGATCAATCAAAAATTTGTTTTGATAAATTTGAACTGTTTCATTTCAATTTCAACCTTTTTAATTTTTAATATAAAATAAAGTAAACTTAAACCTTTTTGTTCTGAAAATATTGAGAGAGAACATTTTAACATTTTCATAATGCTTTTCCCATTTTCTTATAACAATTTCATCAAATCAATACAATTTCTCACAAAGAATAGGTTTTGTTAAAAAAGCATTTTCTAATGGAAAACCGTTTTGATGAAATTTTTCCAACTAGCTCTAATGTTGACCACTGTTCGGTAGGTTTCAGAGACTTGATGATTCAGAAATATGATCTCCTACAACAAACTCTGTGGCATATTCCCATGAGAAATTAGCTAATTAGGCAGTTAAGGTTAGATTAAGTTACTTCTCATGCTGTTGGTTGGACAGTATGGAGGACAGCAAATGCATTATGTGTCTCCATCATTTTCTGTCCTGATCCAGATAGAGCACATGGTATGGGATAGAATGCTAACTGTTGACATCATTCTGCCATTGTGTTTTAAGTCTTCCAGGAGTCTTTTTCCATCCTGCTTTCATTGGGTCAAAGTTAAAGATGATTCTCACAGGGAAGTTGGAAGGCATTCTGAGCAAATGACCAAAACACCTTAGAGAGCATTGGGTCACCATTTGAGAGAACAGGACTTCATTAGCTAGAAAATGGATCTCTTCCTTCTACTGGAATTCATACCATTTGATGCTTCATCTGTGTCCAACTTCTTTTCAGTCTTGACAGTGAGAGGCCTTTTTTCAGTCCCATCGGTCAGAATACTGACCATCAAAACATTATATATCTTCAGCTTCATCTCTGTACGTATCAGGGTGTTCGGTTTGCAAAAGACATTTCTGATGAGGCACCCCATACTGATGACACTCTTGCAGTGTGGGCTTCAAGTTTTTTCTCAGTGCCACCCATGTTATTAACAGTAGAGTGGAGGTAGGTGATATCACCAACAATCTTGACTGGGTGGTCACCCACGAAGGGGCTAGTGCCTCCAGTGTGTTCAAAATACCTATCAGGAAGAATTTTGGTTTGATTCCAACTAATTTTGAGGCTGACTTTTGCCACTGACCTTCCTAGGGCTTTAATTGCTGCAACTAGCCCATCCATTGATTCAACAACTAGCACTATATTGACAGCAAAATCAGTGTCAATGAGGTTCCTCATCAAGGGGAATGCCTAACCTGCATTTCCTTAGTGTGTGGTCTAGCATGTAATCGATGACGGCATTGAAGAGATCTAGGGCAGCAAGGCATCCTTGTCAAACACGTGACCTAATTCAGAAGACGGCAGTTCTTTTTCCACTTACAAGAATGCAGCTTGAGGAGTTAGCAGTAGTTAGAAGACAGAATATTCCGCAAAGCTTGCCAGGGAGGCCTACAAATTTCAAGCTCAGCCAAAGCGATACAGAGTCAATCACGGCCTTGATATCCAGAAATGCAATGTGAATGGGTCCTTGAATTCTCATGCCTTCTCGATAAGCTAGTGCACTGGGAAGATTTGCTTTGTCATGGAATGGCCAGGAGTGAAGCCAGCTTGTTGTGGTCTTCTCTTAACTCCTTAAGATACCATCAGCTGAGACCAACAAGAGAGAAGAAAAAACTTTCCCTGGGATGCATAGAAGAGTAATGCCTAAATAGTTATAAAAGTCTCATTTGCTGCCTTTACGTTTGCAAAGTGGTAAAATATTACCTTTTTGCCAGTCAGACAGGACTGACTCTTCTCCCGATGATAATGAACAGTGTCTGCAGCCACAAAAGAATAGTTGGTCCTACACTTTTTAATAATGCCACAGGAACTTCACAGATTCCTGCTGCCTTATTTCACTTCAGCAGCTTTGCAGCACTGTGATTTCAGTGATAGTGAATTCACCAGGATAGTTTTGTGCTAAATGGGTCAACTTGGCACCAGCCTTAATGTCAGGGTCCAAAGAAACTAAGGTGCATTTAGCAGCTGTCAGAAATGTTCCCTTCAGCCTGCCATGAACTCCGCTTTTTCATTGATTAGCTGACAAAAACTGGAGTAGACCACATCAAATGAATGACTTTTCTCGTGAGTGAGGTTGCACAAGTGTTTATAGAAGGGAGGCTACATTGTTCCTGCAGAAGTTTCCTCAGGTGAGATGGCTTTGGCTTCCAGAAAAACTTTTCAGTTAGTGCACATTGATTTATTATGAGAGTCATTTAGCTTATGACATATGATCGTAACACCTCTCATATGTGATTCTGTTCAATGATGATTAAAATATTAACAGAGATCCAGGGCTTCCTGGCTTTTTGGGAGGGAGTAATGAGAGTCATGTCTGCATCAATTATCTGAGATCTAAAGTCTGTCCAGGTGGATTCAGCATCAATATATTCTGATAGCCTCTCCAACGTGTTCAGGATTTTAACTCCATAGTGGTTATGAATGCTATTGATTTCTAGATTAGATCATTCGAATTTTGGTAACCCAACGGTTGCTTTACCTATGCTCTTTTGTCTGAAACGGAAATTGGTGAAGACTAATTTGTGGTCGGCGTTAGTGAGTGCGGCAGACCAATAAGTACTGCAGTTTCTGATGGATGATTTCGTGCAACAAGAGATTATAATGCAATCAATCATCTTCCTTGTTCATTCCATCATTCAGCCAAGTAAATTGGAGATTTTGCTTCCTATAAAACCAGGGGTTCTTAATGACGAGGTCATGAGAAATGCACAACTGTACAAGGCATTTGCTGTCATCCAGGAATCCAAGACAACAGGTCCAGTTTTTTTTTCCCATGCTCCACTCAAATTACCAAAAGTAGCATTAATGTTACCAAGCAGAATGATGATTAGATAGATCTATTAATAAACAAATAAAGTTGACACAAAAAGATATTCTAATTTTTAGATAATGAGCAGAAATCTGCTGTCAGTAACATGGATGCAATGCCCAAGTCAAGTTAAGTTACTTATGTCATCATACAATTGACTCCATAGATATCTCTACAAAAGAGATCGTTAGAGATTTGCTACTTAGTTTGCTGTGTTTCTGATAAAGAGATTAGTATTTCATGTACATAAAAACAGAGGACAGAAATGTTGCAAAGCCCATCCCAAATGTGCATTTCTGATTAAACAGTTCTTTGGAAACTATCATGATCCCAAATTCCAATGCTTGTACATAATCAAGAAGTTATGATTCAGCATGGGACAAAAATAATTGTCCAGGGCCCATACTTAAAAATAATCAGGGATGCACTTACCTGGGCCAAACCCTCCCTGCCCGTGAAACAGTCAGTACAAAACTCCATGAGGGCAGCTCCCTGAAGTTGCTGCTGTGCATTCTCCTCCCAGGGGAAGGGTCTGTGGCCCCTGATCCCCACAAAGCCCAAGGATCTGTAGGGAAATAACACAGGTCCTGGGGCTCTGCACAGAGATGACATACTCTGCAGTGCTCCACCTGCTGTGTTCTGTCTCAGTGAGGCTCCTGCACAAGCCGTGCCACTGACCATACCAGATCAGCCCCTCCACACACACTCCATTTTAGAGGCCCATGAAATTGGAGGGGATGCACAAAGCATTGATATCTGCCAGCTCCTGTGGTTAACCCGGAGCCCTGCTCCTAGTGATCCCGTCCTTTACAGGTGTTGAGCAGGGACTTCCATAGGGTGAATGCTGCAGAGACATTGCTCCCTTTCATGTCATTGTTTCCCCAATTTTAGACCCTTCCTCAAACAGAACTGATGGGTACAAAGAACCGATTGTCTTCCAGATCCAGTGGACCCTGTATGAGTTGTGTTTATTGTTATCCCTGGCTGCTCTGCAGGAGGTGCAATAAAGTTTGGGAGAGTACGTCTTGTATTTAAAAATATGGATAAAATCCCACTTTTGAAGAGCTGGTTGGAGCTGCCTGAGTGCTTTCTATAATATACTCTTCTGCTTTCAATTTGTAAAGGCAAACTTGAAAATCTAAAATGCAGCCATTCTAGTGCCAAGCTTACATTTCTCCCCCTCTCAGATGATTCAGTGGCGAAAGACACAGGCGGCTAGGATTAACCCTCACCCAGCCAATGTGACTCTATAGATATTTCCAGTATCATGGTTTAGTTTATAGTGGATTTTAATGCAGTCAGTAGTAAAGCCAATGGGGATCTTGTGTGAAGTCGGGTTGCAGGTTCAGTCCCAGAATTGTTAATGAATCTAGACCCACAGAAGTACCTCAATGTGACAATGCAATGGTGTCTTTATGGTTTATTGAATGAGCCAGATTAGATCATTTGTGTTATCATGACTGACACATCCACTTCTGGGTTCACTGAATTTCTTTGTGAGTATGAGATTAAAAGCCTGGGCTCTTTTGTTGGAAATATTCATTCCTTTTCTAGAAGGGTTTATAGACGAAACATCTGCTTTTCAGAATATACACAAAGCATTTCAAATTCCAGGGATATTAGCTTTGTTTTGGGTTTTTTTTGCCAGACTATCTGATTAACCAACTCAGTTTTCACAATGAATGTTTTCCTTGAAACATTATCTAGACAAAAGCTGCTATTAAGCAATAAAATGCAAAAGAACAAATACCATTGGGTAATTCTGCTTTGCAAAGGAAAGCACAGAACAGCAGCTGGAAACAATAAGTGGAAGCCTGCCTAGCTGCTCTACATGGCCACTGATAATAATATGGGGAACTGAAGAGACAGAAGCCACTTTCAGGGACCAGAACTACCAGTGAGAATGGAGGTGACAAATGCCAAAGAGAGAGGAATTTCCAAGAGACAAGGGAATGAGGCAGCTGGGCAGTATGTCCAGGGAGAAAAGGACTAGGTGGCCAAGCAGTGTGTCAGGGCAGAAGGGAACCAAATGGCAAGACAGCATGTGCAGGGATGAAGGAGGAGAAAAACCCCAGGAAGCAGATAAATGTTTCCTGGAAAATAGGATGAGAGAGGCACAGAGTGGAGCGGGTGTCACAGGGAAGTGATGTGATTGCAAATAAGAAGGGGTAGGCAAGATCATGAATGGCAGGCATGCAATCCATGAGATAATGTCCTCTCAAGACCTGGTCCACAGTATGAAGAAGTTTGAGAACCTGAGATATAGATTAATGCCTAATCTCTCTTTGCTTTGAAAAATAATTCATAGCAGTATGAGAAGAAGAAGTAATTATCTCTCTCTAAACCATACACCAGGGATCGGCAACCTTTGGCATGCGGTCCGCCAGGGTAAGCCCCCTGGCGGGCCGGGCCAGTTTGTTTACCTGCCGCGTCTGCAGGTTCGGCTGATCGCGGCTCCCACTGGCCGTGGTTCGCCACTCCAGGCCAGTGGGGGCTGCAGGAAGCGGTGTGGGCCAAAGGATGTGCTGGCCGCCCTTCCCGCAGCCCCCATTGGCCTGGAGCGGCGAACCACGGCGAGTGGGAGCCGCGATCGGCCGAACCCGTGCACGCAGCAGGTAAACAAACCAGCCCGGCCCGCCAGGGGGCTTACCCTGGCGGGCCGCATGCCAAACGTTGCCAATCACTGCCATACACATTTGGAGGTTTTCCCCACACACATCCTTTGCTTAACAGTGTTGCAGTTACTCTTTCCCCCAAACCACCAGAGGCATTTGCCTCTCTCCTCTGCAGTCTGAATGCCTTCAGAAACAGGTCCTCGGGTGCTATCCTCCATGTCTGACTGGTTCTTAAAGTCACTCTACAAGGAGCTCTTCCAGCTGAATATTTAAACAGGAAACGACGGTGAAATAAATGCATTTTGGCCTCAGGTAAGGTGCTTTAGAAATCTGTGCTTGGGCAACTACCAGTTAAAAAACAGGGACTGCCAGATTGGCTGGAGCTTTTGACAATGCCGCATGTGGTCGGGCTGCTTTTTAACATGCATTTTCCATGAACAATGCTAACTTAGAGGTCTGCAGGTCCTTTCTTTTAATGCTTCTTTCATAAGGGAAAGTTAAATCAGCTCAGCTGCAGGTGAAACAGATTAAAATAACAGGTGAGATGGGGCCAGGGAGCATTCAAAACCCCAACAATTTAGACAGGGATCTAAGTAACACGGTGTTACTGAAGAGGAGGGACAGTCCTGTGGCTCAGGCATCAGACTAGGACTCAAGTGGTGTGAACTGAGTCCTTGGCTCTGCCACTGTCTTCCTGTGTGTCCTTGGGCAAGTCATTTAACCTCTTTGTACCTTATTTCCCACTCTTCAACTTGTGTTCCTTTCTCTGAGCCTGCAGGCACAGGCACTGTACAGACAGCCCCTGCTCTGGAAAACTAAGCTTTTCAGGACAGGGGCTGTCTGTTCAGTGACTGGCACAATGGGACTCTGATGTTGGTTGGGTCTTCCAGATGTTACTGTAACACAAAAAAATAATAGAAATAAACATGGTCTAGCTATATTAAAATATTTCCTCTTTTCACTAGTTTAGGGAAATCAGAAAGACAGTAATGTAGCACACCAGGTATTGTGGGGACCACAGAAATCTGCAAGAAATATCAGTCAAATCTGATAATCTATTTATATTTTAATAGCTAGGATCTCAGCTGAGGCCCTGGATCCAAATAGCCTGAAACTCTGGTGGTGATGATTAGAGAAAATCCAAATCTGGATCTGGTTCTGAATTATGCATTTCTTCCCCAGGCCTGATTCTCCCTCTCACACTCATGTAAATGAGAAGTACTCTCATTTAAATCAGTGGAGCTACGCCAGTCTACAAATGCTCTAAGAATAAGATCCCAATCTCTATAATGGGCAAAATTATTATAAATCCCCAAATTCCAATTATCTAGAATTCTGTGAAGGCAAAGATGGTTTCTAAACTCTTGATCCAGATAAAAATTGAGTATGCTTGAGCCAGCAAGCCCATTGCTAATACGCCACTTGGAACCTATGGTAAAGGTGTATTTCTTCTATACCTGCTTGTAAACTGGTGCCCTCTCTTCCCAGCTCAGATAAGTAGTCAAGTCAGTCATGGTCCCTTCTCCTCAGGGACCCTTTTGTAGGAACTTATAGAAAACCCAAAACAAAACAAAAACAGTAGTAGCAAAGGCAGCAGCTACCTTCAACTGCCCTCTCCCCACTGAGTTCTCCATACTTGTGGGCAGGGCTTCAGCTCACACCCAGCTGTTTTTCCCCCTTGCCACCTTCCAGGCAGCCCTTTATATTTTCCCCGCTTCCTCTGATAGGTCAGGGTTAATTGACTGCTGCCTTAACCCCTTAGGGTCTGGGCTAAGAAATGCCCTTGTACCCGGTCACTCTCTCTCTCTCTCTCTCACACACACACACATACCCCAAGAGTGTGGCAGAGAGCAGACCGTCCTTCGTGCAGAAAAATACCTGTGGTCCCTGGGCTGTCCCAGGCCTAAGGTTCACCACAAAAGAAAATGGCTGCAGGGCCAGATGCCAATGTGTAAGTCTGGCATTGTAATCGTTCATAGCCTGTAACCATTTGAGGGGCACATGGTCCATGATCAGGATGAAGGACGCTCCCGGAGGCAGTATCTCAACAACTCCATCGGCCGCTTAACAGCAAAGCTTTTTCTAACCCTGAATACTTCTTCTCCTGAGGGAGAAGCTTTCTACTGAGATATACGATGGGGTGTTCTCCATCTTCCACCACCCGCATGGAACCACCTTAAGGAGGCATGTGTTTGTAGTATGAATTCTTTGGTAAAATCCAGGCTCAGCAGCACCGGTTTGCTGCCGAAGATGTGCCTGAGTGTGCCAAATGCACCTATGTAGCCTGAAGCCAACTGAACCTTTCAGGGGGGCCTTATCCTTCAGGAGGTCCATGGGGGCGGTGGGGAATGGGAAACCCAGGGACAGACCACATATAGTATCTTGTTAACCCCAAAAACGAGTTGACCTGCCTTTTGGTGGTTGGGAATTGGGCACTCTAACAGGGCTGTTCCCTTGCTGGCTAAGGGTCAGATTCGTCCATTCCCCAGGGCACATGCTAAGTATTTTGTTTCGGCACACCCCACCTTTCACTTTGCAGAGCTAGCTGTTAGGCCTGCCTCCCTTTGAGACTGCAGGACAGTGGCGATCCACTTGAGACGATGTTCCCTGGTGCTACAATAGACAACAATGTAATTGAGATAGGCCTCAGAGTACTGCCGGTGAGGCTGCAGTACCCTATCCATTAGCCACTGGAAAGTGGCGGGAGCCCCCACAGAGTCCAAATGGGAGAGTTCAAAACTGAGAGAGGCTAAAAAGGGTGGCAAAGGCTGTCTCATCTTTAGACTCTGGTGCCAGTAGCCTTTTATAAGGTCTAGTATGGTTATTAAGCAGGCCCTACCCAGCCTTTCCAGCATCTCATATATTCTGGGCATGGGATATGTTCTGAACCTCTACACGACATTAACCTCTCTAAGATCAATACAAAAGGGAACACACTTGTCAGGTTTGGCTACTAAATCAATCAATGGGGCCACTAAATCAATGGGGCCACCCCATTCACTTGGTGACTCCTTGACTATCCCTACATCCGGAATTTTCCTTTCTGTACTTAACATCTGGGATAATTTGTGTGTGGTGCTCAGTGAGGTGCGTCCTCCCAGGCTTGATGGTGAAGATGTCATAAAGGCTCTGGACTAGCTTGCGGGCTTGCTCTCTGTAGGGTGGTGAGGTTGTCTCCCAGAGTTACAGCAGGACAGCCCCCACCTCTGGTATTTGAGGGCCTTAGTCTAGTTCCTGTGGACTGGGTGGATAAACATGGCCTTTCAGCCATTCCAGGGCTTCAGTAAGTTCACATGGTCCAGCTGGATGCCCTGTCTCTTTCCAGCTAGCCAAATCTCATAATCTTTCCCCACCCAGCACTATCTCAAAGGGGCCCTGCCATTTAGCCAGCAATTTGCTCTCGGCGCTAGGTAGCAATACCAGGGCTGGGTCCCAAGGCTGATAAACCCTCTGCCTTGCAATGCTCTTGTAATACTGCTCCTGTGTGGGCGTCACAGCCTGTACATTTCTGCTTGGCAAAGGCCCTCGTTAACTACAGTCTCAGAAGATTCAGGACATATTGGACGGCATTCTCAGCCTTAGTCCCCTTGATCTTGCCAGGCTCCCTGCACAAGGAACAGAACTCCATGGGGCGGCCTTCCATATAGCCACTTAAAAGGAAAGAACCCCGTAGAAGACTGGGGCACCTCCCTGACAGCAAACATGAGCTGTGGCAGTACTCTGTCCCCATTGTGGGATTCGGCTGTGATGAACTTGCACAGTATTCCCTTTAGGGGCCGGTTACAACACTCCACCAACCCTCCTGTTTGGAGCCGGCAGACTGAGGTTCTTATGGACTTTGTTAAGTAGGAAGCAAACTTCATGCAGTAGCCTTAACATGAAGGTGGTGCCTTAATCAGTCAGCATCACCCTGGGGTTGCCTACCTGAGAAAACGCCTTTAGCATCTCATCAGCAACCATCTGGGCTGACACTGACTGCAGGGGAATGGCTTTAGGGTACCAGCTGGTGTAGTCCAAGATAAATAAATAATATATAGCAGCACGCCCTGGCCATAGGCTCAAGGGGCCAGATTAAATCTACCCCAGTGCAGTCAAATGATATAACTACCAGGGAAAGAGGAACAAAGGGGGCCCTTTGAATAGATTGGGGACTCACCAGCTGGCATTCAGGACAAGAGGTGCAGTAGTCATAGAATCATAGAATCAAGAGTCCTTAACCTCTTGACATATCTCTAGCCAAAAGAAATGAGCCCATACCCATTTCTGGTTTGGTTTGGTTTTTCACGCCTAAGTGACCAGACCAAGGTATTTCGTGGGCCAGCCTGAGGAGCTGGGAACCGGCAGTTGTGACTGGCATATCCCAGTTTGGACTCTTTGACCACCTGAATCAGAACATCTCCCTCAAGTTCAAAGTGAGGGTACTGTGCATCCTATACCTCATGCACCAGGGTCCTGTTCACCCTGGCCAGATGCCCATGCAAACGGCTAAACACTCCATCATTTTGGTGTTCTTGAACAAAGTCACTGGAGTTGGTGAGAGACTAATTTTCCATCAACAGGATCACCAAAGGTAATAACCCTTGTGTGGATCTATCAGGATGTCCAAATTACTCTGCGTCACTGTGCTCTTCTATATTTGTTGCACTGGCTCTGGATCAGGATCTGTAGGGCCCCTGGAACCCTGAGTTGCCCTAGCCTGTGGTATCTGGAAGTCTGACCTCTGCAGGGTTACCTACAGGGGATTTGAACCACAGTGGGTGGCAGTGGATTTATGGGCCCACCTCCTCAGATCTTATATGGTAGTACAGTTTGCTTCTGGGCAAGATGACGCTCCTTATGTGTTTTCTGCACTGGGGTAGTAAGTCAGGATCAGCAAAGAGGAAGCTCTTCCTAAGCAGTACATCAGCCTCCTCCTATGGGCTGGGATCCAGGCAGGGTCCTGTAGCAGGCCCATTACCAGTCCCCAGACCCAACCCAGCACCACTGGATATGGCAATTCTTTTGACCCAGCCACCACCAACTTTGCAGCTCTCCTGTTTATGGGCAGCTGAAGTTGGATAGTGGGATATGGTTGGAAATACCCATAAATACAACATATCAGCAATACCCCCCCCCCGTCCAATCCTTGGGAAATTGGGTCCCAATAGCTGCTCATGCAAAAATGTCTGGCCAGAGCTGGAGTCAACCAACCCCATTGACTGTAATGGGGATAACTAGAGCACTGAGCTCCCTGAGGAGTGCTGAGGTCTTGGAGGAGCAGGCTATGACATAGTCACATTCCATAAGAGTTTCAGAAGCTGTAGCCATGGCCATCCTGCCCACAGCTGAAGCAGATCTGAGCTCCTTCCTGTCCCTCGGGTTGTACCAGTACCCCTCTGGTCAGTATTGGTCATCAGCAAGGAAGCAGATTCTGCAGCTCCTGTCTGCTCCCCTTCTCTCACCGGCCCCTTTAATCCCCACCCAATTTACCCTTTGGGGACCATTGCTCCCAAAGGAGGAGTAGTCTCCAGTGGGGAGGGGGGATGGCTGTCCCAACCCACAGAACAGCCTTCCCATGACCCTCTCAAATCCCTGCATTGTCTCCTCTTTCATGACACCAACACCTTGCAGGGGGAAGCCAATGGACCCACTTCTCCTGATTCAGGTCAAGGCAGGTGACCCACAGTCTAGTTCAGCCTCCAAAAAGTTCTCAACCAAACGCACTGCGGTCTCCAGTTTGGCTGCCCCATGCCAGTAAATCCACTCCTGGGGTCCCAGTAAGCACGACATGACAGAACTACTTGAGTACCACCTGCTCGATGATTTCCCTGGGGAACTCAGATTCTGGCCTTAGCCACCAGCAGCAAAAGTCTAGGAGGCATTGTGCAGCAGCCCAGGTGCAAGAGCCCAGGGTGAAGGCTTCAGCCTGGAACCGTGGGTAGTACCTCTCCACAATGAGACCCAGATGGTCCAAAATAGCAGTCTAAGGGCTCTATAATCCCTGACCATAGTGCAGTCTTAGGCCCTGAGCCTTCTGTCAGATAGGGGGCCAACTGGAGGGACCATTGCCCCTGGGGCCACTGGTGTGCCAGGGCCAGCCACTAAAATATCTCCAAGTACCCTTCCCGATCATCTTCCGGCCCCATCTTGGTCAGGGCCCCTTCCCCACTCAGGTCTCTAGGGACTATGCATCTACCTCTACTCCTTGGACTCCAAGAGATCCCTGGTTCACAAGACAGAGAATGATCTGCTGCAGTTGGTCCATAAATCGCTGGAACTGGAGTTGCTGCTTCTGCTTCACAAGCCATTGGAGATGGGATTCCTTTTCCATTTTGGCAGCACTGGTGTTCAGTTTCAGGCCAGATCAGCTGCCCACGTTCTCTACCATATGTGATCTGGTGTCGTGTTTTCCCAGCCCAAATAAACAGTCAGATGGCCAGTCAGTCAGTCCTGGTCCCTTCTCCTCAGCGACCCATTTATGGGAACTCATAAAAAGTTCAAATCAACACAATAGTAGCAAACCAAGACAACAGCCACACTCAACGTTCAGCAGTCCCTCCAGCTCTAAAAACCTGTGGGCACGGGTGCAGCTCACACCCAGCTATTTTCCCCGCTTACTGTCTCCAAGGCAGCCCTTTATATTTCATCTGCTTCCTCTAATAGGTCAGGGTTAACTGGCTGCTGCCCAAAACCTGTAGGATCTGGGCTAATAAGTGCCCTTGTACCGGGTCACAATGCATAATTCAAAAATGCATGACCCAACATTGTATAAACATTCAGAGGAAAACGTTGTCACTGGGCTGAAGTCATGCTTGAAAAATTTCATCAGAAAAGGATCTCTTCAGAAATTAAGATTTCACCATAAGGGAACTTCACCATATAGTTCGTAGTTTCTAGTCCTGCTTTCCTTGTGAAATATAAACCAGAATTTATTACTATTTATATTGTTGAATCTATACCATACATTATATGGGATGTCTACTGGGGCTGGGTTAATACTGATGGGGAACTATTGGGCCAAATTCTCCTCCTAGTTATAGTGGTATAAATCCAGCATAACTCAAATGAATCAATGAAAAACCTCCAAATTTGAACATGTGTAACCAAGACCAGAATTTGGCCCATTAACTTAAGTATGTCTGAGTTCATAACTTTAGTGTTAGTTTTGCATTAGCGTTTGTTTTGGCATGATTTCATCTGAGTGTGTGTGTGTGTAGATATAGACATCAAGGGAAAAGTAGTTTTAGAAATATCTAAGGCAGATAAATCACTATTCACGTGTACTATAGTACATTCATTCACACACAGAGATAGGGCCTTTTCCAAAGCCTATGGAAGGCAATGATTTTCATGGGCTTTTGATTAGGTCCATAGAGAAATATATGTTTTGAAAACATTTTTATAGAGATAAAATATTATTCCAAAAACATTTGGTTTTACCTGCCTTCTCTGGCCTGCAAAGGGTCATCGGGTGTGGGTGAGAGTGTTTTTGATCTCAGGGGCAAAGTCAAATTGGCCATGGCTGTCCAAGTTTATTATTTAACTATAAGCTTTCTGGAGTGTGACGGGCACAGGCAATCACACTATGCTTAGCCCAGCTGGACAAGGTTATCTGTAGGATGTGTCTGGCATATTGTTAATAGTGAGATACCTGAATATGGATTTGTGGGGGAGGTTTTCATTGAAAGTTAGTGGGATCTGGATGCCTAAATGTCCTTTATACCTTTGGAAATCTCCTGCTTAGGGGCCTAACAACTTTAGGTATTTTATATCACAAATTGTGGTAACAATATCTAACACAATTCTGCCCTTTAAGCACTAGGTGGCACTAGAGACAGTTGCGAAGATAGCAGTTACATTTTCTTCAAATAGACGTACACAAAGACTCCTTCCTATCCACCTAAATATTGTATATATTCTCAGCACTAGCCCTAGGTATTTGGATGAGCAAAGTGATTTGCTATAGGCAAATTGCAAAATGTATGCCCCTCACAGCTCACCTGCACTCATAAATAAACATTTAGGATGGGATTTTCAGAAGTGTTCAGCATTGCCCTAACTCTGTTCCCACGGAAGGAGCTGTTAAAGCTCCCATTTACTTCCCTGGGAGCAGAGTTAGGACAATGCTGAGAACTTTTGAGTACCCCATTCTTAGTAAACCTATTATCTTCACTAATTTGCTCCCTAAAGCTTTATTGCTTACAGTGTCTCAATAGCAGAGCTGGCCCAATCTAAGAGGAAATCGTCCACTTTTAGTATTTTCAGCCATGTGATTGCAGACTGCCTCTGTTTCGTTTTTATTTTTCCTGACACTAATGATAAAGTGATGTATTCCAGTTCCCAGTAAAATATACCATTTCACTGGCATTAGGGCATTATCCACGACCCTCTGGGAAACAGGCTGTGTGCCAGAATGGAATCCCATCCTCTCAACTCCCTGTCTTGTTCTTGGTCCAGATTATAATACTCTTATATAGGTCTGTATCATTATCCCCAATTTACAGATGGGGAAATGGAGGCACAGGGAGGCAAAGTGACTTGCCCAAAGTCACACATAAGACCGGGGCAGAGCCAGGGATGGAACCCAGATCTCTGGAATTCCAGGATAATGCTCCTCTCCTTTGCCAGTGGCAGATGCAACTCCCTCACACTCCCTTCCATGGGGAACTGAAACCATCTTACTCTGGACCCATTGGCCAGTTCCTTTTCTCTTTCTAACACCCACCTGCATTGCCCTACTCAGGGCTGGTGTATAGCCTAGATCTCCACATGCAGGGTGTGCACTATCTGTGAGCCTGACTACAACTACCTTTCCTTTCTACTCAGAAAGGTGGCAGTTCTGTTGCAGTGAAGGCATTTTGCAAGCCTGTGCTGCCAGTTGAATTTTATCTTTATGTATTGTGCTTGCCCACGGTGAAGTCAATGGCAAAACTCCAAGTGACTTTGTAGGATCTGATTATGCTCCAATTAAAGAAACTGTATACTGTACCCTATATAGTCTGTTCCCATAACTAGCTCTGCATATTCTGTGGTACTTATCTTTGAGCAACATGATACAAAAATAAACCCCTTCAGTCTATGGTAGACCTCACGTTGAGGTTTGTGAAAGCTGCACTGACAGATTGTATGCACCATTGCCCAAGAATTGTAGTCTGCCATTTCAGCCTCAAAATAGAATCTATGGGTTATATTTAAAAACTGAAATTATAGCTGAACTTCTGTGGGTAACATTTAGGTCAATTTCAGGTTAACTTCCTTCCTCCCCTGACAAATTCCCAGTTATAAAACAAAATATAATGTCTTTTATAAACCATTTTAAATTGGAATCTACTGGACATAATTTCCTCTCCCTTACCTTTGGCTTTTCTTTGGTGTAACTCTTGGTTCCACTAGAATTACCCTGTATTTATGCCCATGTACATAAAATCAGAATTAAGCTAATTTAAAAAAACAAAACAAAAAATGCTGTATACATTTTTTAAAGGCTACTAAAGTTTTTCAGCAATGGTTAGTTTTAAGTGTAACTTTAGTTACTGAAATAAAAGATTTCAATTCATTTTAACCAAGTGCTCCTATATAAATCTAGCCTTTATTCCAGTGTGTGTAAAAGTGTCCATCAAATCAATCTATCTAAACTTTGTGTGGGTTATAACATGCTAAAATCTACAGCTATCCAGCACACTAAGCTCCTAATGAAATTCATTTGGACTAAATAAAAGTTCCTTTGCACTTAATAAGTAACCAAAAAGTAAATGTGAGAAGAAGATTTTCATAAGCACAAAAACACACACCAGGTTGAAAGTTCATCTTCCAGCAATCTGAGGCTCACTTTCTGAGAAAGAAAGGCCAGAAAGAGGGAGATTCTTCTGTGTTCCCCAAAGCAGGAGTTAGAGGATCCTATATAGGGTGACCAGACGTCCTGATATTATCAGGACTATCCCAATATTGGGAGCTTTATCTTATATAAGCAACTGTACCCCCCTCCAGGGGAAAAAAAGGGATCCCAATTTTTCACATTTGCTATCTGGTCAGCCTAGTCCTATAGATTGTAACTTTGTAAGTACTTCAACAAAGAGACACAGCCACACATGCTCTACAAAATGCTGATGGGGAAACATTTTACATCCACCACCATCAGAGATTTGCTATTACAAAGCAACACAGTTGGCTTCCTTCTCATTCATGCTTAGAGCATAAACACGTTACTAGCATTGCAAGTTTGTGTGTCCTTCCGAAGAGCAATCCGATCCCCACATCTGGAGGGGGGCGGCAGAATATTGTTCATTTCTCCCCCTCCCTCAGCGTGAAGTTTGCTCCCTTTCTGTTTTCCTCCAGAAGCAGAGCTGGGGGAAAGGAATGAAGGGGCGCTTGTTAGTTTTTAGCCTTACCTAAGGTTTCCTGGCCGGGTTCACAGCGTGGGGCAGGCTCAGTGACCCTCACCAGGGCACCAAGAAACAGCAGGAGCCTCAGCAGCATGCTGGAGCGCCTCTGTGTGCGGTCAGAATAGTGATGTGGCACTGGCTGCTGGAGGAGTTTCTCCACTTTGAGCCTCCACGCCGCGCGCTCTCCCTCTCTCGCCAAGCTCCAAAGGAAATTAGTGCAATGCAAGTGCGTGCCCACCTCTTACAGGATATACGGTCCAGGAATCATATTACAGTTGGCCTCAGTGTTTTGAAAGCGAAGGGTTTTAAGACCGAAGGCGGGAGAAGCCCCTCTCCCCTGGTAGGCTGGCGTTGGATTTTGTTAAAAGCTTCAGGGGGGTCCCACAAGAATCCAGCCGCCTGCTCCTGGAGTCCCTGGCCCCTCCCGCGTGTTTGCTCTTTGTACAGCAGAGACCCCCAGGGAACTGAGAACTTCCTTCAAGTGTGTGTGACATTACAACTTGCTGAAACTGACTGACTGCAACTGCCTGGGAAGGCACCAGTTAAAACAGAGAGGAAACACAGTCGGCTCCTGTCCTGTAACTATCTCCCCACAAATGATACTTCACGTGCTAGACTCATGACACATTTAAAGCAGAATGCACATTAAACAATGCAGAGCCTTGATGTGGTTACCTATAAGAACGGCCAAAGTGGATCAGACCAATGGTCCATCTAGCCCAGTATCTAGGATGACCATATTTCCCCAAAAGGAAAAGGGGACACCACCTGGGGCTAGCCCAAGGGCCCCCTTCGCCCCAGTGCGGAACTAGCCTGAACCCTGCATCACCCCTGCACAGGGCTGGCGTCAGTCCCTGGCCTGAGCACCCCTGACCCCATGCAGGGCTGGCCTGAGGTGCCCCCCACACACACATACACGTGGGGCTGGCATCGCCCCCCACCTTCCACTCAAGTTCCTCTGCACCCTTCTGGGGTGCTTTTTTGGCAAAACTGGGCATTTGTGCTGTTTGCTCTTGCCAGTTGATGATCAGTTAGCAAGAGCAAATGGGACAAATGCCCGGTTTTGCCAAAGCTGTTGAGACGGCCAGGACAGGGCTTTGAAAAGGGACTGTCCTGGCCAAAATAGGACCCATGGTCACCCTACCAGTATCCTGTCTTCCAACAGCGGCTAGTGCCAGATGCTTCAGAGACAATGAACAGAACAGGGCAATTATAAAGTGATCCATCCCCTGTGACTTAGTCCTAGGTGCTGGAAATCAGAAGTTTAGGGACACCCAGAGCAGACAGTTGTGTCTGTGGCTACCTTGCCTAATAGGCTTTGATGGACCTATCCTCAATGAATTTATCTAATTCTTTTTTGAGCCCACTTATAATTTTGGCCTTCACAACATCCCCTGACAATGAGTTCCACATGTTGACTGTGTGTTGTCTGAAGAAGTGCTTCTTTATATTTGTTTTAAACCTGATCCTTATTAATTTCATTGAGTGACCCCTGGTTCTTGTGTTATACAAAGGGGTAAAAAAACACTTTCTTATTCACTTTCTCCATGCCATTTCTTCAATGCAGCTAGCATGCAAAGCTATAAAATTGTGAGCTACTTCCCATATGCATATACTGTTTTGCTTAATATATAGGCCACTTTACATTTTTTTAAAAGGTCAATGGATGTTTAATAGGAATATTTCATGTCTATTTTTTCCAGAAGCTGAAATATACCTTATGTATTTTACGCTGACCACGAATAAACATAAGCTGGGAACTAGAGGAAGGTTTCTAACCATCAGTGGAGTGAGGTTATGGCACAGCCTTCCCATAGCAGGAGTGGAGGAGTGGAATTTGATAAATTTATTAATAGGATTACATGATGGGGTTGCCTATGATAGCAATGGACTGGACTCAATGACCCAGGAAGGCCCTTCCTGGCCTATGTCCTTATGTTCCCATCTTAAAAAGTTTACATTAGAAAAATACATAGGGCCATATTCTCAGCTAGTGAAAAGTAGTGTAATGTCATTAAAGTGGAATGGACCACCTCCAATTTATAACAGCCAATAGCTCAAATGTAAGTTATGGGTTTGGTGGAGAAAGTATTGGATGAAGGTCTGTTCAGTTAAGTTAGATAGGCTATATGGGCTAAAGGGTTAACATAACAAAGTCACTGTTCAATGTTAAACAGTGTTAAAAAAGGTCCTGGGTCTGGTATACAGAGACCTCAGCTGTTTAATTCCATGGCAAATACACCATTAAAAATCCTTTTAACCTTTTCTTAAAGATGCAAAAAAGAAAGAAAAACAATGAAAGCATTTGAAATATAAAGTGTTCAGTAAGGCTTTCATTTTAACAACATCCCCTGTTCCCTTTCCCTTAGCTGGAGAGAGTTTTAGCAGGAACAATCTTGTCTCAGAGATGGTTTTAAAGATGGTAATAACTGTCCTTTTGGGTAAAAGAGAAGAAATGAGTTGAGATGGGCTGGAGTTGTTGTTGTTGCTGTTTTTAAAGTACGACCCTATTTCATCTCAGGTGTGTTTAGGATTTAGCCAGAGCCAGTAGGGGTGGCGATGTTGTCTGGGGCCCGCTCTCTGGCCCAGTCTGGTCAGGATATCCCTCAGGCTTAGGACAAAGAAATTCCAGAGTCCCAGGAGCCAGTGGGGGTGGCAGTCATGATGGTGAAGCTCATTCCGGTAGCCTTTGTCTGTTCTTCCAATTGTTCTCAAAGTCTCTTTCCTTAAGGACCCACCAGGGGATTGGTGGGTGGAATAGCCCATTCCCTGGTTATTTAGCCCACCATTTAGGCCTAATATTCAACACACCAACTTTTGTTCATTAATTTCCAGTTCCACATCTTCTGTTTTTACCAAGCATGATTTTAACACAGTCCTTTAGTTATATCAGCAGGCCTTTTTATTTAGACTAATTCACTTTTTCTGTCTGCTTTACGTACCTTTTCCCATTAACATTTATTATTCTATGGTATTGTGACATTTTATGAACTTTTACATACTTTTTACAGTTGATCTTACAGTTAGGGTTAATTTGTCAGCCCAATTATCAAAACAGTTCTATGGCCTGTTTTCTGCAGATCAGCCTAGCTGATCATAATGGTCCCTTCTGGCCTTAGAAGCTAATAATCTATAACTTCTAAAACAGTGGTTCTCAATCAGGAGTATGCATACCCCTAGGGGTACACAGAGGTCTTCCAGTGGGTACATCAACTCATCTAGATATTTGCCTAGTTTTACAACAGGCTACATAAAAAGCACTAGCAAAGTCAGTACAAACTAAAATTTCATACAATGACTTGTTTATACTGCTCTCTATATTATACACTGAAATATAAGTACAATATTTATATTCCAATTGATTTATTTTATAATTATATAGTAAAAATGAGAAAGTAAGCAATTTTTCAGTTAGAGTGTGCTGTGACACTTTTGCATTTTTATGTCTGACTTTGTAAGCAAGTGGATTTTCAGTGGGGGTACGCAAGACAAATCAGCCTCCTGAAAGGGGGTCCAGTAGCCTGGAAAGATTGAGAGCACTGTTCTAAAATAACTTCCCCGATGCTGTGATAAAAGGAAGACAAGCTAATCATCTGCTCAAAATTAAATGATATATTTATCTGCATCTTTCTGAGTGAACCCTTGGACATTTAGTTGGGGATTGGTCCTGCTTTGAGCAGGGGGTTGGACTAGATGACCTCCTGAGGTCCCTTCCAACCCTGATATTCTATAATTCTATGATTTGAGGCAGTATAAAAATGGTTAGTTACAGTCAGTTATATGATATGGATAGTTACAGTCAGTTATATGACTGACTAATTAATTATGGGTAGGTAGTTGCAGTTAGAACATACATCCAAAATTAAAAAAAAGAAACTAAAACAACATTGGACTAATGATTTTGTGAGCACCCTGATCATGTTGTTCACATGTGGCATCCTATTCCCTCCCTTTTTGTCTTTCAGCTTGTAAAGTCTATGGGGCAAGGACTGTAACTTCCTAAATGTCTCTACAGTGACTAAGATGCAGTGTAGCTGTAGTTGCATTGGAGCCAGGATATTAGAGAGAAAAGGTGGATGAAGTGATATCTGACCTATCAGTCCTCATCCTCAAAGGGAACCTGCACAACACTTCCAAAGATGAGCCTAGGCACTTAAATTCATAACTTTGCTAGACACTAAAAATCATAGAATGAACAGAGATACTGGATTTATGGCTTATTACAACGATCTGTAACCCACTAACCCCCTCTTTTTGTCCTATGACTGCAGAGAGGTTAATGGATAAACATTATGGGGCAGATTCTCTCTCCTGCTCTGGACCCTCTGTGCCACGCTGGTGATGCAAGAGCCTTGAAGAGGCCATATCTAGCCAGAATTCCCCAGGTGTATGGGAGATCTCTGGTGGTGTAAAGCTTCTTCCCCTCTCCTTGCCCAGTGTAGGAGATGGTGGGGGAGGGAGGGGTTTTGTAATAACTGGGGCCTCTTTGGGCTACCCCAAATGTGAGCTCAACTGTTGGAAAGTGGAGAAAAGTTTATAAAATGTTCCAGTCATCTATAAAAAAAAGTTGATGGGAAAAGGGAGGCAAAAGGTTGTGTTAATCCAAACAAAAAGTCTCGTGATATAACTTAAGGACTGTACTAAGGTCACGTCTGGTAAACAAGAGGTGTGGGACTCGACCCCATGCTCTGAGTGTCCCTAGCCTCTGCTTGCCAGAAGCTGGGAATGGGTGACAGAGGATGGATCACTTGACGATTACCTGTTCTGTTCATTCCCTCTGGGGCACCTGGCATTGGCCACGGTCGGCAGACAGGATACTGAGCTAGATGGACCATTGGTCTGACCCAGTATGGCCATTCTTATGTTCTTAAATCAATGGACAAAAATTGGTGTGTCAGAAATTAAACCTATTTGCTCAGCAAAATAATGAGACCATGGGCTATTCCAACCATCACTCCCTTTTGAGATCCTAAAAAAAACTTCGGAGGAGGCGAACCAAATTAACTGGCTGGTTGGTGGAGACAGATGGTCTGGGAAGGAGCAAGCATTACCATAATGGCTGCTATTCCCACCATCTTCTGGATCCCAGAGATCCACCTTGGCATCATTGGGCCTTTGTTGACCTGATCCTGACCGGACTGGGCCAGAGAAAAGGACCCAGATGACATCATCATCTCCATTGGTTTCTGTTAAATCCCAAATGCCATGTGGCTGTCACACACCCCTGTATATGGCCTTTTCCTTCCCCACTTTATTTCTTCCCTCTTCTTTCCCTCTCCTTTTGCCTTCTGTCTAATAAGAGCCTGTCTTAGCCAGCCAGGTCTGTATATTTTGCTACACCACTGTGAGCCTGTGACAAATAAAGCAATTAAAAGCAATGCACTAAACAGCCTTACGCAAGTATGACTTCTCCAGGTTTCAAAGTGGCTAAGACCATATGCTATGTCAATGTTTTTCCAGCAGTGAGGTTGCAAGTGAGAGTCAGCACTGGAGATGGAATCTTGTGTTTCTCTCTTCGTTATTCTTCTCTTTTTCCTTTTGTGTGTGTTTGTCTTGTTTTGTCTTATTAAAAGTGGACTGGACTTCAACAACAGCAATAACAACAGCTCCAGCCCATCTCAGCTTACTTTTCCTCTTTTCCCCCCCAAACAATGGTGTTTTCCTTATAGAAACTCTTTACAGCTAAAGGGAAAGGGAAACAAAATTGTATTGTTAAAACAAAAGCCTTTACTTAATACTTCATATTTCGAGTACTTTAACTGTTTTTCCTTCTTTTTTGTATCTTTAATAAAAGGTTTAAATGATGTTTAATTATGTGTTTGCCATGGCACTAAGCAGGACAAGGTCTCTGTACTTGAAACCCTGAGTCATGTTTAACTGTTTAGTGTTGTATAGTGACAGGGTTACATTAACACTTTTGAATCTTGAATTTTGATCATAGAAATGATCACAACAGGGGCATGGGGGGGGTGTGTGTGGACAGAGCGTGCTGCGCACCAGCTATTGCCAGCTAGCTTATGGTCCGTTGGGGACAATAACCTGCCTGCAGAGTTTAGAATAGCTCTGCAGTGCTGAATGGATCGTGGCCTAACAGAGAATCAAACCCTCTAATCATAGTAGACTGACTCACACTGATGACTATCAAATATAATTGTAAGTAAAATATTGCACTGTATGGTAATGTAATCAAAGGGTAACTATCCCCTCCTACAGAGAAGCCCACAGGACAGGAAAATATCAATAGCATCTGCAGAAGCATTTGATTCCTCTTGGAATTTGGAATGGGTGAGACAACCACGTGGCTTCTGGGGATCAGCAGAATAGGAACCTCTTTTGCTCCCCAGATGCGCAGAGGCAGGAGACATTTGCATGAGCACCTCCTGCCTCCATGCTGCTCCACTATTTCCTTCTAGATCTGAAGAATGCAAGATCCATGCTTGGTTCCAAGATGCTATGGTGAAGTGCACCATAGACATGTGTGATAACTACAACAAAGGTCATAAGCAATTCATTAAAAAAAATTCTAGGGAGACGCATTCCATTTGTATGGCTCTTTTCTGATCAAAGCTCTGTGTGTGTATTAACAAAAAGAGCTCCTCTCTAGTCCCAGTGGTGGTAACCTCCTTGAAACTGATGGGGTTGCTCAGATTTTATTTGATGGTTGAATTTGGCCCAAATTATCTCTAGAACTACTGATTTTTTCCATGAAATCTCTTAATTTCCACCAGTTAAAAGGGCAAAATCTACAACCCTTATTCACCTCGAGTGGCACTTGATCACATGATTAGAAGGGTTCATTTCTATGCTATTCAAGGGTGAGGAAGGGTTGCAGAACTGATCCCTAAATGTTTGGCTCCTAAAAGCTTTCCCATGTCCCACTGCTTTTTCCTACAGTGCCCTCTGATGTCCTTCCCATTGTCTCCCATTCCTATGCCTGGACGACATTTCTTCCCTGGATTCCTTTTTCCTCTCCACTATACAATTTTTCAGGTTCTCTACACTTATTTACATACCACAGATCCTGTAATTTACATTTTCGGCAGCTACGTAGATCAGCAAACAGAAGCTCAGTTTATTAGGTTCTGCCAAATCATTCTGTAAACCACAGTATCCAGCTTTCAACAGCTGCATTAGCTCAGCTATTTGTTTTTATAACAACTTGACCCTAATGTCAAATACTAATAAAATAAAGTAACGATTGCCTGTCATTCTGGGAATACTTATTCAGATTATTTTAGAAATAACCACAGCTATCAATTATTTCACTGAAGGAAGTATTCTGGGAAGCCACAACATTAGATCGGCTTTCTTTCTGAAAAAGATTTTATGCATTTAGAATTGTATTGTATGTTGTATACAATTCATTTGCCTGTCCCAACAGACAAGCTGTCATGTGCAGTGAATGAAATCCTATTTAGCAGTATCAAACAGAAGACAATAAAGGGCCAACTCCTCAGCTGACTTCAACAGAGCTCTCCCAGTTTACACCAGCTGAGGATCTGGGCCCCAGTGTCTTAGGAGAAATGCTGTACCTGGTTTGACTGTCTTTGCCTTGTGAGGATCTGACACTCAGAAAGTTAGAGAGCCAGCATTCTGTATTACAGCAGCACTTAGAGACCCCAACTGAGACCATGTCCCCATCATACTAATCACTATACTACACATGTACCCCTCTGGCCTGGTCTGCCCTTGAAGGTGCAGGTAAGTAGAAAACAGTATAACCCAAGCATTGCACTCCCCACAGTGTGGGTGAGTCCTAAGGTATAAGGAGGGGATTCAGTTGTCAGAATTAAACTCTAAAAATCTCTAAGTAAATAAATAAATAAATACAATAAATACAATAAATACCCACTTTTCCCCAAAGAGACTGGATTGTAGGAATGTACATTTAAAACTGAGAGAGTCGATTGAAGATACTCCCAGGAACAGTTATATTAATGTCTGTTGGATTTTGTCAGTTTGCAGGAAGCTCCTACAGTTGTATTGCTATTTCCTCAGCATTGAAAAGTTGGCAAGAAAACAAATTAGCCCAATCAAAACTCTGTTATCCTCTCCGCTCCCCCACCGCCACCATAAATACAGATGTCTCCCTTCCTCAAGTCCAGGCACCCCTCACCTACTGCACAGCTCTGATTGGACTCTCTATCTCTCTGTGTCTCTCACACCACTTGTGTCACTCTCATTCATTACACACGCACATACACATTCCGGATTTTCTTATGTGTGGATGCATGCTCGCACCTCGACGATCACACACAAACATACATACTCCCCACATCACAAAAGCACACTTCCCATATGTTTCGCCCACACTCTCCAGCCCCACACTACACCACCTCACCTTTCACTCACTGCCTTGACTCACTCTGATTTACCCCATTCATTCCCACACATTAGTCAGAGGTACACAAGAATTGTCACACTGGATCAGACCAAAGGTCCATCTAGTCCAAATCCTGTCTCAAACAGTGGCCAGTGCTGGAAGCTTCAGAGGAAGATGCAGGAAACCCACGATAGGCAGAAATGGGATAATCTGCTCCCATGGAGGTCTCATCTTAATCCATAATACTGAGAGACTGTCTTAAACCCTGGTGCATGAGATTTAATATCCCTTCCAAATTTTTCATAGCATTAACCAGTATAACTTGGACTATTCTTGTTACCTTACAAATGACCAGTCCCTCTGTGAATCTTGCTAAATTCTTGGCCTCAACAACCACCTGTGGCAATGAGTTCCCCAGTCTATGCTGTCATAACCATACAGCTAAGGGTAACCTAGAATTCCTCCTTACCTGTAAGGGGTTAAGAAGCTCAAATAAACTGGTTTGTACCTGACCAAAAGGACCAATGGGGAAAGAAGATACTTTCAAATCTTGGGTGGGGGTGGGAGAAGGCTTTGTTGTGTGTGTTCTCTTGGGAAGCAGAGAAGCATCAGGTCAGAAAACTCCTTTTCCTATAAACCATCCTAAAAGTCTCTCATATTACAAAAATTGTAAGTAAAAGGCAGGCAAGGCATGTTAGATTATCTTTTGTTTTGCTTGTGAATTTATCCTTTGCTGGAGGGAGGATTATTCCTGTTTTTTGTAACTTCGAAACTAAGCCTAGGGGAAGTTCTGCTGTATTTTTGAATCTTTTGTTACCCTGTAAAGTTATTTTCCATCCTGATTTTACAGAGGTGATTTTTACCTTTTTTTTAAATAAAATCCTTCTTTTAAGAACCTGACTGATTTCACTATCATCCTAAGACCCAGGGGTTTGGGTCTCTGATCACTTTGTAACCAATTGGTTAGGATATTATTCTCAAGCCTCCCCAAGAAAGGGGGTATAAGGACTTGGGGGGATATTTTGGAGGAATAGGAACTCCAAGTGGTCCTTTCCCTGATTCTTTGTTAAATCACTTGGTGGTGGCAGCGTACCCTCCAAGGGCAAAGAATTTGTGCCTAGGGGAAGTTTTAACCTAAGCTGGTAGAAGTAAGCTTAGGGGGTCTTTTATGTGGGTCTCCACATCTGTACCCTAGAGTTCAGAGTGGGGAGGGAACCCTGACATATGCATTGTGTAGAAGTATTTCCTTATATCAATTTTTAATTTGCCACCTTTTACCTTGTTCTTTTTTTGGGAAACATGGAGAGCACAAGCTCCCAATGTCCCTTCTCTAGGCCATTCATTATTTTATATACTTTTATCAGGATGCCTCTTATTTGTCTCCTTTTTAAGGTAAACAATCCTAGTCTTTATATCCCAGTCCCAATATCTTTCTATAGGATAGTTTTTTTTTCATTCCCCTACCATTCTTGTTGGGTCCTGCTCCATATCTAGGGCTCCTATGTGCAACAGAAATGGAAATTGTCATCCTCATCATCTGAGATGGGTGGCCTGGAATCATTACCAGTCTAGTCACTTACTCCTCCAATCATCCAGTATTTATCCTAATCTTATAAGCCATTCTTTATTATCCATATGTGACACAGTATGATTGAAAAATGACCAGTTATATCATTAATATTGCCATTGTTATACAATCGCAACAAATCTTGTACAAATTATGTCATGTCATGTAAGGTATCAATGGAAAAGTTACCTCTTTCCTGCTCTGATTTCTGGACTATGGACTTACACTAACAGGAACATTACAACCAATGGACTGAGGACCTTCCAATCTTTTAGAAGTTATCAGAGACTTTACAAGCCAGGAATCTGTAACATCATTGCTACAAACTTGCTCCAAGAACTTTGCAATGATTATATGTAAGTGATTTCTTTGACTGTTTCAACTCTCTCCTTATTCTTTTCTCTTACAAGTAAACCTTTAGATATTAGATATTAAAGGATTGGCAACAGCGTGATTATTGGCTAAGATCTGGGTTATATATTGACCTGAGTATATGGCTAATCTTTTGAGATCTGAAGAATCCCTTGTTTGGTTAAACTGGTTTTAAGTAGCCTAGTGTCTGGGTGGTGAAACAAGGGCTGGGAAGCCTAAGGAGACTGAAGTTTGGACTTCTTGTTAACCAGTGTGGTGAGACAGAAGTTTACTTTTGTTTCTGGCTTGGTATATCTAATAATAGAATAATCACCAGTTTGGGGTGAGTCTGCCCTATTTCTCAGTGGTTTGTCCTAAATCTGGTATCCTCAGCTGTGACCCACTGAAGCATGGTGACATTTGGTGTAGTTGGCAGGATCCATAGAACCAGGTCAATTAAGCTTTGGGTCAGAACCCCATGCTAATCAGACACTCGCAATTTGATATTGAGAGATTTGGTGATTGAAGAGGACTGACAATGAGTGAATCACAATCATATGTGGATTGTGACTCAAAGAAGTTTAAATAATTATGTAAAGAACGAAAAATAACCCTTAAAGGCGATAGCTCAGATCAGGGAATGAGAGATTTGCTTATGGACAATGACCAGGGAGCAGGAGTTCTGCCCTCACCTGCCCCAGATGCAGCTGCTGAAGCAGAAGCAGTGAGAATGCTATTAGTGAAAAACAAGCTATAGTTTGAACATGAACAAAAAGTGGCAGATCTTTGATTGCAGGAAAAGCAAAAGATAGCTGATATGGACAAAGAAGCAAGCCCTGATTTAGGGGGTGACCCTAAACTGAACCTCACTTGCTAACCAGAGGGTAAGGATGCCAAATCCCAGTGAAGGGGATAGTTGTTGGGGGCGGGGGGGAGAGGTGTTCTTATCTGGTAGCACAGACTTTGCCCAAGGACTCCTTGATGCTATTTGATTGGCATCTTTCCAGAAGTTAACGATAGAGCTGATTGGACTCAGTTGAAAGTCCATGTTTCTGGTTGGTGATTCGCAGAGGTGACATCACTGCTGAGCCTTAGGCCTTGTTTGGGGACAGTGAAAGACAGCATAGAGACTGTACTAGCCGTGAGGTTCCCCACAACTTGCTGAAATCACTGAGAGCTGGGTTAAATGGTAGAACCTCAGAAAGTGCTGTTGTGGGCGGAGCAAGCAGCAGTGGCTAGTGGTAGCAGAGGGACAGTGGCCAGCAGTGGCAGGAAAGCAATGGCAGCAGTAGTCAGCAGCTGCAGAGGGACAGCAACCAGTGAGCCAGTTGCAGAGGCAGCAACAGAGGCCTGGCTTGATCCTCCCCCCCACCCGCCCCCGCTCCAGGAGAGGGAGGTGAACCCCCATGAGCTCTCCTCCTGACCTCTGGGTCTTCACTAACCAAGGACCACCAACTGTGAGTGGGGTGCTGCAAGAAAGAGGGGAGTGATGTCTTAAAGGTTTCAGAGTAACAGCCGTGTTAGTCTGTATTCGCAAAAAGAAAAGGAGTACTTGTGGCACCTTAGAGACTAACCAATTTATTTGAGCATAAGCTTCATCAGATGCATACTGTGGAAAGTGTAGAAGATCTTTTTATATACACACAAAGCATGAAAAAATACCTCCTCCCATCCCACTCTCCTGCTGGTAATAGCTTATCTAAAGTGATCACTCTCCTTACAATGCGTATGATAATCAAGTTGGGCCATTTCCAGCACAAATCCAGGTTTTCTCACCCTCCGCCCCCCCCACACACACACTCACTCTCCTGCTGGTAAAAGCCCATCCAAAGTGACCACTCTCTTTACAATGTGTATGATAATCAAGGTGGGCCATTTCCAGCACAAATCCAGGTTTTCTCACCCCCCACCCCCCCCTTCCAAAAACCACACACACAAACTCACTCTTCACAAACTCACTCTCCTGCTGGTAATAGCTTATCCAAAGTGACCACTCTCCTTACAATGTGTATGAAAATCAATGGCCCAACTTGATTATCATACGCATTGTAAGGAGAGTGATCACTTTAGATAAGCTATTAGCAGAAGGAGAGTGGGATGGGAGGAGGTATTTTTTCATGGTCTCTGTGTATATAATGTCTTCTGCAGTTTCCACAGTATGCATCCGATGAAGTGAGCTGTAGCTCACGAAAGCTTATGCTCAAATAAATTGGTTAGTCTCTAAGGTGCCACAAGTACTCCTTTTCTTTTTGTCTTAAAGGGGCATTCATTCATTGGACTGAGGCAAAGGACAATGCCCAGTACAGACTGGGGTTGGGTTTGCTTATGGTCACATGCTTTGGTAAGTGGTTGTGGTGTTTTCCCAAATGAATGCCAGGTTCCCTTTCCCTCCTAATAAAAGTTCTCTTTTGTTATACACAAACTCAGCGTTTGAGCGAGGGGACATATTGCCTTCTAGACGCACCGAGAGGTGGTGTTAAGTTTCCCCTCATTATTAGCTGGTGGATCCAGCCAGTTCTGTTTTGTATTGTTAAGAGGAACCTCTGGCCATTGAACCCAGCCATGTTGCTGCCGACTCCACCTGGCAGAAGGATTACACATGCACACAAGCGTTTGCAGGTTTGGGACCTAAAAGTGTTTGCACTCAAAGCAATGGTGTCCATTCGCCCCTCTGGCTACTGTTAAACCTTCCAGGCAGGGGAATTCATTGATACCTGGCTCTGGCTTCAGTTTAATTGTATTACCAATGCTTTTCCCAGCAGTAGACAAGAGAATCGTAAATAAAAAGGTTGGATTGGCTCTGGTTGGATGCAGCAGAATAACTTGCAGCAAGGGCTGACTTGAGCAGAGCCACTTGCAGGTTATTGCAAACATGCCAGGAGACAGTGTTACTAATGCTTATTACTGACCTATGTCACCTATGCCAAATCCATTCCTTTCCCTCTGACCAGAGCCAATGCGCTATGACCATAATTAAACACCAACTGAAAACCACATTAGGATTCCTCTGCTGCTCCACACTTCACAACACTGCAGCCACAAAAGGGCTTGATGTGTATTTACCCGAAGGCACTCTCCTTAATTCTAATTTATTCTCACTTTAAGGCCCCTTTGAACTGCCAGAAAGACGTTGTATAAATACTCAGCTGGAGTACTGTGTCCCATTCTGGGAGCCACACTGTATGAAAGATGTGGAGCAACTGGAGAGAGTCCAGAGGAGAGCAACAAAAATGATAAAAGGTTTAGAAAACCTGACATATGAGGAAAGGTTAAAAAGACTGGGCAGATTTAGTCTTGAGAAAAGAAGACTTGATATCAGTCTTCAAATATGTTAAGGACTGTTATAAAGACAACTGTGATCCATTGTTCTCCATGTCCACTGAAGGTTGGACAAGAAGTAATGGGCTTAATCTCAGCAAGGAAGATTTAGGTTAGGTATCAGGAAACACTTTCTAACTAGAAGGGTAGTTAAGCACTAGAATAGGCTTCCAAGGGAAGTTGTGGAATCCCCATGACTGGAGGATTTTAAGAACAGGTTGAAGAAATACCTGTCAGATTTACTTGGTTCTGCCTCAGCATTTGGGACTGGATTAGATGGCCTCTCAAGGTCCCTTCTAGCCCTACATTTCTGTGATTCTACAAGAATCAGGCCCAGAATATTTTCCCCTGTATGACTGTCTGCAAAACCTGTATAGGCCACTTGTGCTCAAAATATCACACTTGTGAACATTAAGGGAGGAGAATCTGCCAAAGCCAAGAAGCCTAGATTAGTGTTTCCTCAATTGTGGTTTATGGACTACAAGTGGTCTGAGCAGGACTGGCTAGACACATGGCCCTGGCTCCCCTCTCTGCTTCCAGCTGCTAAATTGTGTTAAAAGCAGCTAACAACCCATGAAAGACTTGCCCATTTAATTAGTATTTCAATTTATTATTTAACATGATTAAGGAAACAAGAATCTGGATCTGATTAATCTACAGCACCAAAACAAGCAGAAGATATTAGAATTTAAACCGGCCAAAGGACTAGAGAAAAATCCTGCACTTGCCAAGAGAGAGGCAGTGGGTGTTTTGATCAGTTCCCCTCCCCCCCTCACACATCTCTGCCTTTTATGACAATTTTCACAATATTTAGCAAGGTTGGAATTTTTCTGCAAATATGGCTCTGAGCAACGTTTATCTCAACATTCTGTTTATCCTCCTTTATGATCCATGCCACTGTATCAGTCTTAGCAGTTAATGCCTACGAGTATCTGTAGCAGAGGAAGAAATTGAAATTTAATTTATGGATTAAAATAGGAGGGTATTAGAAAAAGAGGGTGGAAGAATATGCTTTTCCTAAATTGCACCCTAGGATTTTTACCTCTAATGGATCATGGGCTAAAATCACCTACTCATCTCAATTATGACTCTGAATCTCTGTCAACTAGTAATTATTTTTATCATTATCGACCTGAGCCCATATTTGAATCAGTTCACTAATGGCAAAAGGATAAGTGTTCTGTCAGAAATTCTCAGAGCAATTTAAAAATTAGATTTTCTGCAGTGAGTTTAAAATATGGCTTTAACCATTTAATTATTTTACTGGTTTTTTCCCCTATTTCTCTTCCCCTAAATTTTCTCATATATTAGAAAGGAAACCAAAATAAAATAATAATGATGGGCACAGTTTATGCTAGGATCAGAAAACTTTTGACTTTTTCTGGATAAATGTAATAACAAAAAATAAATTTACCAAAATAAATAAAATAAAATAAGCACTTAAAAGAACTCCAACTCATTTAAATTCAATAAAAACACCTACCATGATAATTATATTTTATTGTGCAATCTCTTCCCAGCTGGTCACAGGTTAACAAAATCAATGACCCTCAAAATAAGGTCCTTATACCCATTCCAGGTGGTCCACAGAGCTGATTCTGTTATAGTGCTGAAACATGCTATTAAAACTGAAAACTGTCTTATCATCTTAGAAAGATTCAACTGTGCATATGTCAGTCTACTGGTATGCAGTACCATGGGTGCCATCCACAGTTCCCTTGTACTTTCTGCTTATTTTGGCTGATGCATAAGAAGTGAAGTCTCTTAAAAGGTCTTTTTCTTTGTCGGGTGCAAGTTCTCTGTGATGAAAATTCAACTGCAATCAAATTTATGGATGACACCAAAACTGGAAAAGGAACAAACACAAGAGGATAGAACCATGCTGCAAAGTGATTCAGGATGGGCTTTAAATGACAGTGAAGAGATATTAGGTATTAATAAATATAAAACTGTCAAGGTTCCTTCCCCACTCTGAACTCTAGGGTACAGATGTGGGGACCTGCATGGAAGACCCCCTACGCTTATTCATACCAGCTTAGGATAAAAACTTCCTCAAGGTACAAACTTTGCCTTCTCCTTGAACAGTATGCTGCCACCACCAAGCGTTTTAAACAAAGAACAGGGAAAGAGCCCACTTGGAGACGTCTTCCCCCAAAATATCCCCCCAAGCCCTACACCCCCTTTTCCTGGGGAAGGGTTGATAAAAATCCTCACCAATTGGTACAGGTGTACACAGACCCAAACCCTTGGATCTTAAGAACAATGAAAAATCAATCAGGTTCTTAAAAGAAGAATTTTAATTAAAGAAAAGGTAAAAGAATCACCTCTGTAAAATCAGGATGGTAAATACCTTACAGGGTAATCCGATTCAAAACATAGAGAATCCCTCTAGGCAAAACCTTAAGTTACAAAAAGATACAAAAACAGGAATATACATTCCCTCCAGCACAGCTTATTTTACCAGCCATTAAACAAAAGAAAATCTAAAGCATTTTCTAGCTAGATTACTTACTAACTTAACAGGAGTTGGAAGGCTTGCAGCCTTGATCTGTTCCTGGAAAAAGCATCACACAGACAGACAGACCCCTTTGTTCCCCCCCACCTCCAGATTTGAAAGTATCTTGTCCCCTCATTGGTCATTTTGGGTCAGGTGCCAGAGAGGTTACCTTAGCTTCTTAACCCTTTACAGATGAAATGGTTTTGCCTCTGGCCAGGAGGGATTTTATAGCACTGTATACAGAAAGGTGGTTACCCTTCCCTTTATATTTATGACAAAAGCCTTATGCCCAGAAAGACGAAATAAGCAGCAGAGATACAAAATGGGAGGATATCAGTGTGACCTTAAGAGCAGCCCAATGCCAGCTGGCACACTGATGTCATAATATATACCGAAAAGGTGATATTGGAAAACTAATAACCTACTGATCATTCATATTCTTGCATGATGTCTGTACAGTAACCCCACAGAGGACTTGATAGACATGTGCTGGAAACGTGTTCTTAAAATATATTTGCCAAGCAGTGCCTAAGCCATGTTGTTGCAGACCAAGGAATGTGGTTCTTCTTTCTTGAATGTGTCTCCAATGTAAATTAGGCAAGGTGTGACCAAAGACAAAGAAAAGCACATTTATATGCAAGGTGAACAAAGCCATCAGGAAAGTAATTAGGAAGGATGACTACTCAACAATCTGTATGGGGGATGGAGACTGCACTGCCCCAGTAGGCATTTCTGCCCCTTGGAACAGGGTCAGTGGACTTTGGGAGGATATAAGGAGAGAGAAATGGGCATTTTTACATCCATCACTTGAGGGAGTAAAGAGGCCAGAGCTCTTGAAATCACAGAACATTGGCTCCTCCAAACAAAGGAGCTGAAGTCTCTGGGAACTGAGTTTAGATGAGAAATCTTCTTAGGCTGAAATTAAGTTTTAGTTTTAGAAATGTATTTTTACTCTTGTTTATATGTAACCTTTCTATCTTAATTCCTTATGCATGATATCACTTAAATCAATGCCTTTTTGATTAATACTTGCTTTACTTTTAACACAACTTTTTAACGTAAATCAACACAGTTCTGTGATTGAAAGACGAGGTGTTAGTCAAACCCCACTTAAATTAATGAGATGCAGTTTACTGTCTCTTTAAAAGTGCAGCAAACTGAATAACTTCTGTGAGTGTTGCAGGAGAAGGCGGGACACTATACCACTGACAGTTTGGGGGAAATTTGGGATTGGGGAGAGTGTTGGAGTCATGCTGCAAAAAGTTACTGGGTGATGGAGCTTCATGCGTGTTCACTGGCTTTGGTACCCAGGCTGTGAGAGACAGTAGCATAGTATTTAAGGCATCCATAGGTAAGGCATCCATAGGCATCCATTTAAGGCATGGCAAGTGGTGATACAACCCCTTACTGGTCTGGGTTTCAAGCAGCTGAGCAACATGTGTTATTATGTGCATTATAGTAATACTTTGAGGCTGCAACTCAGGACAGGGCCCCATTCTGCTAGGCATTATACCCATAGCATGAAACAGTCCCTGCCCTGGGCAGCTTACAATTTAATTGGGGGGGGAGATGAAGGGTGGGAGAAAGAAATCAATATTATTTACTGATGGGGAACTGAGGTCCAGCGAGAGAGACAGAGTGATTTGCACAAGGTCACATTAAAAGTCTGTGGCAGAGCTGGAAATTCAACCCAGAACTTCCGAGTCCCAGCCCAGCATTTCAACTGCAAAGCCAAGCTGCCTCTCAAAGTCACCAAAGGGCATTTATTTTTACCTAGTCCCCTTAATGTTACTGCATTGCTTTTTGGATGCCTAGTGGGCTTGCATGAACATTGTTAAGGGAAGTTGTGGACATCCAGTTTGGCTTGTTAGGAAAGATGAGATCCATGAGTGACGAATCTCTAGCTCCCTTAAAATGTGACTGAAAATTTGAATATATCTGAGCACCACAGAACTAAACAAGGGGAAATAAGTATGCTGAAAAGATTTGTGCTGAGAATCAAAGGTCTTTCTCTTCTCCTGACCACAGATGGAATATTAAAAATTAATATAAGCTCTACCAGAAAAGAACTTAAAAGTCCTATTTTGAGGCTCAGTTCAATTACTCTCTTTCTCAGCTCAGAAAGCTTTATAGTCAAAAGGTGTAAGAATGTTCTCCAGGGCTAACTTGGGATAGTGCTGTGACACTGGCAAACCAGGTGCCAGCTTCTGCCAAGGCCCTTAGTTTTCAGCTGAACACTGCCAATACCTAGCTGGAACCAGTCTGGCTCACCTGTGTGTTAGTACTGTTAAAATAAGTATTAGAATTATTTAAAAAAGAGCTCAGTGTTTAGACTTTATGGAATGCTTGTAAGTTGCTGCATGCATTAATCTCACCTATAATATCTGAATCCCATGTTATAAGGTAATATTTAAGTGTTTGCTCTATAATTGCAAATCACCAGTCAGGAAAGAAGCATTAACAAGTGTGAAATACTAGTTTGCCACCGGAGGTGTTATCTCCCGTCTAACAAAAGGAGGCCCATCAACACCAGACAAAGCACTGTGGAACATCAGAGGACAAAAAGACTTTGTTGATTGTTTCCTCTTCCATTCCGCCCCTGTGAAGAGGACACATGCAACTGAATTCCTCCCAAAAGCTGAACTTGCCACTTGAAGCATAATGGGGAAGAAATAAAAGGCCATAACAAGAAGAAACTGTATCTTTTATGCTTCTTGGACTCTGAGGGGCAAGGATTACTAAGCATAAGCAAAAGATCCCCAGTACTTAGCCTCAGTAAAGGACACGCACAGCTTGCTTATTATAGAAGTTTCTATTACCTTTTGAAACTTAAAACTGCAACTCTTTTGTGTTTATATGTTTACCTGCTTTAACCTTGAAAATAACTCTCATTTCTTTTTCCTAGTTAATAAATCTTTTGATAGTTTATTATAGGATTGGCTACCAGCATTGTCTTTGGTGTCAGATCTAATGTGCAACTGACCTGGGGTAAGTGACCAGTCCTTTGGGATTGGATGCTGAATACTGCTGTGATGTTTGGTGTATGGGACCATCAATCACAAAGGTAAGCTTACCTATCCTAATCAGTGAGAGCTTTTTGATTGGCCTCCATAGGCATTGGGCCAAACCTATATATAGCAGCTCTTCCCTCCAAAGAAATCATGTGTACAATGAGCTCTAGATGCAGTGATTTTGGTCTGACTATTAGCAGGAAGCTCATTAGGTCCTGCACCTGAAAAGAGAAAAAACATATTGGTTGTAACAGTATCCAGTGGACTCAGTGGCTCCTGTTATGCAGTTCAGCCTAGAAAACAAAGTTCAGACTTATCAGCACCACTGTGCATCCCTCCCTTATTCCCATCTTGCCACTAAAACATTGAAAGCACAGGTGTCAACAAATGTCAACAAATTGAAAGGAATTTGTAGAGGAGCAACAAAAATTGTGAAAGGGCTTGAAGGACTATTCATCAGGAAGTAGTATATGAACGTCAGTATATATGTTTTCCTTGGCCAAATGATGATTAAGGGCTGATGCAAGAACCATTTACAAGTATTGGATGTATGTACAAAATGGAGGAAGTAACGAATTGTTAAGGGTGGCCCAAGTGAGTGTTAGTGGGACTCGGATTAAAATGAATGAAAAGAAAATGAAACTGAATAGCAGGATACTTTTCAGAGGAAAATAGGATCTGCAATATCAGCACTGACCTTCAGCTAAAGTTTCCTCTTAGTTACATGTGTACATCTCCCACTGGCCAATCAAGCCAATTCTCCTGCTTCTGGCAGTGGTCAGTATTTTGGGCCCAATCCTCAGCAGGTGTAAGTCATTTACATCAATGGCGCTACACCAGTTTGTACCATCTGAGGATCTGGCCCTTGCTGATAGTGTTTGGAAGAAGATGAGCTATTACAAATAATGTCCTTACACAACTCAATTTGATAGGAGCTTTTCCTAATTAAAGATTGCAGAAAAAGGACCATAATGGGCACAACTACAGCTGTCATCAGTAATCTTAGCATGATCCAGCCCTTTTTAATATCTAGCCATACTATTTAACTCCAGGACCTACCATGCCAACAGCTTCTACAGGATGACGGTACGCTGTTGCTTGTTCTAAATTTCCCAGCCATTAGTTTCCGTGGGTTATCCATTGTTGTTCTTTCCATAGGGGAAGGGGAAGAAAGAGGAAGACTTATTCATCTAAATGCCTCACTGTGCCCTTCAGAATTCTAATGACTTCAGTCAGGTCCTACCAGGGAGCGGGACAAATCACTGCTTCCCAGCACACCTCTGGAGCACTGTTCACATCCTGAGAGGGGAGGACACCACAATGCCTCCTGGAGAATAGCTGCAGAGCTGCTCTGAGGCTAAGCCTCAAGGTGGTGACCCAGACTCCAGCAGCCCTGCTGCTATATATTGCTGCTGGGTCACAAGGGAGTAGTGATCCCTCCAGTGTCCCTTTGTGGAGAGCAGAGTCTCCCGGCTGAGTAACTCCCTCTCTCAGTGTCGAACCCATATGCTACCTCTCGAGTGGTGGTGTCAGCCCAGCCATTAGGGTCAAGTCGTTCCCTTCTATTGGGAGGCAAAATGTCTGCATGTCAAAAGGTTCTCCCTCCACCCCAATGTAATTTCCATCACCCCCATGGCATTCAGCTGAGAGTAGGGGAACCCAAGTACAAATCCCTGCTCTGCATCAGCAGAGGGGAGAGTTGACCACAGGTCTCCTGTATCTTGGGTGAGTTCCCAAACCACTGGACTAAAGGTTACAAGGGACTTCTCCCTTGCCCATGTCATTTTGTGTGGAGTTGGGAGTACTCTGAGTACACCTACCAGATTGGTCCTGCAGGAGAGATAGGTTAGGAAATGGTTTGAGGATCCTCCTGGGGCTTAGGTGTGAGATAAGCTCCAGCCTCAGGACTGAGGCAGTAGCCTGTGTGCCCAGAGGCAGAAATTTAGGCATCTCAAGGACTTGAATATCAAAAATGTATGTGCAAAGGGCTTCAATACTTCCAGGGTTAGGCAGCAGCTGATCAGGGTGGTGAGGATCTCAGTGGCACTTAACTTTTGGAATTAGGCACCTAAAGTGAGAGTCAGGTGCTACGTCCTTTGGTGGATCTGGGCCCCAATCACTTTGGATCTGCTCCTGCTCCCCTTTAAGTCAATGTCAAAACTCCTATTGATTTGAATGACACAGGATGAGTCCTTCCAACTCAGTTTCCTATTGCTGTACCAGTTTTTAAGCCAGGTCAAGATTTTGTCTCTTACTTTTTAGTTATTTGTGATTAGGGTGTGGGGAAGGGTCTTTGTCAATGCAGCTAGACAGATGCTGCACAGGGTTTAAACGTTGCAAGAAGAGGCTTTCTGGCTGTATTTAATAATACTTACCAAGTATTCAAGTGCTCTTCATCTCTGGCGCTCCAGATACTTTATAAAGGTGAGTAAACAATATTATGCCCATTTTACAGGTGAGGAAACTGAGGCACAGTGCAGATAAGTCAAAGAAATACAGTGTCAATGATGGATCCAGAAATAAGGCCCAGGTTTCATAAAGCCAAATCCAATGCCCTCTTCAGAGCATCAAACTTACTCCTGTAATGGTTTTTATATTTTAAAATAACATGCAGTATAACCCAAAATCACAGATTATACTTTCCCTTGCAGATCACAAAAATCACAATCAAACAATAAACACAATTCAAGATCCTGTTTACCAGTATTTACAGGCACATGTTTATGCAAACTAGGTACCTTTCAGAGTGCACTAGCATAGTCTACATGGGCAGTTAGAGTGCAACACGTTAGCATGCTTTACAAATCACACCACTCAAACACGTTTGCAAGAATCAAGCAGACAAGCCCTGACTCCTGCATCAAGCCTGTTACACAGCTCTGAAGGCAGGGGACCAGCATGTTCCATGTCTTGTTGGACTGAGGTCAGCTCAATGCTTTATATAAGAGCCTGGTGGTTTGAATAATCAGATATAGCAGTCACGACTTATTTCCCAAACCAAATGTATTAAAAATAGATTGACATGTCTGTTATCACCAAGAAAAAAAATGGCTTTACTGGTCCTCTTTAAGTTTTCCCTTTGCCAGTTGTACAGCAGCGTTAACACACTGGAGGCCTTCAGTGCTTCAGCAATCCCTTGGCCAAATTTAGGGCCCATCTCGCCCTCGTGATCCCTCTGATCAGCTGATTTTCCCCTCACTTGCTCGGCACAACCTTCATCAACAATGAATAAAGAGGCAGTGTTTGTTTAGCCTGCATGCCAGATTCAAAGCTGAATTCCAATCTGAGCTGTGCAAATGCAAGGAGGGATGTACGTTAGTTCCACTGCACAAAGGTCATGTCGAGCCAATTAGCATTTTCTACCGGTGAAGTACCAGTCTAATACGAAGGCAATGGTGTAAAAAAACAAACAAACCAGTATTATTGTTGAAATACCTGGCCAATCAGAGAAGGTGCTGCTGCGTTCTCCGTGTAAGGCACAGGACAGTTATTTACTGTGTTTGAACAAAGCAGTCTGAAAATGAGCTGCAGCATGTGGCTGCTGCAAAGAAAGAAAACAGGGTGATTTGGGTGTATAAAGAGGGGAATTATAAAGTGAAGTGAAGGTGGAAATGAGGCTGCTGTATAAGGGCCTCGTCAGGCCTCATTTGGAATATTGTGGGAGTATTAAAGCTTGAGCTTAATACTTAAAAAAAAGACATTTGAATGTTAGAAAAATGTGGCTAGAGAAGGGAAGCAAAGCTAACTTAGTGTATGGGGAGAATGTCTTCTTAGTAAAGGTTTCAGAGTAGCAGCCATGTTAGTCTGTATTCGCAAAAAGAAAAGGAGTACTAGTGGCACCTTAGAGACTAACAAATTTATTTGAGCATAAGCTTCCGTAAGCTACAGCTCACTTCATCAGATGAGCTGTAGCTCACGAACGCTTATGCTCAAATAAATTTGTTAGTCTCTAAGGTGCCACTAATACTCCTTTTCTTCTTAGTAAAGGTTTCAAGAATTGAACACATTTATCCTAGAAAGAGAAACGAAGCTTAGTTGCATACCTAATTAAGGTTTACAAACACCTGACATGATGCCACAAAGGCTTGAATAAGAATCTGTTCACGCGATGTGAAAAGGGCAAGATTCAGAGTGTAGCCCATATTAACCTAAAAAAAAAAACAGGCAACAAAGGGAATGGACACAGGATGCAGAAGAAAAGTTTAGGTTGGATATCAAAAATGACATTTTCATCCAGAGGGTCTTTAACATATACAATAGGACTCCTAGCAACCTAACGGGAGCCATTAGTGCTAATGGACTGAAATCTAGGATGAGGACATTTTCATTAATCAATAACATTTCTAAGCACACCTGCTTAAAAAGGAGATGGCAGGAGTAGACTAAAATGATTGATGGTTCTGTCTGTTCAAACATGGTTTTGTTCCCATTTATACACACCAAAAATCCCAAGTACTTTATTTACAATGAATGAACACGATTCTAGTTAAGAGCCACTGGAGTTTTATTGCATACTCATAAAAGTCACCAGAAACAATTCAGCCACGACTCTGCACCCACTATCATGCTGACCTCCCTGCATGTCTGGGGGAAAAGGGAATACCAATGGTGAGAGGAGGACTGGGAAAGATGGGAGTGGGACAAATCATAGCACTCTCCACTGCGGCTATTCTGGCCTGTGTCACTTCCCTAGGTAGTGGAGAGAGGCTGCTGTAATTTAGAGCATCCACTGGGCTGCATAAATTATGTCAGTTGCCATTTTGCCAACACTGGGAGGACATAAAGGTGGTTTAAATCCTTGCCTCGGCCTTCTGTGCTTCATCAATGTACAGCACAGAATCTGACCCACAGACTGGAGAGATTTACTTGGACCTGCTTTTCAAAAAATCAGATGCACAACTGTGCACCTAACCTGCTCGTGTAGTTACCATGACAAGATACACACACTGGCTAGCCACATTAATTACAAACACACCAGGACACTTGCAGATACAAATACCTGAATCATGCTAAGTGTCCATGAAATTGTACACGTAATTGCACAGGCATTTCTGTATGCACAACTGCACATGTAGCTTTTATGAAAAAGAACATGCTCATCGTGTCATCTAGTCTGCATCTCCCTGCTAGTATAGGCTTCTTTCTCTACAGTATCTTTTCAAGGGCTTTGTCTAGCTGAGTACTAAGTATCTCATGAAATGATGAACTGCATTTCTAAGGGTAATTTTAACACATTAAGATTCAAAGCTGCTATTTTTTCAAGCAACCTTAAGTTTAACCCCCACTCACTGAACTTAAGATTGCTTTCTAAATGCACTGTAACACGTGGGGTACAAACGATGCTTAAAGAATTCTGATTCCACTGTATTTTCATATAGAAAGCCTGAAACAGAAGAATGCTGCATATGTCTGTCACAGTGAAGTTAAAAATCTCTCTGTGTTAGTCAGACTAGGGTGGGATAATTCCATATTCAGTAATCATTCTGTGATGATGATTATTCACAAAGGTACATCAAGTGCTAATTTATACATCTGAATTATCTGCTCTTAGGGCTCCATCCTGAAAGGAGCTTAGCAACTTCTGGAATTGAAGTTCATGGGACCTGAAGGCACTAAGCACTTCCGGTAGGTACTCAGCATCTTGTTGCATTGAGCTTCTATTCTAAAATACATGCATGACACTCTATCCTCAGCTGGTATGAATCAGCACGGTTCACTTGACTTCAAAAGAGGTGTACCAGGCTTCACCGGGTTCTGGCTCTTGATTTTTAAAAGAGTGCTGTCCTGATTTCAGATATTGTCACAATATCTTATGTTTCTCCTCTCATATTCATTTAACACTAGAAAATGTAAACACAAATAATATTTTTATTCATTTCCATATTGTTTTGGAGGTCACATTTTGCAATACATTCAGCTAAGTATTAAATGTAATATTCAAAGGGAGCAGCATTTTCTTTAAAAAACTATAGCCCAGCTAAACATTGCAGCTAGCATTAAACTCACCAAAGTTTACAGATCAATGTCGTAGTGACAGATGTCAGAGCACATCGAAACTTTCTGGCACAAAAATGCTTGACTCTAAAACAAATTAACATTCCTCCAGGAGAGATGTCTAATTATTACACTGCTGATGCTGTTGCTATAAAAGATTTAAACACCAGGTTTCATTATCATAGGGAGTAGAGGGAGGGGAGGAGAAGGAAGAAAAGAAACTGAACATGTCATACACAAATACTCTTTCTGAAATATTGTATTTACACAAAGTTAGAGAGAGTACAAATACTTTACTAAGTAGACAAAAACGTGATAGTACATTCAGCTTTAATACTAGCCAGCTATAGATGCAGAACATGGAGGCCTAATTTACTTGCATGGCAATAGAGCATTAGAAAGGCCTCAACTTTTGAAAGCAGAGGATAACATAATGACATTGTATTTGTTATGCAGTATGAGCCTTTTCATTGGCTTCAGTGAAATTTCAATACGGCCCTTTAATCCTCTGCAGATTGCAGTCCTTCAAGCTACTGAACACCTGACCCTGGTCCTGCAAAGTCCTTAAACATATGCTTAACGTTAATCATGTGCATAGTCCCATTGACTTCAATAGGATTTATGTAAGTGCTTAAAGTAAATCACATGCTTAAGTGCTTTGCTGAATCAAGATCAGAATTCTCAGCTCTTTGCAGGATCAAAGCCAATATTCTATCCCTAATTTTTAATGCTACTATAACCTAAAAAATAAAGACAAACTTTATATGTTGTCTTACAGGTATGCTTCTTCTTAAAAATACATCTTAAAATTGCTTTTGTTTGGCTACAAAGCATTAGTTTATTGAGCTCCACAGAACACTACTCATTCATATCCATTATAACATATAATTGATGGACTACTGTTCATAATTTGTTCCAGTATTTTCCAAAAGACTTTTTAGATTAATAATAATTATTATTATGATAAGTAATAAGTAATTAAATAGGTAAATCAAAGGGAAAAGCTCATACCATATTGCGGCTATTCACAAAATTTACCTGATGTATGAAAGATTTTTTCCCCATTATACTTTCTTTAAAAATAATTACTCTATTTTATCCTGGTGTATGTTATTGGATAGCTCTTGAACAAAAAATATCTTAAATATAGTGTCACTTCTACAATCTAATTGACCTGATTTCCTCCTAATGAAAGGTGTGTTGAGTGGACCTGGCTCAGTGACATAAATTACAATGCTAGTTAACTAAACTCTGATTATGTCTTTGTTGCTGTCACTGCGATTACTGTAATTATGTAGTATCACAAAAGTGCTAAATATTAGTAAATCAGATACATGGCCTTTGGTTATGCTTGATAAAATACTGGCACATTGAATACACATATCACTTTTAAAGTCTATGTTACAATCATGTTGCCTTATAATAAATAATAGTAATCTCATTTTCAAAGTGCCCATCCATAATACCCATTCTAGGCATCAATAGAACAAGTCATCAATTGAAATACTCTTTTAAAATGTTCTAAAATTAAGACAAATCCAGGATTGCAGACGCAAATATACTGTACAAGTGGTGCTCCAACTATCTGTTCATGCCCTAGGCTCCAATGGTCCCATAATCTTTGCTTTAAGAGAGTAGGTTGCTGGATCCTCAGTAAAATACCAGGACATGGCATCTGGAATGTTATAGGCTTTAAAAGTTAAACCCCAAACCTTGAACTTATTCCACTTACCAAGAAGCAGTCAGTGCAGAAGGCAAAGCAGTGGTTAGACAGAATCACCTCTGCCCATCCCTGACAGTGACTATGCAGCTACATTCTGTACTAAATGCAGACAATGGAAGAGCCTGTTTTGAAAGCCCATAATCAAATGCATTGCAGGAATCCAGCTTTCATATCCAAAAGGTATGTGTCACCATTGTCCAGTCAACATGTGATAGATCAGGTGATATCCTTATCGTGGCAAAAGTCAGGCCTAACTTGAAGACTAATGACTGTCATGATGTTAGCATGTTCTGTGTAAGCAATAATCATTTTCAGTGTCTAGAGAGCTGTTGTAGCCAGATGAAGGATACAGATCCCTTTTAAGTATCCTATTGACAATGTTGATCATGACTTTCTTGTACTGTTGACGTAAAAGAGAATAAACAAATGGATCTGATGCAGCCTTACTGTAGGTGAGGCACTTGCTTACAATTCCCCAGTAGTAGTTTATGGTAACAAAAGGAAGAAGTTCTATCAACCTGTTAAACATTAACAAAGAGGAAAAGCTGAATGTTACATCCACACTAGCAAACCGTTCAACTCACATTTTCAGGAATAATAGCATCTTAAGAATTAATTTTTATACTATGCAGCACCTGAGGGGATGATCCTGCAGTCATTGCACAGATAAATTTATCGGAGATTTTCCTGAGTAAGGACAGCCATGAGGAGGAAAAAGTGTTTTAACTATATATTTAAGCCCTGAGGCCACATACTCCCATGTCTTGTATACAAAGAAGTGTAGCAACTTATTGCAAAACTTCTGCCTAATTCTACTTGGTGAGCTGTCCTAGCAATTGACAATATATTCAAGATCTCAGTGCTGTCTGACAAGGTTTTGCCTTCCTGACTCCTCCCATCTCCCTAGGCAAGCTGTAGAAAGACATGTAACATGTACTATAGAATATGGAGCTATATATTAATATATCCTTACTTAATGATATTGTGAAATGTTATGTATGAAGAGAGAATACATGCTGCATTGGTGTGATATAAAACACCTCAAGATAATACACATTGTCTCATGGACATTTGCTCTCCTTCTCGATCATTCAGACTACTTCCCCTCTCTTTTGCAATCACAAGATATCCATGTGCAAACTACTGCAATTGCTTACTTGGAAAAGTGAAATTAGGAAAGTATTTATGCATTTTAAATGTCTGTTAATGTTATATAGCAGATGGAAACAAGCAAGAGATGTTATTGCTATGTGACCAGCTACCTGTCTTTAGACCACCAACATGTGCTCTGTGAATAACCAGTAGTCACTGACCCCAGTTTTAGAATCTTGGGCATAAAGGCTTTATCAGCATGAGTTTGATATGGGTGCATTAATCATGAGTAAGGCTGCGAGTCTATCAGGGATGTCATGGAAGTCATGGATTCTGTGACTTTCCGGGATCTCCATGACTTCTGTAGTGGCTGGTGCGGCTGACCCAGGGGCTGCCTGAGCAACTCGGCTGGCCCCCGAGCCAGCTGCTCTGACTACTGCTGGAGCAGTCTCAGACCATGGCACCCCTCCCCCACAGCAGCAGCAGGAGTTTGGGTGTGTGAGGGGGCTCAGGGCTGAGGCAGAGGGTTGGGCTTGGGGTGCGGGAGGGGGTGAGGGTTCGGGGGGGCAGGCTTCCAGGAAGAAGCAACATGTCCCTCCCTTGGCTCCTAGGCGGAGGTGTGGCCTGGCAGCTCCACATGCTGCCTCCGCCTGCAGGCACCGCCCCCGGAGCTCCTATTGGCCGTGGGTCCCTGCCAACCCTCCCCTCATCCCCAGCAGCAGCGGGGGTCCCAGGCCGCTCCCCCAGAGCACGTGCAGTGCCCCCGGGGCACCCCCCCAAAAGCACCCGCAGCACCTCTGGGACAACCCCTGCCCCAGAGCACCCAAGTTTTAGTCAGGGATATATAGTACAGTCATGAACAGGTCACAGGCTGTGAATTTTTGTTTACTGCCTGTGACCTGTCCACAACTTTTACTAAAAATACCCGTGACTAAAACATAGCCTTAATCATGAGTGGTGAAACTATAACTGAGTTAAGAAGGTCATCTCAAATGAGCGACAATAAACTGCATACAGTATACCATACTATAACATCATGTATTCTGCGTATGTCACATCTGCTACTGAAAAACTCTTTCAATAGAGTGGAGAGGTTTCTTTACAAAATTATTTGTACAATTTTTCATATCTATTCACCCACAAAGCCTTAATTACCATGGGGCCAACTGCACAGAGCTCAGAAGACACCATAAATACCTTTGAGAATGACCTAACCTAGCTTTTCTATACATTAAAATGTAATGACTTCAAAGTGTGATATCCCAGACATTCCCAGAGCTAGGAATGAGCTCTTGGTCTCTTTGGGAAGCTTGGAATTTCCCTTTTCTTGTAGTTCAAAACTCCCATTTTTCAGGGCTGAAGAATATTGGATTTTAAAGTTATATTCCTATAAATCCTGGCACACATCCAGGACTGAATCTTGCCCATCCTGAGCCTCAGATAGGTGAAATACTGCAGCAAATTCCACAGCTGTGTGTGTGCATAGGGTGTGGAGGGGAGAACACTTCTCTGGCAAGTGAATTTAAAGAAGGTAGATGCTCCAGTGCTTGGAATGTTAGAACAAGCCTCAGGGAGATGGATTAATGACAGAAAGCAAGCAAGGAGGTCAAAAAGTGCATTATAAATAAGAGTATCATGTGGATCTGCAATTTATCACATGGTACCTCAGTTTATCCTATCTTAGATATCACCTCCACATATGGCATATATGCTTGACCTGTACAAAATGAATATTTTTGTAGAACACTGTCAAACAGAAGATCTGTATATATAGATATACTTGAGTGTGTATGTGTATTATATGATAGATTGTGGTCCCAATCCTAATCTAAAGTAAATGGAAAAACTCCCCTTGACCTCAGTGAGATAAAGGGTAGTATCCCATTAATAGCAATGCTGTTATATCAAGGATGAACTTCATCCATTGGGTTTAGTCCCAACAGACAGAATTTATTGTTGATTTCCAAAATCTCATTAACATTTCTTCAGTTAGGGGCAAATCCTGATCTCAGAGCATAGCCTGAGAAGCCAGGCCATGTGCTGGGGAATCCTCTATCCCAGAGCATCCATGAAGACTCTTCTAACTAAAAGGATGGTGTGGTCTCTGTGGACCTGACACAGCCCATCAAGTAGGGAAAGAACAGAAGGTCTGCATGGCAACAAATACTCCAGCCCTACCCCACTTTACCCCCTGGCCTAACCCTGTAAGGAGCCCTCATAGATGCCTACATAGCCCTCCCCAAATCCTTTCCATTCTGCTGCCCTCTGAGGCCATGGGAGCAGGGACAGAATTCACCCCTTGATAAGTTTATTTTAACTTTCTCTCTATTGACATACGCAGTGTCACTTAATGCATTAAGAAAATGCATTAGCTGACATTTACAAAACACCTTGTCTGAGGAATGCAGTGGCTTTTTGTTTCAATTGTTTATGGGAAATATTTCAGAATTAAAAAGTGTCTGGAGGCCGGAATTTGCTGAACAGGGTATAATACAGCCTGAATGAAGATGGCAGAATTCATCCTTTGCTTGGTATAAAGTTATAGCTTGATGGTCACAATAATGAACAGAAAATGACTCATAAGATACTGAACATTAATAAATTAACCTTTTAACTTTCTGGTGTCAAGTTAATATTTGTAACAATTCTTCCAAAAGAAGAGGAAATGCAGCTGCCTAGCCAGTCAGGCAAGAACCTTTCAACTAATAAAAAAGTGAAATACTAAAAAGTGTCATCTCAAAAGTTAAAACATAGCTTTCCTTGGTCCAGCTGTACCACTGAAGGCAAGTGTGATAGGAACAGGGTGAGGAAAGATGATAGAATATGTCCCTAATTATGCAAAACCAGCATACCAAACTCAAGATTTTCAAAAGTTAGTAGTATTTTGGGTGCCTCAGTGTTTGGGTCTCCTATCTGATGTGTCTTCAGAGGGCCTGATTGTAAGAATATAGATGCTCAACACTTTCTGAAAATCAGGCCCCTTCAAGGTATCATAAATTGGTCACCCCAAAAATTCAGGTTCCCACAAAAACTAGTCACTTTTGAAAATCATGATTCAGGTTCACCCATGGTAAAAATAATGGTCTGGATTCTCAGTTGGTGTAAATCAGTGTAGCTCCATTGGCTTCTACCCTGCAGATTTACACCAGCTGAAGATCTAGTCTGCTGACATTTTAACTAACCTCTGCTTTAAACTGGATATTTCTTAGTGTTTAGGAGCTGACACTTCCTGGAAAACTATCCTGCACCACTGAAGTTAGTGGGAGTTTTGCCACTGACTTCCATGGGCACAGGATCAAACTCTAGATTATTTCATCAATGATATTTCCAGGCATAGAAACTATGGGCCAGATCATCAGCTGGTGCAAATCTTTGTGGCTCCATTTAAGTCAATGAGCTTCAACCTTTGGACTATAATAAGGGACGTGCTGATGATAAGCCAAACTGCTAAAAAAAACCAATGAGATGTGATGAACTCCTGGTTCCAGTCCTAAAAGCCCACTCTTTCTGGAAGAGGCATCTATATCTTGTTGTAAAAAACAAACAAAAAGATCTTATAAGACTGCAAAGTCTCATATTACTTTATCAGTTTACCAATAAATCTATTTTAGGATGATTTGGCTCCCTGTGTTTATATGTTATATATGCCTATACAAATCCATGGTACGCCCACACCTTGAATACTGCATGCAGATGTGGTCGCCACATCTCAAAAAAGATATAGTGGAATTGGAAAAGGTTCAGAAAAGGGCAACAAAAATGATTAGGGTATAGAACAGCTTCTGTATGAGGAGAGATTAATAAGACTGGGACTTTTCAGCTCGGAAAAGAGGTGACTAAGGGGGGATATGATAGAGGTCTATAAAATCATGAGTGGTAAATGAGACAGTAAATAAGGAAGTGTTATTTACTCCGTCTCATAATACAAAAACAAGGGGCCACCAAATGAAATTAATAGGTAGCAGGTTTAAAACAAACACAAGAAAGTATTTTTTCATGTAACACACTGTCAACTTCTGGAACTCCTTGCCAGAGTGTGTTGTGAAGGCCAATACTATAGCAGGGTTCAAAAGGGAGCTAGATAGATTCATGGAAGATAGGTCCAACAATGGCTATTGCTAGGATGGGCAGGAATGGTGTACCTAGCCTCTGTTTGCCAGAAGCTGGGATTGGGTGACAGGGCATGGATCACTTGATGATAACCTGTCTGTTCATTCCCCTTGGGGCATCTGCCATTGGCACCTGTCAGAGGACAGGACACTGGGCTTGATGGACCTATGGTCTGACCTAGTATGGTTGTTCTTATGTTCATATTTCCCCAAATTTATCACCCTTGGTCCAACCCAGTATCCCTAATGACTTTTAAGGAAGGTTTGTTTGTTTATTGCTATCATCTCAATGTCTTTTTGCTGTCCCAGGAATCTTGGGGTAGCTTATTCCTGATGACATATTGCCCCCTAAGGCTCCCGGAAGAGGCAGGGAGTACTAACCTTGTGATAATGTAAGGAGCAAAGCAGATCACGAAAGACCCTATAAAAATACTGATTTTCTTAGTAGCCCGCTGCCGCCTCCTTTTCTGCTCATTAAGACAACGCTGTTTCACGCTGAAAAGGGAAAATAACAATCACTGCGTTAAGACAAGAAGCGAGGAGACTCTTGAGCCAAGAGTAAAGTCTGCCATGGAGACTCGGTCTCAGGTGCGGGAACTTGGCAAATGAAGGGTATGAGACCGAACAAAAGCCCAGAACCCACCAACCCTCTGGATACTGTTAGGGACATAAACCCTGCATGCGTATCAGCTACATGAGGGACTCAGCCGTTCAGTGTCCTGGCTTTTCTGGGAACCTTCGCTTCCCGTTTAAACAAAGCTGCCTATCAATATAGAGCCACAGGCTCTGACACTGAATGAACAGCTGAATTCATTAAACAGCTTTTGAAGTTTGAAAAGAAACGCTGTACCAGAAGGGGCCATCATATCTGCAGGACATGAATTAAGACGTCAAAAGGTGCTCAGGAAAGCAAGACATGGGTTTGGGTCCTTAAGGAAGAGGGTGATTTAAAACACAGTGAACACATCGAATTAACACACACACACATACACGCATTACCTGGGATGGATATCTACCAGCAAAACCAGCGTTTGCATTGTAATAATGTCTATCCTTTTGCAGTGGAACCTGGCCACTTTAAACACCTTTAAGTAGGTGAAACACAGTATCACCAGGGAGAGCATGAAACTGGTGGCGTGAAACACGATGGTGAACACGGTAAACCTCCTCCTCTCCGTCTCTTCTCTCAGGTGCAAGGTGCAAGAGGCGTACACGTTGCTGTAATCTACCCAAGAGAAAAACAGCGAGACCAAAGGGAAGGTCAAGGAATGAATCCAGGAATAGCTCATCAGAATCACGGCGTCTTTGTACCGCATCTTGCTGGTGTAACTCAAGGGGAACACCACGGCAATCCACTTGTCTATGCTGAGGGCTGCCATGCTCAGCATGGTGTTGGAGGTGAGGAAAGTTTCCAGGAAGCCCACCGCTTTGCAGACGCAGTCACCGACGGGCGGCTGGTTTCTCAGGATCCCCAGCAAAGTGAAGGGCATGTTTAAGACCGTCAGGAGCAGGTTGCAGAAGGACAAGTTCACCAGGAAGACCCCGGGGACTTGCTTGCGGAGCTCGGTACTGTAGATGAAGCATAGCAGCACCAGCAGGTTGGACAGCAGAGAAATCACCAGCACCAGCACCAGGAAGAAAGCCAAGAGAACTCCTGCCAAGTCCATTTCTTAGCAGGTAGCCATGCGCCCCTTGGTGAGCAGAAGGCAGGCTTCAGAGACGGAGCGGCAAGGGGACATGGCAGGTGCCTCTCGGGGGGACTTCCGGAGATCCCCAGGCATGTTGGTGGAGACTCGGGGTGGATCTGAAGCTCCGGCTGCCAGAAAGCACAAGCGACCAGCCCGCCGGCGCTGTCCAGGGTCCTGAAACGAGCCCACCCTCTGCCCAGGTCCCCCCCCGACCTGCCCGCTTCAAACCGCAGGCAGAAGTTCCTCCCTTCCCCTTCCCCGACCGACCGACCCGACCCCGGCCCCAGGGGGGAGGCGCCCGCTCAGCTCCCAGCGAGCCCCTCCGGCGTCTCCTCGGCCGCTCGGCAACTCCGCTGCTCAGCCCCTGAAATAGTCAAACCGCCCCAGCCTCCCGGGGTGACTCATGCGCAGACGAGGAGCGCGGAGCAACCTTGCCTCCCTTCTGCGCTCGGCCCAGAGCAGCGGGGGGAGCCGCCGGCCGCCAAGGGCGAGACAAACTTCCCGCTGGCGCGCGGCAGGGGCGGGATCCGTGCAGCCAGCTGCCAACGAGTTATTAATCCTTCAGCGATTGACGGCGCGCATTCATCCCTGGCAAGCTGCCTGGTGCTTTGCGAGCCACGCCGGTATACTAGTAGTTATGATGCCCGCGAGGGGGTGGGGGGTGTGGCTGTAGCAAACCTGGCCCCCGTGTCCCATAGCAGGTTCCCCCTGCTCATTTTGAGTGATGTATTCTCTGGCACCGTTTCCCCTACCGCCTCAAAGAGCCCACAGGTGCAGTCAGCTTTCAGGGACGGGGATCATCTCCCATGGGTCATCACCAGAGCAAAGAAATCCACCAGTGGGCAGTATTAATGTACCGCACAACCTGCTAGCCCTGGACTAACCCTTCTATTAAACCTGTAGACCCTGCTGGCTAAAGAAGGGATGGGCCCAAGGCTGTGATAGCACTTTCAGTAGACACCTAAGGTCTCTCTGAAACCACTTTCAAATCAAATTGTTAACATAAGAACAGAAGAATGGCCCTACTGGGTCAGACCAAAGGTCCATCAAGCCCAGTATCCCTGTCTACCGACAGTGGCCAATGCCAGGTGCCCCAGAGGGAGTGAACCTAACAGGTAATGATCTTGTGAGCTCTCTCCTGCTATCCATCTCCACCCTCTGACAAACAGAGGCTAGGGACACCATTCCTTACCCATCCTGGCTAGTAGCCATTAATGGACTTAACATCCATGAATTTATCTAGTTCTCTTTTAAACCCTGTTATTGTCCTAGCCTTCACAACCTCCTCAGGCAAGGAGTTCCACATGTTGACTGTGCTGAGTGAAGAAGAACTTCCTTTTATTTGTTCTAAACCTGCTACCCATTAATTTCATTTGGTGGCCCCTAGTTCTTATGGGAACAAATAACTTTTCCTTATTCACTTTCTCCACACCACTCATGATTTTATATACTCTATCATATCCCCCCTTAGTCTCCTCTTTTCCAAGCTGAAAAGTCCTAACCTCTTTAATCTCTCCTCATATGGGACCCGTTCCAAACCCCTAATCATTTTAGTTGCCCTTTTCTGAACCTTTTCTAATGCCAGTATATCTTTTTTGAGATGAGGGGACCACATCTGTACGCAGTATTCAAGATGTGGGCGTACCATGGATTTATATGTGGGCAATAAGATATTCTCCATCTTATTCTCTATCCCTTTTTTAATGATTCCTAACATCCCGTTTGCTTTTTTGACTGCTGCTGCACACTGCGTGGATATCTTTAGAGAACTATCCATGATGACGCCAAGATCTTTCTCCTGATTAGTTGTAGCTAAATTAGCCCCCATCATACTGTATGTATAGTTGGCGTTATTTTTTCCAATGTGCATTACTTTACATTTATCCACATTAAATTTAGTTTGCCATTTTGTTACCTAACCACTTAGTTTTGTGAGATCTTTTTGAAGTTCTTCACAGACTGCTTTGGTTCTTAACTATCTTGAGCAGTTTAGCATCATCTGCAAACTTTGCCACCTCTCTGTTTACCCTTTTCTCCAGATCATTTATGAATAGGTTGAATAGGACTGGTCCTAGGACTGACCGTTGGGGAACACCACTAGTTACCCCTCTCCATTCTGAAAATTTAGCATTTATTCCTATCCTTTGTTCCCTGTCTTTTAACCAGTTCTCAGTCCATGAAAGGATCTTCCCTCTTATCCCATGACAACTTAATTTACATAAGAGCTTTGGTGAGGGACCTTGTCAAAGGCTTTCTGGAAATCTAAGTACACTATGTCCACTGGATCCCCCTTGTCCACATGTTTGTTGACCCCCCTCAAAGAACTCTAATAGATTAGTAAGACATGATCTCCCTTTACAGAAACCATACTGACTTTTGCACAACAATTTATATTCTTCTATGTGTCTGACAATTTTATTCTTTACTATTGTTTCAACTAATTTGCCTGGTACTCACTTAGCATTTCATCGTCACTATCACTGTCCTGGTCAGGTGGTCGATAATAGATCCCTACTGTTATATTCTTATTAGAGCATGGAATTACTATCCATAGAGATTCTATGGAACATATGGATCAATTTAAGATTTTTATTTCATTTGATTCTACATTTTCTTTCACATATAGTGCCCCCCCACCCACCCCACCCACACGACCTGTTCTGTCCCACCGATATCTTTTGTACCCTGGAATGACTGTGTCCCATTGATTGTCCTCACTCCATCAGCTTTCTGTGATGCCTATTATATCAATATCCTCCTTTAACATGAGGCACTCTAGTTCACCCATCTTATTATTTAGACTTCTAGCATTTGTGTACAAGCACTGTAAAAACTTGTCACTGTTTATTTGTCTGCCCTTTTCTGATGTGTCAGATTCTTTATGTGAATGTTTCTCATCTGATCTGGCCCATGCTTTATCCTCTTTCATCCTCTCCTCCTGACTAAAACCTAGAGACTCTCTATCAATAGACTCTCCTCTAAAAGAAGTCTCTGTCCGATCCATGTGTGCCTCTGCAGTCATCGGCTTTCCCCATCTCTTAGTTTAAAAACTGCTCTACAACCTTTTTAATGTTAAGTTCCCGCAGTCTGGATCCACTCTGGTATAGGTGGAGCCCATCCTTCCTGAATAGGCTCCCCCATCCCAAACGTTTCCCCAGTTCCTAATAAATCTAAACCCCTCCTCTCTACACCATCGTCTCATTCATGCATTGAGACTCTGATGCTCTGCCTGCCTACCTGGCCCTGAGGGTGGAACTGGAAGCATTTCTGAGAATGCCACCATAGAGGTCCTGGATTTCATTCTCTTTCCTAGCAGCCTAAACTTGGCCTCCAGGACCTCTCTCCTACCCTTCCCTATGTCATTGGTACCTACATGTACCACGACCACAAGCTCCTTCCCAGCACTACACATAAGTCTATCTAGATGCCTCAAGAGATCCACAACCTTCACACCAGGCAGGCAAGTCACCACATGGTTCTCCTGGTCATCACAAGCACAGCTATCTATGTTTCTAACAATCGAATCTCCCATTACTAACATCTGCCTTTTCCTAATGACTGAAGTTCCCTCCCCCGGAAAGGTAACCTCAGTGCGAGAGGATACCTCATTGTCATCTGGAAGGAGGGTCCCAACTATGGGAAGGTTTCCCTCTATTCCCATTGACTGCTCTCCTTCTCTGGGCCTTTCATCCTGCTTAATAGCGCAGGGGCTGTCTGACTGGAAGTGGGACAAATCTACAGTGTCCCAGAAAGCCTCATCAACATACCTCTCTGCCTCCCTTAGCTCCTCCATTTCCACCATCCTGGTCTCCAAAGCCCGTACACAGTCTGAGGGCCAGGAGCTACTTGTACCGAATGCAAAAATACGTCACCCACCCACAGGGCAGGTAATCATACATGCTACACTGAGTGCAATAAACAGGATAGCCCCTACTCTGCAGCTGGGCTTCTGCCTGCATTTTCTCCTCCAGTTACCTAGGTTAATGATAGGGTTTTTGTTTAAATCAAGAAGTTCTGATTATAGTTTAGTGTAAAGGTTTTAAAGAATGGCAAGTGTACCTTGCCCCCTTCCCACTCCCCTTCCAAAATCCCTCTCGAAACTCCATGTTAGTGGCCCCTGGTTGCAAAGCTCCCTGGTCACTTGCTCACTGCTTTATAAAGCCCTGGCCTCCTTGATAGCCCTGCCCCATGACTAAGGCTCAGCCAATGAACAGAGGCTTCTAGATTTCAAACCTTGTTTAGAAGCTCACAGCTTCCAACTGCTGACCACAGCACACGGTCCTACAAACAAACAAACAGACAGGCAGACAAACACAAGCTCAGCACACAGCACGTAACAAACACAAACACACACTACAGACAGCCACTTTTAGTTGATAGGGAAAATATTTCTATAGTTAGAAGACTCCGTTCGTTTTCTTTCATCTAATAGTCACAGGGGAGAGCCGAACAAGATTTTATAAGGCATACTTAAGGAGGACCCATAGAACATTAGGGAAAGTTTGGGGGTTATTGGCAGAAATGACATGTGAACAGAGACTATCCCTACATGCCTCACAGAAGGTTGATCACACAACCAGCACCTAGAGACTCCACAAGCCTTGTCCTTACATAAGAAAGAAATGAATTTATTCTGCTGCATCAAAACAGTGGCACAGAAATAAACTGCCAGGTCTAACCACTGTCACATTTTTTAGTTGATCTCCAGTGCTGAAAGGAAGAAAAAAGAGAGAGAGCTTGCCTGCCACCAGAAATGAGCATTATGAGCCCAAGAAGCTAGTGCAATACATATGCAATTACACAATGTAGACCTGTAAAGTACATGTTCCCACAGTAGGAATAATGTTATTTTAAAAATGCTCTTTAAGGGCCTGATCTAAAGCCCATGGAAGTCAACAGGAATCTTTCCATTGATTTCTGTGGGGTTTGGAACAGGTCCTAATTGAAAGGGTTGCCATGGTAAGATTTTATATTTTAATGAAAGCACAGAGCAGAGTAGCATGAAGTGTGTTATCTGGAAATGTGTGCTGTGTTATACCTGAGGACAACACTGAAGTAGGATGAATGTTTTCTCTAATTAGTAAGGTGTCACTTCCCAAGTCACAAAACAGTGAATAAATCTGACTGTCAATGCAGTTGTAAATTCATATCAATGTTTCAAAAAATTCTATGAAAGAGAGAGAATAACATGAACACCTTTAGTCAATTTAGCAGGTCATCACTAGACTCACTAAATCGACCACAGGTCCATCAATCACTGCAGTGCCGATCGCTGGTAAGTGTAGACATGCCCTTAGGCCCTAATCCTGCAAAGATTTATGCAAATGCTTCATTTTATTCATGTGAACAGTCACATTTAAAATCGATGGAACGACTCGTGAGTTAAGTAAAACAAGTTGTCAAGGTTCCTTCCCCACTCTGAACTCTAGGGTACAGATGTGGGGACCTGCATGAAAGATCCCCTAAGCTTATTCTTACTAGCTTAGGTTAAAAGCTGCCACCACCAAAGTGTTACACAAAGAACAGGGAAAGAGCCCACTTGGAAACGTCTTTCCCCCCAAAATCCCCCTCTAGCCCTACACCCCCTTTCCTGGGGAAGGCTTGATAAAAATCTTCACCGATTTACATAGGTGAACACAGACCCAAACCCTTGGATCTTAAGAACAATGAAAAAGCAATCAGGTTCTTAAAAGAAGAATTTTAATTAAAGAAAAAGAAAAAGAATCACCTCTGTAAAATCAGGATGGTAAATACCTTATAGGGTAATCAGATTCAAAACATAGAGAATCCCTCTAGGCAAAACCTTAAGTTACAAAAAGACACAAAAAGAGGAATATACATTCCATTCAGCACAACCTATTTTACCAGCCATTTAACAAAAGAAAATCTAACGCATTTCTCGCTGGATTGCTTACTAACTTTTTATAGGAGTTCTGAAGAGCATTCCTGATCTGTTCCCGGCAAAAGCATCACACAGACCGAGAGAACCTTTGTTTCTCCCCGCCTCCAGCTTTGAAAGTATCTTGTCTCCTCGCTGGTCATTTTGGTCAGGTGCCAGTGAGGTTATCCTAGCTTCTTAATCCTTTACAGGTGAAAGGGTTTTTCCTCTGGCCAGGAGGGATTTAAAGGTGTTTACCCTTCCCTTTATATTTATGACACAAGTGTTAGCAGGATCAGGCCCTTACTGTATGTTTGTTCAGCACCCCACACAATGGACCCCAGTCTTCATTGGGGTCTCTGGGGAGTACTGTGATACAAATAATAAATAAGAACAAGTTCTTTATAATGAATTATTCCTTAAAAGTAGATACCATCTAGTAGACACAAATCAGATAATTACTTTGTTCCTTTTCTTTTAATGGATGCATAAATTCTTAAATCTTCACACTCATCCATTCTAAATATTGACTACATTTTATTCGATTTAGTGTTAATGGACTGCATTAAATTGGAAAGGAAGAAGGGATGATTCAAATTCCCTTTCAGTTTCACACCAGGAGAGATGTGTCATGCAAAATTCCAATATAGATCACAGCTGAACATAATGTAGCTGTAATCCATGCATTTTGCAATAGCTAGGAATGCATTCAATTTGCATGAATTTTAATGGATAGTGAAACAACTGGTTTTCAAAGGGCTATGTAAACTGATGTAGTGGTTTCAGTGCACTTAACAATGGACAGACATGAATGTCATGTAATCCTCATCACCGCCATTATAACAAGGCATGTTGGCATCATATCACTGGCTTTAATTAGTGCTACAGCATTAGCATTGCTAGCTTAATTTGCACAATCCCACCCAAGCAGCAGCAGGGCCTTGTTCTGTGTATTCCTTCCTCTATTCCAGTGTCCTGTTTCATCATGACTGATTTGGATTGTAGGGTGTTTGGGGCAAGCAGTGTCCTTATCTGCTAAGTAGAGCGTTTTGCATACATATAATGCTATATAGAAATATGAAATAATAAAATAAATAGCAATAAGATACATAATGATAACGGTATAATAATTAACACATCAGCAACTGCAGTAGAAAATCTATAAGCCTTATTTATCAGTCTAATGCAATTCTTTTACATTGCACTCCAGTCCACAAACAGCAGATTTGGTACCTGGGGAATACCCTCAGTGTAAAGATGTTCCTCATGTGGCACCTAAGAGACTAACAAATTTATTTGGGCATAAGCTTTTGTGGGATATAACCCACTTCATCAGATGCATAGAGTGGAAAATACAGTAGGCAGGTATAAATATATAGCACATAAAAAGATGGGAGTTGCTTTACCACGTGGGAGGTCAGTGCTAAGGAGGCCAATTCAATTAGGGTGGATGTGGCCCATTCCCAACAGTTGACAAGAAGGAGTGAATATCAACTAATATTAATATTAATATTGAACTAATTTTGGTACCTAAATAATTCAACAGCATCCTGTTATTTGCCAAAAAGTGTCCATTTCATTGAGGTAGCAGAAAAGAAATAAAGAAAATAAAGAAAAATTGAAGAAAAATGTATATTATTTGAAATATAGGGCCCGATTCTTATCTTGTGCCAGCTTTACACTGTCATTACCCCTGATTTACAATAGCATCCAAGACAGCAGAATTAGTCCTTTAACTGGAGGTCACTACTTTACCAAGTTAAGTGTTACTGTAATAGTGAAGAAAAAAATAGAATGATCAAGGAATTTCCCTGAGATTCAATAGTTATTATGAACTGAAAGTAGAGAATATGTAGCTTTCCTTCCTTCTTTCTGGCTCTCAATCGTGCCAATCACTGTAGTTCCTAGGTGCCTCATATTGATTTGTTTAAATCAGATAGGAATATATTAATATCCCTCTTTCATGTAATTTTTCTGCCACCGGAGCCCAGAAATACAATACTTCATGCTAACAACTTTGTATTGTCCCAGCTTGTAATAAAACTATTGTGACTGTAGGCATGCTGATGAAATTCCCGGGGGGGGGGGGTCTACTTTTTTTTGTATTTTTCAATGAATGTGACAATGGTTAGCACTCCCTGGAGCCAGCAGACATTAAGCGGCATTTTATGAAACTGCTGAGAGAATGTATTTACTGTAGAGCGTTCCAGGAGCTGGAGTATGAAGAACCAGCCTATGAACTCCTATCTGACTACATCATCATCATGGCAAATCTGAAAGGGACATGGCCTCCTTGCAAATGGGCTGCCTCAGAGAATAATCTCTGGTCAGGTGCTTAAGGAGGTCTGATTGTATATTCAGTTTATTATATCACTGGTAGTCTTGTCATACAACCAAAGCTTTTGGCAACCACATATTCGCCAACTGTCTAGCCACGTTCCTTGGTACACACACTTCGAAATTTGTTGGTCTTCTATTTTTATAACATGTCCATGCTAAGAAAATCACCACAAAATCCATTGCTAATGGAAGTGGTTACTGGGTTCGACTTCAAATATCCACATTTCTGATCTTCTCTTACTACAGATTACCCTAAATTCTTTGCATAAACCACACCATTCTGCTTTCATTGTGCTAGTGTAAATCAGGAGTAACTGCATTAAAGTCAATGGGATTACACTGTAGAAAACAAACCAGTGTAAATGAAAGTAGAACCAGACTTGTAGTGCAAGGCAGTGTTGTAAAGAACACACCTATAAACATAAAATGCAGTTTGGAGCATGTAGTGAGCTTTGCACTGGACAAAGCACAGAGAAAGATCAATCCTCTGGATTTTCAATTCTAAGGGCCATGTTGGCAGAGGCCTTTCCACCTTCCCCCACTGCACAGCTGTTCAAGGGCTACTCACAATATTAGTATTTCTGAACAGGGGAAAAGAGGGGTGGGAAGGAAAAGAGGTATTGGAGTGGGGCCAGCACACCAGGGACACAGGCCTCTTGGGCAGAACTGATGGCACGATGTCTCTGGTGTCATCCTGGGTCAGTGCAGCTCCGTACAACCCCCTATGCTGGGCAGTGACATAAGTGTTGTCATCTAGCTCTATTAATTTATAGATTCCAAGGCCAGAAGGGACCGCTGTGATCATCTAGTTTGGCCTCCTGTATAATACAGGCCACAGAAATTCCCCCAAACTATTCCTAGAGCATATTCAGGCCAATGAAATCACCATCCCTCAATATATAGAATTAACCAGGTTGCCTTTTTCCCTCCTTTAACCCTCATGTTTTAATCTTGCAGAGGTATGTCCAGGAAAGCATTTGCTTGAGCCCTCTAAGCTATAGCTTGCCTCAGAGGTGCTGGAATGGGGGAGGGCAAAGGGGCCATGGCCCTCCCACTTTTGAAAGTGAAAAACGCAGCCCCCTGCCCCTCCTTTTCTCCCCTAAGGCCCTGCCTCCCGGCCAGGCTGGAAGCTGGAGCCCGGCCTGGGTAAGAGTAGCCCAGGGAGTCCGGGCAGCTGTGGGGAGCTGCAGACCCTTCACCTGCCTGGTGTGGGGGTGCCTGAGAGCAGCCCCTGGCCCGCCCGGGTGCCCCCAACCAGGGCAGATTGAGGGTCCGCAGTTCCCCACAGCTGCCCGGTGGCTCTCTTACCATGGCCCGGCTACAGCTCTTAGGCCCCCAAGGCCCCTTCCCCAGGTCAGGCCGGAAGCCGGACGTGTTGGGGTAAGAGCCACGCTGCTGGGGGGAGTCGCTGCTCTTAGGCCCCACACCCCTAGGTAGGTGGAGAAGCCTGGGATCCCTGGCCCGACTCCAGCTTCCAGCTTCGCCAGGGGGCAGGTCCACAAGGGGAAGCGGATGGGTGGGGTGGGGCCATGGAGGCTCCCACCCCCACCACTATTAGAAAGAATCCATTGCCCCTGGCTTGCCTTCCTCTCACTAATCACTGTAGAATAGTTTTTTCACACCCCCACTAGTAGGTGCAGCCTCTGTTGGTGAAGGTAAGCAACTGGCAGCATCTGCTTCATGAGAGAAATAGCGAGCTACTTTCAACCTAAATCTTTCTTGTGATACCTAAGTATATTCCCATCCTCCTCCTCCAGCCCACCCACTGACCTGCTCTCACACATACATGAACACGTTCCCATGGGAAGATTCAAACTCAGAAAGGACGTCAGTTTAAAAAACTGGGATTGGCAGGCAGTAAATCGGTCTATAATGTGCTACTCTCAAAACAAATGCTCTAAATGGCCAAGGCATTTAAATTTAAACTGTGGCTATTGTGTATGCACAGCTGTTACAGAAATCACCATTGTCATGCACGTTTCCCGGTATGTTTCAACTGAGCAGTTTTTTTAAAAAAAACTCCATCCATTACAGTAAAGAAAGAAAATCAAGGAAATGCCAGGTTAGGGCTGACACTCTAAAACAAGCTACTGTGCCTTGTTATAGCAGGAGTTCCAGCACATTGTGTGATGTTGCCTAGGAACAATAATAGGACTAACTACAATACAGGCCCAAGTCATCCCTTCCATTACTGCAGAAGGAGAAACTGAAACCCTTGCCAGGAAACAAGAAGCAGGGAGCATGTCTTTTGCAGCAGCATTGTTCCTTCCCTCGGATTCTGCTAACGTCACAGCTTTGGTCTAGGGCTCTATTTGTGGAGAGTAGGTGGACTCCAGCACCAGGTGCGCCATGAATCCACCCAAAAGGTAATGCTGCTGGGGTGCAGAGCCACTCAGCAAATCTATGGAGGCCACATGATCCTCTGTTCTCATACACTTCCTATCCAACCAGTTTACTTATAGCAATCTATCTAGATCAGTGGTTCTCAACTGTGGTCCACTGCTTGTTCAGGGAAAGCCCCTGGCGGGCCAGGCCGGTTTGTTTACCTGCCGTGTCCGCAGGTTCAGCCGATTGCAGCTTCCACTGGCCACGTTTCGCCGCTCTAGGCCAATGGGGGCTGTAGGAAGGGCGGCCAGCACATCCCTCGGCCTGCACCGCTTCCGGCAGCCCCCATTGGCCTGGAGCAGAGAACCGCGGCTAGGGGAGCTGCGATCGGCTGAACCTGCGGATGTGGCAGGTAAACAAATGGTCCCGGTGCGCCAGGGGCTTTCCCTGAACAAGCGGTGGACCACAGTTGAGAACCACTGATCTAGATATAAGCTCCTGGGAGAGATCTCCCACCCCTTTAAACCCCTCCACACATGACTAGTACTGTTTTATTGAGGGGAAGGACTAGGTGAACAGTTAACCTTGTGCCCCCCTCTCCCCTTTGGCGTCTATGTGGGGGATCACCTCTTCACTTCTTGGTCATCAGGGTCAGTAATGACCCTCTCATACACACTAAAAGAAGAAACACCACATGGCTCTTCTCTCCGGTGATCACCAACATTTTGTTTGAACTGGCTCAGGGAGATCACATAAAATACAATCAGTTCCTCAGAGCAACTGAGTCAAAATGGCTTCCACTAACCAATCGCAGCCCCAGAGAAAATACTGTGTGGCTTATCTGACCTTACTTTGTTTAGAAACTCATTATGATTTCATTTATTTTCAGCAAGGGGATCCTTCCCGTACTTAACTTTATACTGATCTGACTCTTGAAAAGGTCTCATCTGAGCTGTCTCTTTGTAATTTCTACGGAAACAAACTGGTAAATTATTGATTGATTATGAATTGTGAAATTCATTTTTGCCCCTCTGCAGGTCACATTTAGCCTCTGTGTCCGGACAGCACAGTCATTTTCATTAACACAGCCTCAGCTCTGGATCTGGATTTCTGTAACCACATATCCAGCAGCCAGGTGCACACCTTTATCATATCAAAAAGGGTAATAGAAATTCGATGTGGCAAGACAGGCAAGTGAAAAATCACTGTGCCCATTTTCTCAAGTGAGACAACACTAGACAAAGGTCTTCTAGGACTGTTTAGATCTACGTCTATTTTCAGAAGAATACTGAAACTGCAGCTACGTTTTGGTTCCTATAGCTATCAAAAAGAAAGAGAAAATGCAACTGATTCAGATATAGAGCTCTTCAAAAAGTTGTTGATGGGAAAAAGTTTCTTTGAAACTGAAATGTTTTGCAGAACTCTTCCTGTGTAAAACAAACAAACAAACAAACAAAAATGCTGGGAAAGTATCTGGAGAGCAAGACTCTTTCTCTGGAGCCCAGTGGTTACGGTACTTGGGTTCAGGTATGAGAGAGAGAGAGGTTTGAGGGCCTGCTTCGGAGTGATCTGGCATATAAACTCTGCTCTGAATCAGCCAGAACAGGGATTTGACCTTGGTCTTGCACTTTCCAGGCTAGGGCCCTAACCACCAGACTATAGGGACTTCAACCCACTCGTCTTTCCCCCTCCTAGACTTTCACGAAATTTTTGAAAGGTCTTGTTTTCATTCCAGTGGGAACAAAAACACATTTCAAAACCTCAACGTGTTTTGAAAAATGGAATTGTTTGCCTGCCAGGTCTCTTCAGAAACAATCAGGCTGACCTGCCTCTTCTGTGGTGCTGCATTATTTTGTTACTGTTAATCTCAAACTCTTCCCCATCCGTCCTTTTGTTAGTTTAAGCAACTTGTTGTGTCTTGTCTTACATTTAAATTGTAAAATCTTTGGGCAAAGACTGTCTTTCAGTCTAAATCTACCCGAACCTAATTACAATGAGGCCCTGATTTGGATTGAGGTGACAGGCACTACTGTAGTATAAATAATGAATTACTATTGCTGTTGTTATTATTATTCCAGTAGCTCCAAATGTGATGGGTACTGAACCAACACAGAAGAGTTTACAGTCCCTGTCCCCAAAAGGCTTATAATTTTTGGATAATATATTGATAATATACTGATAATGTATTGGTCAGTCATATCTTAAGTCCTTAAACCAGAAAATTTACAAGAAATATTCTCTTTGCATATACTTAGCTAAGCCTAGTAGAGAATATAACAGTTGGTTCTGTAAGCTATTTTGTATAAGATATTGTACATGATTTAAGGGTGTATCAATGTTATTGCACTCAAATTATTTTGCAAAAGTGGCATTCTAAAACCTGGATGTTCATGAACATTACTAATTTTAGGGTTGTGCAGCATTGTAATTACATTTTAGAAAACTGTTAATATTAAAAATCAGTAATCAAGATACAAACAGGATTCTAGAGGAGATGCCCATTCAATGAATACATATATTAATTTTCATAGTAACCAGGTAGTAGGTAAAAACTGATAAGTTTATTGTAGTTTTTGGAGAAAATACCTTTCCAAACTTTAAGACTTCAGATCTGACCATTTATGTATTCAGAATCTGCAAATAATAAGATGTGATACACTGTGCCTTTAACTAACTTAGGATGCAAAATGCATAAGTCACTAATAACAGGTTCTTTTAGTCAGGCGGCTATTTGACTATTTGTTATTGGAAATGAGATTGGTGAGTCATGTATATAGAAACATGAAAACTTTATTTAGTACTTAAATACATACACGTATAATAGCAATTATAGAAAAATAAGGTAAACATAGCAAAATGATCCCCTGCATTGTGCATAATCACAGCCTTATGGAGATCATCAGAAGTGAAAATGGAAAGAACAGGAAGTGGAAAAGCACCAGATATGGAAATGATGATACGGTTTCAACCGTATCCGGTCATCCCAATTAGGGGTTGTTCTGACAGTCTTTTAGAACCCTTTTTCATTACATCCCCATACATCTGGGACTATATTTGATTAGGTCTCAACCTCTTGCCCATGTTTATTATTCTGGGGGACCATAATTAGGGTTCTGACTGCTGGCGTCAGCTAATTACATCAATACATTCCCCAATGGTTTTGGCACATAAACTCCAGGGTTACATGTACCAAAAAGTCCCTAAAAATCTGATAATTTAAACTCAATCTGTTATTTTGTTGTTTGTGTGTTCATCACCAGTTCCATATTGCTAACTCTTATAACCTTAAGTCAAACACTTAGGCTCTCTATTCAGGCCTTATATAAACCAGGAGGCCCTGTGAGGCCTCAAGCTTACTGCAAAGTTTATTTCAAATACTTTTGCATCATATTTTTCCCTACTTTGTTATAGCTTTAATTGTTTTTAGTATCACTTCCGTAAACATCTTAGCTTTTCGTAACATGTAGATTATAGTTTGATCCTAGTCATGGACCTCCCAAAAACCAGCCAGGGGTCAAAGATCAACATACAATTATAGTAGGCAGTGATATGCTATACTGTACAAGAAACAGCTGTAATCTAATAAACAATATACTTTATTGCCTAAGGCTGTGATCAGTGGGAGCTGGACACCTAACTTGGAATATCTCAGGCTAATGTGTTGTAAGCACTTTTTATTTTCCTTCTTAATTCACGTCATAAGACAATACTGTATATTATGCAGCACATTTGCATTTACAATAAAACAGTTTACATTTTTGAAAATTATGTTCTATATGTTTGAAAGACAAGTGACCCGATCATAATCATATCCCCTTTCTCCTTCAAGTGAGAACTGGTTCTGTTCCTTTTCAGCAATGCTTAGGGCTCGCCACTCTACGGCAGCCTCAGTTTCCTTTTTCTCACTTTATATCACTGTCCCACACACTCAGCAAGATTGAGTTTGAGTGACTAAGCATATGCCCTGCCTTTCCAAACCGGTAAGTCTACATTATGTGACAAGTGCAATCCATCCTTTCTGGTAATAAAGCTGGTGCTGACTCATGATGTAAGCAGCAAAAATAAAAAAGATGAGTTTAGAATCGATATGCTGGAAAGAGAAGAGAACTATGTGTTAACCAGGAGACATTTTTAGGCTACAAAGAATGTGTAAGTCATCCATTTTATCAAGTTCTTTTGTTTTTATTTTTTGCATATGAAATTATAATGCGACAAAGTTTTCAGAAAAAAACAAGAAATTGCTTTCAATCCATGTATATTCTTGGTTGCACTATGAATAAACTGCACCATATTAATATATTCTCTTCTTCATTATCGACTGCCTCTAATTATTCTCAATGTATAACATTAGTGCCAGAGAGTAAGCGGTTATATTTGGTGTCTCTTTCCACTGAACGAGCACTAATGGAGAATGATTAACAAGAAAACCACTCTGCCTTGCCAATCAAGTCTTAAAGCAAATTGGCCACTTGGCCAGTGTGTTTCATTATATTGCATGTCTGAAAAGTGAATACTATTAGGATGTAGATATATAAATGTATGTTGAGTTAATGGTAACCCATGGATCTATTTTACCTTTGTTCCTCTTTCAGATACAAGTTCCTTTTTTAAAATGGATTTATCATTCACCACCATTTTATCCTCTTTAGTTTGGGTGAGAAAAGATATGAAAATATATATTTTAAATGTGCATTTTATCAAACTGAATCAAAATATGAAATTCTAAATCCAGGCTTTTCTGGTGGGAGGAGGAGATGTAGAACTGTAGTAGCTCAGCAGAGGAGGTTGGGACAAAGGGCTCTGCAGGACAAATGAAGCCAGAATAAATCTGTGGGTGTAATTAGTGGTGACATTTGTTGCTGCCCTAGAACATCAGTCCACTCCCACTGATGTCAATGGGAGCACCGGATGTTCAATAATTTTCAGGAAATCCTTAGCACCTTGTCCAATCATGCCCTTTCTTTAAAGTTTCATAGGGACCATTATGATCAGTTAGTCCAACCTCCAGTATAACACAGGCCATAGAACTTCCCCAAAATAATTCCTGTTTGAACTAGAGTATATCTTTTAGGAGGGAAAATCCAATATTGTGTTAAGATTTGCAAGTGATGGAAAATCCAGCATAACCCTTGGAAAAGATATAGCTTGAGCATCCTCCTTCACCTATTATGGAGGTATGAAGGAGGGCAGGGTCATGGACATAACCCGTTTAGCTGGCTACAAGGCTTTGGGACTGTCATAAATATAAAGGGAAGGGTAACCACCTTTCTGTAATCAGAGCTATAAAATCCCTCCTGGCCAGAGGCAAAACCCTTTCACCTGTAAAGGGTTAAGAAGCTAAGATAACCTCCCTGGCACCTGACCACAATGACCAATGAGGAGACAAGATACTTTCAAAGCTGGGAGGGGGCGGGGAGGGGGGACAAAGGGTCTGTCTGTCTATGTGATGCTTTTGCCGGGAACAGATCAGGAATGCTCTTCAGAACTCCTGTAAAAAATTAGTAAGCAATCCAGCGAGAAATGCGTTAGATTTTCTTTTGTTAAATGGCTGGTAAAATAGGTTGTGCTGAATGGAATGTATATTCCTCTTTTTGTGTCTTTTTGTAACTTAAGGTTTTGCCTAGAGGGGTTCTCTATGTTTTGAATCTGATTATCCTGTAAGGTATTTACCATCCTGATTTTACAGAGGTGATTCTTTTACTTTTTCTTTAATTAAAATTCTTCTTTTAAGAACCTGATTGCTTTTTCATTGTTCTTAAGATCCAAGGGTTTGGGTCTGTGTTCACCTATGCAAATTGGTGAGGATTTTTATCAAGCCTTCCCCAGGAAAGGGGGTGTACAGCTTGGGGGGATATTTTGGGAGGAAGACGTCTCCAAGTGGGCTCTTTCCCTGTTCTTTGTTTAACACACTTGATAGTGGCAGCATAGGGTTCAAGGACAAGGCAAAGTTTGTACCTTGAGGAAGTTTTTAACCTAAGCTGGTAAGAATAAGCTTAGGGGGCCTTTCATGCATGTCCCCACATCTGTACCCTAGAGTTCTGAGTGGGGAAGGAACCTTGACAGGGACCATTGGAGCACCTCCAATCATGCTATCTGACTTCCCCAGAATAGAGGAAGTGCTAGTGTCAGCATTATGGCTGGGTCCTGCATAAGCATGCTTGAGGGGAAGAGGCTGTCTGCACCCTCTCCCTGCATTTCCCTCAACACAGCAACCAGAATTTAGTCTTGAATTTAGTTTAATAAATACATTACATTGGGCCAAATGTATCCCTGGTGCACCTCCACTGTCTCCAATTGTTTTATAACATATCCAGACTCCCGATTTAGCTCAGTATATTGATAGTTTAACAAACAATTCTTACCTATTTTGTAGCAGGCCTACCCAAATTGTGTGAGTCATGGAACATCAAGGTGGAAAATCTTATTTCCATGCAGGATTATTTACTATGCAGTGATATCCTAGTCAATGAGGGCTTGCACCACCTCCTTGACAGATTATTCCATGTCTTGAAGGCTGTAAAATGTTCCTAGTACTAAATGCAGACCAGATCTTCCCTGTCTTAATTTTATCCCATTGTTCCCATTCTCCTATAGTTCCCTAAATCATTCCTTTTGATCCTTGGAAATTTACATCCATCAATAATTTTAGATTGTTTGCTCTCCAGGACAAATATTATGTCTGTCTTTGTGTTAAAAAAAAAATCTAGCACATTTTGAGTGCAACTGCAACCTAAATCAATAAATACAAGCTAGCCTCTGCCACACTTGTTCATGCCAAGTAGTACTTTACTTCATGAGTAGTCCTATATAGTTCAATGGAGTGCAAATACAAGGAAGGTGGAATCTAGCCCCGTGTTTGCAGATTATCATCATATCCATATTGTTTCATCTCTACATGGCTCAAGCTCCACATATTTGGCTCTTTCAGTCTTTCCCCATAAATCAGTCCTTCCCATCCCTGATCATTTTTCATGTTCTCCTCTGAACTCCCTCCTACTTGCAAATAACTTCTGGTAACATGGTACTCAGAAACAAATGCCGAGCCCTGAGTACACTCATACCAAAGCTGTATGGAAAGGCATTGCCTTGGGGCTCTAGTCATGGACCAGACCCCCTTTGTGCTAGGCGCTGTACAAACATAGAACAAAAAGACAGTTCCTGCCTTGAAGAGTTTACAGTCTAAATATAAGCTCAGAGACAACAAGTGGATGCAACCAATAGATGGGGAGAACCTAAGGAAACAATACTGGTCAGCATGCTATAGTCACAGCTGCCTCCTTAGTCCTTCTCTAGTCTATGACACACCTCTGCAGCTCCAGCCTGAAATTTCATTGGCCTGTTTTGCTCTTTTGTCATGATGCAAACTCCAGTCAAATATACTCTTCACTATTAATCCGATGTCTCTTTCATCACTACTGCTCCCCAGCCTTTTGTAGCCCATTGAATATCCATGTTTCTGATTATTAAGCCAACAGGAAAGCTCTCTCCTATAGGCTTAGAGCGGCTACACAGCTGCACCGCTGTAAGCTCTCTTAGCATTTGTAGCCATAGCCTAATTCTTAACTTGTTCTTTTCCTATTTTGACCTCAGAGCCTACCCCATTTACACTGATGTTCACTATGTTAGTCCTCTAATCACGGCTAACTTTCTTGGTGAAAACTGAAACAAAAAAAGCATTTAACTCCTAAGCCACTGCTGCATTTTCTGTTATTGTCCCTCCCTCCTCATTGAGTAATGGCCCTAACCTGTCCTTGGTCTTTATCATGTATTTGTAAAATGTTCGCTCATTACTCTTTTGTCACCGTGCCTCAGTGGGTCACAACTGAGGATGCCAAAGTCAGGACAAACTGCTCAGAAATAGGGCAGACTCACCCCAAACTAGTGGTTATTCTCTCCTTAGATTATACCAACACAGTAACTAAAGTAAACTTCTATCTCACCACACTGGTCAACAAGGAGTTAAAAATGCAGCCTCCTTAGGCATTCCAGCCCTTGTCTCACCACCTAGACACTGGACTCCTAACTTCAGATACACAAAGATGACACATGTATATTAACAGGATAATCATACTTAGCAAATCATAACTTTTCCATTGACACCTTACGTGACATACTTTGTACAAGAGTTGATGCAATTGTATAACAGTGGTAGCGACAATGACATAAATGGTCATATTCAATCATACAGCATCACACCTTTATACCACTAGCTAGTTTTATCTCATTCTGTGCTTTGGCTTTTCTAATTTTGTCCCTGAACGCTTGTGTTGGTTGTTTTATATATATATATATATTCATCCTTTGTAATTTGACCTAGTTTCCACTTTACAGGACTCTTTTTTGAGTTTCAGGTCATTGAAGATCTCCTTGTTAAGGCAGATTTGTCTCTTACCATACTTCCTATCTTTCTTATGCATTGGCATAGTTTGCTCTTGTGCCCTTAATAAAGTCTCTTTAAAAAAAAAAAAACCTGCCAACTCTCCTCAACTCTTTTTTCCCTTAGACTTGCTTCCCATGAGATCTTACCTACCAATTCTCTGAGTTTGCTAAAGTCTGCCTTCTTGAAGTCCATTGTCTTTATTCTGCTGTTTTCCCTCCTACCATTCCTTCAGATCATGAACTCTCATCTTCATGATCACTTTCACCAAGCTGCCTTCCACCTTCAGATTCTTAACTAGTTCCTCACTGTTTGTCAGAATCAAATCCAGAATATCCTCTGCCCTAGTCGCTTTCTCCACCTTCTGTAATAAAAAGTTGTCTCCAATGCATTCCAAGATCTTGTTGGATAATCTGTGCCCTACTGTATTATTTTCCCAACGGATGTCTGGGTAGTTGAAGTCTCCCATCACCACCACGTCCTGTGTTTTGGATGATTTTGTTAGTTGTTTTAAAAAAGCCTCATCTACCTCTTCTTACTGGTTTGGTATAGTGGACACCTACCATGACATCACCTTTGTCTTCCACCCCTTTTATCCTTATCCAGAGACTTTCAACCGGACTTACTCCCACTTTTATCTCAACCTCTTGCAAGTGTGTACATCTCTGATATACAAGGCAACACCTCCTCCCTTTTTTCCCCCGTCTCTCCTTCCATAACAAGCTGTATCCACAATGCCAATATTCCAGTCTTGTGAATTATACCACCAAGTTTCTGTGATGCCAATAATGTCATAATTGTGATTATTGACTAGTATTTCTAATTCTTCCTGTTTATTCCCCATACTTATTGAATTAGTATATAGCTATATTTCCCCTCATAGTCCCTCTTTGTCTCTCCTTTGTCCCTGCTGTGATTGTCCATGTTCCCCCCAGATTCTGACTCTTCACCCAATCTCCATGTTTTTGACTTACCTGTGGACTTTTGTCTCCTGCCCCGTCGAACCTAGTTTAAAGCTCACCTCACTAGGTTAGCCCGTCTGTATCCGAAGATACTCTTCCTCTTCCTTGATAGGTGGACCCATCTCTGCTTAGCAATCCTTCTCAGAACAGAATCCCATGGACAAGGAAGCCAAAGCCCTCCTGGTGACACCATCCACTCAGCTATGTATTTACCTCCAGGATGTGGCTGTCTCTGCTTGGGCCCCTACCCTTGACCAGAAGGACTGATGAGAACACCACCTGTGCCCCCAACTCCTTCACCCTCACTCTGGATGAGCAATGTGAGGTAGCAGTCAGAGGGCCAGATGATCCTCAGCAATCCTTCTATTATGTCTAGGATACAAGACCTTAGCAGGCAGCACACCTCCCATGATGCCAGGTCAGGCCTACAAATGGATGTCTCCACCCACCCTTAAAAGGCAGTCAACTGACCACCACCACCCTTCATTTCCTCTTCGGAGTGGTGGCAATCCCCCCAGTCTTAGGGGTACATGGCTTCTCCTCTTCTACCTTTGGGGGAGATTCCTCATCCCTCTTTGCCAGGGCAGCATACCATTTTTAAATCTCTATGGATGGTGGGTTGGGAACTAGGGTGGTGCACTGCCTGCTGCCCCAAGTAACTGGCAGACCCATTCCTCCTTGTGAAGGAACAGTTTCCTCCTCCCCTGCTGGTGCTACTGCAGTCCTCTCGAGCTGGATTTCTTCCTCAAACTTGAAGGTTTCCACATACATGTGCACAGATGCTCCTCAGCCTAGCCACCTCATCCTGTAGCTCTCCCACCTGCTTCCTGAGAGATTCCACCAGTAGGAACCTCTCATAGAGGATGGTCTCCTCTGCTTGGCTTTTTGTGAGGGGGAAATGGAGGGCACAGTCTTTGAAAATCCACACCAGGACCTGGGTAGAGGCCTTTATGGTCTGATTTTCTGTCTGGACACAGGTGCAGATGGAGGAGCCAGGAACAATGTTGGCACTGGCAAGGCAGCCTTTCTGAACCATACTAAGTTTATTTTGTCTCCCTCCTACAAATTCCATCTCAAACTTCCCTGTTTGCTTCCCTGTTTGTTAGCTCCCTGTGGTCGCTTAGTGTGTGGCTTTTCGTTCTTTGTTTACAGTCTGTCAGACAGTTTTCAGCCCACCTGACTATGCTGCTATCCAAGTTAATTTGGCAGTAAGATTTCATGAAACACAGTGCCAAATGCTTTCCTAAAAGCCAGATATATTATGTCTCGTTTGTTCCCTTCAGACACATATTTTGTAAATGAGGGGTACATTTTCAAATGGCACTTATGCGCCTTTGACTGTCAGTAGCAGTTATGTGTCTAAGAGCCCTTTGCTTTTTTGGGTATGGGGTAGATTTTTGAATCAAGTTCGCCTGCCAAGGTCTATTCTTTATAACCTCTGCCTAGGCAGTGCCTCCCTGGCTATACAATAAGGGGAAATGGACCATGACAGTCAGATGCAGAGAACATTGCAGCCTAGCTGACAGCTCTATGGACCAGCCAGGGGAGGGACAGAGCATATCATGGTGAAAAATCCCTTTGCCTCAAGGCAAGCATGGGAGCAGGGAGGATGAATACTATCGTGCTATCAACCCTCCTCTGTCCCCACTTGCAAACAAGTAATAACTGATTGCAGAGGAAGAACATCATTACAGAGCTGCCTCTCTCTCCTCTGTAGTGATTCTGCGGAGGTTGTTATAGCTGTGGTGGCCTTTGCATGGCGAACAAGGCAGGATGCTCAGAGGGTCTCTGGAGGAGGGGCGGGGGAGCTGTTTTTCCAGTGGTGTTTCTATTGGTTTCAGTCAGGAATATGCTGCATGAAAGGTTTTAATTAGCATAGGTTTTAAGGAGTTAGCACAGAGTAAAAAGAAATTAAAGAAATTAAACACCTTCAGAAGGAACTGTGTGGGTTCCTACTGTGCATGACTATTCGATTAAGAGCAGCTTCTGTTTAATATGAAGTGCTGGAAATGAAAAAAGTATAGCAGCAGTAAGGTTTAAGTCATTCCGTCTCTTAAAATTACTAGAACCAACTCCAAGCAATGGTTCAGTCAGCATTGCATTTGAGCTACTGGACCTAATTTACATTTTCAGTGTGGCCCCTTTACACCACTTAAAATAGGAGTAAATGTAACCATTCTTCACAATGTCAGAGTGGCGTAAAGGGATTTTAGTGTAAATGAGACTCAGGCCCACTGTTTTGTCACAAGAGACTATTATGGAGGTGACAGTGGTGATTCCATAGATAAGCATAGAGCTTTCTGAAAGTCAGAATTTTTGGTTCATGAGAAATTTCAAGATTTTGAAATTTGGGTTCATTCTGAATCGGACCAAAACCAAATTTTAAAAAAAAGTCTCATGAACTGGCAATCCCGTCTTCCTCCCCACACCAAAAATTGTTTCAGAAACACTGACACACAGTTTCCAAAATGAAATACCCTCCCAAAACCAGGGACAGTTGACTGAAATTGACATTAGCAACTGTGAAACTGACAAGAATGTCAATTTCAGGCAGCAGCTCTGCCATACAGACAGCTCCAGGGCTGGGGAGCCCCAAGGCTTCTAGCTGGCCAGGCCAGCCGGCTCCCTAAGTGTCCTGATTCTAGGGTATCTGGCTCATTAGGCTGCTAGAGTCAGGCAGCCTGGGGAGTCAGCTATCCAAGTAGACAGAAAGCCTGGAGGTTCCTAGCCCCAGGGCAGTCCAATTTGAAGTAAGGAAATCAAAAAGTTGTTATAGGAACATTGACATAGGAAGGGACCTCCTGGGTCATTGTATCTGGTCCCCTACTCCTGCAGGCAAACCTGTCCTATCATCCCAGTCATAAATGGATCAAGCTCCATCCTAAAACTAGTTAGGTTATTTGCATCAATCAAATTGAGTTTAATCAAAAAAGCCCAATGGACACTTAAGTATGTTTGTTTTCTGCATCATTCTGAGATATGGCTTTTGAAAAACAAACATTCATGTCAACTTTTGGGAAACTGATGATTTCTGCGTGCTGATGCTGCTTCATGGAATGGCTTTTGATACTCAGGAAATAGTGATTTAGTGTCCATCTCTGTCAAAACAACTGATTGGCATTACATAACTTGGTGGGACAGGATTGGGAGGGGAGAGAAATGGCAGTGATGAAATAGTTCATTTTAAAACTAACATAAAATGTCAATAAGAAAGAGTGGATGTTGACACTGACAGGAATTTGACTCATCCTGCATTTTCAGTACAGGGCCAGATCCTGATCTCCCACTATAAGCAGTGGAAAGGGGCCATACAGTTGGCCTAGCCAGCCAGTTGAGGAATCCTTCGGCGTGGGGAAATACCTAGGTTGTGCAGAGCCCGTCTCTACACCACCTTCTCTTCATAGCAGCTGGTGCTGGGGCCATGCTGGGGGACACCCTGGGTAACTGCATAGCCACACTGCTACTGTACTGAACCAGTCAACTGGTCGCCCCAGGACTGGGGGAGTGCAAAGGTTGTGTAAAACTACCTTTTGCCCCCTCCCTTCAGCAAGCACAGTTTGGCCAGAAACAAGAATTGGGGTCATAGATTTTTTTCCTAAATTTGCTTTTTTGGAATAAATATTGTGTTCAAAGTAGCACAGCACAAGCGTGTTCAGTCAGGAAGAAGCAACACTGAGAGTTGAGAAAACAAGGTTACTGTCAAGAGCATGTTTTAAGGGAATGGAAAAATGCACATGAGAGATAAAGTGTAGTATAGACAAAACTATATAAATACATATGCATTGTTGCTTGAGAACTACTGATAGCGCATGTCGTACCATGAAATCAAGACCCCTGAAATATTTATGCAAGTTCCATCACATCTCTAAAGCCAGAAATTAAAACCCGAACATTAAGTTTGCTTGCAGTTAAATGCTGATTGCGTGAATTACCTTACTTAAGAGCTCTTCACCTTTCTTCAGTCCACTGACATTCATTGTGTCACTTAGATATTTTATGCAATCTGTCAACAATTCCTGCCTACTTTCTGCTTCCTCCATATGTGCCAGCCTCAGTTTCTAATGTGACTTCGCTTTCTGATTCAATCTCTGTCAGATATGCTGTTCTTATTATGTACTCTTCCTTCTGACTCACTCTCCAAGGCCAGAATTGCCTCAGCTAAAAGCCAATAATTTAGGGAATCCAGATCTTTATTACCCTTATTTCTCATTTCCTGCCTATTATTTTTGTTATAAGGCTCATTCCCGTCTCTGTCTCATTGCTCTATGGATATTATTTTGGTGGCTGGCATTATGGTTTTCTTGAGAACATGAACAAATTCAAGGCTTTAGAGCAATTGAAAGTAAGTGAAGAGAGTCTTGCCCAATGACCCAGAAATAATAAGAGTCTCACAATTCAGTAGCTTGAGGGTACAGATATGGTGGGGGAAGAGGAGAAGAAACTCACCTACAAAGCATCTGCCTCTGCAATTTAGCTCACACCACTATGCATTCACCAACTGGTAGAAAGAAAGGAAATCCACAGATTGGCTCATTTTAGTAATGACAATTTTTCATTCATCTTTATCTTTTCTAAAAGTATTTTGGGTTTCAAATTTCATCCCTAAGGTTCTTTTGACCTTTAAAGCTTATCTATACATATAACACATAATGATATAATGGCACCCTGAATTGTCTCCAAAACGAACATGGGACATGACATAAGTGTCCTCAAATTGTTAATTTGGTCTGCAGCCTTGTACGCCGATTGGATTCCATACTAAAAAATCTGCCAGTGACTGTCGGGAAGACTGCATCTTACCCCATTTGCCATAGAACTGTCCAGAGTGCCCCTTTTAACTGTGAGGCTGAGTCCAAGAACCTATATAAAACAGAACAATAGGTAAGACTGGTAGTTGCCACCTATTATTAAGGTTGTCTCATGCTTCCCGTTATATGACCCTATTTTTAGTGGCTTATAACTTTGCCAAACTTTAATCATCCGAGCTGAAATTTTGTACGCTCAGCATCTAGCTCAGTTTGATTTTTTCTGGAAAATTTTATCAGAAAGGGTTCGGTCATTTCCAAGAATGAGACTAAGAAACGACGTTGTTTTGCCCATAATAAAAAATTCTGATGACTTTTTCTTTGAACAGCTCTAATGCCCCCATGGTTTGGAGCAGAGATTTGACATTTGGTGGGAGAGTGGCCTTTGTGCCAGGGATGTGCTTTTTTGCCATCCCTATGAAGAGATGCTCAAACTTGGCTAAGTGATAAGACTTTGAAAACCCACAGTTTGTGCATGCTCTGTAGAGACAGATTTAAGTAGCTAAAATCACCAAAGATTCCATCTTCACTGAGCATGCTCAAGCCTTTCACAGCTACTAATGCTGACCAGACTGCACATGTACCATCACCACAGAGTAAGTGAGCATGCTCCAACCTAGGGTTGGGGGCTGAAGCCAAATTTTTCCTGTAATGGCTCCTCCCATCTGGTCTGAGCCAGTATGGTGCTAGGCAGTGGAACCAAGAACAGTGAGCCTGTCTCTCCTGCGCTCTCAGTAATGCCCTTCTTGGCAGTGAAGCATCATGGAGAAAAAAGCCATCTGGATAATACTAGATAATACTTAGTCCTGCCATGAGTGTAGGGGACTGGACTAGATGACCTCTTGAGGTCCCTTCCAGTCCTACGATTCTAACTGATTCCAATGCAGAGGGGGCAAAAAGCTGGACCAGAGGGGAGGGAAAGGAATAGATTGGGACAAGGAATCTGGTGAAACTAGGACTGGAAATGTCTGCACTAGGAAGGCTACCTATGCTGTCATAATATTAAGGACAGACACGTTAGGGCCAGATTCTGCATCCATAGTCATGCTATTCAGTGTCTCACTTTATGACTAGTGCCATTGAGCTGATTGGAATGACATTGGAACGTCTTGAAGAGTTGGTACTTTCAACATGAGTAAGAAGTAGCCTGTTCCTAGATGCCCCCTCATGGCCTAAAGTCACTCTGCAGGTGCCCTGCCTCAGTTTCCCCTCAAAGGGCTCCTCAGATAAATGCCACACAGGCTTTCATGAGTCCAATGACAACACCTCTCCTTAGGGTCTGATTGTATTCATAAATAAATACAAAAGCTTTCCACTGCTGCCTTGAATTGAGAACAGCCCCTCCTTCCTGAGAGCTGTCTCTTCTTCTCTCTGATCAGCTGGAGAAGACACAAGGCTTAGCCTGCCTTCTTAGCCTTCTCACCAAAAGAAAACAAAACTCCCATCTGGGGCTTCCTACTCACTTACAACTCTCAGGCTTCCCATCTGGAGTCTCTCTTCCTCAGGAACCAGTGCAGGTGACGCTCCCTTCCTGCAGCTTCTCCTCTCTGGTTCTGGACATTCACGTTGGAGCTTCCTGCTGCCCATGATAAGAGAGTCAACCGATCGCTGCTCAAGCGTTCCTACTTGGTAACTAGGGTTAGCTGGTGCCAGGCCTCTTGCCCCTAAAGGGGCAACCCACCCTCCTGCAGGAAGGAATAAAAATTACTTATCTGTTGGAACAGCAACAAATCAACAGTGGCAGGTTGTAAACTCTTTGGGGTAGGGACTGTCTTTTGTTCTGTGTTTGTACAGCACCTAGCAAATGGGGGCCCTGATCTACAGCTGGGGCCTCCTCTAGGAACTACAATAATAAAATAACATACAATAATAATGCCTCACGGGCTAGCAATATGGTTTGGCACCAAGTGGGGTACAGTCTGCCAACCCAACCCAAAATGGAGAATCCAGGCAAATTAATACTTATTATGAACGGCATAAAGCGGGCCTCAGAAGAGCTTAGCTGGACTGCAGATAAACTTCTCACAGTTAAACTTCTAACAGCAATTCTGGCAAAGATCCAGATAGTGCCAGCTCCCAATGGAATTCTCCCTCCTGAGCCAAAAAGCTTCACAGTAAACACAATAGGGACAAAAGATCATCTCAGGCTCAACAGGAGGATTGCAGCAGACGCAAAACAAAAAAAGAAAAATTTAGAGATGGTGTTGATAGACCACCAAAAGGAATATGACAGCCTAACAAACTCATAGATAATTGAGACCCTGAAAATGTGTAAAGTTCATCCAAAGATCATCTCCTTTCTGCATTTCTTAATTTATGGCTATCTGGAACACTTGACTCTACCTGGAAAGAACTCTCATTGACACATGCGCTGGCGCCGGTGGGTGCTCGACATCCCGCCCCTGCCCCACCCCCATTCCAACCACCTCCCCAAATCCCTGTGCCGGCCCCACCTCTTCCCGTTCCTCCCCTCTCCCTCCCACCCAGCACTTGCCACACGAAACAGCTGTTTTGCAGCAGCAAGCACTGGGAGCTAGGGGGAAAAGCGGAGACACGGCACGCTCAGGGGAGGAGGTGAAGGCAGAGCGAAGGCGGAGGGGAGCTGGGGCAGGGGGCAGGGTGGGGAGCTGCCGGTGGGTGCATAGCACCCACCAATTTTTCCCCGTGGGTGCTCCAGCCCCAGAACACCCACAGAGTCGGTGCCTATGCTCATTGGCGAGGTCCAAATTAAAAGGCGACTCTTCCAAAGGGATTCCTCATCCCCAGTGCTGTTCCTGGTAGCGATGCTGCTGCTGACATGGATACAGAGAGGCTTTAATGTGCACTGAGAGCATCACCTCAGTGAACTGAAGACACTCCATGTCCTTTTTTCCCCCGTGGAGATTTTCTCTTTTGATTTTTTTTCTCCCCCTTTTTCTATGTTACGCAATTTCAGGGACACTGTGTTAGGTATGCAGAACCCTCTTGATTGCTGTTAATGACTCCTTCACCTGCCAGATTAAACGAAACTGCAGGGGTCACAAGAAACTTGTTCCTGGAAAAAGAGAATTTTCAAAACCATGCAGCTTTCTATTATCTTTGAATTAGAGAAACGGGCTGAGAGAAAGATCTGAACATTCCCAGGGTTGGTCAGATCTAGGATATTGCTTTGGCTCATAAAAGCCAGGATGGTTCAGATCCAGATGTGGATCTGAACAGTCCCAGAGAAGTGTTTAGAACTGGGGTTTGGGTTCATGACTCTCTCTAATATGACTGCTTCTCACACTCACGTGTCCTGTGCAAACTAACAGCTACAAGTATTTTTCATACGTACTTTCCCCCTCAGTTCACCAGTGTAAGTTGGAATTAGTTGTTTCATTTATATTTGCAAGTTAAGAACTGGTTTAGAATGGGCAGGGAAGCTAGACTATGTGAATGGGATTAATGAACAAAGGGGTACAGGGTTCTAACAGAGTTATTTGTATAGCCTTGTTCTTTACCTGCTACTTTTAGGATGTGATGCCTTGAGATCACTTCTTCATGCATGGCAGTGATTATTATTATGGATTCATAATATTTGAAAAATGAGGAAAAATTGCATTTTTTAAAAATAGTTCCCCTGTTCCCCCCACCCCAAATTTACAAAATTGTATTGAAATTTTGACCAGCTCCATAGTTGGCTTGAAAAATGGAGAAAAAGGTCATCATTTTTTCCCCCTTTATTTTAAAACGTTAAATTTTGTCAAAATTTTGCAGTTGGAAAAATTTCAACCAGTTCTATCCAGCTCTTTTAAATTTGTGTTTTCTCCCAAAGTGATGATAGTGTGCCACTCAACAATAAAACTTTCCTGCAATATATCATGCACATTGTTACATCTTGCTGAAAAATTAGGAAAGAGGTTTCAGGAAAAATCTTGAAATCTTGCAGGATTTAAAATGAACCTTTTAATTTTCTTACCGAAATTCTCAACAAAATAATATTTGAAGTTGTTTGTTTACTGAAAAATCTGTTTTTCAGTAAGAAAATGTGGTTTTTGGTAAATAATTCATTGGGGGAGAGAGAGAGAGAATGACTCTCTAGCCTAGTGATTAGAGCACTTACCTGCGAGACCCAGGTTCTAGACTCTACTCCAATGGATATTTAAATATTTCATACAAAGTGGAACACTGTCAACAGGAGGGCTTGTGAGAAACTCATCTGTACAGGCTATTCAGCTAGGCGGTAGACCACCGGAATTCAAATATGGGCTCCATATTAGGCACAGTGGAGACTTGACTCTAGATTTCCCACATCCTGGGTGAGTGCTGTAAGTACAGGCAGGCTCCCCCTTGGCTGTATTTAGGGGAGCCCAGTTTGGTAAAAAGCTTCCGTGAATGCTTACCGGCAGAATTTTAAACATCTATAGAATTTAGGTGCCAACAGGATTAGGTGGCAGTTGAGCAGGGGTTCTGAGGCTCTAAAGTGGTAGTCAGGCACCTAAATGCCTTTGTGGATCTAGCCTTAAAAGGTGTTTCTCCAAAGAGCATCTCTATGAGCTTTAAATTAAAAAAAATACAATACAAAGAAATTTTACGTTCTTTTCCACAATTGACGTCCCAGCACAGATTTCGTATAGCCCACCATAAAGAAATGTGTGGGGAACAGCAGCTTTCATCACTCACCAGCATGCTGCAGCTATAAGTTGTTAGCACTAAGTGAGGCAATTAAGTGTTTCTCAGAGCGATCTTCATACATAATTATGGTTCCATTATTGAACTAAGTTTCCCTAATAACACTGTACCTGCTCTGTAATTAGGTGACTACCTTGTATTTCTGAGGTGCTCTGAAGTTGTATAGCAAGAACTAGCTGCTCACATACACCATGAAATGCCTTCTCTTACTGAGACACAATAGAACCCCAATAGTCTATACACAAGGTGTTTTATTCCCTTTACAAGACTGCAGAGGGTTACAACAACTTCCCTTTGCAAAGTATAAAAGCATAATTGTTTTAAATTGCACATATTTTATTTGACTTTAAATATTCAGTTTAATTTTACCACACAATCCTCAGTGCATCAGCAGTTCACAGGCTGATTCTTATTATTACTTATTATTTGTGTTGGAGTGGTGCCTAAAGCCCCACTGTGCTAGATATTGCACAAAAACAGTGTCAAAGACGTTGCGTTCACTCCTTCTTCAGGGAAAATGCTGGCTGATTGCTACCAAATATGGGATACAGGAGCAAAGTGAAAGGGATCTTTATTTGGCTTTGTATGTTTAATTTTTTCTCTGTCCATCTCTCAGATCCTAGGTGTATTACAATATTGATATTGAACAATTTTAATAGGTAGAACGGGTCAGACCTTTTTCAATGCAATGTATTTTCATCAAAATATGGTGTTTTGTCAAAGCCGGCACATTTCACGGAGATGTATCAATTCTAACAAAGTTTTCAGATGGAAGGGTTTCTAAGTTTCAGGGTGAACTCTCTGGCCCTTTCAGATGAGAAAGTGGGAGAGAGAGAGGAAGGAACTGAAAGTTTGAACTTTTCAGTCCGAAAAACAGCTGTTTTGCCACAATCCATTTCGTGAAGAGGTTCAGAGGATTTGGTTTTCGTTCTAGTTGTGGTGAAATGGAATTGTCATCCTCCAGCCCGTTCTACTTCTAGGGCTTGACCGTCCATTGCCTCTCACCTGTGTGCTTGCTTACAGAGACGATGCCTGTGGGGGGCACGCATGGGAGCGCCCCACAGTTTGAAAACTGTTGCCTCCTCTGAGGAGCCTGCAGATCGGAAGCTGGTGGGTGCCACCCACTTGGACCCCTGGCTCTCCGTGCTGCAGCAGCTGGGGCACTGCCCTCCCTGCCCTTCTTCCCAAGCCAGGCTGCTTCTGCATGGCCAGGCGCTCCCCAGGTAGGGCAGGCCTGATGCACTCTTAGCTCTCCCCTGAAGGAGCCCAATGCCAACCAGCAACGCCCCCTGCCCATGGAGACTGGTTTCCGTGAGATGCTCCCTGAGGCTCTCACTCACTGCTGCCATGGCGCTCCTGGCTCTGCTGCTGCTCCTCAGCCCAGAGGCAACGCAAGTTCCCCACAACCTTTAAATTGTGCCCCCCACCATCAAGAGATATGTTTCATCTCTGCTTGCTTACACCTGCATAAAGCATACTCATCAGCACAGACACCAATAGGATGGGCAAAGGAACAACACCGACTGTGAAGTCATAGCAGGAAAGCAGACCACAGGGTGGGAGGGATAGCTCAGTAGTTTGAGCATTGGCTTGCTAAACCCAGGGTTGTGAGTTCGATCGTTGAGGGGGCCATTTAAGGATCTGGTGCAAAAATTGGGGATTGGTCCTGCTTTGAGCAGGGGGTTGGACTAGATGACCTCCTGAGGTCCCTTCCAACACTCCTATTCTCTGATTCAGACAGACCCACATTTGACTGATACAGGATGACATGAACGACTGATATCCGATGAAGTGAGCTGTAGCTCACAAAAGCTTATGCTCAAATAAATTTGTTAGTCTCTAAGGTGCCACAAGTCCTCCTGTTCTTTTTGCAAATACAGAGTAACACGGCTGCTACTCCAAAACCTGATATGCCAAAGTCATCAGCACAAATGCTCAGAGGCAGACTCCCTTTGGCAGTAGTTGAGAGTCGAGTCCTGGGTTACTAAGTAAAAGGTCTGCAGAAAGGGCAGGACACAGAAAAATGGTTCTATGACTGCGCAGTAGGACATAGTCTACATTTTGTGCTGTGTATTCTTCCCTTAAGTCATGTATATCCAATGCAATGAGGGCCAACTTCATGTGTGATCACCCCATGGGGAAAAACATGCATCTTTTTCCAGGGTTAGACATTCTACTAGCATTGTCTGCCTTGCAGCGCATTGGCAAATGTCCCACAATCTGAACACTTTAGTTCTTTTAGTTCCACTAAGCATCCTTCAGATCAATGAGCAGGAATTGAAGATAGAATGCAACTGAATACATGTTATCTAACTGGTGTGCGAGTGGTTATAGGTTTGGCAAATAATATATTTTCATAATTAACATTAGAAAAGATTGAAAATGGCTATGAATGAAACCATATGGATGTGGATTCCCCTTTCCTCATATCAGTGTTTTCTTGTGAGCAGCTCACAACTAACCCCCATCAAGATCCCCAAACTAAGCATCTCCCCACCTATTTCACTTGCAGGGCCCACCCGATAGGTATGCTTAGAGCCCTGGACCTTGCATAAATCATGACTCCTACTGTCCCCCTACAAAGCCCAATGGTTTGCACCTTCACCCAGGACATAGGAGACCTAGGTTCAGAACCTCACTCTGAAAAGAGCAAGGACTTGACTCCTGGCCTACTACTTACCGGGTAGGTGCCCTAATGATGGGGCTACAAAATCACTCTCTCTCTGGCCCAATTAATATTGAAGTATTTTATACAAAGTGAAATAGCTTCAGTGTAGAGATTAGGACACCCACCCCAGAATACCCCAAAGCCCAGGGCACTCACCTGAGGGGGGGAGACCTGGGTTGTTCTCAGGAAGAATTTGAAATTGAATTTCATTCTCCTATATCCCAGGTGAGAAGAGGGTGACCTGGCTTAGACCACCTAACTCCAGAAGAAGGGTCACAGCTGTGAATTCTAAGTGCCATAAATGCCTCCCTCCAGCCTGGAGTTAAGGCCCTGAAGTCCCCATAAGGGGCAGGGCTTACGCTACAGCCCTTTTTCAGAATTTTCTATTGGCTTGCTGGCTTTGTTAATCCCATTCCTAGATGCCTAACTAGCCCCATGTAGTGTATAGGGAACCTAGGCATCTAACTCAGGGCTGTGGGTTCCAGTAGGGGGCAGGACACCTAAAGTTAGGCACTGCAGTGCTGAGTTTCAATCCCCTTTGTGGATCTAGTCCAGTGGTGGGCAACGTATGGCCCATCAGGGTAAGCCGATTGCAGGCTGCGAGACATTTTGCTGACATTGACCATCCGCAGGCACGCCCCCACCCACCCACAGCTCCCAGTGGCCGCGTGTGACGCACTATATGTGATATTATAAAAATATGCTAATGAGTGTGAATATAATGTAACTGGAATATGCTTCATGCAAAAGGTCTCTTGTAAGGTACCATCACAAAGCTTATAATCTACTGAGTGTGGTCATCCTAGTTGTATAAATGTATCACTCTTGTATTTGAAACCAGAAATATAAAATATAACTGAGGGCCATTTGTAATTATGCAAAGTGTGGACCATTAATGGTGGTTTGGAATCTTGATGGCTCCCATTAACCAGGACAATTGTCTCTAGATGGCTCTGTTTCACTTGTAAGTCTTCCTGGGTAATGAAGTCTTCAGGTGACATGTGATCATGTCACCTGAACTGGAATGCATCTTTAGCCTGGTGCTTTTCCACTGAGAAGGAGGGGGTGGGAACCCAGAGAAGGACAAAGGATTCCCGCCTTATGCAAAAGATATATAAGTGGGTGGAATAGAACAAAGTGAGGCAGCCATCATGAGAAATCCCCTAGCTACCACCTGAGCTGGAACAAGGGCTGTACCAGGGGAAAGGACTGTGCCCAGACTAGGAAGGCATCCAGTCTGTGAAAATACTTATTGAAACATCTCTGAGGGTGAGATTTTATCTGTATTCAATTTTATTACTGTATTAGGCTTAGATTTGCGCATTTTATTTTATTTTGCTTAGTAATTCACTTTGTTCTGTCTGTTACTACTTGGAACCACTTAAATCCTACTTTCTGTATTTAATAAAATCACTTTTTACTTATTAATTAACCCAGAGTATGTATTAATTCCCGGGGGGGGGGAGCAAACAACTGTGCATACCTCTCTATCAGTGTTATAGAGACAAACAATTTATGAGTTTACCCTGTACAAGCTTTATACAGGGTAAAACAGATTTATTTAGGGTTTGGACCCCACCAGGAGTTGGGCATCTGAGTGTCAAGGACAGGAACATTTCCTAAGTTGCTTTCAGTTATGCCTACAGCTGTTAGGGGATGTGGTTCAGACCTGGGTCTGGGTTTGCAGCAGGCTAGCAGATCTGGCTCAAACCAAGAAGGGCACTGAAGTCCTAAGCTGACAGGGCAGGAGAGCAGGAGCAATAGTAGTCTTGGCACATCAGTTGGCAACCCCCAGGGGTTTCTGTGATCCAATGCATCACATCGTGGTTCGCCGTTCCCAGCCAATGGGAGCTGCGGGAAGCGGCGGGCCACAGGGATGTGCTGGCTGCTGCTTCCCGTGGCTCCCATTGGCCAGCAATGGCAAACTGCAGTCGCTGGGAACCACAGGGGGCCATGCCTGTGGAAGGTCAACTTCAGCAAAATGTCTCGCGGCCCGCAATCAGCTTACCCTGATGGGCCGCATGTGGCCTGTGAGCCACAAGTTGCCCACCACTGAACTAGTCCTTCATGCTGTTTGTGAGACTTCTGTAGAAGGAGTTAAGGAAAATATTCTCTAACATACATTTTAATAAACCTCATGGGCCAATTTCAGCAGTGACACTTTATGGACCCCTATTAGGTCAGCTGGGTTACATGTCAGCACAGAATTTAGCCCTGTCTGATTTATTCTTAATAGTCTCACCCCTTACTTTTTCCACAGATTCATAGATTAGGAAGGTGGAAAAGACACTGCATGCACTATTGAATAAAAGAAAAAGAACCTGCTGCCTGTTCCAGACTAAGTGTAAATGACATTTTTAAACACAAAGAGCCATAGCCTCTGCTAGTCTAAATAAGTCAATTTGGAAGTGTGGAAGTACACAAGTCCTGTTCACAATGATTGAAACAACACAGCAGCAATTTGCTCCCAAATTAGGTAGTACAACCAGCGCCCTTTGGATACTGAGGGCTAGTTTGATCTCAGAGTGACACATTCACAGCATGAAAATTTAGATCTATCTACATATACAATGGAGTTAAGTACCTTTCACACAACTGTTGTGTCTACATGGCCATAGGCTCTACCCCAAAACATCTCTGGTCAGATATTCAGTCCTTGTAGTGCTGTGTTCAACAATACTGATGGTAGAACATGGTACAACAAAAACTGAGACGGTATTTTAAGCACCACACACAAGTTACTTGCACAATTCTACCTCAAACCAACCTCGCAGTGCCCCATTGTGCTAGAGGTTGCACATACATGTAATGAAAGAGACAGTCACTGTCTTGATGAGGTCTTGAGTTCTGCTTCAGCTATTATTGTAAAGTTCTGAGTAGCTGTAGCTTGGCGTATGGGGAAAATTTAAGGAAGGATTCAAAACTATTGCATCTTTGAATTTTGTAACCATAACAGACTCACAGCCCCTTTAAAAGTGGAATATAATTTAGCAAGTTTAAATAAAATGTAACAAAATGTTGTGTTTGGGAATCTTTATTTAACTTTTGAAGAACCCCATGTTTGAGAGTGCGTACATGAATGGAAGCCACTTTGCAGTGTGTATTTCACTTTACTAATAGGCATGTTACATGTAAACAAAAAGTGCTGCAACTCCAAGAAGAAAAATTTAAGAATACTAAGCTATTTGCAACTGGTGGGCAAAAAGTTGCTCTGAGATGTGCACATATTAGGAAAGCAGAATATCTCAGGCACGATCCATCATGGAGAAATGGCAACATATCTACCTCTCTTATTGATTTATACAAGGGTCATCTGCATGTTATTTAGGTGACAAATACAGTAGCAGCAATTGCATACAGTTTAGTCCATAGCGGCCCTACTTTTGTTTTTTTATATAGCTACATTGTATTTTCTGGCCATACATTTTTGTTGGTTGGTGTGTTTGGAACCAGAAATGTCATCTAAAATTGTCTCACATATTATTATTTGATCTGTGCTAACGGTGTGCTGGCACTGTTGTGTGCCTTTCCACTGACCTCAATGGGCTTTGGAGTAGGCAATCCATGTCTTTGTAATAGTCAGTAAAAAAAACAACACAACAGTTTGAAAGCCTGATATGGACCCAACAACCTGAACAAGGCAGACAAAAACATAGAAACAGAAAAGATTACATTAATTTAGATCAGTGGTTTTCAGCCTTTTTTCCATTTGCGGACCCCTAAAACATTTCAGATGGAGGTGCGGACTCCTTTGGAAATCTTAGACATAGTCTGTGGCCCCCTGGGGGTCCACCATCCACAGGTTGAAAAAACACATCCTTAGGTGGGACTTAAGCCTTTCTCATAGTTGTCATTAGCTCAGATAGGAAGCACAGCCATGTGGAAATTTACCAAAACAAAAGATCAGTTATTTTGGGAAAGTTCTTTGGCCTGTGTTATCCAGGAGGTCCGACCAGATGATCACAAGGGTCCAACCTGGCCTGAGAATCTATGAATTTAGTTATTAGCCTTTCTCCAAACAAAGATGAGTATTAAGCTTTGAGTAACACTGTAAAGCAATTTTCACCTAACACATGTGAAGGAATAAAAAGGGTGACGTCGGCAATTCTACCCACTGGCTTATTTAAGGACACCTCTGACTAATGGAAATACTCAGTGGGTAAAATCTGTGTTTGTTATTAACAGAAAAGACAGTTCTGAGCCTGGGATTGGAACTATAGAGTGCTACCCACCTGCTGAAGATGAACTGATTGATGGTTTAATAGGCACAGCTTCATGTGCCAAATCAATATCTAAGCTTCAGGATAAAGAGGTGTGTTGAGGACAAATGGAAAGGAACTCCTTGTGGATTACTTCATCCTAAATTCTTGAAAGCCAAATCCTATTCTGAAGTCAGCTGCTCCCATGTGTCCTGGCTGTGCTCTGCAGCTCAGGATAAAAACCCAAACAAGGGCACCCTATATGGCCTCCAAATACCTCCCTCATGGGTCTCCATCCCCACCCTCACAAGAGATATTGATGACAGCCTGAGCAGTGTGGGATTCTGTCAACCTAGACAGTGCCTTTGCAACATCCCAGTAGGGAAGCTGACTGACAGGCTGATCATGAATACTGAAAAAGCCACACACTCCACAGGGTGAGCTCCCACCTGACAATTCTGAAATAGACCCATCAGCTGGGAGAAGCTGGAGTCACCAGGGAAGAGATTCACCTCTCCTATGGGGACTGCAGGGAAGAAGAGAGACCTTCCAGTGACTCCCTCAAACCAGGTAAATATTGCCCTTTAGCAGAAAGCTATGTTAGGGAACCTGGACTTTAGTTCCTCTGTCTTCCCCGACAGCTCCATGGGGTTGCATGATATTCTGTGGGCATAACACACCCAAAGGAACAGGGGATTTGAATAGGGCCACTTGCAGAGGCTGCAGATTCATTTGCAAGAGGTCCCTGCCCTCTTAATATTCTCTGCATTACACTCCTGAGGAATAGATACAGAACTCATCTAATTCCCTTTCACACCAAACCTGCCCATTCTCAATACGGCTCAAGTCCATGTGGTGCTGGATTAGGGGGCAGTGAGTGGCTAACACTCCCCTTACTCTTGTGTAATTGTAGACTGGGATTTGGTCCTATAGCATCAAGTCTGAAATCCAGGAAAATAAGGCCCTTATCCTGAAACAGTTCACCATGTGCACTACCATAAGTATATGACAGGTTTCAGAGTAACAGCCGTGTTAGTCTGTATTCGCAAAAAGAAAAGGAGTACTTGTGGCGCCTTAGAGACTAACCAATTTATTTGAGCATAAGCTTTCGTGAGCTACAGCTCACTTCATCGGATGCATACTGTGGAAAGTGTAGAAGATCTTTTATACACACAAAGCATGAAAAAATACTCGGAGAGTGATCACTTTAGATAAGCTATTGCCAGCAGGAGAGTGGGGTGGGGAGAGGTATTTTTTCCGATGAAAAAATGTATGCATCCGATGAAGTGAGCTGTAGCTCACGAAAGCTTATGCTCAAATAAATTGGTTAGTCTCTAAGGTGCCACAAGTACTCCTTTTCTTCATAAGTATATGAGTAGCCCCATTGACTTCAAAGGGATTACTCACCATAAAGCTAAGCATGTATGTGTTTGTTAGACTGGGGCCTAAGCTGGAATCACAAAACTTCTTATATACCAAGATAATTATTGCTGCCCCCTTTATTCCTGAGCAATAGCTTTCATCAACATCCGCAAGCAAGAGACATAACACAAACATTTCATTAAAACGAAGTCTTCATGGCCCTAGTGTCGCTGATAACTGCTGAAAGGATATTTGTTGTTTTTATATTTCTGATCATGTCTCTCTGGCTTCTTCATGCAGTTGTACAGTTCATTAGTGAACTTGAATACTGTATCTTTGTGCGCCAATAAATATGATTTATTGGCCCATTTCTCAGTTCTGTTATCTATCCCTTTCCTCCTCCTGTCTTTCTGGAAAAAAATGATTACTCATCTTCTCGTAACTGTTGTTCTTCAAGATGTGTTGCTCAGATCCATTCCAATTAGGTGTGTGCGCCCTGCATACACAATCGTTGGAAAGTTTTTCCCTAAGCAGCACCCGTCAGCTGTGGAGCCCCCTGGAGTGGCGCCTTCATGGTGCTCAATATATGACCCTGCCAACCCAGTGCCTCATCAGTTCCTTCTTGCCGGTTACTCCAACGGAGAGGAAGGCAGGTGGGTTTGGAATCGACATGAACAACACATCTCAAAGAACAACAGTTATGAGAAGGTAACTGTTTTTTCTTTGAGTGATTGCTCAGATTGATTCCAATTAGGTGACTCCCAAGCCTTACCTAGGTGGTGGAGTCAGAGTTATGGAATCGCAGATTGAAGCACCATTCTGCCAAAGGTTGCATCATCTTAAGCATGCTGGGTGATGGCATAATGAGAGGTGAACGTATGCACCAAGGACCAGGTTACTGCCCATTAGATTTCTTTGATCAGGACTTGGGCCAGGAATGTTGCTGATGAGGCCTGTGCCCTTGTGGAGTGTGCTGTAAGTGCTGGAGCTGGTGTCTTGGCCAGTTCGTAGCACATGCGGATGCAGGATGCGATCCAGGAAGATATTCTTTGAGATGAGACCGGTAGGCTTTTCATGTGGTCACCCACCGCTATGAACAAGTGGTTCGATTTCCTGAACGGCTTGGTGCATTCAATATAGAAGGCTAATGCTCTCTGAACATCCAAAGAGTGCAGTCTCTGCTCACAGCTACTGGTATGAGGCTTTGCATAAAAAACGGGCAAGAATATTTCTTGGCTGGTATGGAAATGTGATACCATCTTAGACAGAAAGGCCGGGTGAGATCTGAGCTTGTCCTTGTGGAAAACTGTATAAGGTGTGTTGGAGGTAAGGGCCATTAACTCAGACACCCTTCCTGCTGATGTGATGGCAATTAGGAAGGCTACCTTCCACGATAGGTAGAGAAGGAAGCAAGTCACCAGCAGCTCAAATGGGGGCCCCATTAATTTGGAGAGGACCAAATTAAGGTCCCACGCAAGAACAGGCTGTCTAATCTGGGGATGTAGCCAGTCCAGACCCTTGAGGAACCATCCAGCCATGGGGTTGGCAAAGACAGAGTGTCCAGAGACTCTGGGTGGAAAGGCAAGATAGCTGCTAGGAGTACCTTTAAGGATGACACTGCCAGGCCTTGCTGTTTCAGGTGCAGAAGGTACTCCAGAATAAGAGGTAATGGCACTTGGAGTGGGGGTGTATGACGCTGGTCACACCAGCAAGTGAACCTCTTCCACTTCACCAGATACATGGCCCTCGTGGAGGGCTTTCTGCAGCCGAGTAAGACCTCCATAAGGTTCAGCCATGAAGCTTCCAGGCCATGAGGTGAAGGGACCGGACATCTGGGTGATGAAGATGACCATGGTCCTGAGTGATCAAGTCAGGGAGGAGCGGCAACATGATTGGAGTGTTGACCGACAGATCCAGAAGCGTGGCGTACCTGTGTTGTCAAGGCCACGTTGGTGCCCCCAGTATTATCTCTGCCCCATCTCTGCGGACCTTGAGTAGTACCTTGTGCACAAGAGGGATCAGGGGAAAGGCATAGAGCAGACAGCCTCCCCAGGATAGCAGGAATGCGACCGTGATTGAGCCCAGGCTGCTTTTCTGGAAGGAGCAAAACACTGGGCACTTCCTGTTGCTCCAAGTGGTGAACAGGACGACCTAAGGAAACCCCCACCTCTGGAAGATGGAGTGAATGATGTCCGGCCGGATGGACCACTTGTGGCGGTGGAAGAACCTGCTGAGATGGTCTGCCAGTATGTTCCGGACTCCGGGCAGATATGATGCTTCTGGGTGAATGGAGTGGGCTATACAGAATTCCCAGAGCCTGAGAGCCTCCTGACAGAGGGGGGAGGATCATGTTCTGCTTTGCTTGTTGATATAAAACTTTGCAGTGTTGTTGTCCATCATGACTGGCACATATTGGCCTTGCAGACGAGACTGAAAGGCCTGGCATGCAAGTCACACCATTCTGAGCTCCTTGACATTGATATGGAGAGAGAGCTCGTCCTCTGACCAGAGGCCCTGTGTTCGGAGATCTCCCAGATTTGCTCCCCAACCTAGAGCTGATGCATCCTTAACTAGAGACAAGGACAGCTGAGAGTTGCTGAAGGGGTGTCCTTCGCAGACTATTCAAGCATCGAACCACCACTGGAGTGACTCTAGCATCGGCTGTGGCACCATGACCACTAGTCCCAGGCTGCCGTGCCCCAGCAGGATGTCGAAGTGAGCCACGTCTGTAGAGGCCAGAGTCTCAGCATGGTGTCGGACCATGTATGTGCAGGGCACCATGTGACCGAGGAGACTGAGGCAATTCCTTGCTGTAGTGGTCAGGTACTCTTTCATGCATCAAATGATACTTGCCATGGCTTGGAATCGGGACTCTGGCAGGCTTGCTCTTGCCTGGACCGAGTCTAACACTTCTCCGATAAACTCTATCCTCTGGGTTGGAGACAAGGTGGACTTGTTCACGTTGAGGAGGAGACAGGCTCTCGAATGTGGATGTGGCCAGAAGGACCTGTGACTCCACCTGCTCTCTGGTGTGCCCCCTGAGCAGCCAATCATCGACATAAGGGTATACCTGCACCTGCCTCCTTCAGAGGAAGGCTGCTACCACCGACATGCACCTGGTGAACACTCATGGGGCTGTCGACAGGATGAAGGGAAGGATGGTGAACTGTTGATGTTTTTGGTTGCTCATGAACCTTAAAAAGCATCTGTGTGCAGGGTGAATCACCATATGAAAGTACACGTCTTTCATGTCAAGGGTGGCGAACCAGTCTCCCACATCCATGGAAGGGATAATAGCGCTCAGGGAGACCATGCAGAACTACAACTTCACCATGAACTTGAGTCCTCACAGGTCTAGAATGGGTCTGAGACCCTCCCTTGGCTTTGGGGATTAGGAAGCAGTGGGAGTAGAATCCCTTGCCCCATAGCTCCTGAGGAACCTCCTCCACCGATCCTATGGTGAGGAGCACCTGCACCTCCTGGATAAGGAGTTGCTCGTGAGCAGGGTCCCTGAAGAGGGACAGGGAAAGGGCCGGGGGGGGGGGGGAGGATAGGAGCAGAATTGGAGAGAATATCCCACTTCCACCATGCAAACAACCCAGCAGTCCGATGTTATTGGAGACCACGCACGGTAGAAGTGGGATAGATGGTTCAAAAAACACAGGGAAGGATCCGGCATTGAGAGAGGCGCTCCATCCTTGGGCGCACCTTCAAAATGTCTGTTTTGAGCCCGACGAAGGCTTAGTCAGGCCCTGGCCCTGTCCGGATGTGGGATGGGAAGGCTTACGCCTGCCATTCCTACCCCTGCGCCTGTAAAAATCCTGCCTCAGCCGAGGAGGATACGAGTGCTGCTGCGGCGGTTAGGGTTTAAAGGGCTTTCATTTGGTTGCCGGAATATGTATACCCAAAGATTTCATTGTCACTGCGGAGTCTTTGAGGCTATGCAGCTTAGAGTCAGCCTGTTTGGCTAACAGGCCTACCCCATCAAAGGATAGGTCTTGCATAGTTTGCTGAACCTGGGGAGGGAGCACCGAGGCTTGCAGCCATGAACTACGCCACACAACTATCCCTGAGGACAAGGTGCGTGAGTGGGGTCTGCACAGAGAGCCTGATCAGTGGCGAGACGAACAATGCTGAGATCAGGACCTACTGTGCGAAGGTGATCTGCGCTGTGAGCAGGAGTGCTGGGGGGATCTGGATTGGTGCCGCGAGTCAGACCTGTGCCGTGACTGCAACTGGCGCTCCAAATGTGAGCAGCGCCAGGACCCCGAGCGGTGCCTCCCCTCCACAGGCTGAGTCAAAGGGCGGATCATCGCCAGCTTTCCCCAGGACAGCGCCGCCCCGGACGGTATTGGAGGCTTAATGCGAAGGGCTTGGGACCTCGGTGTTGTCATCACAGTGAGGTCCCTGGAGGGCTCACAGGTGTCCGGGGTGGAAAGCAGTTCTAGCTCCTCCACCACTGGACCTGGGGAGTCCAACTGCCCCGGACTCGGTGGTCCCACTTGTGGGGCTGAAATCAACAGTGCAGGCTCCAAAAGTTTCAGCGCCAGGGGCTCCTCCCTGGGACACACCCCACTGGCCGGCTCCGCTGGGGTGGGTCCTGAAGTGGGGGAACCACTCCTCCCTTGCTGCCAGTGCCACTTCTGTACCAGTGAATGGAATCGGTGCTGGTCCAGTCCCACGTCTTTGGTGCCAGGGAGTGACAGCGCTGCAGGTCTCTACCAGAGTCTTTTCTCAGTGCTGCCTCCACGACTGCCGCCGGAGCACTGCGCACCGAGGAACTCGCTGCCAGGTCCTGCGGCGCCGATGTGGGTTGTGGTCTAAGTGCCGCCTCCATAAAGAGCTGCTTCAATCTAAAGTCCCACTCCTTCTTGGTTCGGTGGTGAAAGCCTTTACAAATCCTGCACTTTTCTGACTGATGTGGTTCCCCCAGACACTTTAAACAAGCGTCATGGGGGTCTCCCTTTGGTATGGGCTTGTTGCAGGACTTGAATCCTTGGACGTAGGCATATAAGTCCCCCAAAGAGAATGCAGTCAGGGTGGAGGGTAAATCCCCAGCCCAACAGCTAACTAGAACTACAATAACTAAGAACCAAACAACTACCAAATACAAACAGTTCGAAAGACAAGCTAGGAAAACGTGGAGAGCTTGCAAAGCAAGATGCCACAGTTCCAGTGACTTTCACTGGCGGTAAGAAGGAACTGAGGAGGCACTGGGTTGGCAGGGTCATATATTGAGCACCATGAAGGCGCCACTTCAGCGGGCTCCACAGCCAACCTGGTGCGTGCTGCTAAGGGAAAAACTTTCTGATAACTGTGCACACGGCGCGCGCACACCTAATTGGAATTGATATGAGCAATCACTCGAAGGAGAACCTGCATTCCCCCTGCACTTAACAAGATTCCCAAGTTGCTTGACAATTATTAATATTCTACATCTACAGAACACATACATAATCAGGAAGTGTGAAGAAAGGTTTTACTGGCATCAGTTTGGGATGGCTTCACCACTGATAAACTTCATCACAATTTGTTTATATTTGAGGACATATTGTATTCAGCTCCTGGATTCCTGAGTTCCAGTATTCCTTCAAAAACTGTAAAGTTGAATGATGTCTAAAAGCCATGATTATAAAAACCTTGAAAGCATGTTTCCTGTCAAGGTGATAGGTAAATAGTTCCAAATTAGTGCTAGTGAACCTTTATGCTATGGAGGTGTCCCACATATTTTACAGAAAATTATTTAGGAATAAGTGAGAGATTTAAAAGATTTGATTAGTACTATTTTTCACATCTCTCCTTCTGTAAAGTCATGTCCCTCTGCCCCATGAGTAGGGCCCTACCAAATTCACGACTATGAAAAATGTGTAATGGACCATGAAATCTGGTCTTTTTTGTACTTTTATTATACAGATTTCATGGAGAAGACCAGCGTTTCTCAAATAGGGAGTTGCAGGGGGGGTCACAAGGTTATTTTAGGGGGCAGGGTGCAATATTGCCACCCTTTCTTCTGTACTGCCTTCAGAGCAGGGTTGCCAGAGAGTGGCGGCTGGTGGCCAGGCACCCAGCTCTGAAGGTGGTGCCTTGCCAGCAGCAGTGCAGAAGTAAGGGTGGCAATACCATCCCATACCATCCTTACTTCTGCACCGCTGCTGGCGGCGGCGCTGCCTTCAGAGCTGGGCTCCCGGCCAGCAGCCACCACTCTCCATCTGCCCAGCTCTGAAGACAGCACCGCCGCCAGCAGCAGCGCAGAAGTAAGGGAGTAAGGGTAGCAGTACCGCAAACCCCCCTCCCCCAAAAACTTCTTTTTGGGTCAGGACCCCTACAATTACAACACTGTGAAATTTCAGATTTAAATAGCTGAAATAATGAAATTTACTATTTTTAAAATCTTATGACCATGAAACTGACCAAATGGACTGTGAATTTGGTAGGGCCTTAATCATGAGCAAGTAGCCTTGGTAAGGACAGAGCAGTGTCTCGAGGGGACAAAATACTAAAGGCCATATTTTCAGCTGTGATAAATCAACATAGCTTTATTTGCTTCAGTAGTGCTATTCCAGTTTATACCAGAGAAGCTGGCTTTAAGCCTTCCTTTCTTCAATTTGAGGTCAATATAGATCGCTCAGGTGCTGGGAACAATCTGTGCCACAACATGAATTAGATCCACATCCCTCTTGACTGGGGAAGACCTGTCTGGAAGCAAGAAGCCCATTGCTGTTTGTGATCTTCAAAATTTCCCTTAGGGATGTGGGAGGCAGGGTACCAAAAGGACAGTATAGCAAGGCTTTAGCTCAGAGAACTCTTGATGTTGCCAAATTTGCTAACAACCTATATCCAGTCTCTGTTTTTGAACAAAATGACTAAGAAGAATGTGATAGAACAACTCTGGTGGCTGCCGGTGTCCTCATATCCTCAAGCCTGTTAGTAAAGTTGCAGGATTGGGGATAGAAACAAAACAGCACCAGCAGCATTGTTAAATGAACTGCTCCTTGTGATGGATGGATGCAAAATCCCCATTCAGGTTTTTTCTTTAAAAAGCCTTTTGAATAGTGCCTACCACAGATCTCTGAAGACATATTTATGGTCCTAGCCACAAAGACAAAATTCTTCTTGTATGGCTCCATTCCCTGTGAGAAGTCCCAGAGGGTAATTTTGGACAATTGCACTCATGTCCAAAAGGCTTTCTTATGAGTGGCATCACGTGGATATGTTTTGGCAGCCCTCCTATTCAATGTTTTTATGAAATATCAAGGAAGGTCATGGTGAGGACATATGGATGGCAATTTCTTCAGGTGTACACCAAGCAAATCACTGGCTGCCTTAGTCTTCCAGAGCACAGATTTATTAACCATCTGGGCATATTCCAAAGCCCTCATTTCTTCCTGAGAATTTGATAAGGGAGTGAGTTGATTGGTGATGGTGGCTGATTGGAGATATTATATTTATTATGAGCATTTTTTAGTTTGAATGGGCCTGTGGGAAGTTAATATTTTAACCACTCGTCCAATCATAATTAGTGCTTCACTCAAAACCACAAAGTTGACACTTAAACTCCTTCAAATTTCAAGAGGGGAGGTTTTGGCTTTGAGGCTTTAGACCTAAACCTGCCCTCCAATTTAGTGTCTGTTGGATCTAGAACTGGAAAGCAAGCCATTCTGCAGTTTAGAAACAGATGAAATTTCACATGAACGGCTGTTTTCACGAGATTTTTGACCCAAAATGAGAGAACTCTCATGAGAACCATTGCTGGTGCGAGATTTCCATTAGACAGCATGGAGGAAATCTCAAAAGATCAACTTATCTTGCAAGAACCCTGTAATCCATAACTTCTGAAATGTTAGCACCATGATATCTGAACCCAAACCTTAACCCTGATTCAGCCTCAAACCCAAACCTGATCCTTAACCTAAACTTAATCCCAGTCCAAACACTGCCCATCCATCTCTACTTTCTTGTCTACAGTGGGATCATCAGAAATACATGGAGCATAAATAACAGCTGACTAGTGCAAACAGATGAAAAAAAGACACACTGTGTGAGATGGACTATTTTTATATAATAATTTTCATTCTCACTGAAAGATAGTCATCAGTAATAGTGCTGTGACAAGTACAATCAAAGTTCTCCCCCTTACTCAGCAGGGAAGATGCACGGGGAGGAGAACGGGGATGGCTTTGCTCTGGCAAAACATATTTTTCACCTGTCAGATACAACAGACATAATTTATAGATAGGCTATAATTTATAGACAGAGCGAATGAAAATTTCACTCCAAAGCGTTCAGCTTTAAAAATATATGTACATGAAAAAAGTAAACATTTTATACATTTTCCAATACCACATCCAGTTTATGCACTTACATTTTAAACATTGAAGTGAAGATTGGACCTCTTTCTACAAAATATTCTTTACTGAAGTACAAGTTACAGGCTTGATTCAGGAATTACTAGGTGAAATTCCATGGCCTGTGTTATGCAGGAGATCAGACTAGATGCTCAGAATGGTCTCTTCTGGTCTTAACATCTATGAATATGACAAATGAAAATTAGATATAGTCGTGGGAATTCTGGTTTATATTTGAAAGGCAAGTAACACAAATATATTATGTCCAGGGGAGCTCAACTTTCAGTAAGGGTTGGGTACCTGGCTCCTTTAGGCTCTGTGGGAAAATCCCATCCTGTATTTGTTCTGGTCATTTTGAAGAGTAATTAATTTGGACTAAGTCTTTGCATTTATATTTGATCTTCAGGAAGGCCTCCTGGCCTATTTTATTTCCACAGGATAAAAGTACATCTCAATTTCTACAGTTCGGATCATTGCAAAAGGATTGTTCAGAGTTTTCATCAATTGTAAGTGGGTTTAGAATTCTAGACACAGCTGGAGATTTCGGTCAGTCACCAATGTCAACTTGTGTCAAAGGCCATGGTCCTCAAATGACATCCATGTCTGCAGAGATGCCATTGCAAGACTAACACCCATGGAATGGTTCATTTAGAAAAAAACATTGTTCTGAAGGTGTTAGAAATAATGGCATGCTTTCAGGGTACTAGCCGCAGAAAGTTTGTTTTAACGATCTTGATATTTCAATGATTGATCATCCCTTAAAATTCTGCTGGAGACTTTAGTGGGTAGATTTCTAGGGAAGTCCATAATTTTAATCTGTTAAACTCAGTAACTAATGAATCTACATGTTTCTTGCATCTGTGTAAGTTCTGTTTATAGTATAAATAAGGTTCCCCAAATAATGTTGTTGGATGATTATTATGTCTCTCTGTTGTTTAAGTCACACTGCTTTTGACTTCATGTCTTCTGGACAATTTATACTCACTATTGTGCACACACAATTCCCACTGGCATCAGCAGAATTTGTGTGTGTGACAGGACTGCAGAATTTGACTCAAGAAATACATTGCCAGTCACACTTTATTGTTGAAATAATGAAAACCCCAGTCTATGTCATGAGAACTCAGGCTCAAAGTTTGGGGAACTTTTGAACAGTTACTGGATATATTATGAATAAATCTGGAAGCTGTCAAGCAACAAAGACTACAGATCATCAATATAATGAACTTGTTTCTCCACCACTGTGTACCTTGCATAGTCATTTACAACTTTGCAGTATAGATGTAAAATGCCACTATTGAAGTAAGCAAGTGAAGAATTCTGACCAGGTAGTATTCAACAAACTCTTTGAACTGATGCAAACAGCTACACAACATATTCTGCAATGGAGAATCAGGCCTGCTATGTCAAACACTGAGGCAGAAGAGGAACCTAGCAATATCAATAAAAGGTGAGGTCCATATGTGAGTTTATTGGGTTTTTTTAATAAAGCTCATTGGGCTAGATCCTGGAATGACTTTACCTGCAGAACTCACACTGACATAATTGTGGCACCTTAGAGACTAACAAATTTATTTGAGCATAAGCTTTTGTGGGCAAAACCAGACTCCAGCGAGACACTGCTGAATTGGAATTAATTTGCAAACTGGACACCATTAAATTAGGCTTGAATAAAGACTGGGAGTGGATGTGTCATTACACAAGGTAAAACTATTTCCCCATGTTTATTTTTCCCCCCTACTGTTCCTCACACATTCTTGTCAACTGCTGGAAATGGCCGACCTTGATTATCGCTACAAAAGGTTTTTTTTTCTCTCCTGCTGGTAATAGCTCACCTTAACGGATCACTCGTTATAGTGTGTATGATAACACCCATTGTTTCATGTTCTCTCTGTATGTATATATTGTGACAAAGTTCTTCCTCTGCCTCGGTAGGTCCTGCGCTTATTGGTGGATTTGCTTGCCTCAGAGATTCACGGCAGCCCTCTGGCCACTCTTGCTAGTGGCTCAAACCTGCCGTCCACTCAGCTAACCTCATCACTGGCCAGCATGGGGGAAACAGAGAACAATCCCCACAGTCTCTGAGTCCCACCTAGTGGGTCGGGGACAGGGCAGATCCCTTTCCAATTTAGGCCTTCCCTTCTGGTGTTTCTCACAGAACAGGTTCAACTCCTCCTGTGTCCGATCAGGAGTTGGGGGGAATGGGGGGTGGGGGCGGAACCTGGGCCCACCCTCTATACCGGGTTCCAGCCCAGGGCCCTGTGGATAGCAGCTGTCCACAATGTTCCCTGTATCAGCTGCGTGACAGCTACAACTCCCTGGGCTACTTCCCCATTGCCTTTCCCCAGCACCTTCTTTATCCTCACTGCAGGATCTTCCTCCTGAAGCCTGATCACGCTTGAACTCTTCACTCCTCCAGCAGCATGCCTTCTCACTTCCTGCTCCTGGCACGCCCCCCCACTACATGATGGGAGGTCCTTTTTAAACCAGATGTCCTGACTAGCCTACCTGCCATAATTGAATCAAGAAAGTTCTTAATTGGCTCCAGGTGTCTTGATTAGCTTGCCTGTCTTAATTGGTTCTGGCAGGTTCCTGATTGCTCTAGGGCAGCCCCTGCTCTGGTCACTCAGGGAACAGAAAACTATTCATCCAGTGGCCAATATATTTGCCTTCTACCAGACTCCTGTATCCCACTGGTCTGGGTCAGTCACTATATATATCTCTTCCTTCTGTATTTTCCACTGCATGCATCCGATGAAGTGGGTTTTAGCTCACGAATGCTTATGGTCAAATACATTTGTTAGTCTCTAAGGTGCCACAAGTACTCCTGTTCTTTTTGCAGATACAGACAAATGCGGCTGCTACTCTGAAACCTGACATAATTGTACATCCTTGTGGACAAGTGCCATCTCAGAGCACCCCCTTGTGGCCTGGAATGGCCCTGAAGGCACCCTGCCCTCTGCTCCCTCTAGCTTCTCTGCAATAATTGACTCCCAGACCCAAGTATTGTGGAATCTGATTTATTACCTTTTTTTGTGGTTCAGGAGTCCCACAACCTTCCTTCCTGGGGCCTGTGCTGACTGCCGAGGTTCAAGCGAACTTATCCCCTTGGGCTCAAGAGTCCCACAGCCCTCTGTCTTGGGGGCTGTGCTGATTCAGGCCAGCTAAATCCTTAAAGCAACTTCTCCTACCTGGTCCCTCTTCACTTACCCCTTTTCCTTGCTGGGCTGGGAGAGGTCAGCAGGCCACACTCCTTCCCCTGCTGCTGTCTCCCCTATCATGAGAGAGGAGGCAGCATATATGTTGCCCTCCTTCCCAGGGCTCCTCGTGGTTGGCTGGGAGAAAGGACAGCCTTCCCCCACCCTGTACTACAAGACTCCAGTTCTATTCCCTCAGGGACACAGCAGCCTGGGTTTTCCCCAGATGTTAACCATTCCCCAGAATCATCTTCCTTTCTCCCAACATCAGCCTTTGCCTTTCCCTCGGTCTTTGCTGATCCAAAAGTCCCAGGGACCTTAAAAGAGACACACCATAGAACAGGAAGGGGTTGACTGACCCCTCATCCTTGCTATTCTTAAAGGGAGTCATACACTCTGTTTCAGTCCTGTAGAAGCCCTGCAGGAGCAGGCTCTTAACAGGAAGAGTAATTGAGAACAACGGCGAACAATATTCGCAGCCTGTCTGCTACTGAGGGATAAAACTGATGCGAGGAAATGAACAGATAGATGTCTGGGAGTTACAGTGTCCATTAATTTTTTTCCTATGATGCTTCACATAATTTTAGACAAATTATGTGTGTTTAATTTTAGTGAAGTTATAATTTATAACATGACAAAAGGCCACATACACATTTAAGTGTTTTTATTTTGGAAAGTTACTGAACAACACAGCCCTCTCGAGTGCCAGACACACGGACAAAACAAAATATGAGTAGCTGAATAGCCCAACGGGATTTGTTTTAAACCAAGGAAATAAAGGCTGGATATTTATCCCCTCTGAAGTACTAACGGGGCAGAAAGCTAAGGCAAGGACTAGGGGTGGAATTTTCAATAGTGCTCAGCACCCATAGCCAGAGCCAGATTGCTCAACTGAGCTTTTCTAACTCTCTGGCCATTGGTGTTGCAGTGGGAGCTGTTGGGTGTTGCCGAGTACTTTTGTAAATCCGGCCTCCATTTAGGTGCTTAAATGGGAGCTTTTGGAGAATCTGCCCCAACTATGGGTGCTGAGCCTTGAACTCTTCTGAACATTTGGACTCAGAAACATAACTGCGCACACACATGCCTCTTCAAAGAATGTCTTCAGCACCTATTTCACAACTAGCATCACCTTTGTCACTACCAAGAAAGCTTGTTGTCAATCACTGCGAAGATGGCAAGAAATAAATGGCAATAGGGATGATCTTATCCAGTGGTCCCTGCCGCTCTAGTTGAAGCACACTGGTAGGATAGGAGGGGAATTATACTACTGTGCTGTGTTGGTGGACAGAGAACCTCACTCTACAGACCGTCAGTCCAATACCTTTCGGCAACAGGAATTCCCTTCATGTTTTAGAAGCGAGAACGAAGCAAGAACACAAGGTAGTCTTGGGGGACCAATGCAATTGTGCATGAATTCCACATTAGTGACTGACTGAGATGGGAACGCTCTGGGTGTATTTTCATTTACTATCTTTTATTAGATGGCAGGGACTCACCCCCTAAGGTGTTGAGGACTGTGATGTGATGAATAATCTCTATCCCAGGTGATTTCAGTAGGAGCAGAGGTCATTCGGTAGCTCACAGAGAAGGCTCTAGGGAACTTTTTATTAATTCTCTCTCTTGCCCTCCTTTCAGCCTGTCTGTTTTATCATTCTAGACCACTACTGTCCAGGGACTGAAGATCCTGTTCTGACAGGAATTAATATGGGTGTAATAATAATTTATTATTAAATTAACATCATTTGGCATAGTTTACACTGCAGGAATTTTTAAATTATTCTAATGCATGTAGATCTCAGTGATATTGCCTAAAAACTGATTATAAACAAAAATAAAACTATTAGTCCAAAGTGAGAGAAATGCATAGAGTAAACAAAACAGCAGAAACAGTGAAAAATAAAGTAGATTCCAAATATTCTTTCAGTTTTAATAACTTACAGGAAATCCAGAACATAGACAAGCACATTTGTCTCATAGAATATGTTGTTTTCAACTTCAGCATAAATATTTCTCCCCAGTCTGACGCGATTGATGAGTGTTTCCAAAAGCTCCTGCACATCATAGATGTTGCATCCTCCTCCTAGCTTGTGGAGGCAACTGGCCTTATCATAAAGCAGAGCATGGACACCTTGAGAAGCAACTGGAAATAAGGATGAGAAAACAGGTTAGATTCCTCCAACACTGGCAGCTGCTATATTGGAGAAGGAGGAGGAAACAGGAACCATTTTTGTGACCAAAGCCACCAGCAGAGTTGGAGCTACCCGCAGTAAAGGAACCAGGAATGGGGCTGCAGACGTCAATGGGGCAATGAAATCCGGGAGCATGTGCAAGGGAGTGGCAGACCAGGGGGCAGGAAGAGGGCCAGAAAGGAACTAGACAGCAAAATTGTAGAAGCAGGTGTGACAAGCTGAAATGAGGCAAGTGGCAAAGAAGCATGACAGAGGGATTCTGAAGATAAATCTTGCTTGTAAAGCAAGCACTGTGGCTGCTCAGGCTTATTGCATATTCACAAGAGAGAAGAGAAGGTGGGTCTACAAGTTGATCTCTGTTTATTAAGATGTTATCCCGAACGTTTTCATAGTGGAGAACTCCTGATTAGCAGCATCCTTATACCAGTCTACCAAGCCAGAATGATCTTGCCAGTGGTAGTTATAGAAATCCTGCTCATAGAGACTTTCATGTGTTGTGCATGCAAGACTGTTAGGGGCTTATTCCTTCACCCACTTACTTCCCTGGTCCTTCTCGCATGAACAGAGAGCAACAATACCCGTAGTCCAAAGGTGCAAACAATTCGATGTTTATTGGGGTGAACTTCCAGCAAGCATGATTCCAGTTTCCTTCCTTAGTGTCCCCCTTCCCAGCTCTGACACCATAGTGGCTTACCTGTGTCCCTGTTCCATTTCCCCCTTTAGCAAAACATGACTCCAATTTCCCCCACACACACCCACCCACTTCCTGATTGACTGCAGACTATATAGTAAAACTTGAGTTCTGCTTAGCTATACCTTAACCAATCATTTTCCTGAAATTTAACTAACCAATCCTAACATATTGTAACATGATTATGTAACCAATCATATCCCACCACCTTAATTAGCTTACACCCAGCAAAATTAATTATACAGCAGACAGGAACAATCACAGAACCAGACAGAGATTATACAAACAAACAATAGCAAAGTGGGAACTATAATGACAAAACAATACAGAAGTGAGGATTTCACATCCCAGCTATTGATAAGGGAGTTCTTGCCGGACAGGATGCTATCAAACTAAGTTTCCTTTTACATCTTCTAGGCACTTCCCTTTCTCTGGAGGCGATAGACATTATCAGGACAGGATTGTATTCCGAACAGCCCACTAGCACCTGATTTCAATATGACTAGTTTGGAATGTGAGGAGGTGACCGGTCCCTTCCCAGCTTATGGCTGCCTCTGCTGCTTAGCCAAAGGCCTTAGCCTAAGAACAGGGCCTCAGACTGTCACAGTGAGAGAAGGACCTTACACTGGCAGACAGTGATTTTGATTCTCTTTTATACCTCTAGAACTAGCCAAGTGATAAGAATACACCTAAATTTTTAGCGTATAGGCCTTTACAGACAGACCTGAATATCTATATCCTAACAAAGACTTATGAGGATGATGTGCAAAGATTCATCACCAAACACTGATCACTGACAGTCTTCTTCCTCCAAAACTCTCATGTGTTTTGTGTAACAAATTTTGGAAATAATCTCCATCATTCACTAGGTGTAACATAAGCCCCTGAAAATCTGCTTAAAGAGACAGGAAGGCCACCTCTGAGTTCACCTAACTCTACTTGATTTGGCAACTAAGATTAACCTTATCCTAACATTCATGAACCAGCTTGCTCATTTCTTCAGCTGCCTGTTAATTCTTCACTCCTCTGAAGCCACTGGTTTGAAATGTTGCCTATGTACCCTACGACTGCCCACAAAACTTTCTAGCTCTTTTTCCCCCCACTGCATTCTTTGAGGATTTTTGGCCTCCTGGTCACCGGTAATACTTTTCAAGAAGATATTGGAGCTCATTTCACCCCTGCACCATGCACTTTAATGCCACATATTTGTTTTCAGAAATAGGTTGAAAACAGATGAGAGGTCTCAGCCGTTTGTGGCAGCCCACCTCGCTCTAGTACCTATCTATAATTCAACACCCTGCAAGATCAGATGATTTGTGACAAATACAAATAAATAATGCATACCATCAGGAAAAATTGCTGATGGAACCAGACATGCTGCTTTTCCAAAAGGCCATGCACATTGGTTACCTAATGAGGCTCTGTAGAGACTGCTTATATTCCAGTGCTCTAGAGACAAAGAGGACAGTTCATAGTTCCAGTAACTATGAATGCCTTTGCCAAACAGTTGCAACTTTGGGGACTGCACTGGCAGCTATAAGAAATGTTTCATTAGTGGCAAATGCAACCATTTCTTTAACCAGCCTGAAATTGCGATGGAAGAGGCAAGTAAATTCGTTACTCTCTCCAGATCATTGACTCATGAATTCACGGGCTTCTTATATCCTTGCTAAAAGTTTCTGACCGTTGATCAAGTGCCAGTTCAGCCATCCTCTCACCCTTAGAGACACTTACATCAGATAATGCTAGAAGTTGACAAATTCTATTGTATCAGAAACAAACTTATTTTTCACTCAGGGTTTTTAATTTCTTGACAGCATCTAAGCAGTAAGGTGGACATTTTCTACATGTAGATCTTTGAGTGGTGAGTAAATAAAACAATAAAAACAGATTGTTACTTCATTGTGACATTACCCAGGGTACAATCTGCACAGATGGATAGCTGTATCCCCTCAATTCTCCAGCCTGGGGTGCTTCTTACACTGTTTCGCTATGAGAACAACCCTCCTGGTCTGCTCACACACAGCCTCCAGCATGTAAATCACGCCAAGCTATATTGTATGAGTGCTACAGCCAGCCACTCATGAATTACATTGCAGGGCAACACCAGCAAACTCCCAATCCCAGACCTTCCCCAGAAACATGCATCCTGTACTGCTCAGCACCCTCCTGGACAAAACAAGCGCATATAAAGTCTGCTGTTTCATTAATAGGAAAGCACAAAGAGACACAAGAAAAGTTTTTAGGGAGTGTTTTGAATTAAGTGTAGATGGATATTTGGTGGAAAAGGAGTTTATTCCAAAGACGGGGTGCCGCATGAGAGAAGGCACAATGACTAGAGTGGAAGAAATATATTTAAAAGGCTGAGTAAGAAGAGAGGTTTGGTCAGAGCTAAGGAGAGAAACTAGAGAAGAGTAGAGTCAGGAGTTAAACTGTGTAGAGCCTTGAACATGTGACTGCCTAATGTAAATTTAATGTAGGAAGCAAGGGGGAAGGGATTCATTTAAACATTGGCATGGTCTGAGTAACTGGAGACGTATATGATTATATTCACAGCATTTTGGATGGATTTGAAGGGAGTGTTAATAAGTAGCCGAGCTAGACCATGATCTAAAGTCCACTTGAATCAGGCCCCTAGAGAGTTAAGAGATTTCAACAGTTGAGACAGGACAGCACCAAGTCATGGACAAAGCAAAAATGAGAGAAAGGAAAGGACAGATTTTAGGGGATATAAAGAACTGGCAGGATTTGGCAACTGCCTGGATATACAGAGAGAGTTTTTAAACACTGAGCTCAAGGAGCTTCATGTAGATGACTAGATGAGAGTTATTTGTAAATACCACTGGTTTAAGGGGCATGCAATGGAATGGTAATATACTGATCGAAATGAATGGCAATATACTGATCTAAATTAATGTTTTGCAGTGAGGCATCAATTCCATGCTGTTTCCATGAGGTAATAAGTAGAGAACAAGGTAGCCCTTGTATTGTACCAGAACATGTGGCTCTTCCCAGGATGATTTTGACAGACCGAAATGCAGGTGTTACTGCTTTTAGGTTCCATTTTACCCAGATTTAGACTGAATTTATGAGCCATCAAACCAAAGCAGCCAATGTCCAACTCCTTCAATCTCACGTCCAGGCTCCTGATTAGTTGTGAGATCTGTACAACCAAGTGCAACTGGCTGTTGGTTCCCTTCTGGCCATGGTGAATTATTAATTGTTATTTATCTCTGAGTATGTAACTCCTTGGAGGGTTGCACTAGAGAAAGTGACACAATGGGGACAGACACTTGAGACATCAAGTCTCCGTTTCCAGGGCTATCAGGCACATCTGTTCACACAGTAAGGTAATTTCAGAGACAATTAAGCCCTCTATCAAGTCAGATTTACAAACATGAATCTGTATGACAATAGCAATTCACAGATTTGATGCAAAAGCCATAAAAACAAAAGAATGCAGATCCAAGGCCAGATTTTCAAGACCCCTCAGCTCCCAGTTAGGCAACAAAGTAAATTACTAGATTTTTCAAAAGAGCTTATTTGCACCCAATGTGCAGATGGCTTCTAAAAGTCTGTCCATAGGAGTCACAATGGAAACTGAGTATTTTTGAAAATCCTACCTTTATTTAGGTCCCTGAACAACAGGAGCTGAGCTCCTTGTAAAATCTAGCCCCACTAGCGTTCAAACTAAAAAAAAAAAGTCTGGAGTTATACTTTATGAGGATGATTCTACTAACCACACATGGTTTACCATAGCTGAATTCACACTTGTTTGTCCCTCCATGAGATGATTAACATGATGTAATGACATGAAGTACCAAAATAACAAAATGCTATCTCCCTGACAGACACATTACTGATAAATATATTTTTATCTGAAAAGTTAATATAAATTTAATTTGAAGGCTTTCCCAGATGAAATAGAGACATACACCAGTATAAATAGAGTTGGAAGGATTAGATTTTTAAATCAATAACTGTCAGTAAATGTTGATTTCACTACACACACACACACACATATATTTCCAGTGATAATAGAAATATACAGATAGGCAAAATAAGAAAAATGCTTCTTGAGAACTTATTAGAGTTTGATTTAAGGACATTTACTTTATATATTTTAACATGTCATGTTGACAGTTTGTGTTTTAACAGTTATAAAGTTTTAGTTTTTGAATCTCAGTGTCTACAATCATTAAATTATTGTCTGATTCCCCCCATAATTTCCCAGAACTGTAAAAATTTAAATTGATAAAATGTTTTAACACATAATTTTGTGCAACTGCGAACATTTAAATCAATAGAAATAAAAAAATGCTTTAAAACATTGATATTAGCCACTGAAATGTAAAAAACCCAAACAAACAAAAACTTTTGCCAAGCCTAAATATGGATAAAGTAGAATGGTTCCAGCTGCAGATAGTATTCTCTTATCAGACAAATGAATATTGATTTACATCAACTAATGATTACAATGAAAATACAAGACACTTCTAAATTCATTGTCACGTATATCACATAATGTATCAATTGCTAAGTTAACCTTAAAAAGCTGTCTCAGGACATTGTATCAGAAATGCAGTCAGAACAATTCTACTTCACTTCCAAATGATTTTTAAAAACAATTACAGTATTTAAGAAGACAGCAGATCCCAATTTGCTTTAGCTTCCTGGAGGAGGGTCACCACCAAGTATCGCGTCCAGCTCTTTGTAGAACCAGCAACTTGTGGGCGCAGCACTGGAGTGGCGGTTTGCCTCCCATGCCTTGTGGTAGGTGTTCTGCAGCTACTTCACTTTGACCCTGCAATGCAGCATGTCCTGGTCATGGCCCCTTTCTGTCATGCAACATGAAATCTGTCCATAGGTATCATAATTCCTATGGCTGAAGCGCAGCTGGGGCTGCACAGCCTCCTCTCCCCAAATGCTGATGAGGTCAAGCAGCTCGGCATTGCTCCAAGCAGGGGATTGCCTGGTGCATGGAGTAGGCCACCTGGAAAGATGTGCTGAGACCACTGCATGCATCACTGAGCAAACAGGAAGGGGACTTTCAAATTTCCCAAGGAATGTACAGAGTGGGGATGACAGTTGGTCACCTGAGGGCAGGGCAGTAGGGTTCAAATGGATGACCAGAGAGGTGAGAACAGGCATTGTGGGACACCTCCTGGAGGCCAGTCGCAGCTCTCTAATCTACCAGGGTGTCTACACTGGCACCGCAGCACTGTAGCCCCGGCGCAGAAAGCTGTACACCTCTCTTCAGGGTGGTTTTTTTACAGTGCTGCAACTGCGTGGTTTCTGCACACTAAGTGGCTAGGCAGGGTGTACACCTTGGGAATTACAATGCAGAAAGCTGCTTACTGTGCAGAAACTTGCCAGTGTAGACAGGGTCTTAGTCATGTCCAGGCTGGGACTAGACCTGTGAATCAGAAGTTTGTAACTGGCTGCCTGATGCCACCCAATCCTCCTGGGCTGGATCAGGAGAGAAACTGGCCCATTATCTCCATTAACTATGAATGAAAAAGGTTGGGGTTCTTTGTTTGCTTGTTTTTAGAGAGAGAAAGAAGCTGAACTGTTCTGTAAGTAACAAATCAAGTTAATCAGTCATTGTTGGGGAAAGGGTGTAACTGTAGAAATAATGGGAAAATCTTTCATTATTAATTTGATCTCTTGAGCTGCAGTGATAGGAGAGCTCTCCTGAAGACAGGAGTAATACTTTACACTTTCCAAAAGTATGTAGCTATTACTGCCCCATTCCCACTCCCATTGCAATCGATGGGAGTTCTGTCCCTGACTTCAAAGGCAGCAAAATCCATCCCTACTATCTTCATTTCATTGAATGGGTAAATAAGACCCAGAAATTAAGGACTTGATTCTGCAAGACATTGAAATCAGTGGAAGTGGGAGTATGCTCAGCACATCAGAGGAGCACTCATCACCTCACATGAGAGTTCAGCACCTGGCAGGATCAGGTGGTGGATGCCTGGCCTTAGAGGAAACAGCAAGCTAGTGGCAGAGCTAAGAACAATATTCAGCCCCTCTAGCTTCCAGGCTCATGCTTATACAACAGCACCCAATGATGAATTTGAGATACACTAAATATGAATTCCTTCACCTTACTAAATAGTGCCATCGTTGGCATCCCTAACGTACACCCGGAGACTACATTATGTTGACGTGTACGGTGCAGGCAGGTAACAAGGTTAGCGGTAGTGCATGCCTGGAGGACGGGCACAGGTGGAATCCTAACCCTTTGTACTACTACTGCACCAGGATGCACACCACAACCAGGAGCAGGACTGTTTGTCAGGAGACTCCCTCTGTATATACTGCACTCAACGGCAAGCTAACTGATACCATCCATAAACACTTTCCCCCAGAAAATACTGACAGTGAACAGCACCCTCTAGCTCAGTAAGGCAGCCCCACATGTAGCAACCTCTCCTCACAGAACGAGATGTCTCTTGTGCCAGATACATCCCACCATGTATCACCTGTAACTCTCTGCACTGGCTTTGGCAGCGATGGCATGATTTGGCCCTAAACCTTTGCAGATTTGCCCATCTCTAGTCCTTATCATTTGAACAAACTGATTTTCCACCTCCACGTGGTTATTTTCAAATATTGTACTGCATGTTGGTAGCTGTAAGTAGTTTATTTCAACTATAAAGGGCTTGAATAGGGACTGGGAGTGGCTGGCTCACAACAAAAGCAATTTTCCCTCTCTTGGTATTGACACCTCCTCATCAATTATTGGGAGTGGACCACACCCACCCTGACTGAATTGGCCTTGTCAGCACTGGTTCTCCACTTGTAAGGTAACTTCCTTCTCTTCATGCGGCAGTATATCTGTGCCTGTATCTGTAATTTTCACTCTATGCATCTGAAGAAGTGGGGTTTTTTACCCATGAAAGCTTATGCCCAAATAAATCTGTTAGTCTTTAAGGTGCCACCGGACTCCTCATTATTTTTGTGGATACAGACTAACACAACTTCCCCTGTGATACTATAAAGGGCTTGTTTGCTGACTTACATAAATAGAATATTTTAGTAATTTTTATCTCCAATTTACTATATAAAGTTTTCCCTAAAAAATTATGGTAATTTATATGCCAAAAATGTGGAGTCCCATTTACTAAGCCTTCATTCCAGCAATTGTAGCTCAGACTCCGATACCCTTGCTCATGTTGAATAGTCACTAAGAGTCCTTTTAGAAGTCAATGGGACCACTTGTTGAGTAAGGTACTCTCCAACACTAGTGAAGGCATCAGAGCTAGACCTTAAGACTGTTAACTAGTTTAACAAAACTAATTATAATATATCAACTTTCCAGTAGGACACCAATTACCTGTTGGTGATGCAGAGCTAAATTCTGCCCTCAAGCCCTGCTGGGAAACTAATTAGCTCATAGATAGTAGCTCTGTTTCCAGATTTTATCCAATCAAAATTTAGTTTATTGCAACTAGGAAGCCGCCTAAGTATTTGAGATTCAGTTAAGTCCTACACAGAACATAGATAGATCAATAGCTTTGCTTCCTAGTGTAGACTCTTCAGCTTCTTTGTCTTTTTTAGGGGTTTTACTTTCTAAAAAAAAAAATCTATCCTGGGATAAGCTGTCATGGGATGGTCCTCTCATGGATTGGTAACTGGTTAAAAGCTAGGAAACAAAGGGTAGGAATAAACTGTCAGTTTTCAGAATGGAGAGAGGTACAGTGGTGTCCCCCAGGGATCTGTACTGGGACCAGTCCTATTCAACATATTCATAAATTATCTGGAAAAAGGGGTAAACAGGGAGGTGGCAAAATTTGCAGATGATACAAAACTACTCAAGATAGTTAAGTCCCAAATAGACTGAAAAGAGCTACAAAAGGATCTCACAAAACTGGGTGACTGGGCAACAAAATGGCAAATAAAATTCAATGTTGATAAATGCAAAGTAATGCACATTGGAAAACATAAATCCCAACTATACATATAAAATGAGGATGTCTAAATTAGCTGTTATCATTCAAGAAAGAGATCTTGGAGTCATTATGGATAGTTCTCTGAAAACATCCACTCAGCGTGCAGCGGCAGTCAAAAAAGCGAACAGAATGTTGGGAATCATTAGGAAAGGGATAGATAATCAAACAGAAAATATCATATTGCCTCTATATAAATCCATGGTATGTCCACATCTTGAATACTGCATGCAGATGTGGTTGCCCCATTTCAAAAAAGATATACTGGAATTGGAAAAGGTTCAGAAAAGGACAACAAAAATGATTAGGGGTATGGAACGTCTTCCATATGAGGAGAGATTAATAAGACTGGGACTTTTCAAACTGGAAAAGAGACGACTAAGGGGGGATATGATAGAGGTCTATAAAATCATGACTGGTGTGGAAAAAGTCAATAGGGAAATGTTATTTTTTCCTTCTCATAACACAAGAACTAGGGGTCACCAAAATAAATTAATAGACAGCAGGTTTAAAACAAACAAAAGGAAGTATTTTTTCACACAATGCAGTCATCAACCTGTGGAACTCCTTGCCAGAGGATGTTGTGAAGGTCAACATTATAACAGGGTGCAAAAAAGAACTACATAAATTCATGGAGGATAGGTCCATCAATGGCTATTAGCCAGGATGGGCAGGGATGGTGTCCCTAGCCTCTGTTTGCCAGAAGCTGGGAATTCATGAAGGGGATGGATCACTTGATGATTACCTGCTCTGTTCATTCCCTGTAGGGCACCTGGCATTGGCCACTGTCAGAAGACAGGATACTGGGCTAGATGGACCTTTGGTCTGACCCAGTATGGCCGTTCTCATGTTCTTATCATTCCACATATTCTAGCACAGATATTTTTGGACAGTTATATAACATTAACTTTGCCCTTGGTGAATTTTCTTAAAATCCTGTTTTTACTTGCTATTGCTTCATTGCTTCTGCTGAAATTATAGATTCCTAAATGCCTAAAGACCTTTCTACATTAACTAGTTAATAGGAGGTGTCCCCTTGATTAATGAACGAGAATTTTTTTTAAAGCAGTACTTTAAGTTACCGTTTTTCATGTCAGTAGGCTGATGATACAGTATGAAAGGTTGTGTAAGAACAGGAAGCAGACATAACATTTGAAGAATAACCTTATCCAGAAAACAAGATACAAAACAAAAACACAAAAAACAGGTATGTTATGATGTAAATAATTTCATGTTTATTGATTGTAGGAAGGAAAATGCTCAAAAGCAGATTGTATTAAACAGGATTGTTCTGTTATCTCTGTCTACACACAAACAGGAAACATACTTTCAGCCAAAGCTACTACTATTTAAAAGATGAATATAATAAGGAAACAAGAACAAAAGTCAAGTCTCCAGGAAGGATGTTATGCAGAAAGGTGCTAATGGCTTCCATCAGGGGAGTCCTATAGCTAAAGACAAGCCAAACCTCATTAAAGTCAGTGGGTGTGCCAAGCACTCTTTCAAGCTCAACAGAAGGCGTAACAAAGCCCCTTTTTGTAGTAAAAAGAGTAGCATGAAGAGGGGGAAACTGTCCAAGGCATAGCAGGTCAGATCTAACTCAGGCTATATCCCAGGTTTCCCTGACTGCAAATGCCGGGGCTAGGATATTGGTGGCAGAAAGCCAGTGAAAGGAGTTGGGAGCATGGCCCTGATGGAAAACAAAGAAAGAACTTTGCACACACAGCTCGCTGGAATGGCGCACTTGGGGATTTCTGAGACGGGAGAAACAAGAGACAGCATGCAGTTGCTTGTGTTCAAGAGAACTTTTTGTAAATATTTTGTAAATAAGAAAGATTACACCAAGAATATACCTGATCTAGATTCCTAATTTCTCAATCCTAACAGAAGCAACCCTGCAAGGCTCTGAATTCTGGCTAATGGCTCAGGCAAAAGGGGCAACATGGAAGAACACAATATATAACCGATCACTGAGATGACCACAGAATGGCTGTTTGCCTCTGAAGGCTGCAGAATCTCTGGAGATTAAGTTATGTGCACTACGCTTTCCATTTGAAAGAAGAAAGCAGCAGGATCTTGAAGACGGAGATACGGAAATGAGTCTGAAACAGAGGAACCATGAAGGACCCTTCTGCAGACAATGATATGGATGAAATATTTAAATATTAAGTGCAATATGCAAAAAGAGGCACAATAATATATTTAAGTGTATACTGCAATACAGTAGGAAATGGGACAGAAATCAGGGAGCTAAAATGAAAAAAAAAGAAATACAAAGAAAGGGGATAATTATTTTAACTCCTTATAACCCTTTCAAGACTCAGGTAACAATCAAATGTCTTTTAGAGAGGTAAGGTGTGTGAAGTAATATTTTATGGACCAACGTCAGTTGAAGAGAGAGGTAAGCTTTCATGGTACACAGAACTCTTCCTTGGGTCTGGGAAAAGTACTTACTGTCTGTCTCCTCTGCAATTAGGCACTCGCAGCTGGCCCCGCCAGCTGACTCAAGCTCAAAGGGCTCTGGTTAAGAGGCTGTTTAATTGTAGTGTCGGCACTTGGGCTCAGGCTGCAGCCCAAACTCTGGGATCCTCCCTCTTTGCAGGGTCCTAGAGCCCAGGCTCCAGCCTGAGCCCAAACATCTACTCCACAATAACAGCTTAAAAGCCCAAACCCTGCAAGCCTGAGTCAGAAGCATGGGCCAGCCCTGGGTTTTTAATTGCAGTGTAGACATACTCTTAAAGGGTCACAGCTAAATGCAAGATCAAACAGATAGTTTAGCATAAGTAATTAGAATATGTGCAAAGGGACCATTCAAGATGAAATGGCCCATTAACACCCCGACCCTCATAGGACAAAAAAGGGGAGGTGTCAGTGGGTTACAGATTATTATAATTAGTATTAACACCATAATTTTAAGTGTCTAGAATATTACAAATTTAAACTCCCAGGCTCGTCTTCTGAAAGCGTTTTGCAGTTTTCCTTTGAGAATGAGGACTGATAGGTCAGATATGGAGTGATCGCTTTGTGAAAAGTGCTCACCCACAGGTGATAGGGTGTTTTTGTCTTTTATCATTTTCCAGTTCATTCGAGAGCGTAGTGATTGTCTCGTTTCACCCACACAGTTGTTATTGGGGTACTTAGTGCCTTGGATGAGGGATACCGCACGCTGTGATAGGCATGTGTAGGACCCATGGAACTTGAAAAGTGTGTGGTGGGGGCAGTAATGATCATTGCAGCAGTGGAGATATGCCTGTGGGTTTTGCATCTGTCGTTCTGGCAGGATCTTTGTGTTGGTGTGTCCTGGTCTGTGGGGAGCTTGCTTCTGACGATGAGCTTGGAGAGGCTGAGGTGTTTGAAGGCCAGAAAAGGAGGGTTCAGGAAAGATTTCTGCCTATGTATGCTCAACTGTCTGTTTGATCTTGTATTTAGCTGTGATGCTCCAAGTACCTTTTCCAGGCCTGAGGAAGAGCTCTGTGTAGCTTGAAAGCTTGTCTCTCTCACCCAGCAGAAGTTGGTCCAATAAAAGATATTACCTCACCCACCTTGTCTTTCTAATATCCTGGGACGGACGTGGCTACAACACCACTGCACACAATCAAATGTCTTGACAAATGCAGTCTACCTTCATTCATATCCATTCAGAATGCTGCTGCTAAATTCATTTTCATAGCCTATTGCTTTGACCATGTCACTCCTCTCTGAATCCCTCGACTAGCTCCCCCTTCTCTATGGCTTCAAACAAACTGCTCGCATTCTTTCAAGGTCCTTCGCAGTCCATCCCCCCCGACCTATCATCTCTCGTTCGCTATCAAGCTGTCAATGCTCATCGACGACCAGCCCATGATACCAGCTTCCACTTCACTGCTTTGTAAATTTTCAGTCAAGCGCACACCTTCGTGCTTTCTCCTTTGCTGCCCCTCATGCTTGGGAAGCGCTTACCATAAACATCTGCAGTGCTACCACGTTGTCCACCTTCAAATCACTGCTTTGCTGTGCCACTTACAAAAAAGTGACCATGCTTAAGCTGCTGATGCACAGAGACCACTGTCTATCATGCTGACCAATACTGTCTCTTTGTTTCCTTGTACTCCCCCATCTGTCTACAGCCATCGTTTGACTCTTATACTGAGATTGTAAGCCCCTAGGGGCAGGGATCAACTTTTTATTCTGTGTTTGCACAGCTCCTAGCACAGGGATAGCCTGGTCTATGACTAGGGCTCCGAGGTACTACAGTAATAGTAATATTTGTGTACTTAGGTGTAATCACTTTACAAGCACAATCACTTAGGTGCAAATCCCATTCCTTTGTCCCCAGGCACGGGCAGCCCTCTCTCAGCAGAGCTGTGGTTTGCTGCACTGAGGCAGGGGGGAAATTGTGCGAGTCAGGCTACATACAGACCCCTGCAGGAAGGTGGTGGGCTTGAGGCAGAGCCAGAGTGTCTGCCAAAGTCCTCTACCCCTCCATATCCCCACAGGGCTGTAGTTTTAGAACCCAGTAGCCTGGATGGAATGGATCTGCTGCTATTCCAGGACCTGGGTCAAAGGATTTTCTACCCTCTTCCCCCTGCAAATCTTTCCTGAACCCAGCCCAATTATTCTGGCAAAGCGCCCCCTAAAAACAATTGCAGAATAATAGAGACATGGTGCCCGGGTGCCAGGATGAACACCACATTGATAGATTCCATTATACTCTCACAAAAGGATGGAGAGTAAAGCAGGAGAAGGTCCATGATCTGTTCCCTGATTCCCTGAGGTCTGTGACCCTAAACAGGAGATGGCTGATTATTACTGCAGAAGGGAGATTCCTTCCATTCTTCCATCAAGACCAGGACCCTTCCCCACTTGCCACAGTAGTTCCTTTCTCTGTATAAAAGCTGGACATCACAGGCCAAAATCTTCCCTGGTGTAACTACAATGATTTCACTGGGATTTTGCCAGGGACAATTTTGGTCCATACCTAAGAAGATCAATCAAATGCAACCAAGAAGATAGTATTAAGACTAGATCACTAACCCACACCAGCAAAGGGTATTTGTAGGTGAAAGCCAGTGGGCTAAACACCTGAGGGTCTTACGCAGTTTTTACTTGGGCCTTACTCCCACTTGTAATAAATGTGGATTACAGTATATTAACCAGTTCATAGGTGTCTGTGTACAGTATAGAATTCCAGACTGAATGTGGTCATTACAAAACAGAGGACCAGCAAAAGGCACATCCCTACCACAAAGGCCATCCCCCAGCCAAATTTCAAATTCATGCTACAGCTTCTCAAAGAAAAGGTCAACAGAATTGTTTTTTAAATATATTTTTCTTGTCCTTTGAAATTGCTGATCTGTTTTTGGCTGAAATCTTTGCAAAATGTAAGGGGACTCTTGCCCCCTTACTAATATTCAGTGGGGGTGTTTTAGTTGTTAGCTCCTAGTACTAAAAAGGGGGAAGGGTCCATGGGGAATCAGGACCCTGAGACTGACAGCCCCCAGGAACAATGGGGAGAGGCCAATGCTCCAGGTCAACCTGAATGACAGGGCGGGCAGGCTAATCAGGGGGTCAGGAGGCCAGGGAGGCCCCATCCTCTGTGTGAGCTGAAATTGCCTGGGTCACACAGAATGGGATTCAGCTAAGGAGAAAGCAGGGGCCCAAGCTAAGCTGGGGAGCAGAGCTGTGCCAGATCCAGACGGACCAGAAAAGCAGCCCAGAGAGAGCAGACCCTGTCCTGGGAGCAGAGCTGCAACAACCAGAGCCAGAGGGTCCAGAAAAGCAGCCCAGGAAGCAGGTCAGTGCTGGGAGCAGAGTCACGGAAGCAGCCTGCAGAGCAGACCTGTCCTGGGAGCGGAGCTGTAGCAACCAGAGCCAGAGGGGCCAAAGAAGCAGCCCAGGGAGCTGGAGGCAGAGCAGCAGAGACAAGAGTGGTGGAGCTGGGGCTGGAGCAGTCCGGAGCTGGGTCCAGTGAGCAGCTAGGGAGAGCGAGCGGGACCCTGGGCAGCAGGCCCAGCACAGGGGAGATGCCTCAGCCAAGAGGCTCTGCAGGCCAGGCTTGGATCGTAACCCCGACAAGGCGGGGGCGACACTGGGAAGAAGGGTCCTACCACTTAGAGCCTGAGAGCATGTGGCCACCACCAGAGCAAGTGTCCAACCCACAGCATCCCTGCAGCACAGCCCAGGCCTGAGAAGAAGGCCTGGGACTTACAAGGAACAGACTGTGAACTGCCCTGACATTCCAGAGACACTGTTTGTGAAGTTTCCTGCCACAGAGCAGGTTGATGTGTTTCCTTTAACCTTTCCCGTTATTCCTTAGTCTTTTTAAAATTAATTGTTGATTAAATAACTTGCATTTGCTTTAAATTGTATGTAATGGTCAGTGGATCAGAGAAGTGCCCAGTGCAGAGAGAGTACCCCGGAGTGGGGACACCCTAGCCCCTGTCCTAGGTGACCACAGCAGGGTTGGGGGTCGAGCCACCCCAGGAATCCTGGGCCCAGCCTTGTTGGGGTTACAAGGACTCTGCCAGACAGGAGAGTGGAAGGGGAGTCCTCAAGGGCAGGGACACCACTGGGTAAAGAAAGTGGGAGCGAGGACTCAGATCCTTTCGCTAGCCCACTTCACCAGGGTAGTGCAGAAGCCAGGAAAGTTCCCCACAATAGCGGGACTATTCCCCCGCTTACAAAAATAATTTTTTTTAAAGTCAGCCTGAGGCATGGAAAATTTCATGCCCAAACAATTAAAATTTGGCAAAGTTATAAGCAATTGAATACAGGATCTTATCATGGGAAGTGTTGAGCAACCTAAATAATAGGCAGTGCTAACAGTAGAGCTGATCAGAAGTTTTCTGACAAAACATTTTTCCCATCAGAAATCTCTGTTTCAGCAAAATCAAAATGTTCACAGAAACATGCTGGACCTCTGTAAAGTTTTGTTCTGAAAAATTTGGGTGTGAAAAAGTATTTCAGTAATGTTTCGATTTTCTTTTTCAAAACAATTTTTCACTCCACTTTTATTTTATTATAATTTTTTTTTAAAGTCAGAAGTCAGAACCAAATAATTTCAGGTTTCTTTAGAATTTCATTTCAAGGGACATTTTGAAAGTTTTTGGTTTTGTTCCAATTCTGCCTGATTTAAAACAAAAACATTGACATTTTCTGAAAAATAGAAATTCTGAATTTTGACCATCTCTTGCTACCAGCCCTATCTGTAATAGTTAAACAGATCTAGTATCGTTTACCATTAGATACTTCAGTAGATGTGGTCACT